>NW_025222134.1:0-654683 GCF_014066325.1 Apis laboriosa
TATTTTCTTATTTTCACTTATTTATTTATTCTCTTATTCTTTTATTTATTTTTACATTTATTTTTTGATTTATTTTCTTATTTTCACTTATTTATTTATTTACTTATTTTTTTATCTTTTTCTACATTTATTTTTTGATTTATTTTTTCACATTCACTTATTTATTTATTCACTTATTCTTTTATCTATTTTTACATTTATGTTTTGATTTTTTTTTTATTTTCACTTATTTATTTATTCACTTATTCTTTTATTTATTTGTTTCTATATTTATTTTTTTTTATATGTTTTCTTATATAGTTATATATAGATTTACATATTTATTTTTTTATTATATAATATAAATAAATTTTAATAATATGGGTCTCGAAGTAGTCACCTCCTCGTTGGTGAGACCCGGTAATTGGCATCAGTTTCCATATTATTATTATTGATAAAAATATAATATAAATATTATATTATATTATATAATTATTACATTAAAAATATTCTATTAAAAATTTTTTATTAAAGATATTAGTTTCTGGAAACTGATGGCAAGCTGAGAACTACACTAATTTCTTTTTGTCTGTTTCAGGTTTTTCTAATTTTGTTATATTTTTTTCATATTATTTATATGTTTATTATTTTACAAGTAATTTCGAATATTTTACAAGTAATTTCGAATATTTATATCGCGATATATCTTATTAATTATAATGTAATTTTATTTAAATCTAGGTTAAATTAGTAAATTAAATTCATAATTTAGAGAATATTTTATAATATTTAGCAGTATTTTCTTAAACAAATACTTGACAAAAAAGAAAAAAGAAGGGAAAATATTCAAAGAATATTTTACTTCTTTTTTCATCCCTCCCCAATTTCAAATTTTTGCGATCGCGCGCAATGCGATCAATAGAGTCAGTGTTTGCTTCGTAAAATTTTTTTTTTTTTAATTCTTTAATGGATAACGCGAAATTAGAGTCAGTGTTTGTTCCGTAAAAGATCTTGAATCCTACAATGGATAACGCGAAATTAGAGTCAGTGTTTGCTTCGTAATAGTTTTTTTAAATCCTTTTATGGATAACGCGAAATTAAAGTCAGAAGTTAGTGTTTCAAGAGCATAAGGCGATCATCCATCACGCGAAAAGGTAACTATCTTTCATTCTATTTGAATTTCTCTATTCTAAG
This sequence comes from Apis laboriosa, assembly GCF_014066325.1. Taxonomy (NCBI): domain Eukaryota; kingdom Metazoa; phylum Arthropoda; class Insecta; order Hymenoptera; family Apidae; genus Apis; species Apis laboriosa. The sequence continues at coordinate 1,174 of NW_025222134.1, forward strand.
TTTTTCTATCGCGATATAGAATCATTTATTTTTAAATTTCGAATCTTTGCATCTTAATTTTTTATTAGAATTTCAATTTTTATTACTATATATTAGTCTAATAGAATTTTATTTCTTTTTATTTCAATTTTTTTACAACAAACAAAGTTAACTGTGTTTTAAATTATGTTGTCCCATTTTTTGTTACAGATGTCCCACACGATGCTGGCTTTAACGATGACTTCCCAATGATTCTTCGCATCAATGGTGAGTCGCATGTTTTTTGATTCCTCCAGTCACTCAATCATGTCGTAGGACGAAAGGTTCGAATCGACACGGGTGACTGGTTGTATACGTAGATTTTTGCACGAGCACAGTGACCACGGGTATTTCATTATACCCGTGAGTAGTAACATTTTTGTGTAATTTATTTATTAGTTCAGGCTAGGTCTTCTTGCGCATCGTGTATTTAATTATTAATATCAAAATTCTTTAGTGAATTTTTAATAAATTTCAATTTTGATATGAAATATATAAAATTTTTAGTTTTTTCTCTTCGAACATAAATATATCAATTTATATGTGCAAGAAGACAATTCGCGATAGGTAGATTTCGGAATCAAAGCAAACAAACTTTGAAATATTGTTTTCGAAAATATGCTTTGATAAAGGAATCGCCTGAGATTATTTTTATTAATTAGAATCAATTTTGTTTTACTCTACATTCAATCTTTTTTGCTATAAATAAATTTCTTATTCATTTTTAATTTTTGCCAATAGATATTAAAATTTCAATATTTTATTAAATTTGAAAAGTAGAGTCATTAGATGAAGTTTGAAATAAAATTAGTTTAATAAATCAATATTAGTCCGTTAGATACAAAAATATTAATAATCTTTTTAGCTTAGGATTTTCAGATTTAATCCTTTCCGTGTCTATTGCCTTGATCTCACTCACGTGCCCAGGTGTTACTTGGATGAGAGAAAGGCAATGGGCATGATGACCATAGTTTGTAAGTTAATAAAAATTTTTTAGCGACTGACGATGAGTTAGTGTATCGTGCACGATGTATTTCCACAGAGTATGTGTGGTTAGGCTGTGGAATTGCATCGTTGTTATTTACACTCATTATTATTAATCACAATTGCAATATTATATATGCTAATAGAATATCGCGAGTTACAAATAAATCATTTTTATCAATCTTAAATGTTTTTTAAAATTATACATTCTTTCGATGTATATGTACATATATATATATATAAATAATAACAATCGAAATATATTTTTATCACGATACACGCAATGGTCACTAGCCATCGTCAGTCGATTTCAGGAAAATGGTACGTAAAGTTAGAGTGTGAAAGTGTGACAAACTCGGGTGACGGAGGCGTCCCGGGACGCACTCCCTAGTGTAGGCATTTTGCACCCGGGTATAATGCATGAGAACCGTGGAGTGAATGTGTTGGTGTGCCTATTTTGCCATTTTTTAAATATAGCGCTAGGTAGGATAGGTAGTATATTTTCTGGTGTGCCTGTTAATCATAAGTAGGTAGGGCCGGGCAGGTTGTCACAGTCTCTGGTCGGGTAGGCGCGTTTTCGCGTGACAACCTGTTTCAGGAAATAAAATTTGAAGAATCGAGAGCGAGGCTGAGACGAGTGGTCATCGACGGCCTTTCGTTTCTGGCTTTGCCCGTCGATTTTTCGAATTCGCGGTCGCGGTCGCGAAGTAGGTCGAAACGAACGTTGAGCTCGAGATTCTGCACATGTGCGGACAATGGTCACTGCGATCGTTGGTCGTCCATGTGCACTTAGCTTCCGCGATGTAGTCTTTTTTTTTTATTTTCTTTTTTTGCTTGCGATCAGGAAATCTCGAGCCTAGATTTAAGTTTCAGCGGGCATCGCGCCCGAAGAAGGAAGACCGAAGAGGCCTCGACAAACTGTCACGAAGAGGGGCTGCAACGAATGATTTCTCATCTTTTGGATTCTTTTTTCGGATCCAAAGCATGGGAGGTCATTGTTACTACTTTGTCACTGTGCTCGTTGTTAATATGTAGTGTAGTAATAGTAGTAGTAGTAGTTGTATTTTCTGGCCGATGGATATTCCGGCCCAACGTGCATTATGGGCAAATGGGCAAATCGCGATTTTTTAATTAGTGTTGCGATAAATAAAGTACGGTTTGCATTAGTGTTGCGTTAAAAATAATGAACGCGTTTGTTGTAGTGTTGCGTTTTACGAGACATCGCGATTTTTGAAATTAATAATTTTCTAGAATAATTCTAGAATAGAATTTTTTAAAAAGTAATATTAAAATTTTGCATGCTTTCTTTGATTTGAGTTTTAAGTACTATTAATTTTATTGATTCATTTGAATTTTTATTAAATTCCTTTTTTGAAAGTAGTGTTGCGTTAAAAACGATCGCGTTTTTTAAAAGTAGTGTTGCGTTAAAAACGATCGCGTTTTTTAAAAATAGTGTTGCGTATATAAAATGCCCATGTTTCTTCCACTTATATTGTGGAAATGGTCCAGTTTTTGGATCACCTAATGCAGCTGTAAAAGTTGCAAAAGGGTGGTCACTTATCCCTTGATATTAAAGCATTTGTTAATGAAAATACTGCTAAAAAATTTACTTATATGAATATTTTTTGATTCTTGTAGTATCATTTAAAATCATTATTTTCGAAATTGCTGTGTAAAATATCAAAATTAAATTATATTCACTTATTTTATGATTTTTAATTTTTTTATTAATTATTTGTTATTAATGAAGTATATTATAATGTATATTTACTATGATCTAATTAATTATATTTATAATATATATATAATTTAAAAATATATATATATATACATTATAATATATTTCATTAAAAATAGTATTTAGGAAGGTTTAAAATGGTAAGTCAAGAATTATGTACTGAAGTCCACTCTATATATATACATTGCATAATTCCTTTTGATTATTTTAATTAATTTATTTTATTGCAGATTGGATTACAGAATAATATTTGGACAAGGATTATCTCCTTAACTTTTTCTCTTAGTATAGACTGACCAAGAATTATGTACTGCAGTCCACTCTATATATACATTGCATAATTTCTTTTGATTATTTTAATTGATTTATTTTATTACAGATTGGATTACAGAATAATATTATTTGAATCAATAATACAAGGATATTCTCCTTAACTTTTTTTCTTAGTTTAAATTGGTAAGCCAAGAATTATGTATTTCAGTCCACTCTATATATACATTGCATAATTCCTTTTGATTATTTTAATCGATTTATTTTATTGCAGATTGGATTACAGAATAATATTTGTACAAGGATATTCTTCTTAATTTTTTCTCTCTTTTTATTTCATTTCTCAACTTTTACTTTCTTTAAGTAGAAAATATTTCAAAATTTCTTTGACTATAATAATACAAAATTAATTTTTTTTAACCAAATTTTCTTTCCCTTCTCTCAAACGAGAATATCCTTGATACAGATAATATTTAATAATTAATTAATATTAATTAATAATGCGGATTTATTGTAAGCAAATTCTGTTCGAAGATATTCTCTCTAATTTAAAGCGAATAAATTCTTTTTTTTTATTTATTTTTTATTCGTCGATCTCTCTTATCTTCGTCTTCTATCTTCGTTCCAATCTATTCTTTCTTCCTTTCTTCTTCTTCATTTCTTATTTTTAAGGATAGTTGGAATTGCATTCATCGAATTCCATTTGGTGTTAGATCCATTCTCATTCGAATCATTGTCGATCATGCATTACGCGACAGTTGCAGGTATCGTCGAGCTGGTGCTCTACTTCCGGTGGTCAGTCAAAGGTCCGCGCTCTGGCCGATTGGTACGCTCGCGTACTCGGCCAGAGTTAGGTTTTGTGGTTGAACGTCGTCTTTGTAAATCGGCTCCGGTGGCCAAGGATCTAGTATCCTTGCTCCTTCCTGTGTCGTTGGGACAAGGCGTTCGATTATTAGACCGCTGTCGTAACCTTTCACTGACCACGACTGGTAAGTATCACCTAGTTCGATGACTTCTGGTAAGTCAATTGACGTAAGTCGTGATGTGAGATCGGCAATGATTCAGAGAGATTTCTGAGGTTCTTCTTCGAATGGTATGTTTTGGTTTCTTCTTTTTAACATTTATCTTCTTGTTGGCTTGCGTTTTGCTGTTTTCTTTGTGGGCACTTTGTGGGCATTTCGATTTGTTTTGGGCATTGTAATGCTATTTAAATGAAACATTTTAAATTTAAAATTTTTCTTTTTTCGCTTTAAATTAGATGAGAATATTCTTCGTACAGATATTGCAAATAGATAAAATTATAGATTTTAAATTTAGTATTAAGATTAAGAATAAGTCTAGATTAAGTTTAAGTTTTATTAAAATTTAATATTAAATTTTAGTAAAACTAGATTAAGTTTAATGTTAAACTTAAATTAAGGATAAGTCTAGATTAAGTTTAGTATTAAGTTTAAGAGTAAGTCTAGATTAAGTTTACTATTAAGATTAAGGATAAATCTAGATTAAGTTTAGTATTAAGGTTAAGGATAAATCTAGATTAAGTTTAGTATTAAGATTAAGGATAGTCTAGATTAAGTCTAGATTAAGTTTAATATTAAAGTTAAGGATAAGTCTAGATTAAGTTTAATATTAAAGTTAAGGATAAGTCTAGATTAAGTTTAAGATTAAGTTTAATATTAAGTTTAAGGATAAGTCTACATTAAGTTTTAAGATTATTCTAAATGAAGGTCTTAGATTAAGTTGAATTAAGTTTAGTTAAGGATACATATTTAATTTTAAATAATAAATTTATAATAAATTCTTTTTGTATATTTCAGCTTTTAATATTTTAATATTTATATTTCAGATTCTTTTTATATTTCAGGTTCTTTTTATCTATTTAACTTGTATATATTATAGCCATTTCCATTATATTAATATATTCCAATTTATACATATATATTCCAATTTAGATTAATATTTATATCTGTGATTCCTTGTTATATGTTCTCAACTGTAAATATGTTCTCAACTGTTGTGTTCCAGATTTTTCAAATTTCTTTAATATTATAACTAATTTTATTTTATTTTTATTAAGTTTTTTTCAGGTGGGTCTCGATACGTAGTCACCTCCTCGTGGTGAGACCTGGTAATTGACATCGCTTTTCAAAATATTTTTAATTAAAAAGATTAGATTGGAAAAATTATGTTAAATTATATTATAAAAATTATAAATTGGAAAGCGATGTCAAGCTAAGAACTACGTATTTTCAATCTATTTATTCTTTTTAGATTTTTCTATTATTTAGACTGAATAGCAAGATATTTTAAAAAATCGTCATCGTATCTAAGAAATACATTAAAAGCAGGAATATAATATGTATGTATACTTTTTTACATGAAAGATTAAGAAACATTATAATTTTAAAAGTGAAAATGTATTCTTTTGGTATTTCATATTTTATGAGATCGCGCGCCAATGACAAGCGTAGATAAGGAGAGGAAATAGTTAGAGAAAGACAGAGATAATAAAAATTAGAGCCATCAGCGCCATCTTCAGTGTGCCGTAAATGAAACAGAATAAAAATTAGAGCCATTAGCGCTATCTTCAGTGTGCTGTAAGTGAAACAGAATAAAAATTAGAGCCATCAGCGCCATCTTCAGTGTACCGTAAGTGAAACAGAATAAAAATTAGAGCCATCAGCGCCATCTTCAGCATACCGTATGAAATAAAACATAGAAGAAAGAAAGGATAGAAATATATTTAGAAAAGCATAGAGGTATGGTAAGAATTAATCGCTAGCGCCATCTCTTGAGAATTAAAATAATTATTTTTCTAAAAATTTTCAAGAGATGGCGCTAGCGATTAATTCTTACTATATCTCTATCCTTTTCTAAATATATTTCTATCCTTTCTTTGCATGTTTCATTTACGGCACACTGAAGATGGCGCTGATTCTCTAATTTTTATTATATCTCTGTCCTTCTTCAACTATTTCCTTTCCTTATCTATATCTTGAAAATTATACTACAAAATTTATGCATTCGAAAAACAACTTCGATATATGATTCTTCTTATCAATTTGTATGCTTAATTTTTTATTTTTTAAAAAATATTTTAATAGAATCCATTGGATTTAATTTTTATATTTTTAATGGAATTTTCTAAATTATCGATGGATAGTTTGTATAGCTTATATTATTATCGAGGTAACAGCGCTACTGATGTTAGACGAGAGAAATTGTAATTAAATATCATGAAATGTGTAAAATGATCGATTCATAATCGATTTAATGTAATCGCGATCGATTTATAGAATTCAGATTTAGTATGATTTGTCGATTATTTATTATTTTCTATTTGAAAATTGTTAATGTGCAAGTTCAATGCAAGTTTGGGAATTGTAAATGTTAAGTTTAGTTTTGAAAAATGTCGTTACTGCATTTTCATATGTGTAGTTTGGTTAACATTAAAGTGAATGAATTTGCCACAATCATGATCCAAATATCGTAAGTACTAATTTTAAAAAATCATATAAATTTAATAATTTTTTCAGTAGTATATATATTTAATAAATTTTTATTCGATTATATCAAAATGATGTGTAGTTAAATTTCTCAGAAGTATTGTTCACATTTTACGTGAAAGTATCGACATGAAGGTTAGAAGATAAAATCTTTTAAAATATCCTATTTAATATATCGAAATTTTAATCATTTTTGTTTTTCTAATTAAGGAAAATAAATTACATCTAATTCTAGATTTTCATAAAACATGTAGGATTTTCTAAGAACTTTATTTAAAAATTAAATATAAAATTTCAATTATATCGATATATTATATTGGAAAATAAAGAATTGCTAGATGGAAAATTTTAACTAAAGAAATAGAGGAATGACATTTTTCAGAACCATTGAATAGGATGGACGTAGTTAATAACAGGTCACGTATATTCACGTATTTTCATTGTCAGATTGACATTCGAAATGTGTATCTGAATGATGTTTCAAGAAAGGCTTTCGACATCAGTTTTCACTCACCATGCCTGATTTTATATTCGCACGTATTCGTAAAATTTGAATAAAATACGAATGACGCGACGCGCTACTTTGTCATCTTCTATAATATCAATGTTGAGATGCAATCAGATAATTTATAAATGACTACTGAAAAGATTATATTGTATTTTGGAAAAGATCAATTTTTCTATATTAAAATTTACTTATTTATTTATTAGTTAATTAGTTAGTCATTAATTATTTGAAAATTTAAAAAAATAAAAATTATGTAAAGGTTATGTTTCCTTATATGTGAACATAAAACTAAAAAAAATTATAAAGATATACATATAGATGAGCACAAAATCCAGAAAAAAATAAGATTCTTTCGAAGCATGAAAATCCACGGAAAGATATTTTTTATTCAAATAATAATTTGCAATGTTAATGCTCAATCTCACGATTTACTTTGAGTTTAAATTTATTCCTAAATTTTTTACTAAAATAGGATATAAAATATATCTATTTCTCATTTTAAACTTTCATAGAATATTATGATAAGCATTAATGATTCATTTTTGAAAAGACTTTTATTATAAACAATAATTCTTTATATTTTATAATATTTATGTACTATATTATTAATATAGTATTAATGTGTTAGTTTTTATGCAATAATAATATCAATATAATTTTAATGTCCTAACTAATTTTTATTTAGTTAAACTATGTTAACAAAATAATTTTGCAAAATTATTTATCATAGTTTTATAACTATATATATATTTATTTCGCAAATTATTATCAATGAATGAATATGTAAATTTCATTCTAATTGATCATCAATTGATCACTGTTTATTGGATAGACATTCATCACATCTTGGTTATAAATAAAAATCAGATAAATTAGATCTATTAAGGTATAAAATTTTATATTCTTTAATCATTGATAACTAATAAAGTAATAGTATTAGTAAATCAAAAAAAATTCAAAGGGAAAATCACTTTTTCCTAATTGCTTGATTCTTGTATATTTATTATAATTTTATGAAAATTTAAAAGTGGAAAGATGCACTTTCCACAATGCAGAAAAGTTCATGAATTTTAATGGTGTCGTTGACGTGTCCTGTACGGTTATCTATCCGTCAAAGTCAACAGTAATTAAAAGTCTATTAATCCAGGTGTTCGTCGTTGTTCACGTATGTGTCCATTGCTTGTCCCAAAAAATAACATTACATCAATTGTCATTAAATAGAGATGTCTGACTGAAGTTTTTTCATTTATATTAAATTATCATTTGATAGATGATAGAAACGCATCTTTTAAGATATTTTGAATCCTAACAAAATACAAAAATATATTTAATTACATCTAAAATTACAATATGTATGTATACAATTATCATACATTATTCTCTCTCTCTCTCTCTCTCTCTCTCTCTCTCTCTCTCTCTCTCTCTGTATATGTGTCTCTGTCTTTATCTTTCTCTCTCCCTCCAGAAAAAGGTTAAACATTATTATTAATATCTTTTAATATCTAATGTAAATCAAATTCATTAACCATTTTAGAAACAGATCAAAACATCCCTCATTGAGTTTTCCGTTTGTTAAATGATCCACATATTTGTCCGATGCGTAAATCGGCAATTTTCGAGCGATTTCGAACGATACATTTATGCAAAACGGTATGTCCATCCATAACTGGACGCGCCATGTGAAGTCGAATTCACGAAGAAGCCCATTTAATCCGATACATCTGTAAAAATAAAAGGGCAACGGCGCGAAACACCGCCCACGAATAGGATTGACGGCGCTACGACATTTCACGCGCCTCGTTTCTCTCCCTTTTTTATTGCAAATGCGTATCGGTCGCGCTCCGGTGCAATGGCTTGTAATGCGTTCACTGCGCATGCGTCTTGCACTTTCCGTCCAAATTTCCCGCTCTTTTTGCCCGTCTCGGATGCATATCATTGTTTTCCATCCTTAGATTGGGTCAGTGGGGATTATAAATTTGAAATTAAATCGATTCAATCGCGATTAGAAAAGAATGAAAGAGAAAAGTCGAAGGATGATTAAATTTGAAGATAATTGGAAAAAAATGGGAAAAATCTATTTCAATTTGTTATCCCTTTTGTAAAATGGGCTTGAAAAATTGTAATAATAAAGAATCAGATTATGTATTGAACATTTTTCAAGATGTTTGATTTTCGATGGCACATCATAATATATACACAAAATGAAATATGAAGATAAGAGAAGAAAAGAAGTAGTTAATATCTTATGGATATAATAGATAGAAGAAACATTTATATGATTTCATTTTGTGGATTCAAGTTGAATTTCTAATTATCGGCTCGCAATCTCCGGGCTAAACGAAGGGCTTATTCGTTATTGATTCAGAACTATTAGTTCAGAAATAGAAGAGAAATATACTAGAGGGCCAAGCCAATTAGAATACTTCCTGTCTTTAAAACAACTTACATATTGCATACTTTTTTCAGGAAAATACTTCACTTCGCTCACGAATCGTATTAGCTTTTTAACGACTATGTATGTTTCAATCGATTTATCTATTCATTACTTCTATATGAACGAAATGTACACTGTTGATTATTTATTAAATGTTACGAGAATTTTTTTGTAAATTTAAATGTTTAAATTGCTTTCTTATGAGTTTAAAAAATTTTATTATTAAAAATATTAATTTCGTATGTGATTTATCAAAATTAAAGATTATCTATACGATCGCAAGCTTACATAAACATCTAAAGTATTTCTCGAGAAGAATTAAATGAAAGAATGGGAAAGCGTTCCATTGTTGACAAGTGACGAAGTAATTGAGGACGAAAGCCAATCTGCCACTCATTCTTGTTTTGATGACTTAGGTTTTACGACTGTCACGAACTCTACAATAAAACATTGTTGACAGCATTTTTCGCATGATGAAAATGCTTTGGAAAGATGCTTCCTCCTACATTTATATATCAAATTTTTAGAATGTGGAAATAATTATCTTTATATTTTTAATTTCGTGATTTAATAATATTTTTCTAAATCGTAGCGTTATTTATAAAATTTCTTCTTCGACTAAAAAGATGAAGAAAAAAAGAAAAGAAACGAAAAGAAAAAAAATTAGAATAATCAAATCAGATTAAAATCAGAATATAACATTATAAAAAGTTTGAAGTATAATATATTTATAAAACCAACGGATAGAAGTTCAAATTTTACAAATTATAAATTTCATATACACTTTCATAATATGAAAGCGTCTCATTAAATGCAAAATTATTAAATTGCAAGTATCTAACATATTCTGCATTCATTATTGAATTTATATATTCGTTTTATACAAAATTTCCACGCAAGTATTTTGATGATTTTGATTTTAAACATTCGTTTGATTTATACATTGATTTTAAATATTTGACATTTCAATTCAAAATTTCTAATGCTCAAAAGTAAAAAAAAAATTGCAAAACTTATAAAATAAGAAAATTAAAAAGATAATAATATCAAATGAATCATGCTCGTAATACTCAAATTGAAAAATTGATAAAACAAAAATAAAACAAAACAAAGAAAGAACAAGCATTGATGAAACAATTAAATTCCAAATATAATAAAATTTTGTAAGATATATAGTTAATGTTTAATGTTTATCCCATCAATTATGAAAAATTCAATTATAAATAGTCGAAGCAAACTATATTGCTTATGATTTTTCTTTAATTAATGCAAAAGTCAGCCGGCGTTTCGCACTATATACGTTAAATTCTAATTCTAATTCTCCTAGTTTACATAAACGATTCGAAATATCGTTATTTTCAACTATAAAATTACAGTAAATACGCAGATAATATCTCGACTGAAAACTCAGATGAAATATTAATACAAGAGATTTATGATCTTTGTATAATGATATTGGCTTAAAATAACTTGGTTCCAGGTGTGCTACTACGCGACATTATGTTATGTGGTCGGACTGTGAATCGTTGTTACCACTAGCTTAGAAACACATGGCTGAGAGAAACGTAACTTCTACCACTTGTTGGTTCTTTAAATATACAAGTGTCTCTCGACCAATGGAAATTATCATTTGTTTATGAATAATCCATTTTCGACCATTTTTCGACTCATTCTATATGAACGAAATATACACTAATAATTATTTATTAAATGTTACGAGCATTTTTTTTTTAAATTTAAATGTTTAAATTGCTTTCTTATGAATTTAACAAGGAAAGATATTTTTCTTTGAATTGCTTAAAAAACAAACTCGCATTTAAATATACTCATCTTTTATAGATGAATTTGAATATATGAAATAATAAAAAAATCCATAATTGTATCGAATAACATAGAATATAATTTATTTTTTAATGATATAATATTGTAGTCATGATATATAATTTTATTTTTAAAATTAATTTATTAATAAATTGTGATATTGTGGAAAAGTATAGCATCATTTTTTTGACGTGACAACATTATTTTTGAAGATTATTAATTTTACAGTGATTTAGTATACTTGGTAAAGTAAAAAAATTGTTTTCTAATTAGAACAAAGACAAAGATTTTCATCGTCTATAAAAATTAATAAAAAAATATTTAATGACTATTCTCGATAAAAAATTATAATTGTGGTAGCCATAAGCGGTTTAAGGTGCATTAATACAGAGTTTCTTGGATTAAGGTTGTTTAAATTAAAGGTTGACAACAATGAATTGCGATTCATTATTGTTAACGATGATAAATATCATTTGCAGATAAATTTAATAATATAACTTTCTTTAATCTAGTTACTTGTTGAGCTTGATTAGTTATTATTTATATTTTATTGTGAAATTTTTGCACGTATTTCTGAATGATTTATAATGATTTATGTTAAATTAAAAGTTATTTTATTTCAATAAATTTTGAAAAGGAAAACAATGAAGAGAAATTTTCTTTTCTTCTCGAATTTTAAATTAATTTTTAAATACTTAATTATTTTCTTTTAGATTTATATATATAAATTTTTTTAAATTTCAATCTTTTAGAAGAATTATATTTATTTCATTATATTAATAAGAATTTTTAGATCATCTTTTATCTTTTTTTCCCATTAATTTTCCAGGATTTAGAATTCAAAATTTAATTTTAGAATTATTCGAAATTTTTGTTTTTTCTAATCATCAAAAAATATATCGTGTCTTTAATTCTGAGAAAAAGAGAATAATATTCTCATAGAAGAGCTGCAACAGATGTGTCAATGAAAGTTACAATTAAGTTAAGTGGACATTGTTATATTTCTAGAAATTTTAAAATTTAAATTTAAAAAAAAAAAGATAATTTTGTAAAAACTTTACTTTTATGAATTATTTTAAATTTTATAAATGATTTTTTAATTGATATATTTATATATATGTTCTATACAATATAAATTTTTATACAATATAAATTTTTCGAGGACTTTTTGATTGTTTTATTTTTTATTTATTTGTTACATTTTATCTTTTTTTTTTTACATAGTAATTACTTTCCACTCTTTGTATTATATATAGTTATGTATGTTATATAGTATTAAAATACTATAAATTTCTATTTCTCACTTCAAATCTCGACTAATATGTACAACGATTTAATTCAGTATTGGGGGTTTAATACATCCCATAGTTTCATCAAGGATGACACGCGTCATAGAGATTTTCCTTTATTACGCTCTGTTTAAGAGCGACGATAGGCCTACTCTGTCCGCGTAATTAAATTTCATCCTGTTCATATTGTTACAGTTGAATTCATATACCGTATTTCAATTCCTGAAATACGTTTAAATAAAGTTTAACATGAGATTTGCGTAGAAAAATTTTCTTGTTAGTTCTAAAAAAAAGTCTAAAAAATAATCTCTTTTAAAAGTACTTATTGTTAATATTATTAATTATATATAATTATTTTTTATTTTAAATCGATTCTCATTTATTTTCATTTATTTTCACTTATTTTCATTTCAATTTATTTGATTATAATAAGACTATTATAATAATTAAAAGATTGAAATGAATATTATAAAAATTATAGAATGTAATTAAATGTTGAGATAAAGAGAAAAAAAAGGAAAGGATAGAATGTTTTATTCTGGTCTTATTAGAGAAATTAGTCAGTAAATAAAGCTATTTAACAGACATGTGTTTTAGACATCAAGATCTTGGAGATTATGTCAAAAAGTGTACTTGTAAAAAATATGATCCATATGAACTTTTCTAGTGGTGAATATAGGAAACCTGTGGCAATATTGTAAATAATAAACAGTATTGTAAATAGAAGATTGAAATTTTAAGATGAACAGAATATTAAAAAATATATTTTTTTACTAAAATCCTCTAAAAATTATAAATCTCAACTTCCTCTCCGAATCAAACAATATATTTGTAGTATTGAAATCATTTTGTCTTATTTTACATTCTTGATTTTTTATCAAAAGATTTTTTTAAAAAATATTTGATTCCACTTTTATATCAATGTTTGTATGTTCAATGTGGGTTTCATAGTATTTATAATATTATACTGAAAAATACAGAAAACAATTTATATTTATTCAATGTGTAGAGTTAGAATAAATATTCGTTTATTTACACTTTTCATAAGCTTTACTTTTTTTAAAGTAAAAATTTATTTTATTATTTATATTTGATTATTTGGAAAAAATATAACATATTTGAAAAACATTAATTTACACATATTAATACACATATGACATCAATTAATTTCTGAAACAATATCATTTTAGGTTATAATTGAATATTCGTAATATCATAATTCTATCAAAAAATCATAATAAAGAAATATTCGAATATATTTCATAATAATATTTGAAAATATTTTAATTTTAATTACTTATTTTTTTATAAAATAAGTAATTAAAAGTCAAGTTAAAATAAAAATTCTGAAAAAACGATGTGCCAAATTTTTATTTTTACAATTATATATTAATATATTAGTTATGATAATTTATTAAACTGTAATTTGTAATATTTGCTAAATGTTAACAAACATTAACTTTCAAAACGACTATCTAATTCGATAATGTCTTTACTTTAAAACTTTACACATTTTCGTAGGCGCTTCCTGCACGTAAAAACCACTTTCATAGAGCTATACAAGATACTATACTATACTCGTAAAACTTCAATCCAATAAAATCGCAATTTCCATCTAATAGGAGCATTATTACCTTAGTACTAATCAAATTTTTCCAAGCTCGTTTATATATGTTAATTGAAATTTAAAGATTTATTTAAAAAAATAATTAATTATATATAATTACCACGTGGATTGCATACGTGAAAAGTTACTAAAAATCAGTTCTGAAAGGAAAGTATTAATTTAATTGATAATCTATATATATTATTAATCATAATTATTTTTACATTATAATACAAATAAAATATCTTACTATTTTTATTAAATAATACAGGAAACCTTTCTATCTAATCCAAAATTTTTCATTGTTTAAAAATAATTCTTGAAATTAAATTAAATTTATAAACAATTGTAATTGAATCAATTTTCTTTCTTTTATATGTGACAAAATTTTTAATTGATCTAATGAATAATACAGTATTGTCTACTATAAAAAGAAATATAGATATATATATTATCGAATATCAACACTATGGATGATATTAATATGTTTTGCATAATCGACATCGCAGTAATTTCATGTATGATTTTTAGAAGAAGGAAAAATTATATCTTACATTTTTATTTTATCTTATATTTTTGCATAAAAATTTTACATATTTTGTTTAAATAACTAATGTAAGAATTTTTTATGAACACGATCCTATTCGATAAATTCGAAAAAACACGAAAATTCGTAATTTCTATACGATTTATATTTTTTCAATCCCAAATATTGATCGATCGATCGATCGATCGACCCGATCTAACTCTAAAATTCACCAAATCGAACGGAACATTGCATGGAATCGCGAAATATATCTCGATTCTCACGTGTCGGGATTGGTTTAACACACGATCCCACGTAAATTCGAAAACGCGAATCCGTAATTTCAAAGGATATACACACACGATCGCAGTGGATGATTCGGTACGAAAGAACATCCCAATCCGCCAACGCAGGTGCGCGCTCAGAAGGCGCGCGGTGAGTTAACCCCACCACCATATACCACCATACTCGGCCGTGTTGCAGACACGTCTATAAAAGCCTTCATCGTGCCCGCTCGCTTCGAGTTAAGTCGGAAAACCCTTCGATCGGGATCCTACAACGGGTCGAACCGTGTCCGTCACTCTACGATTTTGGTGAACTTGTGCGAGCGGATCGGTTTCCCTGGAACTACGATTCCTGCCTGAAAAGGACGTCTTTTCTGTTTTTTCAATCTCGAAGGTGAACAAACTAATTGGGAATATGAATTTACAAAGTTGCAGAATTGGTATACTGGTTTTAATTTTATTTTTGAACGGAGAATTTTTCGAAAAAAGTGTTCCATAGTTGAAAATTTTATTTTTTCGAGTCTGATTTTATCTTTAATTTTTTTTTTTCTTTTTTTTTTTTATTCGTTCGTGTTTTTGAAGGAAGCAGCTTATTTTTGAAAGTGATACAGGGAGAAATTAATGAAAAAGTGATGGAGAGAGAATTTCGAAGATATGGAGAAAGTGTGCATGAAATTTATTTAGATTTAAGTTATACAGAATATTTTGAATTCCTTTTAAAATATTTTTTTTAATACTAAAATTCTACAAGATATTTTAGACTTTGTTATTCCACTTTTGTTTAATTTTGAGATTTGTATAAATTTGAGATCTGAGATTCTTATGAGATTCTCTTTTTGGTCTCTTTTTTACGATTTTCATAGAAAAAGATGAAGAAGGAAGAAAAAAAGAGATTTAACAAGTATACAATTTTTTTTATTAAGATTATATTAACAATTAATTAATTCTTTAAATACAGTCCTTTTTTTCTTTTTTATTATATATATCAAAATTGTAATACAAATTTTCTATTGAAATTTCTAAATATTTTTATGTAAATATTATCTATAAAATTTTTAATTTTTAAAAAATAGTCATTTTTTTTACTTCGAAATAGAGTTATATCAGTATTAACTAGGTAATTTTTTAAGTTAAACATCATCAACAGTTTAAAAGAATTTAAAATGTCGAATAAAAAAGATTTTACTTGAAAAACAGAATATTTCAAAATTAATTTTGATGTAAAATTTTTAGTTACAAATATTTCTTAATATGTTAATTTTCCATAAAACAAGAAGAAACAAAGAATTTGTTAGAAAACGATATTAAATTCATATTTGAAAATATTTTATTTATAAAATTGCATTTGTGTGAAAAACATTATTACATTATTAAGTTTTATAATAATATAAAAATATTTTTGTGAATTCAATTTAAAAACTGTTTTGATTCAACACATCTTCTATATCCAATATTTAAAATGTTAAATTAGTTTTTTCAATTTTCAAAATTGCTCTTAATTTAAACCTAATTCAATCATTCTTGCTTCTTCGTTCTTTTTTCCAAAAAAAAAAAAAAAAAGAAAGAGGAATTAAACTACTAAAAGAATTTAAATTGCAAAAAAGAATATACTTGTATAGAAATGCGAGAAAGATTTTCAATCAATTTATTTTTACAGAATGAACATTTTATCGATTCATGTAATAAGTTATATGCAACATTTTTTCATCTCAAACAATTTTTTATCATTTATTATATAGTTTCAGGATCATTTGGCAATCTTTCTTTTTTTAAATTATTTTTACGTAGATTTCCATATCACATCCAATTTTTTTCCTTTTAAAGAAAATTCATAAAGAATGGAATAAACGATATAAGCAATAAATAAATAAGATGGAACATCCCAGCTATGATAAATCTATTAACACTTTTTCACTTTTTTCGACATTTCTCTCTGATATTTCTTGCTGCGTTTAATGTCCAATTAGGATGAATATTTATCAAAATTTAACATTTTATTACATGGAAGCTAATAGATAATACTCTTTCATTCCAATTAAATATACAAACAAGATTGGATTGAAACTTGTAAAATATAAATATCTATATTGTCTACTATTTTTTAAAAATAAAATTAAATATCTTAGATTTATTTAATTCGAAAATAGATATTTTTATTGTAATTTGTATATCTTCAAATTTTTTATTTCTCCTCTTGTTGATTTATAAAAATCATATATTGATAATTTGATAATTAACATGTTTAAGATAGGATATATGTGTGACTATAATATTCAAAGTATCACATATTTAATTAAAAAATTTTATTATTCGAAATTTATAAAAATTGTTGATTTTGAAATTCAACAATTCTTCAAATTTTTTTCTTATATAATTCTTCATTTTCATTAAAATTCCTCTTAGAACAATTTATTACGTATGAAATAGATATAGAGAATATTCTGAATCATTTAAAGGTGTTAATATTATTTTAACTTTGCATTAATTGCTCTTTTGTCAAGTATGAAATTCATATAAGAAAGTTGCACAAATATTATTGCATATGATTGTTCATAATCAGTGGAGATTTTAATATTTATAAAACTATATTATTCAAATTCAAACTTTAAAAAAAAGGAAATTTCATATGCATCAATAAAATATAGATAATAAAATAAGATTTGCATATAGTTATAAGAATATCTGTGAATATTCTTAGAATCAGTTTCACATATTAACTTTATGGAAGGAAGCTTTAGTGCTGTAGCAATTTCATATTGTTATTGTATTGAAACTTAAATTTATGTAAGGGAACAATGAAATAACGTATAAAGCTATTCAATATACCGTTTCTGAATTATTATTGCACTAACTGAATAATTCTACTTAACATATTTCAATATGTTCTTCTAAGCATAACACAAAGTTGATAATATTAGTTATAAATAATGAAGATAAAGAGATAATATATTTTAAATCTTATCCAATCTTGAATTTATTTTATCAATCTGTTATTTTTATTATTCTTTATGTTTAAATAAAATCGTTATGAATATTAGAAATTTTATTAGATTTTTTTTTTTTATTTTCAATTCGAATCTTCTCTTTTACTTTATTAATATCGTTAATAAACATTAATAACATAAAAAACAAAAAATATTGTATATTTTATTTGATTTTTATCATTTTTTAATTCAACAATGGAACGTATAAAATTTTTGAAAATTGATTAAAAATTTCTATTATTTTTTAATTTATATAAATACATATTTAGAGAAAAACAATGAAAATTAATCAGAAAATACTTGCACGCCAAATATGTATTATCGCAAAAAGGAGGAAGAGAGAGCTAAATATTTTTATTTTTTCTAAATTCTTTCGTGTCATTATTATTTTTCACTAAACGAAAATATTTAATTCCACGCGAAAAAAAAATATATATGTATCGTATTCATTAATCACGTTTATTTTTCGAATAATTTTTTTAAAAATTGTCGAAATTATACGAATTCCTTTAAAAAAAAAAATATTATATCTCTACGCTATTATACGCAACGTATAATCGATGAGCATGATTTAATTTAATATTCTGGGAAAGATAATACAATTCTAAAATAAAAAATTGAAAATTTTATTATAAATTACTATTTTATTTATATATATATTGTAGAAATAATTCCCTTTCCTTTTCGTGCAAAATTTGATTAATATTCAATATTACAATTTATCGAGATATTTCAATCTTTCACTGAATGTTAAATTGATAAAAGATTTAATTATTTAATTTTTAAGATTTAATTTTTTCTTTATTGTTATTTTATGTAGAACACCAATAATCACATGGCGATCACTTCGGTCAACTCACAATCGGTGACGGTTCTTATACGCGCTTGGATTTTCATGATAATCTTTTGTTTCGCGGGTGGTGTAGCAGGTATGTATGTATATGTTTTTTTTTTTTAATTATACAAATAATATTTGTTCAAAAGCAAAAAGAATTCGAACGAATATTTAAATAATATATATATATTTTTTTAAAACTTAACACGAATTCTACATCTCAAAAATAATTAAAATTACACTAGAGATTATTGAATACGTTTTGATATTAAATAATTTAAAGTTCCATTAATTACAAAATTAATATTTAAACAATTTGAAAGGAAAAGAAATTTAGCAAAATGAGGAAAGTTATTGGAAAATATTTAATCGTAAGGAATTTGTTTACTCACTAGGGACCCTAAAGATTAAACTTCCTAACCTCACTTTCTGCAAATCTAGCAACATTTGTGCTTGAGGGCACATATGTAGACCAAAATGAAATCTCGCATTAAATGGGCATAAAGAACCTTTGACTACAGTCAAATGTCTCATCATTAAAGTTTAATATAAATTTATTCATCAAGAAATAATTATCTAAATATATATGAAGAAATCCCTCGAGCTATTAATTTACATATCTTGGTTATTCATGGTCTCAATTTTCAGAAATTATATCTCATAGGGATAATTATACTTATTCGTAATACAATTTTAGTTTTATTAAACGAACAAATTATAAATTCTATTATGCTAAATTTTATTGAAGAATTATGTATCGATAACGAGAATAATTCGTTATTTCCGTTTCCATGAAAAAAAAATACATAAATATTTTTAAACTTCCATTGAATTTAATTCATCGAAAATTTAGAAAATTTATATGTAAAAGATCAGAGAAACAATATTTTCATTATACTTTCGATAATTTTGAAAGTATTATTAAATTTTATTTTACATATTTGTTTCATTGATTTTCTAATTAATTGCCAGATAAATAATGGATATAATTTAAAAATATTACTGCAAAAATCAATAAAATTTATATTAGTAATAGTAATTAAACGTTATCCTTCATTAACCAAGTAAACTTTTTGTAAATTTTTCATATTGTTAAATTTTATTCATATATATCTATATTAAAATCTGATATTTATGAACAAAAAGGAATGGAACAATTAATTCAATTTCAAATTCAATCGTTCCGATGTAAAATATATATAATTTTGTGAAAATAGTACAATTTTAATTGCAAATCGTATCTGTATCTACTCTGAATTAATGCCACGGTTATAATAAACAATGTAAGGGATATTGCAATAATACAAGGGAAAAAAGTGAAGCATGAGAGAAATATTTAAAAAGATTGGTCAATTCATCAGCGCATGCGAATATTATATTTAAATGAAGAGGGGAAAAAAGTTGCACGTTTCTTGAAAAAATAATAACCATTTTCCTTCTTTTTATTTTTATCACTTCTGTTTCCATCATGTTTCCGATATATCTTCGATTAATAATATTTCCAAACAAATTTCTTTATTTAATTCAATATTATTACTGTTTATATTACTTATTAAATTTAATAATTTTTGAAATTATGGATTATTCAGAATCTCGACGTTGAGTTTGAAATTATTCGTTGTTTTTTCATATTATATATATTTTGCCTGAGTTTTAAAATTGCAAATTATGGAGATGTTCGTTAAGAAATAATATTAATAATTTATACAACTGTAATTTATATAAAATAAATTAAAGAATTGATTATATTATTTATATTTTTGAATCGAGATATATTAATTAGAAATATATATTATAATATTAGATTAAAATTTTTATAAAATAGGAAATCGATTCATATAAAATTATAAAATATTACTACTCGAGAATCGGTATCCAAAATTTTCGACATCGTTCAATTTCTTTAATTTCTTTTAATTTTTTAATTAATAGCTTTCAATTCTTTTTATGATAAAATTCTAAACTTAAATTGTAAATTGATTGCAAGTATGTCAAACAATAACTAGTGATCCAGTTTTTTATAGCAATTTTTATAACAAGATAAAGAAATTTAAATTGTATCCCAAGTAAAATGATATTTTTACTTTTTAGACTTATCTGATTTATTTGGCTGTTTTCTATTGATTTTTCTATTTCTCATTTTTTAATAATTATATTTACTTATATTTTCTTGTATTTCTTCTCTTGAATCCTTTTTAGTTTTTCAAAGAGATGTAGACAAATAAAATTTTAAATAAAAGGAAATAAAATATAGAAAAATATATTTTTAACTTAATCATTTTAATATGATTATTAAATCGAATAAAGCAATATGAAAATTTTAATCTTGTGTAATAATATATGGAATTTTATATAGTTAGCGATAATATGAAATACAAATTTATATTTTTAATAATCGAATATTGAAATATTTCAACAAGTATAAACTTATAACTCGGACAGTTCGTTACTATAAAACAACTCGACAAAACTCATTTAACTTTCACCTTCCAATAATTTAATTCATTATATTGAAATTATTATATGGATTATCATTTGTTCTTTCAAAATCATGTCCATTTTGTATATTATATCTATTTAATACATATCCATATTTATAATGACAATAAATTAGATTAGGTTAAGTTTCATTTTTTAATCTTTCTAATTGAAATTCTAAGAATTTTTTATTTTTACTTAACAGTTAAAAAAATCATTTCAAAAATTAAATAAAATCCATTTTCAAATATTATCGTCATCATCTTTGATCGACATCCTCATATCAATACTCCAATTTTTGTTTCTGGTAATTTTTTAGTAACTTTCTAGTGTAATATAATTTCATACTTGAATTCAAAATTCTCAATATCATTCTGTTTCTTATCTTCTATATCTTAATATAATTCTGAACTTGAAATATGAATTTCTCATTCGAGTAAATGAAAAAATTTTTTAATTGGATGATAAAAATAATTTAGACTTTATTTTAAAATAAAAAGGTACCCGGATACTCACTTATTGACGTAAGGGTGAAAAGGTGGACCTATTTTAAAAATTTTCCATGAACCAATTCTAAAAATATGTTTACAATATATCCGCATAATTATCACATCATTTTTCATAATATGTCTTCATATAATTTATTACATTAAATAACATAAATAATTTAACATAAATAATTGTTCGTTTCGTTTTCCTAAATATCTTGTTTTTTCAAAGATTAAAAATTATAAGTAACGATAATATTGTGTGGGCAAATATTTCTAAAGTAAGTTCCTCAATATTATTAAATCATGAATGAAAGTTCCAGTCGAGATAAATAGAGATCGTTATTATATGAAACGAAACCCAGGGTTAACAGAAAGGGTTGCTTAAGAAGGTGTAACGTGAACAATAATAACAAAGTTGGTGTAACTTCGATAATGGGATCATCTGTGGTCTAGCGATCCCTGCTTCCATCCATGGGCCGCGTTAAATTTTAATTACACATTGAGAATCTCTGCGCATTTACAAGTTATAAGATTAGCAACTTCACACGTTCCAACAGTTTTGTGGTGGTAACCTGTTGCAGCTAATCCTCGCCAGTCGGCTCTCTCCTCCTTCGTGTGTTCGTTGATCGATATTCGAATGGATGGACAATCTGATACTTTGTGGGAAAAGAAATGAGTTAAATTGTTGAGAATAATGAGAATTTTATACATGGAAATTATTATCTTTTGTGAATTGGATTTAGAAATTGAATGCTCTTTTCGTGAAAAATTTTAAAAGATCCATTATTGGAATAAATTTTTTTTTCTTTTTTATTATAGTTGCAGTTGTTATATTTTTTTAATTTTATATATATAATGTATATTTTAATTTTATATATTTATTTCAATTTTATATATTGTAAATTTAGTTCTTTTTAAATTAATATAAATCATTTCAAGACATTTTGAGATTTATTTTAATAACGATGTTTTTTTTTTAAATCTGTCTTAATGACAAATTATTATTTTATGATACGATGTAATTTTATTATTTAAAAGTCTTGTTGCATATCAACAAATTGCGGTATAAATTTAAATGAACATATGCATATGAGATTTGTGTATCTACATGTATATTAAAATCATGGAAGTACTGTCATTCTCTTCATGAAAGAAATTAAATAATATTTCATAAAATTTAGAAAGAAATATATATAATTGTTATATATATTATCATATATATTATTTCTTTTTGTTAATAAAAATTTGTAAAAAGTTATTGATCTAAATTTTTACAAATTTTGATTTTTTTATGATCTAATTATAAGAATTTTTATTGTCCTATATTCAGCATAATGAAGAATAGATAAAAAATAAGTTTCAGAAAGAAATAAAAACGTTTAAGAAAAAAAAAAAGGAAGAATATCCATTTCCATATCTATCCATCGACTCAGCTGACAAAAGTAACAATTGATTTTGCTGTTCATGACATTCTTCCCTTTTTTTGTTACTTTTCTCACTTGAGAGAAACGTGTGCAACACAACATGATACATTCTTTTTATTTTCTTTAGTATATCTTAGTATGAAGATATTAGAATATATAGAATGAATCACATAATATGTGTGTCAATTAGAAACAAAAAATTTAAAATGTATAATTATTTCTTGATGGATAAGAAAGAAACTTACTTGTCTTTAATTTTCCAAATTTTCGAGTAAAAGAAAAGAAAGATATTCTGTAAAATTAATTTTTAAAATGTTTTTTTCTTAAATCTTTCAATATTTTATTTTTATTTTTAAAAATATTCTTTTACTTCCAAATGATACTCACAACATAATAAATTGAAAAATGATAATTTTCTTAAAACTTCTTTAGCTTATTCCAAATCTAATTTAAATAAATATCTTCGTCCAAAATTATTTATCTATTATCATTATTATCTTGTTTGTTTTAAAAAAAAATTCATGATCTTTTTATAATTTATTCGTAATAATTTGCAACTTTGTTTGAATCATCATGTATAATTATAATTTCTACATTGATAATTCTTTGTAACAAATATTCATTCAAGTTCCATCCAAATTGCAAGTATATAGAACACGAAAGATTAATCTTTATAATATTACACCTACGAAGAAATTTGATTAACATTCTAAAATATAGGTTTTTTTTTTTTTTATATATATATATTTCACTTTCAATAGAATTTCGAATGAAATCCGTGTAGCTTTTCATTTTCACGTATCAGCCTCTTAGACGTCTTGTTGAATTTTTAATTAAGCCAATTTATCGCGTAGATAACCATACTCGTATTGTTTCATATATATCATAATGAGATAGATTCGCCCACCTTAGATTATCATTCAGAAAGATGAAAATCATTTTTTCATTCGATATATATAATATATGTTTAATTTATAATTGATATATAATTATATTATATATCATATCAATTAATATAATTATATTATATATCAATTAGATATATCAATTATAATTTATAATTTATAATTAATATATCTATAAATTTCATTAATAAAACATCGATATCGATTTTTATTTCATAGTGTTCTTATTATTATTCTTTCTGTGAAAAGTAGAAATATGCAACCAAAATAATATTTTTTTTTTGAAAATTAAATTAAATTAAAATTGAAAAAGAAAATGAAACAAAAGAATATTTTGTTAAATTCTAAAATAATCTTTCCCTCTCCCCAAGTGAAGAATACAAGGTTAAAACTTCCCAGAGTTAACTTCTACAATTATTTTTTCATCAATGGACTCTGTGTCCATTGACAGTGAAAGTTACTATCGTTACTATAGCAATCTTAACACACTATCCACCGACTATCAAGAATTATTTTTAAAGTATACTAAAACACACAAAAAAAAATACGTATGTATGAAGAATAAAAATTTTTATTCAAAATTTTAAATATATCGTTTTATCAAAAGTTCAATTGCATTTTGTCAAATTTTCTTTTATCAATATTTTATCAAAAACAATCATATCTCCTTTCACATACTTTTTACTCTGATTAACTTAACTCAACTTCGAATGTATAAGAGTCACTTTTACATTCTTATTAGAAGAGTTTTAAAATTTCAAAATGGAAGCTCCATTGAGATCTAGGGAGGATCCATTAGGATATCCTTAAAAATATATTTTGTTTCAAATTGATATTCAATTGATTTCGAAATACGAAACATCTTTGAAAAATATGAAAATTTGAGTAAGGAATTCCCGCAAGTACCTAAAATCTTTTTTATCTTAAAAATAACATCGGTGAAACTAGATGAAAGGTAGCATTAAGTATATCAGAAAGTTCACGCATGATTTTATATCATTCGTTTGTCAAAGTATTTTCTTTTATCTCTATATTGCATTTACATACGTTCCATATGCTGAAAATATGCAGACAAATAAAAAATGGTGAATATGGTGAATATATATATATATTATATAGTCATCGGTGAAAAAGCTTTGATATCGGAAGATAATAATTGTATTGAAGATTATAATTTGTATTTTTATTTCAATTTTTATTTCAAATGCGAGGAGATAATATTAAAAAGGTGTTTAAAAAAAAGTTTACAAATTTTACATTATTTTTTTTTAAATTATTTTTATAACACAAAAATGATTTAAAATGATTGGAAATAATTTTGGCTTAAAAGTATATTTATAAAAATTATAAATTTTTAATTTGTATATTTTAATTGAAAAATTGAGATTTCTAAAAATTACCTTTTGTAAACATTTTGTAAACATGAGATAATTCAATAAATTCAATGATGAAATAAATAATTATAAAATATTTGTTCCAGGTTCTTGTTTAAGCTATGGACATTCATGTTGGGGAGGTACGTTTTCACCTTTGATTAATTGTAAAAGGATTTTCACTATAGCGTGAAAAATTTTTTTCCCTTTTTCTGGCCTTTCCTAAGATAAAAAAAGATTTTAATAATAAATTATTAGCATGTTTTTTTTATCCAAAAATTTTATAATGAATTTGTTTTATATTACTTGTAAATTATAGATATACAAGATTTAAAGTGAATTATGAAAAAACGTAGACTAATAAAAAAATAAAGAAAATGCAAGAAAATCATATATATAATACAATTTTTATGAAGGATTTTTATGAAGGATATTAATACAATTTTTATGAAATTCTGTTTTTTTTTTTGTGTGTGTTTCTATTTCTCAAGTAGTATATTCCTAGCTTTATTAAATATATTATAAAAT
Organism: Apis laboriosa; assembly: GCF_014066325.1. Lineage (NCBI taxonomy): Eukaryota > Metazoa > Arthropoda > Insecta > Hymenoptera > Apidae > Apis > Apis laboriosa. The sequence goes on from NW_025222134.1 coordinate 27,176, forward strand.
TATATATAATTATTTTAACATAATATCATAATTACAGGTCATGGTAAACGCAATGGAGGACATAACAATGGATATTTAATGCCATCCAAGACAATAAATGAACAAGGTGTACCATATCTTACAAAAGATCAATTCATACTTTCCCGTTTGATTGGTCGACCATTAGTATCTAACAAATATAAAGGAAGATGGGACAGGCTTTTCAAAATAAAAGCTAGTTTTCCAGAACATTGGAATGACGATGAATTTGATACCCATCTTATTAACAATGAACCTATTCGGTAAAAAAATATTATAACAAATAAGAAAAATTTAAAACATTTTATTTATTATTTTATCATGACATATGATTTTTATTTATGATATGTTATTTATAATTAAACTCATATTTGATTTCAATTAATTTAAAATAAAATTTTAATCATGAAATATTCTGAATGATGAATATTTGAATGATTTTCTTATATCTATTAAAAGATAACTTTCAATTTCAAATTATATCTTAAGATTGTGTTACAGAGATCAAAACAACAATGAAAACATGGACCAGAATAAAAGGAAACATATCGAAAATGTGCAGAATATGGTAGAATACGATAATATCAACGACGAAAAGAAAGAAATTCCAGAAATACTACTGATATCGAATAATGAGAATAATCATCATAACAGTAAACCACAAAATGTAGAGTTATTCAAATTTTTGGTATGATGAAATACTGTTTTGTTAAAAATACACTGCATTGTAAAAATTTAAATATTAGTTGTGATTAATTATGTTAATTATTATTTTCAGAGTAACACAAATGGTAATTTCGAATAAGAGAAACGAATATTGCTATGAAATATGATGTAAAATAAAAATTGTCATAACTATATTGTAATTGAACTAATAAGAATATTGTTTAAACTAATTTATTAGAAATTCTGTTTCTCATATTTAAAATTGAATTACTCGATTATTCTGTTAGTAGTTTATATAAATCCTATTTTTATCTTTATAAGATTTTATCTTTTAAAATCTGTACTATCTAGTTAAAATTTTCATCGCAATATATGAAAAAATAATTTATATTTTTTTTATTATTTAATAAGAAATAAATCATTTTTATTATATGTTATAGGACGAATATGTAATTTAAATAATTAATTAATTAATTAATTATTAAATATAATATTTATATTAGTAGAAGTATATAAAATAATAAATGAAATATTACTGATAAAAAATTTCTTATTTTACGATTTTAAAATTTTTTTCTATTTTTTTCAAATCAGGTTTTCGTGTATTTAATATTGCTACTGCATTATGAAAGACTTATATTTATTAAAATATATTTTACATTGAAAATTAAATCGCATTATAATATTAAAAAAGAATAAAAGAATGTTCAATTGACATTTCGTATTTTATTTATAATTGTGTAACAAAAGACAAAGAAAGCAAATAATGAGAAAAGGATAGAGATATGGAAAAAATTAGGCATTCAGCGCCATCTCGAGAGTGCCGCAAATGAAACATGCAAAGAAAGGATAGAAATATATTTAGAAAAGGATAGAGATATGGAAAGAATTAATCGCTAACGCCATCTCTTGAGAACTAAAAAAAATCATTTTTCTAAATTCTCAAAAGATGGCGCTAACATTTAATTCTTATTCTATTTTACTCTTCTTTTAAAAATGTATTTAGCACTCAACAGATGGCACTAGTAGTTAATTCTTATTCTATTTCTATCCTTCTCTTACAATTTTCTTTATCTTTTGATATGTTTAATCTACGGCACTCTGAAGATGGCGCTGATTCCCTAATTTTTTACATATCTCTGTCTTTTTCTTATTATCTACTTTCTTTGTCTCTACTTATTATAAATGCGTTCAAGAAACAATTCAAGAAATAGATATTTAACTTTTATTTTTTTTGTCTAATCTATTAATTATAAATATTAATAGAATCTATTTCTTATTATCATGCAAAAAATTTAATATTATCTTCTCGAAACCATTCATTTTTTTTATTTTATATTTTTTAATATTATCAAAAAAGAGCAAGATATTCTAAATAATAGATAGTTTAGCATGAAAAATATTTAAATTTTACGAAGTTGGTATGCGTGAACAAAGTGCCGTTAAATATCAACTTGTCAATTAATATAATTATATATCAATTAAAATATCAATATAAAGTTCTTTTCCATTTTATTTAAATAAAATCATCACATTTAATTATGAAGTTATTAATATTTAATAATGCAATATGATTTTATATATAAGTAATCTATGGTGTTTCGCGACAATCAAAAAGTCAAGTTGAAAACACAAGATCTTTATCATATATGGTATGAAAAATAATATTTAACATTGATATCTTATATTAGATTTGATCCATTTAAGTTTTACTTAAGTTTAATTATTAGATCTAGTAATTGTAAATAAAATTAAATTTGATTAGTTATTGTGATTAAATTAAGGTTAGCTATGAGATCAGGTTAAGTTTTATTCAGTTAATTTGAATTAAGCAAAATGCAGCCAGATTATATACAATATTTGTAAAAAATATATATCGCACGTGTCAAAAAAATATTTGATTAATGACTGCTGCTATTGTGTGTATTTTATGAAAAATGTTTATTATCGCTGATGTAATTATAATGTGTACTTGCATACAGATGTAAATACATGTTATATTACGTTAAAAATATAAAGTATAAAAAAAATTGCACTTGCACAAAAAAAAATTTGGAATTATTCAATCTTAGATTAAATATATAAAATAAAATTATAAATAAAATATCACGGTGAAATTAAGAGAAAGATTAATAATTAAAAAACGCGCGGATTGGCTGTGTGTTTCGCGAAAAAAAGGCGCGGAAATTCAGTGGCGCGAATTGTGACGTAACAGGTGGTTAAAGTGCTGTAAAACAAATACAAGGTTTGAAAAAGTCACTTACTTTATTTTTATTATTTTAAATAATGTCAGACCAAATCTTGTCCTGTTTCCTTTTTTTTTTTTATTTTGAATTATTCTTATCACTATCATATTAATTTTTTTGCAATTAATTAATATATTCTTGTTATAATGTTAAATTCATTTGTATTAATCTTATGCATAATAAAAATAATATATAGCTATAGCTATAAGCAATTGTAATTTATTATTATTAATATGAACATTTAATATTTTACACTAATTTTATTGATAATTATAGTAAGCACGTAAATATGTGCTTTGAAAGCACATATTTTTATCGATTCAATTAAATTTAATTAAATTGCTTTCTTTATAACAAGTGTAACATATTTTATAAACATAAAATAAAAATGGAATAGTAAGAAGTAAAATAAATACAAGCAAAAAAAAAATAATGTCAGGAAAAGATAGATAATTTGTCAGTATGCTTATTTATATTGATCGATGTCTAAGTACATTGAATAAGGAATTTTGAATCTCAACATAGTAATTAGAGAAGTAAATTGTGAATGAAAACTATGATTTTATCTAGAACGTGAACTTTTGCATTTTTCCAACACACATTCGATACAGATTCATCCGCATTCGCATCATTCTACATTTTCTTGTATGCATATACACCTAGTTAACATCAAAATAAATCTATATCCGGCATTAATTATAATTCCAATCGGGGTTATGTACACGACGGCGGAATAAAGTACTATGCATGAAACCCTCTCGTTTCTTCGGATCCTATAAATTTTTATCATATACATGTATATATATATATATATACCGTTATTTTTTAACGTTTCGAACAGGTAACTTATCTCGAATCCGTAATACATAGATAGATCCAGCACAGTGTCTTTTCCTTCCCCCCTCCCCCTGATAGCATTTCTTTTCTTCATTAGGCACTCCTCACATTAAACGAATGAACAACGATCGAATTGCAATAAAATGCTACGTAATATTTTGTATATCTAAGTAGCAAGTGTACATGATTTTTAGAACACTGACACTGTAAGTAATTATGTCGGTAATTAAATTAATTTCTCATATTCGTTCGAAATGGTTGATCAATAGCGTACATGCTATTTTTCAAACTAGTCATTCGTTTTAAGTGTCCGTTCTATTTTTGACAGATTTTTTCCACGCGCGTTATTGCGTTCTTTAACAATGACGAGATTAAAAGTGTTCTCAAACGCACATTTCACACATTTTTATGATCCACAATATACAATGCGTTCGAGTATCACCGTACACAACATGCAATAGTACATACTTTGTTATATTCGAAGAATTATTTTTACAGGTAATTCGTATATATTTCATCGTTCCATCGTCCATCAATACAGTTATTATATGTAACAATACACGTAACACATTTAACACAATGCGCACATTTTCGTATAATCCATAACCGCGAATGTTATTAAATCACAATCTACCAAGGCCTCCACATTCCTTCCTCATCCTTCGAAGGTTGTTGTGGGATTGGAGATGGTGAACGAATTCCTGTGACCAATTCGCTGCTCGTATGACTGGACGGTCTGCCTTCCGAATGCGGTGCAACTGATCCTTCCGTGGTTAAACGGCCTACGAATTGCTGTTGTTGATGATGGTGTTGTTGTTGCTGTTGTTGTTGCTGCTGCTGTTGCTGCTGTTGAAAATGATGATCGATGTTGCTCACAGCGGTTACCGATGATTTCGTGCTAGATTTTGGTTTCTTGGAGGTAGTTGTGAAGTCGAGCGGTTGTTCCGGTTGCTCGAGCCTTGGACTTTTACTTGGTTTTGTACCAATGGCTGAGATCGCATTGGTAGCGAAGGTAGAAACGGGGGCGGAAGCGGAAATGGAAGCGGAAACAGAAGCGTTGCCGGACGTAGCGGCAGCGGCAACGGTTGCGGCAACAGCAGCAGCAGCAGCATTAACGGCAACAGTGGCCGCGTCCTGCCATTCTTGTATATCTTCGTGCGGTCGTTTCGCGGCGAGTTTATCCGTAGCCTTGAGAAGAGACATGTTAGTTGCGGCCCATATGGCCGTGGGTGGATTCGGCCCGATACTGATACCGTTCGCCGCAGCGGCAGCCGCGAGTTGTACGTAATGACTAGGAAGCAAGAAAACTACCTGACCGTCGGGTAGTCTGGAAGGTATCACTTGCACGACTGACAACATATTTGGATTTTGTTGCGAGTTGGAAGCCTGATCGATAACCGATATACCGGGTGGAGGAGGTGGAGGTGGATGATGATGATGATGTGAATCAAGATTGGTGGTGTTAACCTGACCAAAGGCAGAAGTTGGCCGGCTGTTGCCGTTGCTACTGCTGTTGCTATTATTGTTGTTTTCGTCGCCGGCGGTAGTGCTACTATCCGGTCTAGCTGGTTCAATATCCGGAATCTCGGCTTTTATCAAACCGACCGGATTCAAAGATGTACTACAGTGTGCAGTCGATGGCACATGATGCTCCAGCGGACCGGGACTTCCCGAGCCTGTCACTCGATCCGTCACGCTTCCGGGACTGCTGCCTAATCCGCTATCCGGCCTCGAACCCAAATCCAAGTCTAATTCTGACACGCAACTATCCAAATGTCGTAGTAGCCTTTGCTTCACTGCAGGGTCCATCGGTGTCGTGTTCCCCGTAATTATGTCCGGGGCATCGAGATATCGACTTACCTGAAACGCAAAATCAAAGCGAAAGTGCAAAGTGAATGGAATATCGACAAATCTGAATTGTTCCTCATTATTCCTTGAACCGTGAACTCGTATCTTTTAATAGGATGCTAAATAAATATGGGGTCAAAATTGATTTATATCAGTAGCACTATCGCCAATCGCTAAATCGATCCAGTCATGAGTTCACAATTGATAGTTAATAAATAAACTATGTTGTATAGATAATATTTTTTATAATTATATAAATCATTACTTATATCTTCTCGTAAGAGACAAATAAATATTGAATGAAATGTACCTCTCTGGAACAATCTTGATAGCCAGCCTTATATCTTGATAAACCAGGCTGAGCAAGAGATCTTTGCCTTTGTAAATGCCGTACTGTTAATTCTAAAATGTCAGCTTTTTCAAGTTTGCTATGCTTCGTGTTCTCCAGCCGGGCGCTGTCAAGGATGAGCGCTTTCAGCGCCGCCAACGACTGATTGATTCTAGCTCGCCGTCGCTTTTCCATTAGTGGTTTGTTAGCCTGAAAAATAATGATGCTATTGCTAAATAGTATAGTAAAACATTAGAATATGGATGACCGTCATTTCTAAAATGTTCGCCTACCAATATCATCTATTCCTCCCTTCTTCTTCTTGCTTCGCGTCTACTCTTTTCTTATTCCATATAATACATAGGTATAAACTACGTATCACAATACAAATAAAAGGATTTAATCATTATAGAACTGAAAGAAAAATTTTTTTATATCAAAATTCAAAGAAATTATAAGAAAATCAAAAAGAAAATAAAATAGTGAGAGTATTGAATAGTTGAAAGAATAATTAACTATTTTGTCACATATTTTGTACATTCTATATATTATATTCTAATTAACAAGATTTAAATCTATCACCATATAATTAATATTTATATTGTTTTTACATATAGTATTATAAAATTGTGTTGAAAATTCAACTTTAATAAAAATAATAAATATTTAAATATTTATTTCAATTAGTTAATATATACATATATTGTTAGTTACATATAGTTATTTATATACATACTCAAAAAATTCTCAAAATTATTAATAATATCAAGCAAATTAAGATTTTTATTCAAAACTTATTTGTTATCTCAGTTTCATTAATCAAATATGGAACTGATCATCAGCATGAAAAATAAAATATAAGTTTTATATAAGCAAGTAACATAAGCAATAGCATACAATAAATATATTTATAATCATCAATATTCCCGCGCTTTTTTACGTATCCTAATTTAATTGAAACAAATCATTAAATTTTATCATGTCAAGATGTTATAATGTTAATGAAATCAAATCGAATATTATAAAATTAACAATTTTCAAGAAATTTTATTAATACATATAAAGTACAACAAAATTACAAAAAAAGTACAATATAAGATAAACGAAAAAATTTATAATACAATATAAAAATAATTTACAATACAATATAAGAATAAAAGAAAAAATTTAAAAAAAATTAAAAGGAAAAAATAAAATGAACAAATAATATAAAAATAAATATTTACTCACTCGACGTCCGTCCGAGTGTTTAGGGCTCGGGCTGAGACTAGGACTGGGACTGGCTGCCGGACTTGGTCCTTGATGTACGCTTTGTTGGTGTTGGGATTGTTGATGATGATGATGGTAATGTCTATGAGTGTTGCCGGCCGATTTCTTTTCTTGATGCCTCAACGAATGAAGACGAGCGGTCATTTTAGTAGGCCACGCAGGCCCTCCGCTGTGACGACAATAATGAGAAGGATGATAACGACAAAATTGATAATAGTGACACTAACAACAATGACAATAACAGCAACAACGATGGCAATGATGATGGTAATAACGAAGACCACGACGACGATGGTGATTTCGATAACAATGACAAAGATGACACTAACAACAGCCGCCGCGACGACGACGTCGACGACGACGTCGACGACGACGACGACGACGACGACGACGACGACGACGACGACGACGGCGACGACGACGACGGCGGCGGCGGCGAGGACGTCGACGACGACGTCGACGACGACGACGGCGACAATAACGGTGTGGGAGTTGTTATCGGTGTCGGTGTCGGTGTCAGTGACGATGACAGTGTCGATGACAAAATTGATTTTAGCGTCCAAAGTAATCGACTGGACGCAGCTGAGACACTCAGCATTTCGCGTTCTAAAAAATTACGCGCACTACGCTGACACTCTAATATAAATCGAAAAGTTTCAACACTGATACAATCGCTTGATTATCGTCTTTCAATATATCTTTTCATTTTTCTTAACATATTATTCAAAAATGTTCTATAGTCACAATATAAACACGCATATATACACACGTTGTATCAGCTGCAACTCCCTCTTTGCATCTTATTCCATTTCACGTAAGCCTGTCGATATAATTCCTCTACGATATCACGCGTTCCTCGTGCGATCTATAAGCACAATTCGATCACTAAACTTTTTATTATACAATTTTATTTTCATTTTGATAAAAGCACATTTCGATATAAAATTCAACACCACGTGGTTTCTCATACACACTTACAACGACAAATTTTCAATCATGTTTCATCGAACATAACCGTTTATAATTCGAATTATGATTTTTTTCGAGGATTCCATTCGATATATGTTTCATTTTCAAAGTAATTATCCGTAAGAAAGAAATTCAGAAAATTGCACGATATTCGTGTCTTGTCAAGCCACGTTGCAGTCACAAAAAAATTGAAGTTTCTTTCTATCATATTTATAATCTCTCAATAGAAACTGACAAAAAAAATTAGCAAGTTGAAAAAATTAAGTAAACGATCTTTAATTATCGAGAAATCAAAAGGAATAACGGAAATCTCATTTCGTTCTTTCTTCCAGTTTCTGTTCCTCCTTTATCTTCCTGTATCTTATGAGATCCACTTTCATCCTCACTGGTCGAGCAACGATGACGGACTGCGAATCGACGAGCGGTAGCTGGCGGCTCTTCACCAAGATTCGCGCGTGTGTGAGTCGTGGGCGAGAAGCCGGGAGCCGCACAGAGGATCGCGCCGCGGTTGGTCGTGCGTGTGGGGGGAGTTGGATGGTGGCTGCTTGCCAGAACCGCTGCCGTCAAGGGGCCGAGAGAGAGGATGAGGTTCGCTTGCCCGCTCACGCGCGCCCTTGCCTGCGGCTACGTATACCCCTCTCTCTTTCGCTACGCTCTTTCTCTCTTTTTGCCATTTCTAGCGAGTTGCTAGTTGCACGCGACCTACCTTGATCTCCTTTTTCTCTTTTTCGCAATGCCGCTTACCGTCTAACAACCGTGATGTGTCATTAAAACAGGAACCAATTTGAATTGTCTTCAAGTTTTTTTCTTCTTAAAATTTCAAATGGTTCAAAGATTGGACAGTAGATTTTAATAAAGTATGGGAAATGGATAATTCTTTATGATCCATGAAATACAATAGAGGAATAAGAATAAAATACCGGAGTAACAAAGTTGGAAATATTATGGAATAATAGAAATAATCGTTTATTGAAGATTTATACAATGCGAGATTTTTCAATTCTGCGTATTTAACGCAAAATTTTTCTTAGTAATCGATATGATTATGCATATAATTATAATTTACATTTTGATATATTGACGATTGTGTTTAAGAATTGTTCATTTTTTTCTTGATCTCAAAGAGAAAGATTATTTACTTTTTTTGATAATTTATTCTATGTTGTATATCTTTATAATAAAATAATTTTTTTGATTTAACAATTCGGAAAATAAATTACGTCACTGATCTTTGTTTATAATTCAAAGTTTTTTTTTTGGATGATTACCAAAAAAAAAATCATGTTTTAATATTTAGATTTGATAATTTATTTTATTTGTCTATTTCAAACATGAAAAAATTTTCAATTATATCAACAATATAATATCAATTTGTATATTTTTATTATAATGATTCTTGGGCATCAAGAAAAAGAAAATTTGGAATCGAGACATTTTTGTTACTGCCCACGATGATTTTTAATCTCTTTTTATTCATCCGTCTATCTGTGCCTACTATTCTGACTATTTCTCTCCTCACTTTCCCTTTTCTTTTTTTTTTCTTTTTATATATTTCTGTTCAGTCTTTCACTCGTTCTTTCTAGCTTGGTTGTCACCGTGCAAACGAAAAGGCGGCGATGGTAACGGCAGCGGCAGCAGGTCGTGTGCGTGTGACTGGATATAGACGAGGATAACACCGTGGCGTAGGAAATTACGACGAGTTGCCGAAGAAAGGTGGCAGTGGGATGAGTAAAGAGAGAGAGAGAGGTGGGGGAGGTGATGGCTCGTTGTCGGTGCTGGCATGGCACGAGCCAGCACGGCGCGGCGTGGTCTCTCAAGCGGCGTGGCACGATGCGATCCGACGCGGCGTGGCGCGATGCAACCCACCGCGGCGTGGCCCGAATCGAGCCGAGTCGGTTCAACGTAGCGCGCGATGGTCGAGGGAGTGGAGCAAGTGCCGTCACAGGACAAGCTCGATCCGTGCTGTTCGGCTCGTCGAGGTGATGAGCCCTCGAGGCGGGTGGCGGGCAGAGGGTGACGAGCGACTGGCGGCAGGCGGCGCACGGCGGCCGATGGACGGCATGCAGTAGGGGAAGAGGGGAGATGTTGGGCGGGCGTGCGGCCGTGCGGCGTGCGGCTATGAGGCGCGGTGTGAGGCGTGCGGCATGCGGCGTGCGGCAAGTATAGCGCGGAGACGACGGGCGGCGGCCGCTTCATGGCTTATAGAGAGGGAGAAAGAGAGGGAGAGAGCGGTCGAACGGATGGACCGTGGAGACCGTGAAGCGTGCAGCGAGTGTGTTGGAGGGCGATGAAGCGGAGGCGCTTGAGGGGAAATGAGTGAACCAGGAGGCAAAGAAGAGACGTGGGTGTAGAGAGTACGAGGAAATGTGTGCGATGGTAAGGCGTCGGCAGTGGGGTCGGAGGAGATAGTCGTCGGCACGCGCGGCGCAACCTCTCTCTACCCACGCAAACGTACGTGCGAATGCGCTCGTACGTGAGAGCGTGCGTGTCAAGCTGCCTGCGTGCCAGCGTGCCGCCCCTATCGGTCGCCCGCCACCGCGTGTCACCGTATATGTATAGTATACCATTTCCTCTACCTACTTCTATGCCTTTGTATATGTGAACGCACTAACTGATGTTGGTTGCACGCGTTCGTCCAGTGACAGAGCTAATCAAATGGTTCTACTATTTCGTGTTTCGAAATTAATCTCTCCCGATCAGAACAATTATGCCGACCGTAAAATAAATATTATAAATGTAAAAATATATAGTATTTATTTTTTCTTATAATCTTTGGATATTAGATATTCGATTACTTTAACTGAGTAATATGTATTACTTTATTATAAAGTTAATCATTCGCTTAATTTTATATATCTTGAGGTATCATTTTCTCATTATTTAAGATTTATTTAAAGTCTACGTATGAAATACGATATATATAAATTAAATTAATGTTATTGACATCGATGTTGCAAAACATATCGGAAACTATCCAAAGATAATAAAATTTAATAATCTTTTTAATTTAAAAATCATAAAATAAATAAATAAAGAAATAGAAACTGGGGAGAAAATTGAAAGAAAATGAAATATAAAGGAAAGGATTGAAGTAAAAAAAAAAGTGACAGATTACTTTTTCTTTTAGGGCAGACATACGTGAAGGAATCCGTTGTAAATGTAATTTGAAGTAGAAAAGGGAAGTAGAGGAAAATAGTGAGAAAGCAGCCGCGAAACCTAGGAACGCATACGAATAAGGAAAAAATTTGCGAAACTTTTTCGCGGTATGAGGTATCGCGATACGACCATACCATGGCCACGCCATTGCCAAGCCGTTACCACGCCGTTATCCCATCGTTCTTTACCACTCCAACCCACATATAACGCTATGTATCGCGGCATACCTCGCCACGTTGCAGTACACTTTACATCGAGGGCTCTCCTTTCTTTTTCTCTCCGTTAAAGCGCTTGCTTTCGTTTCAGTTCTTAAATACGACTAGGAGAGGTGAGGTGAAACGTACAAGGACCTATTTTATACGCACCTCGTCAACGTGTTTTACTTTGTATCTTGTTTTATAAGAAGGGACATAAAGGAAGGAAAAACAATAAAAAAGAAAGAGAGTGTGAACCAAGGAATGAATAATTGCGAAACATTAACGATCGTAATAAATAAAGGATTATCACCTAAAAATCTTGTTAAACATTAACTCATTTTTTTATCATTTTTTTGTTTCTATTATCTTATTTTTCTTTTTCTTGTATATTTTTATTTTTATATAGACACATATGTTGTATTTACAAAAGAAATAACTCTTATTAATTTTTGTTTAAAAAAAAAATAAAAATAGTATGATATATGTGCAATAGATTTAAATTTTCTTTAATGAAATATTTCATTATCATACAATGTTACATAATTATTGACAATATTATGAAATTGTGTACATTAAATTAAATTGTAATAAAATTGTACAATTGTCATTTTTGACATAGAAAATATTTTCTCAAAAAAATCATATATTCATTATAAAATCATATAATATTATATAATATACAATTATATATAATTGTATATTAATAATAAACAATTATATATAATTGTATATTAAAATAAAATATACAATTTTCACACGATTCTAAATATACAAATTTTTTATCTATTTTGATATTTATATTTGATATTTATAAGAATTTTCTGATTTCTGATGAATTCATTTTAATTCATATAAAAAAAAACAAAAGAATATTTTAATTATTTATGACAATTCAAATATTCAATAGTTTTTAAAAATTTTGTTAACACTAATATATACACATATATATAATGGTAATAATTCAACAGCTAGCAATTAATTGATCATTTTCAAATTTTGAAAAGTAGAAAACGTTTCATACGGATTCAATGAACAATTAAAAGGAAATATATATAAAAAATCTTATCGTTACTTTATATAGTTTTTCGAAAGATTCTTTCGAGGTTTCCGTCATCGCTCTTTGGAACTGTCGTCTCCATCGAGCACAACTCGATCGATCGACAGCAAACTCAACGTGCCACGTACTTTTCGCGATAAGGTGCAGGATAGAGAAAGAGAAGGGAGAGACGATAGTGTGACGAAGATAGGAGAGGGAAAGAGCGAGTTTGCCCGGTGGCTTCAGCATTGATCGTTCCTAGAAGAAGAGAAGGAGCCAAGCGAAACGAAGAAGAGGCGTACACGAGAAATTCGAGACGCCCGGCGTCGCCCGGCGGCGAAACGTTATCCGGTATGCAAGAAAGGACGTCCTCATTAGCGGGACCCGACGTCGTTTCAGCTCAACAGGAGCGATCGTGGCGTGGCTCGACGTGATACCGCGTCAACCCGTCTTGGTTCAGCTCGGCATAACTATCCCTCCCGCCTGTATTTACACTTTTCTTCGATACGTCCGAAAAATATGAAAAAAGCGAAAGAAAAAAATATCCGATTTGATTCGATGATCTATATTTAATAATGATTTCAATAATGATTGGAAAAAAGTACATTTAAAATTTCTGTTATTTTAATTGAATTAATTTAATAATTTGTCATACCTATTTTTTATTGCATTCTATGATTAACCTCATAATCATGCTCGATACTCTATAAATTCTTCAAACGTGATGCGTGATATAAGAGCATGGAGCATGGTAAAATTTCAGTTAATTTATCGTCAATCTTAGATATATGAATTTAGATATATGAAACATTATATATTCGTTATGTTAATATTGCAATATATTGGTATTTAAATAAAGTGTATATTGCAATACAATTTTCATTGTCATAATCGTAATTTATTCTATTTTCTTTAATCATTTTTGTAATCGCTCATTCACACTAGAACGTCTCCTGACAGAAGGCTGATCCCTCGAGCTGCGATGCCCAACTACTAAACTGCGACCTCCGTTCGAGTTCGCCGTTAATCCGTTTATCGCGTTACCGCCACCGCCAGTCTAGCAACCCCCGACCGATTTACCTACCACTCTCTCCCTACCGTCCAACACATATCAACGATGTTGGAGATGCACACCAACTTTAGACAGACGTTAAACTTTTACCACGAAATCTAATATTATATCTTATATCTGTCTCTATATCAATGTTGTAATTATACTTTTTTTACATTACATATATATAATATTACTTTATATGCATATTATATATATTTTTACACATTGCATTAATCCTTGGATGATCAATCATTAAAGAATTACTTATAATATACTTAAATAATTACTTAAAATATACTTTTTAAATTTTAAAAAACTGTTTCAATATCAAATATAAACTTTTGGTAAAAAAATTATTTTTAATTATTTATAGATATGTACTAACATATCTATAAATCATTCATCAGATCATAAGTGATTTTGTGTTAATTGATTATTAAAAGATAATAGTCTTGTGAAATATCATAAAGAAAAAAAAACTTTTTTTGATTTTTGAATTCAAAAAAAATACTACTGATAATTCATTTTATATAGTAAATTCTTTTTCTTATTGCAATGCAAATATAAATATAATTTGGAGCAAAAAGAATTTTTTTTTTGGAACACAAGTTACTTTAGAAATCGAAATAGTGTAGAGTTAAAGCATTTGAATATATTCCAGCATTCTAGTCTAGACTCAAGATAGAAGATAGTCTAGGTTAGCCGTAATCGTCACCCGCTACATTGCTGCATCTTATTGTCTTCTTTTCTCTTTCCATTTTTATCATCTCTTTTTCTTTATCCCATATACACTTTTACATATATACATACATACATACACTTTGAAACACATCTCTCGCTTTTCCTCATCCCTTTCGTTACAATTCTTTTATCACTCGCGCTTTACGTTATTCGTAACAGTGAGGTTGTATGCGTACACAAAGCACAAAGCAAGAAAGAAAAGGGACACAGATGAACGAACGAGTAACCGTTCTTCTCTTCCGTCGAGTCCCCTCGGGAATCCACAATCCGGCGTCCACGATCTCGTCATCCAAACCCTTACTTCACTCCGGCTCTCTTCTCAAGCCACATCGACCCTTGGTTCTAAAGATCCTTCGGATTTTAACTTCGTCCCTTGCAGAAACTACTGGCGAAAGAATTCTCTGGAGAATCAAACATGGACGATATTCTTCGTTGCTTGATTTACAATCTCTCTCGTAACTAAAAGAAAGTTTCTCTCTTGTATTTGGGTCGAATTTTTTGAAATATTATAGTTTTTTTGTAGTATTATTCTTAATCATTTCGTATTCATTTATCGCTCTTTAATATTATATTGAATTAATACATATATAAATATGTAAAATATTGTAAAATATTATTAAAATTTTATAAAACACAAAATGTTATATAAATTGACAATATTAATAAGTTTTTTGATGCAATAATAAGGAATTAATAATAAAATAATTAAAATAAACAAATTCAAACTTATTAAGAGTTATTTATAACAAAAATATTACGCATTAGTGATTCCTAATCTTTTCAAAATCACGAAACACTAGATTGCAAGAAAAATTTACGGAACACTAAAATCATCATCATATATTCTAATTAATACACGAATTTCATAATTTCACAAAACATTAATATTCCATAGAATATAAAAAATCACTGTTATACATTTTGAAAAATTCCGGATTTATTGATGTGAATAAAGAGATTGAAGGTTTTTATCGATATTCGAAAGTACGAATAAGACAAATTCCAAAGTAAAAGTATATCAAACTAAGAGAACAAAGAGTAGATTGTGTTAGAGCGAGAAAAGTAGCTAGCGTATGTTGCGTATTCGTATCTGGAGCCACCACGATACCAGTGGGAAGCCATTAGCCAAATTGCGAGGTGTCTGCTCGTTGCACCGCTCTATTACCTTCGAGCCGCTTTTCACCGCACCTCCTAACCCAGACTTGCCCATAGTCTTGCTATCTTTCCAACCTCTTTATTTTACACATTTCTTTTGCTTATTCTTCGATCTTATTTTATACAAATTTCTTTTTAATGATTTATGTAACCAAATTTTATAATATATAATGTGTACATATTAAGTTATTGAGAATTAAATTGTAATTTTTAATTTTTTTGAAGAAAACAATGCACTTTATTAATATATTTGAATTAAAATTAAATTTATTATTCAAATTAAATTTAACTATTCATGATAAGATTTAGTATGAGGAATACTTATTTATTTAAAATAATACTCATAATATTTGTTAAATTAAAAAAAACATACGTACCAATATTTTTTAATAAATGAATAATCTAATATAGAATATAAATTTTGATTTCATATTTTTTGTTATATAAACATTTTATTATAATTTAGGTTAAGTTATATATTTGTCTTTTATATATAATTAATTATTATATTTATCTATTGACAATAGAAACAAATTTATATAAATTTTTATAGGAACTCAATATTAAAACATTAAAAATTGTTTAAATTAACATAATAACTTAATCTTTGTTTATATTTTATTATATCAAAAGAACTATTTTTTTAGGGTATCATGCCAACTACTTACACACAAACTAGTGAAAAAAGAAAATAAACTAATCTACGCACGCGTTTGCGAAATTTTAATAAAGTAAATAATTGCGAAATTGACAAAGAATATCAGATAAGAAATGTTATATTTCCGTGAAATATTTTAAAGACTAAAAGAAATTAATTATAGAATTTAAAAAGATCTATTACACGAAAATATTAATAAATAAATTTGTGTTATTATAAAATTGTATTAATTATAAAATAAAAATAAAAAATATGATCGAAAATGAAGCTTAATTGGCATTTGTTCGATAAACGAGGAGAAGCAAAAGAATCTGTAAGCTTAGTGAAATCATTCGAACTTGCAGTGGTATTCCCTTGAATGTGGATCTCTCTCCATAGTATAGTGTGTGAGTTGACGTGCAAGCGTGCGGTCGTGCGAGCGTGCAGCGTGCGCGGCCCGGTTTCAAAGTGAACCGTTAAATTATTCGTGGCGCTTTCGAGCGACAAATGGACCAGTGAGACGTTTTAAAGGGTCTCGAGAGTCGGACGTCTATAAATAGGCAGGTTAAGGAAACGTTTAAAATTAGCATACAGAGATATATTGTAAACGCGCACGCGTATTTTATCGTGAGAAAAGCTGATTAAATTTTAAAAATCTAGTCACTTTTCGTTTGATTGATGAAAGAAAATGCGCTTTATGGAAAAAAATGCGCTTAAAAGGAAAAAAAAGGAATAGGGAATTTAACGAAACCGTTAAATCTATTCAAACATTTCATCTATAACTTAGATTCCATATACTTTATATATTTTAAATTCTATATATTAAGATAGAAATAAAAACAAAATATTATTCTTTCGATTTTTAATTCTTTCGAGAATTAGATGATTATATATACTAAATTTGAAAAGAGATAATGTTAAATGTTCTTTAGAATAAATCCATTCTTATCTCAATAATCTCGATTATTTAAATAATATTTTTTATCACATCACTTTTTAATCATTGAATCAAATAATATCAAAGAATTAAAAAGAAATGACAAATGCTTAGGTTCAAGTCGGTCACTAAAAAAAAAAAATAAAAACACACAAATGCATGACACATATCGACATCAGAAAAGTATGCATCCTGCTTAGCGACGTATCTGGCTGATACACGGTCATAGAATATTGATATGTAAATATAGCGGCACCGGTAGCGGCGGTGCAACGGCGGTTTATAGGGGCGCTAGCAGGTTAACGAGCGACTCGCAGAGTGCGCGACGGCGGGGTAAAGAGATAGATAGGAAAGTTAAGAGTGAGAGAGACTCTGAGAATGAAAGGAAAAGAGAGGTGGGTAGGGTCTCCCAAAGTCTGTAGGTAGGTTGATGGAGGTCGAGGGTGAGACAGATGGATGGATGGATAGATAGATAGGTGGTGAGAGCGAGGAAAAAGAAAAGAATGAGAAAACGACAGACAAAAGAGAAAAAGAAGAGAAAGATGGAAAACAGTGAGAGAGAAAAGGAGAAAGAGAGTTAAAGGAAGGAGAGACAAAGAGAGGTAAAATACAGTAGAGAGAGAAAGAGAGAGAGAGAGAGTGTAAGAGAGTGTGAGCACGAGAACAGCGGTAGGGGTAGAAAGCGGTAGCAGGAGACCAAAGTAGGGTGAGGTAGCATTGGGATGGGCGAGCGAAGAGTCGAGGGGTAGGGGAGTTGGGTCGCTGCCGGCAGTATAACAGAGACGGTCGGGCGTGCCGCGGAGCGTGCCACCAAAGGGGATGAGAATTTTCCACAGGTTGGAAAATTATTGTCGCAACTGATTCAAATTGAAATTTCGTAAAAAAATTAAATCGCACGTTAATGAGCATATGCATCTTACGTAAAGGTTACTTTCCATTTCAAAGAATGAATCAGAGAGAAAAATTTTTTTTTACGATTTGGAATAAATAATGGAATCACATGCATAAATGACAGTGCGGACAATAGTAAGTCAGTGGTGTATAGGGACATGCCCTGCGGGACACGGAACGGGGTGGTTGGAACGGGCCGCGGAAACACGGAGAGGGCGGGAACACGTCGGTCGAGCGAGGGTTGCCACGCTGCGAGCTGGAGAACGGGGATATAGGAGGGTGACTATGGCTTCGTATGTATGCCTCTCTACGAATAGACTTTTATAACAGTGTGCGAGCTCGCCAGCGCGCGTGACTGAAACCGCCAGTGGTACTATCTACGAGGGCACGTAGAGTCGAAGGGTATCATCTATAGACGAACACCTGGAAGAGATGTATCCTGTCGCTTCACCGCGACGTGTAAAATCTCTCTATCTTTCTCTTCACCTCCACCGATCTTCTCACGTCTGCATTTTTCCTCCTCGATTCAACAATCTTGTTCATTCGTTGCATTCTTTTCAAAGATTTAACTAAGTAAAAGTACATACTTTTATTACATTCTCTCTTTCTCCCCCTTCTCTTGCTTCGTTTATCAATTCATTGATAATCGTTTATCAAATTTTCTTACCGAGTCCAGTATTATCGATATTTTTTTTCTTTTCATTTTTTATTTCTGTTATTTATTTTTAATATATCTCTGATCTAAATTCTATAAAACTAGGATATTAATTTTGTGAAAAATTAAGATTGTTTTTTGAGAAAAAAATAACTTGAGAAAAATAAATAATTGATAGATATGAAAAAAAATAAACATCAAGAATATTTAAAACACAATGAAATATATAGAAAAATCAAACTGATCAAAATTATCAACATAAATCATTTGATTTCTCAGAAATAGAATATTTAATGCAAAAAATTTAAAATTCATAAAAAGCAAAATTAGTTCAATTTCATTTTTCAATCTTAGTTCAATTTCTAAATGATTCATGTTATTTATTAATTTCTAAAAGAAACAAAGTAAATAAATATTTTATTTTAGCTTATTTTTTTATTTTCTTAAATATGCACAAATATAGACAATTTAAATGCGATAAAAAACCAAGTCCTAATCATATAATTTGTAAATTTATAATGAACAGGAATAAATTGATTGGAATTTTCAGAAACGAAGACATATTTAAACGGTATCAACCAACGCTAGTATCGTGCACATTTGAACTACATATTAGTTTTTAATTAAAACGTGAATTAATGAAATGACGAAAGTAATGCAGACTTCTTGAAAAATACACACAACTCCACTGCGAGGAGACATAACCGTATTCCTCTTGGAAATGGTAGTGTGAAAGGAAACAGCCACCTCGTCTGCTTAGATGGTGGTGGGTAGCCGTGGGTAGATGAGAAGAATCCAAAACGATCGGAAGACTGAGAGAGAGAAAGAATGAAAAGAAAGAGAAGAGGCGAACAGCTAGGCGAGCATTAAATCGGAGAAAGATAGAGAGAAGATCGCGGCGGCAAAGGATAGTCGAAGTGGGAGGGATAGACGGGTGGAAAACGTTACGAGGGATCGGGAGAAAACGCAGCGGGTGTTGGCAGGCGGAGGGAGACGAGTACGATAGCGGCGCTGCGGCGTAACGACGCTATAACGCGAGCCGCCGGGTGATTACCTACCACCTCCGTACCCCGTTTACCCTCGTGCGTCGAGCGGTGCGCTTGTCGAGCCACGCCACGCCACACTGCGCCACGCCGTGCCGCGCCGTGTCGTGCCATGCCACTCGATACCACGCCGCGCGCCACGCCATCTCGCGATACGGCGTCACACTACGCTACCCCCTCCCCGCATCATACCACGCCATGCTATCGCGTTGACCGTACTATGCCACTACCACCGCGTCGGTAGCTCTGGATGCTACGCCATCGACCCGACATTACGCCCTACGAATTCCTCTCTTCCTCCATCTTTCTTTGCCTCTTTCGCATCCTGTTCTTCTCAGCCAAGTCCGTGGTGCACCGATCGGCGGCCTCGTGTGCCAGTGTCATATGTGTTGATCGCGACAGCCGCGTGTTCGTGTCGTGGTAAGCTCGACTAGCGAGGAACGTCGACGCCGTAAACGCGACGCCCTCGTAACGATGCCACCGGAGAGGTAAGAGGAGGCGGGTTTCAGAGCGGAGTGGCCTCTAGGCACGTCCGTATATACCCCCCACATACCTGACTCTGTCGTCTGCAACATAGCAAGAACGTATACGTGCGTGTAGTCCTACTTCTTCGTTCGTGTTGGTCGCCTATCTAGTTGGTCAGCTCTGCTTCGCCGACTCGAATCGCTCGATTCTCGTTAGAGGTTTCTAATGTCTACCATCTCATGGTTGCCTCTAACTTTTTTTTATTTTTCTTTTCTTGAATCGAAAAGGAAATTTTTATTTTATTCCCCTTGAATCGAAAAGGAAATTTTTATTTTATTCCGATTAAAAATACGTATTAGATACTTTCTTTTTTTTTTTTTTTGCTTCTTTTTTTTTGAATAAGTAGAATTTAAATACAGAAAGGCATTGAAAAAAAGAATGTTTTCATTGATATTTTTAAAAACCAACTTATAAATTATTAATAACTATAATTATTAATTATTAATAATTTCAGCTTTTATTTTCTACTCGTAGTCGATATCTATGAACTTAACAAATAAAAAACTTTTCGATTTTTAAATTTCCACTTGCTACTTTTTCTCTTTTTCAGTGTTTTGCTTTATCTTGATTTCATTACTTTATTCCACTTCCTTTCTCTCTTTTTATTCTTTTAAAATATATAAAAATTCTAAAATCATATTAGTTTTGAAACATTTTGTTTATTTCTTCATTTTTTTTTTATTAATTGCATTATACATTTAATCGATCAGTTAATTAACACATTGATCATCACGTCAGTTTTATATGTATATGTTTTGCTCTAAAAACAATAGAATAAAATTTTTATTATCCTAAATATATAATTATAAAGCATTGATTAGTATCATTAAATAAGATCAAATTCCTATTAATATTTTGTGTTCATTCTGTTCATTCATAATCACCGTGAAATAATAACACATTTGATTATTTTTAACACATCATCATTGATTTATAAACAAAAATATATGATACTTGCAATGCATCGAATGCAATATTGCGATAAAAGATACTTATTATTAAACAGTACTTTTTATATTACAATTTTTTCTAATTAATTATACATTTTACATTTTTTAATCTAATTCTTTTTGATTATTTACATTATTTGATATTTTTTTATCGATGTCATTTATTTTATTTTAATCCATCCTATAAATATAATAATATCAATAATAACGATTGGATTAACAAGAAAAAATTCATTACATGTGACTATCATAATTGTCAATATGTTAAGTGGATAGTTTTTGATAATAAAAGAATAATATAATGGAAAATAAATCAAAATAGATTATTTTGGTGAACGAATCACATATATTTTTCATATCGAAACTCTATTATTCATTCTATGGAACTTTAAATATACTCCTTTGTACTGAAGATAAAAGTTGATGACACATAACACATGCCAGTAAAGATCACATGTATTGTTACTTTCCTCATTTTCTTTACTAACTTTATTGCTAGTCTGAGATATTTAAAATATACAGAAATATTTTTATTCTGCTTTTTTTTTTAAATTTAATTAATAAATTAATAGTACTATTAGTTTCATGTGAGAAAAAATTTTTACTTATCTTTTTAAAAACTGTAAAAATAAATTCAAAAAATGAATTTTTCTTTCGTATATATTATTTCTTAATTAATTTTTAAGTTACAAATAATTGTAAATAATAGTGAATCAAAAAGAAAAAATTATAATCGATTCTATGATAAAAGCAATAAGAACATAATTTCTTTTCAAAAAAAATAAAATATTTTTCAATTTATTTTATTTCAGATAAGTAATTGAAAGAATCTCTATATCGATTAATTAATTTAATTTTCAATTAAGTAAATTAAAAATAAAATAAAAAAGAAATCAAAAATCTAAGTTTGACAACTTTCTTCCATTATTTCCATTTCTTCACACTCCCTGTTCGGTCTTTGTCTTTCTTCTCACGAAATCAAACATAAATTCATACGTGGTAAGTGAGACTCGCGTGCAGGCATACCGTCGATCGTTTGGTGTGGATATGTATGCGCACTCGCATAATAGCCTCGTTCCTGGCGCATTCGATGCTAGATACGTGAGACGTCGCGTAGATCCCTTCCAAGAGTTTGGGTCTCTGCGATAAACGATACTGTGCCACGCCACCCTAGGTCACGCTAGATGTAGTCTGGCGTGGCCTCGTGCCGTGAATCGGCAGGGGAATGGTCAGAGAAATAGTCACCACGGCATGGTATAGCAACGTGCTATTGGCGGCGCAACACGACGCTAACTTAACGGAGATAGCTTCGTAATAGTACCAGAACTTGATAAACCTTTGCAAAAAAAAAAAAAAAAAAAATACGAATAAGAAAATGCTTGGTTCAATTTCAATTCGAACTATAGGATTCTACTGCTCGTTTCAATTAAGATGTAAGTCGATGACGAAAAGTATGCTTTTTGAAATATATATATAAGTATATATATTATTAACTGCAAGTATATAATACATCTGTAAGGAATACGAAATTCGAGCCTGATTTCAATGATCTTAATCGATTGTAGAGAATAGCAGCTAGTGAAAAACGAAGAAGGATTGAAATCATTTGAAGAAATTTACGATATATTGTTTCAATATGATGTCACTTACTTCACTGAATGCAAGTGAATTCTTTCAATATTGGAGATGACTTTTAAATATATATATTTGCAATAAGAAACCGACCTATAACTTATCGAATATGTTTTTACAACAGGAAATCGAGAAATCTAAAAATTCATAGGAAAAATCTTAAATAATTCTTGATATTCAATTATAGAAGTTAAAACATATTGAAATGTTAAGAGAGTATGAAATGAACTTATGCTTCTTTTTATAAGAAAGGAGCAATAAGTTGGTAAAAAGTGAAAGTATAAAATATCTAATTTGATGAAGTAAAAAAATCGAAACGCACCTCGTATAGATTTCTGACGAACGATTTATCCAGTCAGATGGTTGGTTAGCTTGATAGGATGGGTAGGTGGCTGGATAGGTGGGTGGTTGGGTGGGTGGGAAACATGGATGGTTGGATAGTTGGGTGGTTCGGTGGTTAAGCGGTCGAATGGCCGTGCGATTCAAGTAAAACAGAAACGCGGGGTGAGGAAAGTGAGAGGAAAAGGTAGGGAACTAAAACAGGAAGGAAAGGGAAATAGGAAAGAGAAAAGAAATAGGAGAGAGTGACGACGGTATTGGATGGTGCGTCGTTAACGATAACGACGGCCACCGATTGTCCCGACGACGCCGGTCTGCACTCCGACGTTTCCCGCACTACTGCCGCTTCCCCTCCGACCTCTGGCTTGACGACACTCGGCCTCGAGCCGCCTTATTGCCGCGATAAATATAGAGCCTACTCCTCGAAAGCGTCTACCCACTCTATTTGGACTTTCTTCTTCCTCGTTGAATCTCTCCTTCTACTCCAAATTTTTAATTTTCTTGCTCTATATATATTTATATAATATATATATATATTTTTTTTTTAACTTTCTTATTCTGCAAATACAAAATGAAAAGTTATGAAAGGTGAGAAAATTATTAGGATATTCGGAAAAAATAAATTAAAGAAGTGATTGCAGAGATTGAAGAACAAACACGAAAAATATATGCACAAATGTCGATTGGATTTATTTATAAGCAATTTAATGTTACACTAAGTGAAATGGAATGAAGATAGGTGCAATAGAGAATGCAAATTAAAATTGTTAATTAATAAATAAATCTTGATCATTTTTGTATATCGACTTTTGTGTTTGTTTTAGAATCATCCTTATCATTCCAATTCTTAGAATCATCCTATTTTTTATCCATTATATAAAAACAGATATATTATTTATTAAGAAATTTTTACTTTGCAAAAATTCAAATATATAATTTAAAAAAAATATAATTTTTTTTGTAATTATAAAAATTAATTTGTCGAACTTATCGATAAAATAATAAAAAAATATGAAAAAGATCTGACAAAACTGACCTAATCCAAATGATACAATAAGTATAATTCGTTAATTTGATCATTAGACTAATTAGCTGATTTTTTTTTTTTTTTTTTACGTTCACGATGTTCAACCAGTTTCCACTTGCAAGTATAAGTGCGCCAAGTCTCTCTTTACCAGGCCCGACAGAGCGTCGTAATTTCAGCAAGAATAGAACGAGGTCGTGAACCAGACGTCCAACGAACAAACGTCAGACGAAAAGAGAAATGGTGAGGAGGTAGAAGAGAGAAAAGCAAAGATCGAAAGAACGAACAGAAACGGTCATATAGGTGGATGATGAGTTAGAGGAAGAAAAAGTAAGAGGAAAAGAGAACTGCCGAGAGAGGAACCTTGTTACAAAATCATTTCGTCGGCAGTACGATGGATCGATCGTAGCCATTTTGTATTCAGACATCGAAATACTGAGTTCAATGATTAATTATTGTATGCTTTGCTCTTTTTTCCTTTTCCTGCTGTCATGGATGCAATGAATTTGATTTGAAATCTCTTTTCTACTCTCCACATTAAGCGATAACGTTCTTATAATCTCGATGTAAATCTTTAATATAACAGTTATTTCGATAAGAGTTTTGAAAAAAATTACAAAATTTTTTAAAATTTATAAAATTTTAAAAAAATTTTGAAATATTATTTTTTAATCAATAATTTTTCAGTTTCTTTTTTTTATTACTACCCGTTATAGTGCACATTATCGTATAGTGTATATTATATAGCGCAAATTTAAAGCGGAAAATATCTTAAAGATGACAGTTCCATTCGAACAGCACAAGTTTCATTTAAATATAAAATTCGTGAAAAAACTTTTTTTTGATGAAATAAATGATTGAGCATGAAAAAGTGTAAATAAAAATAAGAATAAATAAGTAATAAGATAAATAATTTGTTGCTCTTTCAAAATAGAAATAAAGAAATATAATATAATAAGAGAGATAAAAAATGCAACTTATTCACAAATTCTTCAAATTTTTAGAATAAATCAATACAATACTCTTATTTGCAATCTTCTATGAATAAAAAATAATTTCGTATTTTCTCTTTTGTGGTTAAGATTTTTTTATTGTTTAAAATTTAAGATAACGCAATATCAAGTTAATTCATCTGTAAAATATTTTTATAATTTTATTCTCATTTATAGTATTATCTATTACTGAATATCTAAATGATTAACAATAAATCTTACAATCTTATTCTCACTGGTTGTATTTGCACAATCATAATCTATACATAATTAAATATGATCTATAATATATAATTAAAGACTGGATATAACAAACATTGAAAATATTAAAGGAATATTTTCGAAAGAATATTTTGATTATTAAAATGTAATATATATAGATAATATATAAAAATTTATTTTTTATGTATCATATTATATATTTTTAATTTAATAATTTAAAAAAATTTTAATTAACAAATATGATAATTATAAATATAATATTAATGATACAATATTATGGCATTTACAACTTTTTTTTAAGTCTTTTTCTTAATCTTAGCTATATTTATTATAAATCTATTAAATCGTTCAGAAATAAAATGTAGTAAAATTGTTAATCTTTCATGATTCTTCAAACGTTATAATAATAATATATCTATCTAATTTTTGGATAAAATACTGAAAATATCTGCTTTGAAAAAATGAAATGGAATGAATCAAAAAAACGAGAGAGAGAGAGAGAGAGAGAGAGAGAGAGAGAGAGAGAGATCAAACAAAAATGATACAGAATTGACGAGTAAATCAACAATTGATAACTTTATGACGACATATTGTATAATTACATGTATAATTATTCGAATAGAGTAAAAAAAAAATTACAAATTATAGAATTACAAAGATATGAATTCTCAACTTATCTAGTGATATCATTCGTTAATATGTCTATGGCCTGCAAACATTTATATATATGGCTATAATATATCTATCTATATTGGCAGCATCCCGAAATTTAAACATCGGCTTACCGCAAACCGATTACAAATTTTTCCACACGAATATCCTGTCAGCAATTTTCTGGCGAATATCTCGCCAACATAGATATCTATTTCGTTTTTTTTTTCTTGCTGATTTTTACTCTCTACCTGAGTTTTTGTTTTTACTTCAAATGCATCGATCGTCTGCATATGCTTGCTGATTCTCATTCACCGTATCCATATAATTGTTGTAATATAATCGATGATTATAAAGAATATAACATGAAAAGAAGATAAATGAAGAAAGAGAAGAAATTGATTTAAAAAAAAGAATTTTGATAAAATCTGCAACACATTCGGAAATGCAATAAAATATGTTGTTTATAATTTAATTTTTATATAAATTTATAGTTTTTGTAAAAAAAGATATTATTCAAAAATCATTTTTTATAAAAAAGATAAAAATGTATATTGAATTGTGAACTTAATTATCAATCATCAAAGATATAAAGGATAATTAAAATACAAAAAAATTGGAATATAATTAAGATTGGAATAAAATGTATAATATAATTTTTAAATTTATAATTTTCATTCAAATAATATTATTTGAAAATTATTTCTTACAAAAATAATAAAAATGTATAATAATATAAACCAGTTATTATTATGAAAGATCATCGATGAAAATGGATGAATTAAAAAAAGATTGAATATGATAGCCAAATTTAATTTTTTACGTAATTTTTTACGTAAAAAGTAGAAATGGATATAAGATACAGCTAGCAGCACATAGCACGACATCTATTATTCGTCACATTATGTGTATTTCATATGTGACTCTATACTATGCTACAATACTGCTCTTTTCAGATTAATTATCTTAATGTTTTGAAATATTTAAGAAAAATTAATAAACAACAAAGTTTTTATTTTTTATTAAAAATAAAAAATTTAATATTTCGTAATAGTTTATATTATTTTTTAGAATATATGTGTAGCAAATAATACATCATTAATATAGTTATCTATATATTTTGATTAACTAGATGTTAAAATATCGTGCAATGTTTAATCAATGATTGTTATTAATTATACTTGATAAATGAAGATAAAAATAATATATAATCATATTTTAAAAACAAGATAATCACAGAAAAAAAATTTAAGGTAATTCTATTTTGATCTTCTCATTTTTATATTATTTAATATAAAAAAAATATAAATTTAAAAAATTATTAACTTGTCAAAAACTAATTCATGAGATTCATCCAATCAATTAAATTCGCATTTCATAAAACTTTTTTATAGATCTGCACATTATATATATATATAGTATATAATATATATAGTATTCAATATAGTATTGAAAAAGAATCATAAATGATAAGCAATCAATTATTAGAATTATGGATCTAGTAATTCATCTAGTGATTCAAAATAAAAGAATGAAACAAGAAAACAAAAAAAGAAAACAGGTTAAAATGAAAGAGTTAAGTAAATCTAATAGAAATTGAGATTGATAATTATTATATTACAATTATCAAATATGAAACTTAAAATTGTAATTAAAAGATCAATTATATATAAAAATTACGTGAAATTTGAAATTAAAATTTTTCAACGAGATCTTTATTTTATAAAGTTGAAATTATACATTTTTAAGTATAAAATGGAAACGCTGAAACAAAAAATTAACAATGAAAGATAATATTGTTCGATATGTATGTGATTTTATAACTTTCAATTTTTTATTATTCTTTATAGGTTCTAATATGTTAAATACTAATCTGCAAACAGTTTTTCAAAATCCACATTTTTTAAAAAAATCAATTCTAAAAAAATTGAAATTCTTTTTAATTTTAGAAATATTTATTTTTACAGTAATAGTTATTCAGTTGTTCTTGATTTAAAATAATTCAATAAATTTTCACGAACACTATGTAAATAGTTATTAGATTATAAACATCTAAATATTTAAATAATAATCTAAGTTAAAAGGACACTAAAAATGCATTCATTTTTTTTTTATATTTTTCAATTTATTTTAAAAATTAAGAATCTAGGAGAAAATTTAAGTATATTATGTGATAGAGCGGAATTGCAGAATCGCAACAAAGCAATTTTTTATTAAAAGCAACTATTATTCTAAAAATATAAAATATTTTAAAATTAAAAAAATTATAATTTTTTTTAAATTAATTTTTTTTAAATTAATTTTTTTTAAATTAATTTTTATGATTTTTAGCAAAAATTGTTTGCAGGTTCGTATTCAGTATATTAATTTCTATAAGAAATATATATTGATTATGAAATTAAAAAAAAAAATTAAAATTTGTCAAAATAAAATCAATATAATTTATATATATTTTTAAGCATTGTGAATATACTTATTATATAAGTTTTTTTAAATAGCTAATCGATAAATTAGTTTTACTAAGAATAATCAATCTTTCGTTGATATTCATTAGTGTTATTAACACGAAGATGTAATCATATTTTATATATATAAATCTAATTCAAAAGAATAAAATGCCATAATACAATTAGTAATTCGACATTTTATTAATTTCAATATTATTTAATTTCAATATTAATTCAATATAGGAACAAAGGAAACTGTAGGTATATCATAATATTAGGCAAATTATGAAAAACTATTGATCAAAATGTATCTTCTTCCGGATTAATTTTAATGTATTGTGACAAGCAGATATTTTGTCTTGTAGCGCAGGTATTCGGTGATTATAAAGCAATATGCGCAGTAAAATATCAAGAAATAGATTAGTTACTAATACATATAGATATGGGATTTATTAAATATCAATCAATACGTTGATATTATATGGTATCGCCATATCATATAAGTAGGTACGATGTGGTTGTGCATTGCAGTTTCATAGAAAATATGCTGTTAGCTTAAATAACTATACGCATGGTACATCATTACTTTATACCACGTCAGTCCAATAGCGATGTCGTGTATTACCGACTTATTATTGAATCAGCTCGATTAGAGCAAAGTTTAAAGAATCAGTCACTGCCAACTCTATTTTTTCGGCACTTTCCTAAGAACACAACATACGAGCAATTCATACGAAGATATTCCAGGAAAATGCCGCGTACATTGTATGCCATACATATATTTAGCGATGGCAGTGAATAGAGTAAGCCCTCGTTTTCGAGCGACTAAGAATTATTTCTACTCTTTGTTTTTGTCTTCTCACAATCCTGTATGCACACACAGTTCCATTTTTCTATCATCTTTTGTTTTTCGTTTGTTTCGACTGAATGTCGATGTATTACTGCTTCTCATAGTTTTTTATACCAAAACAGATAATGATCTCCCTCGCTAATCTGTAGATCATCCACACCTAAAAAATAAATTTTTAGATAATCTTATAAAAATGATTTTAAAATGAGGAAATAACATAAACGCAATCTATAATTGATTATGCCCAAATAAAAAAAATTATATGAAATTATATGAAATAAAATTATTTTTACATACCACCAGGTGCGACTAGTTGATTACCCGGTGGTGAAGTTGAATCTGGTGGAGAATTAAGACGATATAACAACCAATAATGATAAGACATTGGTTCCTCCTTATAACCGGCTATCGTGTGGACATAATGTCCATTTGGCCATTCAGATGCAACGAATTGAAAATGTGGTGACATTTCTGCAGCTAGAAGCATCACTTCGTAAAATGTTTCATTTTTAGGAGCAGTCACTATCAAACTGTATGTCTCATTCACATTACTGCCAACCCATAAAGTATAAGAAACGTTCACCATGATTGGTGTTGTACTAGTAATGATTACGCCGTCTGTGTTATTCGTATTGAAAGTATTTGTTGCATTATTGCCATTAGTTCCACTATTACTATTATTTCCATTAGTTCCGTTATTTCCAGTAGTAACATTACTTGTGTTGGTTCCAGAAATTACAAATATTGATATACTATCGTTACGATTACTTGAAACTGGTGTTGACTCTGCATTATAACGAATATTATAACGAATCGAAATATTTATAAAAATACACAATAAAAAAAAGAAGAGAAATTAAATGAATGAAAGCAAAAAAAAAAAAAAAAAAGAGACTTACCATTACCATTTGTGGTAAATTTTGGTGATGAAGTTTCAGAAAATCCTTGTCCGCAATCAAGAGTTCTAATACTAGCTAAACCACGCGGTGCTATACCAAGTAGTGCTTCAGCAGTTACTCGAACATCCCCAAAAGAACCATCAGTTTGTTGTTGACTTGTTAACCAAGCTAAAGCGGTAGATCTATTCCAATTATCAGCAGGCTCATTTTCTACCTCTTCAAGAGCTTGCATTACCAAAGCCGTTGTTCGTATGTCTCCAAAACTACCATCGAGTTTTTGTTGCTGTGCTAAGCCGACCGATGGTTTACGCACAAAATGATGAAGATTTCGATGTCTGTGATCCTGAACAATGCACTTTAAGGCCAAGATTACCATTGCAACAGTATCTAAAATCAGAAAGATAAATTAAAAATTATCTGTAATTATTTTAAGAAAGAAATATCAATTAAAAGCTAACTATATATAATATAATCTATATATAATCTATATATAATCTATATATAATATAATATCTATAATCTATATATAATGTAATCTAGATAATATTGGAACAATAATACTCACCAATATTATGATCTTGAGCAGCGTTTGCAATATCTAATAACCGACGTATCTGTCTCTTTCGTACATGAGCTTGTGCATTACACGCAGCTAATGTTGTTAACGCAAATTCAAAATCAGTCGGTGGTTCATGATGTTGAAGCGTTCCAATCAAGTCATGACCATGGAATTGTCTTGGATCTGTGCACATAGCATTTAAGGCAAGTGTATAGCGTGCTAATCGAACAGGAGAAAAATTAACTTCTCTATGCCTATAAATAATATAATATATTACACAATTATATTTCTTCATTATCCAGCAAATAAAAATTAATCAATTCTATTTATTTATTTGTTAATAAATTGTTAATGAATTTCTATTTAAAATCTAGTTTCATCATGTAAATAAAAAGTATATTACAAATATTACCTCCACAATAGTAACACTATTTCAAGTTCCATTTGTTTACTACTCAATTGTAGTTCGAGAGGAGCTGCAGGTGCAACGTTATCATCTCGCGAGAGATTGCTCAATCGAAGAACTAACAAAACTCGATGAGTATCGTTTCCCCAACCGGCATCTTTATTACGTTGGCTCCACAACCATGTAGTTGCGCGTTCCAAAATGTTTTCTGCATTGATATCGCTCGAACCAGATTCTGAGATAGTATCTACAATAAATGATAAGCTTCTTTTTCTATTTTAAATTATCGTTTTTTTCTTTATCATTTTTTTCATTATTAAAAAATAAAAATTTTATTGTATTGAAGTATTGAAGTACGAACATTGATATAGAATGGCTAAAACAAAGTGACCTAAACCGATAGATCCAAATTTATTTAATTTTCATTATTTAATTAGCATTATCGCCGAATATTAATTTTAATAGATTAAAAATAATTCGATCATCGTATTAATAATAAAAAAATACTATACCTTTGGCATATACAATATTCAATGTGCACAAATATGTTAAAATCAGAATCATTATAGCTGCCATACTTGCTCTTCCCCACATTTTCACTGAATATCGAACAATACACATAAATAATGTTATCTGTAAAACAATATACATAATAATAAAAATGTTCAATTATTTTCTTCGTTGAAGCTAAACATTTAATTAACATCTTACTATTTTGTATTCATACTATACATATTACTTTTTCAGCCTGTTATATTTGAGTAATTTTCTTAGAATCTTAGAAATCTTAAAAATATCATTCATTAATAAAAATCGTGGGTGTTCAATGATCAAGAATAATGATGAATATTGCTCGAAAATTATATATTTGAAATGACATAGAAAATTAAAATAATCACCAGAATAATCAGACACTGGCAAAAAAAGATATGATTATCATCACCGCTACCACCACGATCACATTCAACGTCGCTACGCCCGCGGAAACGCTACTGGGTACAATGCGATATTGCGTGGGATCGATATCGCGGCACTCGCCATTCTACAAGTCGATATATATACATATACATACTACTTTCCAACTAAATATATGTAGCTGCTTTCTTTTTATGTCAGTGTCTCTCACCCTCACCCACTATCACCCTTTTAATCACACTGTGTTCCAACTTTGACTCGATTATTATAATTTCGTTTTTTATTTTCATTGTGAAATTTATTCATGACTCCTTATCAGCTCTATTATGCCTTTATGATCGTTTCTTTTTTTTTCATGAAATCGCTAAAAAGATTATACACTTTATTATTAATAAATAACTAACATTTGATTAACTTTTTTTTTTACCTTAGAAATAAGAAATATTCTTAAACAGTTGGAATACAATAATGGTAAAATTTTTAATAAATTTAATAATTATAAATGTTTGATAATATCTTGATTTTTTAATTGAATATTATAAATTATAAATTTATTATAAATCACGTTTTGTTTATTCATTGAAAGCATCGAATTTTCACAATTTTATATAACAGAAAAATAATCGATGATATAAATTTTAAATAAATAAAAATTATTATTCTTTTATTCTATCTCAATTCTATATTTAATTTCTTATTTTATGTAAATTTATATATATATTTTTCATCTATTTTTTCCTTTCATTTTAATCTAAAGAAAGTTTAATTAAGCCAATAATAATGAAGATATTGAAAACTATCATCTAAATTTAGTCAATATTCGTTTAAATTAGTCAATAATACGAAAGAAAAATAAAAAAAAAGAATAAAAAAAAATAAGATAATATAATTCCATTTATTTCATTATTAAAATTGAATAAGAAAGAAAAGAATAGTGATTAGTTTTTTGTATATAATTTATATTTCAAATGTTATTAAAAAAAAATGTCAAAAAACGAAATAGAATAAGAAATAAGAATATTGATAATAATAATAATAAATTATAATATAATATATTGTATTATCATATTATATTGTTTATTCTCTGAGAAAATCATAATTTAAATTAAGAAAAGATGTATTTCGTGAGTATAAAATTTTCGTGAGTCGAAAATAGATATATACAAATATGCATGCATATTATTTGCTTACCTTCCTAAAAATATATTATTTCAAATAATTCGTGTTTATTTTGCAACACACATTCACTCAAATGCATACAATATTTTCTAATATCTTTTAAAGCAATTAAACATCGAATATATTAACTTCAACAAATTTATTGATACGACTGACGCGGACAATCACTGTTGAGACCGATGCAATGAGAGGTAAAGGGTGTAAAGGGCTTCAAGATCGCCCTCTTTCTTTTATTATTGCAATAAATTGAGGCGCCATATTTAAGATTATATTATTGACTAGATATATCTACATTCTATAAATATATTATTAATCTTATTTTATTCAATAAGATAAATAAATCAAACTGGATGATATTATTGTTAAATTTGAAAAAATAAAATTTATTTTTTTTTCATTAATCATAAACAAACTCGTGCGCGCGCATGAACATATGCTACATCACATACGAGGATAAAAATAACCTAAGTACGAAATTCGTAATTTTATATTTATCATATCATATAGTATTCACAATTAAATTCAAATTTAATTTTAAATACAAATACAAATTATCACATAGAATAGATCTAATATTGCATTTTTTCCATTCCTCATTAATGTTGATTTACCATTTTATCATCATTTTCAACGTTATCAATTTGATTCAGAATAAAATTAAGCAACATTAATAATGTTTGGAATTAAAATTAAATTTCAATATAAATATTTTTATTTGTTATTATAAATAACAAATAAAAATAGTTTGTTATTGTATATCTTATAAACATATATAAAATATTGCATTTTATATATAATTATGTATATTTGTGAACATATATAGTTATGCACGACTTGTTTTTACTATGTGATATTTTATCTTTGTATAAAAATATAATAATGAGCAATTTTTTTTTTGGATTTTCTTTTTTTTTTTATCATATACATTTTTATGTAATATTATTCGCCAGACCACAGACTAAATGTAAAATCCAAGTGTTCAATGTCCGGTCGATAAAATAAATGTTTGTGATGTTGCTACAAGAATTAAGAATCAATGCCATCTCTTGAGTATTTTTGAAATGATGTTTTTTTGTATTTAGGAAACAATCAATTCTTATCCTATTTTTATCTTTTTCCTATTATTTATTCTTATTTATTTTTCTATTTTTCTATATTTATATTTTTTATATTTTCTTATTTATATTTTTCCTATTCCAAAATTAGGATATTATATATATTAGATAGAATTAAATAATAGAATGCAATAATAAAATTTTTAAAAATTTTGCGACTATCTCGAAAATTAAAATTCATCTTATTGTTAGTTTAAAAAAATAGTTTAAAAACATTTTTTTTAAATATTAATTTTTAAAAATTATCAAAATCGTAAAAGACACATTTTTTTAACAAGTTTACTTTGTAAAGATTATTTTAATTTGAATTGCTTATATATAAGAGAAAATCTGAAAAATATAATGATTTTTTAATAAAAACGCTTTATTCATTTTTTATTCACTAATTCATTGAACTCAATTTTTGTTCGCTTATTATCTGAAAAAACATTTATAAAAATCATCAAACATAAACATAAATTGTAACAAAAGAAATTAAAAACAAATAATACGTGCATAGATACATATATGATAAATAAAAACAAATCGATTAGAGCTAGTTTGTCACTCTTGATAAAAGAAATATTGAATTCGTTATTTAATCAATGTTTAGAAAAAATGATGTAAAAATATGGCCAATAGAGAAGATATAGTGGAACCGATACCAACGACACGACGGCTAATAGAAATTCTATGGCTGATATTACAATTTCTCAAAATATACTGGAAAATAGTGTTTGCCTTATCTTGGCTACTTATACTAATAATTTTACTTACGACTTATAATACTTCGGTATTATAATTTAGTTTGAAAATTAGTTTTAAGAAATTAAATTATAAAAAGATTTATTTTATGATATTTTTAGGAAACTAGATGCGCTTTTGTCGTATTATTATTGGCTGGTTATTGGATTACTGAATGTTTTCCTATGGCAGTTACTTCCATAATTCCAGTTGTGTTATTTCCAGCATTTGGAATATTAACTTCACAAGAAGTTTGTGGTTGTTACATGAATGATACTATAATGGTTTTTATAGGAGGTTTAATTCTTGCTATAGCAATCGAACATAGTGGATTACATTTACGAATCGCTCTTGGAGTAATGAAAGTAGTTGGATGTACTCATGCAAAAATACTTGGTAGTCTTTGTGCTGTAACCACTTTAATATCCATGTGGATTACAAATACTGCAACAACTGCCATGATGGTGCCGATCATATTCGCAATTCTGAATCAATTAGAACAGGTTCTTATTATTTTCATCTTAATTTTTTTTTTTTTTCATTCATCTGTAAATATATAATATATTTCTAATTATTTGAATATTACTGAGAAAATTCTCTTCTAATTTTATTTAAATCTTCAATCTTTTTCTTTTCTTTAGGCTGGACTTTGTGAAGTCTACATAGAGAAAATTGTTCCGGAATCTACAGAACCGTAAGATATAATAAATAACATAAATAAATAACAATAGAAATAATAAATATAAAGAAAGATAAGCAAAATATAAATGAAATTGAAATTAGAATGAAATAGAATAGGGAATAGAAATAAGATAAAAGGAAGGAAGGGAAAAAAAAAGAAAAGAGTAAAAAGAAACATCGAAAGAAAAAAAAAGGGAAAAATAAAAAAAAATAAGAAAAAAGAAAAAGAGGAGAAAAGAAGGAAAAAAGAGAAAGAGAAGGAAAAATTTACTTATTTGAATAATTATTATTATGATTATGATTTTCTCATTTTAACATATTGCAGAATACAAGAACCAACAAATATAACAAAAGCTTATTTACTGGCTGCTGCATATTGTTCAAGCATTGGTGGCACAGGAACACTTGTAGGTACGGGTACTAATCTTACATTTAAAGGAATTTTCGAAAGTACATTTCCACTTGCCGAGCCTATTACCTTCACAAATTGGATGATAGCTTCTATACCACAAATGGCTATTAATTCCTTCTTGACGTGGATTTATCTTCGCATAGCTTTTATGGGTTATCTTAGACCGAAAAGCAAAGATGCAGCAGCAGCAGCTATTGGTACAGAAGGAGAAGCGATTACGAACGAAGTAATCAAAAATTATACATTTTTTTATTACAGAATGATTTATTTATTATTCCTCTGTTTACAGGTAATAGGTCAAAGATATAAAGAACTAGGAAAAATGTCATTTCATGAATTATCAGTTGCTATCCTTTTTATTATTTGCGTAATTTTATGGTTATTTCGAAAACCTGGTTTTGTAGCAGGATGGGCAGAATATTTAACACAAATGTTAAATATCTTTTTATATGTTTTATTTAATTCTCATCAATTTAAAAAATATATAAATACACAAATATTTATTCATTATAAATCTTTCATTATCTATGAATTTCATTGACAGAGATGTTCGAGATTCATTGCCTGTCATAGGTATATCAGTCCTAATGTTTTATATACCGAAAGATTTAAATTTTCTTTCTAGTTTTAGCAGAGATCGTAAGTATAAAAAAAGCAATTGTGGATAATAATTTTCATTATATAATTTTTAGATATTCGAATTATCTATTTATCATAATGTCTTTCATTTTTTTCGTAGCGGAAATAAGACCTATTAAATCTTCTGAAGGTTTGATTACATGGAGCTTAATCCAAAAAAAGATGCCTTGGGGTTTAATGTTTCTTTTGGGCGGTGGTTTTGCAATATCCAGAGCCACTGTTGCTTCCGGAATGGCAAGAATGATTGGACAAGCAATGATACCATTACGATATTTGCCTCCAGCATTAGTTATGATTTTCGTTTCCTTTTTCATTGGCACTTTTACGGAATTTACTGCGAATGTCGGTGTTGCAAATATTACCTTACCAATTGTAGCACAAATGGTAAAAGATTACTTGAAAAACTAATATTACTTATAACTTATCAACCTGTTAATAATTACTTTTTTACTTACAGTGTATAGCAATGGAGATGAATCCATTATATTTAATGGTGCCAGCAACTATAATGTGTTCTTATTCTTTTCGATTACCGGCTGGTACGCCTCCAAATGCAATTATAGCTATGGTTGGAAAATTGAAAACTAAATATTTAATGATGGGAGGTTGCATTCCTTCCATATATACTCTTTTAATAAATTCTTTTTTTTTCATTATATGGGGTACTCGTGTTTGGAGTACAGATGAATTTCCAGATTGGGCTAAATACGAAAAACAAAACGTATAAATTTTTATATTTTTTTTTTATTTATTAAATAATTTAATATATTTAATATTTGTTAAATAAATATACATAACCATATTTAATTAAAAAATAATAAGTCGTATTGAAATACTTATATATACATATGTTCTGTGTCAAAAAAAAATACAAATAATATTTATCTACATATCTAATTAAATAATGCGAAAAATATTATGCTAATATAAAAAATTTTAATTAGAGTTTAAAATTGATATTAATAATCAAATTTAAATGTATTCAAATATTGAAGAAAAAAACAATCTACTAATCATAAAATTTTCATATATAAACATTTATGCTGAAATTGATGTAACGAGAGTTTTAGATTGGTTGTGTCTTTGATACAGATGATTCGATCTTTTTTGGACTTGAATTGATTTCCTGTTGCTCTAACCTACGATGTCGCAACATAGTAGATAGTACACCATTAAAGCTAGCAGTCTTCTTCTTAGCACTTCCTTTTGGAGTACTTTCTCCAGTTCTACGAACTGGTAATCTTGGTGATGACATTTCATCCATAAAATCAAAATCTGATTTTTCTTCCGCTCTAAATAAAAAAATAGAATGACAGTAACACGAAAAAATAAAATATGATAATAACAAAATTAGTGATAATCTTAAATATTAAAATCTATAAGTACTTGTATTCTTGTGAGCCATTATCTTGTTGCCGATTGTTTGAAGGAATAGGTGATGGACCTCTTCTACCAGGACATTTCCATTCGAGTTCTGAAACTCTATTATTAGTTTCAAGAGCTTCAATTAATGTTAATATATCATCAGGTTTCAAAGTCCATTCATTCTAAACAAATATCAAAATAAAAAAACAAAGAAAGAAAAGTAAACCATGTAAACAAAACTGTATATATTATTGCTTTTATTATTATTTCCTTTTTATTCACCTTTCCATCCATTTCATATTTCTCATCGTCTGAACATTCTATCGACCAATCTTCTTCGTTGCACTCCATTTATCAAAATATATAAAAATATTCTCAAATAATCATTTAATTAACATAAAATTTATATATTTAGAATCAAATATTTATATTTATATAAATATAAAACATTCTAACCTGTAACGAAACCATAATCTTGAATCAAGACTCACGACACAAGGTATAGTTGCAATTAATTTCACTAGTTGTCGCTTTTTAACAACATATAAATTCGAATACAAAGTTACAAATAATTATGAAAAATTAAAAAATATTTATATTATTATTGAAGATATACAAAATATGTATATTTTTTAAAATGATTTTGATTAATATAATGACTAATCGTAGCAATTTATTCTTCCAATGCACATTTTTATATTAAAAAATTATATTAAACAATTGTATTAAATAATGATTATAATTGTATATTTTATTCTTATTTATGAAATGATAGAAATGTCAAAATGAAAGGCAAAAAAGCAAAATACGATGAAAGAGAATGAAGGATTGATCAACAAATACGATAATGGTTAAAGATCAAATATCAAATATTATCAACGCGCATGTTCCTTCCCATAATTTTTTCAGCGTGATAGATCACATCGCATGAAAACGTTTTAATATGAATACTTATCATGTCGTTTTATCATTATTGAGTTTGTTGAAAAGAAGAATATTTCAATAAAATAAAACTTGCATTACATTTGTTTATCGATGCAATCTTATTTTCTTTTCGGTAACTTATATTACATGGTCCTTTATTTTATACTCTTATATTCTTTATAAATATATATTATAATTTATAATATAAATTACAATTGTTTTTTCCTTTTTTTATATTTATTAAATTTTTTATTCGTAAAATTAAATATTATATTAATAAAAAATAAAGATAATTATAAATAAAGGAAAATACACGTTTACATTTAGAAATTTATTTACAATCTCTTTCTTTCTTAACGCACGCGCGTATTATATTTTCAATAACTATATATAAACACCTGTTATGAACGCTCGCGCTCAATGATACCATTAAGCATTCACGGAGAAACATGTTATTTCTCAGGAAAGTCAATATTGTAATTTCAACAATAATTACCTGTCAACAATCTGACAAGAATGAATATATGGAGTTGAAACTAATATTTGATATCATATCCTTTTAGTAATAAAAACCAGAGAAAGAAAGAGAGTATACTGCAATAAATATTAATAAAGCAGTGTTTTTCTTCTTCGCTCGCAACTCATTTAAAATCATTTGGAATTTATTTAGACGAAGAAAATGTATTGTAATGTAGATGTTGTGGTACTTTTTATATATCTCTAATTTTACTTATCTTCATTTCTAATAATATTTAAAATATATATATATCAACCGAAAATGTGCATGCAATGGAACAACAATAATGAATGATGAATCATCGATAATGTCTCGAATAAAGTTTTTCACTTTATTCTGTTAATATTCATATATAATAATGAAAGGTGATAAGAAAGAAAAGTAAATGTGCAAGTTGAATATTGGTTTTTATTTTTTTAGTGTGATTCTCTTTGTGTTTGATCGATTACTCGTAGGAAAGCAACAAAAAAATATAGATCGAATTGTTTTGTTCACAAATACGATACAACTAAATTAGAAGATCGATTGAAAGATGGAGGTAAAACGAGTAGAAGAAAAAAGGAAAATTCTGTTTAACAATGAACTTTGCCAAGCAATCTTTCCGATATATTATCTTGGTAAATTGTGTGGCTTGATTCCAGTAAGATTTTTTGTGCATACTTCTGAAGGATGTCAGGCTCGTTTAAATATTATAGATCTTATCTATAGGTAAGAAAAAACAATAAATTAAATTGTTAAAAAATTTGTTTGTAACTCAAAAACATTTTTCTAATAGAAATGCAATAGGAAATATTAAAATAAAATTAAGAAATTATAATATTGATATATTTTATAGTTTATGTGTACTTATATTACTACTTAGTGCGGAAATTTGGGGTTTGTGGCGAGATTTAAAAGATGGTTGGGAATATAGTACCAGATTAAAATCTCGAACAGCAGTAATCGCAACTTGTAGTGATGTACTTGGGGTAATGAGTTTAACTGTGGTTTGTATTGTTGGCTCTCCTTTCCGTTGGAAATATTTGCAACTTGTTATAAACAAATTAATTGAGGTAAAGAATCAGTAAATTTTCTATTATTTTATCAATTATATGAAATGAATTTAAATATAAAATATATCCACATTTTTTTTTAGGTGGATGAAAAGATCGGTGTATCATCTGCAAAAGCGACTCGAAGATTCACGATTGTACTAACAATATGTAGCCTAAGTTATCTCTGGTTCAATTCAATTATAGATTTTTACACATGGAATCGTAAAACAAAAGTCAATAATAAAGCGATGACCGGCAAAGGTCCCATTAATTATGCACCTCTATATTTCATGTATACAGTAATTATTTCGACAGAAATTCAATACAGTGTCTCAACATATAACATAGGACAAAGATTCATTCGTTTAAATACTAGTCTCAAGGATTTGTTTAATGCAAATAGCAACAACAATGACAATGCAATGGATTATTTTCGAAAATATCCTGAGACAGGTAAATAGAATAAAATTAAAACAATCTTCAATATGATCGATAATAACTTTCTTTAATAATTTTTAATTTCATTTTATCAAAACAACTGAAATTATTTATTTAAAAATGGATATCATTAAAATTGAATATATTTCTTTTTTCTCATTCATTTAAGCAGCTGATGATATAGACGACAAAAAAAGATGGAACCTCAAACCAAAACGTCAAATTGTATTAGGCAGCTATAGACTATCGCGAAAATTAGATGGTATATTTTGTAGATAACTAATTAAAATTCAAATACAATGAAAATTGAATAGTAGAATAATATTTTTCATACTTTACGTATTATATATTTGCAGAAAATAAAATGTACGTAAACAACATATCTGAATTGATAATGGTTCATTCTTCGCTTTGTGATGCAGTCTCTCTTGTAAACAGTACATTTGGTGTTGTGATATTGGCTGTTACTGTAACCTGTTTATTACACCTAGTCATCACACCATATTTTTTAATATTACAAGCTGGTGAAAGACATGAATGGATATTTCTGATTGTACAAGGTGGATGGTGCATCTTTCATATAACTAGAATGCTGATAATTGTTCAACCTAGTTATTCTACAATTGCAGAGGTAGAAAAAAAATAGAAGAAAACAAAACATGAATTTGAAAAACACTTTCGTTTCAGGGAAAAAAAACGGCAGTTCTCGTTAGCCAGTTACTTTCTTGTAGTTTTGAAGCAAATGTCCGACGTGAATTAGAAATATTTTCGCTTCAATTGTTGCATCGGCCTCTCGAATTTTCAGCATGCGGACTTTTTTCCTTGGATAGAAATTTAATAACATCGGTAAGAATATTTTAAGTATTCACATAAAAACAAATGCATTTAAATAATATAAAACATATATTATTGTTGTACTGCATATGATATGTCATTTAGATTGCAGGAGTTGTGACGACGTATCTTGTTATTCTGATACAATTTCAAAATGCAGATGACACAAAGGACGATTTCGATATTATAAGAAATGCAACACAGATTTTAAAGAATGCATCACCGCTTCAGAATTTTACCGGATTGAAGACCATTGTATAAAAACCAACTAATTGCAATCATACGCATAAGCGAGAGAAAGAGAAAGTGAAAACAAAAAAACAATCGCATATTGCGATAATGACATTTAATATACCAATTTTCGTAAATAGCGGTAATATACAAATACAGATTACTCGTATCATTATTCAACTACTAATAATAAGGAGTTGTTTCATCGATCGATCGATTTATTTAAAGAGCACACCTCATATGGTATCTAGAATTAAACGTCAATCACAGCCTATCCAAAATATTTTTCGGTCTCGCTTGCTGTATCTTTAAGAAGGGAATAATATCACCTAAAAACAGGGAAACTTGAATAGGGTTTTGTGTTTGAAGAAGCCTAGTATCTCCTCGTTGATTCAACTAAGATATATACAATCTTTCGTATATTGACATTTTTTTCTCAATTTGTCCAATGAATTATACACTCTTTTCCGTACAAATGATTAATCTAGCAATAAATATTAGATCGCTCCAAATCATCTAACTGTAATTGTGAAACTATCGATTCACACGCAATATATACATCTGATCGAAGTATACATTGTACAGACATAGATGAAAAATGCGAGAACGCGTATCGCAGTTGATCGTATTAAAGATACACTCCTCGCGTCGTCGAAAACCAAATAAAAATCCGAATACTACAAATATTCCTTATTGAGTTCATGTGAGTTTTCTCAATTTACAGTGGCTGCTGTAACTGGAGGTTGTACTTTCTGATGCACAACTTGCAATAAATTATCGCAGCAATTGTCTTTCGTCAGATTCAAACCTTTTGATTTTTGACAAGTTGTCAAATTTTCAGAATTTGACGAGAGTTCCGTATCGTTTTCTCCTTTGCTTTGATGACGAATATTATACTGACAAGGACTTGTGTGTCGGTGAAGTCGAGAGAAACAATCACTACAAACTCTCACAGGATTGTATAGTTGTTCATTAGGAAGTGGTGTTGAATTCTCAGAACAATCCGCACAAAAGATTTTGCCACAGCATCTACGATAAAGAAGCAAATAATTCTATTTTAAACTTATATTCTCATATTTATTCTACACCTTTATTCTATACCTGGTTATATCATACAACTATTTTATTCAAAGAAATTATTATAAACAGTGATTACGATGTTACAAATGACATTGGTCTGCGTGCCGCATACCTGCAATGATGCTTACGTCGTCCTAACCAAAATTCTGTATCACATCCCATGCATCGATTTACAGCATGATCTGGTACCCAAAGAGTAGGAGCAGGACCTAATTCCTCCACTGCTTCCCATGACATGTCCGATGGTAATGATTCTCCATGATCGCCAGTACTTCCAACTGAATCGGGTAATGATCCCTAAAATAAATAATTACAGTGTTCGGATGTTTTTTTCTTTAATTTCTTAATAAATGTCAGACTTTTTCTTTTTTTCTTCCTTTTTATATATATACGTACAAATATTTTATCAATAAAATTATATTCTTATTTTTAATAATGAATCAAAGTTTAATCCAATCACTTTAAATAATTTTTCAACTCACGATATCATCAACGCGATCGGTTTCTGCGTTATGATTACAAACTTGTTTGATCAAAGCCATTCTTGTTGTATGTAATTCCTTCCTTAATGCTTCTTCCTTCAACTAAAACGTAATAAAAAAAAGAAAGAGAAAGGAAACAATATCATAATCATCCAACTCTAAACTTCTTCTTATTAATGAACACTTGTGTTCAACTAATTAAAATTAGTACCTTATGTTCCATGATAATCTGTTGCACACGCATCTGAACGTCGCAATGTATAACTGGAAGACCATCAACATCATCCAATCTATCAGGATTATCTGGTATTATGTCTTGGTAAATTGGTGAAGCTGGACAAATGCTACTAGGTGTTCTCGAAATTTGCGGCGCACTAATATCACTAACATCACTACCCTCATTATGATTATGATTGTAATTTCGATTACAAGAACAAATGATACGACTGGTTGAATTGTTCTCAATCCATGGAGATACGATGTCCGGTGGAGAATTTTTCTGCGTTTTGCTGTTCAAAAATTTGCTACGACAAATATTTTTATTGTTTTTATTCAAATTCAGATTTTTGATTCTATTTTCAATTTTGAATTTCAAAATTCAAAATTTAAGATTGAGTATATATATATATATGTAGATTTTAATT
Organism: Apis laboriosa; assembly: GCF_014066325.1. Classification (NCBI taxonomy): domain Eukaryota; kingdom Metazoa; phylum Arthropoda; class Insecta; order Hymenoptera; family Apidae; genus Apis; species Apis laboriosa. The sequence goes on from NW_025222134.1 coordinate 71,568, forward strand.
TATCGATTATTTTATCGATGATTTAATTAATTAAATCATCAATTTTAATTTTCTACATCGTGAATATATAGTTTTGATAATACTTACGTTTCCTTATCAACTGTATCAAATAAAAACTCGTTACTAGGTATTAGCGTATCCGTTGAACTATCTACTGATGGATTCAACGGCGAATCATTCAAAATTTGCATTGTTTTTGTGTAATGTTCCACTTTGTTCAAATCTTCCATGATATTTTTCTCTACTGTATCATCAATTTTACAACTTTCTGTACAATTGTGTTTCCCTTTTTCACCCGTTTCTGTGTCGAGTGTTAACGAATCAAATTTTCTATAATAAAATTATATGAATTACACATATATTATTTCATTCATTCTGATATAAAACATAAATAAAAAACATGAAATTATTATTATTAAAAATTAAATGAATTTAATTACTTTTCCATCGAAGCGCTTGGATCACTAAGTCGACGATGAAGATAGGCCGTATGATCGGGCGTGTGCATAAGATCGCCATATGAACGAGTTTTAGTCATTTGACCTTGAGGTTCTTCATTTTCAGCACCCTCAATATCTATCATTGTTACTTTTTGTTTATCATCTCTCATGCCAAGAGGACATTCCATAGAACCTAAATATACTTCGGACCATAAAACAAGATCACGGACATTACAACTTGGCCATAGTACCTAGCAAATAAAAAATTTTCTATAAAATGTTTTAAAATATGGAATGTGTCTATTATTACTATTATTCTATTACATTATTGAAATATTTATTATATGTAAATTTTACATAAAAATATCAAATTATCTAAATAATTGATAATGAATTTATCATAATATATATGATGAAAAATATCTTACTTGATTTTTTAAAGGAGAATACAAATGATTTACGAATGAACTGGTATTTAAAAAACGCCAAACAGAAAATGTACGTTCCCGTATTCTTAATTGTAATCTTTCTTGCATTGTATTACAAAGAAATGTGCCAAAAAGCTGAGAATATGTATGCTGTGCAAGTTTTACCTAAAATCGATTAATGTAATTAATTGAACTAATATTTTAAAACAGATATATATGAATTTCTGCCTATTTACAAGATATGCAGAGGACATTTGAAAACTGCACTTGAATTGTAAAATTAATTGATGTACACAATCGAGCCATTGTAAAAATACTGGACATCGTTCATTCGGATCTTCACAGCCTACCGTTTGTCCACAACGATCCGCAAATTTATGTCCAAAGTCTAACCATTCTCTCTCACATAAAATTTGGAATCCCTAGTAATGATAAAACGAAATAACGAAATGATTATTAATTATAAATTAATAACAAGAAAGAAAAAATACCTTTGGCATACCTCCATAGTTCGATAATAAGGATCAAGAAGAATTTGCGCTAGAGCAACAATCTGAGGCGTTCTATCCCAACCATCACTACAATGTACTAATACCGGTCGGCCATCCCTTTCTATTGCTGATGCTACAGTTACTGCAGCACGTAATAATCCAGACATATGTTGTAACCATCGTGTTCCTTCCAATAGACTGAGCCAACTATACAAATTGAAATATATATATGTATATATATCAATTTAATTCAAATAGTAAATGTTATTACCATAATAAAAAGAAAAGATAACTAAACATATAAAATATTTACTTAGGTTGATCTGCATCTGATGCACAGAGTTGTCTCACCGCGTGAAAACTTTTTCGTATCGAATGAATATTTGGTAAATTCATGAATTGTATATCACAACTTGGATAATATCCAGGATATTCATAACCACCTCCGCGTGCTCTATTAGCAAAAGCAGTTGAATATGACCTAGCATCCACGATTAAAACTTTCTATAAACAATATAAATTATTAATTCGCTAAAGATCAAATTAGTTTTAAATATTTATATATTCGATGCTCACTTTCGTTCTATTTGTCGTGACATTATCATCGCCAGAATCAGGGTAAATGCTAGACGAATCCGATTTACCTTTATCGTAGGAACATGCATCCGAAAGACCCTGCAAAAGCATTTCATCTTCCGGATTTCGCCAACCGAGCCATCCAACTTCCGGTTGACTGCTCCGTGCTATTACTGCACCATTATTTACATGCCTTTGAAATTATAAAAGACAAATGTGATATATTATAATAAAATGAATAATCATATCATCATGAATATTTTTTTTACTCTTTATTTTTTTAAGTACCTCCAAACAACGACAGGAATTCGTCGAAAACTTCTGTATTCTGCTCCAGCCTTGAGTTTATCATCAGGAACACAAGAAGGAACTAAAAGTAATGGTGGATAGGACGGGCATACGCGATAATCTTTATTGATTTGACTTATACGCCATGTAGTATGTAAATTAAATTTTAGTCGTTCTACCTAAGAAATAAACAAAATAATTAAATTATATTAAAATTAAGTTTACTTATGTTTGTTTTCTTATTAATTACTTACTTCTGAATTAAAGGTAGCACTATATGATATATTATCTTTTCCTAATTTAAAATTTTCTTTGCCTTCTTCCATAGACCAAGCATAATATGCAAAAGCAAATATATCTTCTACACTCTTTCGAGGATAAGTTACTTTATGTAATCGCTTGAACCATTCCAAACAATGTTCATTTGTTGCAAAAACACAACTGAAAATATTAAATTATATTATGATAAAAAACATCATAAACTTTAACAAAATAATAAAATGCCATACCTTAGTGAACGAGCATCCTTGCAAGCAATATGCAAGAAAAAAAGTTCTTTAACTTCTAACTGCTCTATTAAACCCAATGGAATATTGTAACATGCCTGACTTAATTGTAAATAGAGTCTGTAATTAGAAAGAGCCAATACTCCATCCGATGTACGTCCAAGTGCTACAATATTTTCTCCACTCAAAGGTGTAAATGGAACTGTAAGTGTTTGATCCTCGCATTCAAAATGTGTATGCTTTGGAAATAATTCCGAAGCATGTAAATGACAAATGGATTGCAAACTTGTTGGCTCTTCAGAATTCTCCATCTCCTCTCTATGTGACACATCATATATAAACTTGAATCTTCTTCTTGAACATGAAAAGTTCTTATTGCGAATTATAGATTATTCATATAGTTTATACATAATGTAGCATTGGAATATTCTAATTTTCATAATTATTTAATAAACCTGATTATTTATTAATAATTTATAAAATATTTTATATATATATTTTACATAAACATTATATAATTCTTCATAATATCGTTTCGTCTAAATTATATACATCTCTTATAAATTTTAATAAAAGCAAATAAATAATCATAAATATAAGTTATCAAAAATTTTCAATATTATATATATTTTATCGATTGATAAATATATATCATTTAAATCACGATTAGACATCAAATTCCATAAATCTATTCGAAATAAGATGATACCGCAAGTAAACGAGATATCGATAACATACGCTAAAGTGCTTATGTTTATTATCGCTTATTGATTTGTGTCATTTTAAAAATGTTATATATAAAAATATATTGATGAAATAAAAAATGTTTTGTATATAATATATACAAAACAATGTTTTATCTTTATGGGTTATCCGTTTTGTTTCAAAACAAAAATATTTACAAAAATAAATACAAAAAAAAATATATCATTCTTTATTGAGTATTAATCATTTAAATATACTTAAATATTATAACCAAAAGAATAAAATTTAAGAAATTAAGATAATAGAAATATAATAGATAATAAAATATATATTAAACTAATAGACATTTAAATTGACATACATATGCATATTCATGTTTGTTGAAGATTGATAATGCTACAAACTGCCACAAAATGTTTTAATTGCAATTATCAAACTAAATAGAATAAAAACATTTTATATAAAAAATTAAGAAAATGTTAAAAGATAAAAACATTTTCAAATAAAACAGCCGGATGTTTTTCGCATGTTCTTTTTTTCATAAATAATAATAAACTAAAAATAACAAGTTTATAATATAAGTAATAGTAATGATGTCTTACCTTGAATTGCGAAGTTTCTTCGCGATGGACGATATCCAATCGTTTTAATATTTCATACAAAATCCATGAATAATCGTTTATACAAGAAGTACAATGTAAACATTATTAAATTAAAAAAGAAAGCCTTTTTCCACATGGGAAAAAATATAACTATTTTGATTCCAAGCGTAACAAGTACCTAAGTATTTTAAATTTTTCTTAAAAGATACGTAGGTAGCTTACGGGATAAACGATTCTCTTAGTCTTATATGAACTCAATCCAAACGCGATCACTTTTCGTTACAACAATTCAGAAGAATGATCAGCATCATAAAGAGTGATCTCCATTAATTAAATTGTTTGTTTATTTTTTTTCTTAACATTTGCTGAATAATGATTTTATGAAGAATTCATTTTCTGATTAATTTTTTTAAAAAATACTCATTCTCACTCGATGCGAGAGTTAGAATGACAGATTAATCTATATACAAATTAAGCTGTTTTTCCACTATTCGGTATACTTCTTATTGGTTATTTTCAACATAAGAATTTTTTCTTAAAATCATTTTATCATAATACAAAAAATCACTTTTTATTTTTAAGAATCAATAAAATATAGATAACATAAAACTCTGGTCAAGTAATTGATATATTGAATAATTTTATTATGTAAATACATATTAATAGGTTTCAATTTTATCCTCATGAAAGTACAAATAATATCACTATGAAAATTTCTTCATCATTCATTGCTTTTCTCTTGTAACATAACAATCTATCTTTATAATTGTTCGTGGATATTCATAAACTTCACGAACAAAATGGAAGTCGACGCATGCGCCATTTCCATTGCTTTAATCATAAATTAGGTTTAATGGTTTTTTTTTTATCATATTATAAATTAAAAATATTTACATGTTTCTAATATTTTGCGTTATTTACGAAATATAGAATAATTAGAATGAAAATGATATAATTCTATTCTTTCATGACTAATTCAAAAAGCATATACTTGATATCAACAATAAAAAATGAGATGAATGTTTATATTAAACATTAACAGGTTGCAAGTACTGCATTTTGAATAAGGTACGCAATAGCGTCATAATTACTCTTATTATTATCATATTGTTCTTTAGTGAGAATATAAAAAAGTTGAATTTACGCGCACAATATGACGCATTTTGATACACCATACTTCGCGAACACAAAGCACGAGTGCTGAAAAATGACGCATCACTATGCAAAATGGAAATGAACTATTGAGAGTTGGTTGCTTTCTCATCATGCTTTCCAAAAATTTGGATTTTGTTGTAACCTCCTCTCAAAAGTTTCATACCATCCTTGAATAGCAGATAGCGGTACAAAGTTTTCTGTTGGATTTGGTGTCATTTGTGCTTGAGTCACAGAAAAACTTGAAACATAATTCAAAAAACTAGTAAGCATTTTTTGAACAAATTCTAAAAATGAGTTTGATGTAGCCTGTGTCACTGTAGCTGCTTGTTGTTCTATAGCTGCAATAGGTTCAACAGAAACCCCTATTTGTGCTACATGTGAAATTTTTCCAACTCCAAAAATTCCTAAATTGCTATTTTCAAACTCATGATTCTTCTTTAAATTTGATATTTTGAATATAGCAGATGGTTTAGCATTTGAGATATATCCAAGGAACTGCCAGTTAGGTGGAGCAGTTGGATCTGGCCAACTGAAATATACTATAAAAAAATCAATTCTTAGAATATCATTAATATCATATTTATATAATTTATATAATTATGTAATATTATAATATACCTGCACCACCTGTACCATCAGGAAATGGTATAGTACCTGTGAGAAATACCACAATATGATTTATATTATCTGCATCAGGTACTGTTATTAAAAACTGGTTTTCTCCTATCTGCTGAAAATCCGTTTGTACCTAAAAAAAATTTAATTTATAATAAATTTAATATACAATTACATATTATACATATATTTTAAATAATTCAGGTTTATTGACTGAAATTTGAAAAAGATTTAAATTTTTCGACATTACATTTCACATGTTCGATTAGATGCTCGTGTCAAGCTGACGACGGGGTAGGATGAGGTAGGGGCATTACTGAAAGGTAACAAAAACAAGATACGAAACAAAACCACATAATATATAAAGAATAATAAACTAAAAAAGAATAAAATGCACTTTAAATAGGAAAATTGATATATTTATGATTAAATAACATATTTGACAGTTTAATATCGAAAATGAAATACAATGTCGGTATTTATTATTATAAAACTTTAATACTTACGAGTCGACCAGATACAATTATACCAAGCATCTTTATGTCGAATCTAGATCATTCTACCGCCTTCTATTTATCAGGTTATACCAGTAAATATACGGTAAATACAAGACGTCGTGTCTCCGTCCAAACATTTACAACCGCGAGAATGGTGTTTATCACGATTTATACAACTATGTAGAGAGCAGAAACTAAAATAAAATTAGTAATTGCAAATAAAGCAGCATTTTTATGAGTACAAATGAAACAATAGAAATAATTTTCCTCAAAATTTTTAAATCACAATAAAAATAAATAAAAAGTATTTTATTGATCAATTTACTTACTTATTTATTAAATTATTTTTTTTTCTATTTTATGTTTCTTCACAAAAAAATTTTTAATCGATATATATAATAGATAAATATATAATAAATTCTAATTCAATTGAAATATAGCAATTTACCACCTGTTATTCAAGATTAATATCAAACTACATTTTAATAAATTTCTTAAGTATTTTAATAAAGCAATTTTATATATTTTATTTTTCATATTTTTATTTTTTCTTTTCTATATATTTTAAAATTAAATTTTGAAAAGATATATTTTTAAAATTTTCATTTTTTAAGAATTTACATATTACGCACGATTCACAATTATTTTATTTACATATACTATATCGAAACATTTTTTCTTACTTTCGTATACTTGACTCATATTATATAAATCTAAACAAATGATAATGTTTTTTTAAGTATATTTTTTGATTTTGTAAAAATAAATAATATACATAAAAAGTATAAAAATTATTGAAAAATATTCATTCACATTGAAGAAAACTTTCTTATTCTGGTTGAATCATTTTTCTATAGTAAAATTCTTCATATCAAGCATAGTAAAGAATCAGTTTTATAAATTATTTCTTATTCTCTACATGAATCTGTGTAAATAAAATGAATGAAAATGAACTAGAAAGAAATTATTAAAGGTATATTTATAACATATTTACAGTGAATGTGATCTTTTTTAGAAAAAAGAAAAATGAAATATATACGTAAAATGAAATGTACGTAAGTAACATGTGTAACATAAATCAATGACGTCAATAATTTCCTAAAGTGAATTTTTTAATCTTAAGCTTGATGACGAATTATTAAAAAAAACTTGTTTTTGATCATACTATTATTGTGTTTTTATTATTATTCGATTATTATGTTGAAGTATAGTGAAAAGTAAGATTTATATTAGAATATGATTTGCAATAAAAACATTCGGAATATTGTAAGTTAAAAACAAAATAAAAGAAAATTCTTGGATAAATTGCCATGGCGATGACAGTGATAGTGAGACCAAACCTCTACGAACTTCGCTGTGTGTGACATCACTCTTCATTGTTGGAGGTTTACGTCATTCTCGAGTCTGGTCCTAAGTCGGTGCGCGCGACCTACAGTAGTATATACACGCGTACAGCTAGTGGCGGGAAGTGATAGAGACGAAAAAGGCAAAAAACATAAATTATTATTGTAATTAAGTGAAACATATTAAACGTTTCGTTTTTCATTAAAATAAAATCATTATTTGCCTATAGTGACTTCTTTTTTTGAATCAAAAATTGGAAATTATTAAACTTATAAGTAAGAAAAGGAGAAAGGTGCCGATGGAATGGAGTGAGGGTAACTAATTGTAAGAAGAATAGAGAGGAAAGGGTGAAAGAAAAAGGAAAGAAGGTGCACGAGATAGAAAAGGAACATGATATGAAGCGCGACGTTTAACAGTGGTAGCGCTGATTTGTGATTTCATCAACGATTACTGATTTCGAGGGAACTTAATCTGAATCGAGTGTAGTGCTTTCGAACTGTAGAGTATTTTTCGCGCGGTAATAAAATTACGCGCGATATCACTGATATCAAAAGAATGTTCACGAGTATGTAATTTATTTGTGATTTGTTCACAGCAGTGCCTCTTTGACGACGCTCTTACATTTTAAATATAACGATGTATAAATAAGTATGAGCAATAGCGGGAGTGTACTATCAGATCTCTCATTGTTGATTTTTCCAGAGAATCTGAGTTTGATTACCGCGTTTTTTTATTCAGATTTGAGACTTATAAATGAATGCACATGAAATGCAGTCGAAATCAATGTTTTTCCCTTTGAAGTTTACCACATATGTTTTTTATGCGTGGGCATGCAGCACCGAACTATCATCAAGGTTAGTGTGCCTGACAGGTTCTCCATCGCCTTGCAAACTTACGCTAGTTCTCAATGGGTAGCAGTGAATAGCTGCAGTAGGTAATTAAATAGTGTACTTTAACGTGTATATTTATTAATAATAAAAATAACATTGTAAATGTTTCGAATATATACATTGTTATCATAATGATTACGATTTTCTTTATATTTATATCTCTGTTTACAAAGATGTAAAACAAATATGAATATTTTTCTCTCTATTCACTATATAATTTATAATTATGACATACTATATAAGAAAGAAAATAAAAAAAATAATAATAATCTTTCTTTTAAATAGGAAAATTCAAAATTCTCTTCTGTTGAATGATTAAGAGATAAATATATCAAATAGGCATAGATTCTTTGCCTAATTCATATTATTTTGTACAATGAAATCTTTCTGTATATCTGTTCAAGTTTATATCAACAGATATCGACAAAATCTATGTAAGTATAATTAACAAAAATATATTTATTATATCTTAATAATAACTTTAATATAAAAATTATACTTTGAACTAAAAAATTTCACTAATGAAAGTATAATTTTATTTCAGGGAAAAAAAACATACGTAATGTTGTCACTTGTATATTGGATACACATACACAAAGAGTGGCGACTTACTAAAAATTATCTGATTATTGGTCCTCATGCTTATATAATGCTCCAAGAATTTTATATTTTTATCATTGAATTGGCACGTTTGTGCAAAAAAAGGTAATGTAAATATTTTCTTTTAACTTATTGTTGCTTTATTTATTATGCAACAAAAGTGAATAAATATGTTACAGGCTTAAAATAATAAACAATTGGTTGTAATTAATGAAAGAAATAGTTTTTCAAAATGCAGCGTAACATGCTTTTCCTTGTTGCAAAAGGATTTGATACTTGGAAGTATGTTTAGCAGTACAATATTACATTAAGTTAATTGGTAATAAAATGATTTTAATATTACCACACTCTAACCAAAATCAATTCAACTTTTATCTATTATTTATTATTTATGAAATTAACAACTTCTAAATAGTTGGATGTATATAAAAAATGAATATATATATATATTGAATCCTCTTGCAAATCAGATAAAGATTGATATGTTCGCAGTTTGAGTGTGATAATACTGCTTTAAATCATAAACTGTTAGTCTTATGAAATTATGACTAATTTATGTACATCTTATTTCAGAACAGCCGCTTCTATGAATGCTACTCATTTGTTACACTGTGATGGAAAAGATATTAACAATAAAAGTGCTTCAAGTAAGTATATTTTAAACATGTACATTTTTCCACATATTAGCATATATCAATATATATATTATAGTATTTATTTTTGCAGGTAGAATGGCATGTGAGGTATTTCTGGGTGGATCTTGTAATCCAACCACATGGAGATCAGAAATAGCGATACCAACTTTACAAAAACTCGGAATTACTTATTACAATCCCGTATGTAACTATCGATATACGTTTTATCTTGATTTATCTGTTGTTAATAATTATTGATATAATTATAAATAATGTATTTCAGCAAGTATCACAATGGGGACCAGAATTGATAGCGCAAGAATATGAAGCAAAACAAACGGCGAAAGTATTACTGTTTGTAATCGATAATCAAACACGCAATAGTGCAGGCATCATTGAAGCAGCTCAGTTGGCAGCTACGCGCCGCGAATCTTTAATTCTTGTTATTTATCCATATCGTCAAGGTCAAACGATACTTGGCGAAACTGTATCTACTCAGTAAGTCCATTCTTTTTGATTCCGTTTATTTTTTGATCCTATAAATTAATGTTAATAACTATCAACTTATACAACAAACATTAATTCTTTAGAGAATATTGTGACCTGATGAATGGTTTGCTAGTACTTCAATATCTAATGGAGAAACAGAGGATACCAATATTCGAAAGTGTATCTGTTGCACTGAATTGTACATCTAAGGTATATATATACATATATCATTTTCAGAGAATGTGATTTACAATTAGTGATTAATTGATTTCTGAATTTTCCATGTAATATATATATTTCATTATATATTTCATATTATATATAATATAAAATAGAATTAAGATATAGATGATTGTTGTATGTGATATTTCATGAGTAAAATTGTTTTTAATTATTATTATTATTTATAAATCCTTTACTTTCACTAGGTGCTACGTGAGGAAATTAATGTGCAAGATCTGCATTCCGAAGATGGCATTAGACCAATTAAAATATCATTCAATCAAAATGGAATAGATTTAGTGTAAGAGTTTTTTTGTTGAAACTATATATATTTATGTAAATAAAATAGTATTAAATACTCAATTTTAATTTTATTAGTATACTCAGAGAGATTTTCAAGTCTATGGATATAAGTGACAGCGGAAGTGTAAACTTAGAAGAAGTAAGTTTAGCTATAATAATGTAAAATTATGATCTGTAATAAGCAATTTTTCTTGTTTAAAATAAGCAATTCGTTTTTTTTCTTTTTCTCGTTTTTATATTTTTTCTCCAAAGAAATGAAAGCAAGAAGTGATAAATCTTATTTCTATTCGGAATTGCTTAATGATAGAGTGAGAAAGCACGTTATTTTATTGTTTTTTTGAAAAATAATATTTATTGAGTTTATTATTTTATAATTTAAGTTTATCTCAATTTCCTTATTTCATTTGAAAACAAAATCAAGTTGAATAATATACTTAATCCATAATAAACAATTAGTCAATTTTGAATAAATTGCTTATTTCGAAATAAAACTATACAATTTATATAAAAAAATATAGATTACATAAAAAAGCACATATATTTTGTACATTTAGTTTGCATTTTTGATTTTGTAGGCTTGGATAGCATTACAATCGAGTGTTAAGTGCAATGTATCATCAATGCCGGAACTTCTTAGTATCGTGAACAAATCTGGTAATAAATTTTTATATTTATAATGAAACTCGATTATATATATTCATACATGCTATTATTTATATATTCAATCATACACATATTTATCACATATGATAGCAATGAAAACGGAAAATATTGGTTTGGCTATATTTTCTTTATTTGTTTTTATGTTTTCAGAAACTTATAGGTCATTGATAGATGATGGATTTTTGACCAAAAGGGATCCAACAGAATTGCGAATAAACTTTGAACAGTTTTGTGCCTTAGCTACTGAATCATCGTGGAGGATGAAAAGCAACGGCGTCTCTTGTGAAAGTGAGATACCTTCAATTTGGAGTATATTATGTAGGAAGGCAACGAAATTTCTTCGCAGAGCTATCGTGCAACCTTTTAATCGTTTCTTAGGTATTTCTTATTCTCAAAAATTTCCCACGACCTGTAGTAGTGTTTGTATTGTTAGCGTGTATGAACTAGCAAACAGGTTGTTAGAGACGTTCGTGCCTCGATTAATTGTTCACGAAAGCGTTCGAGCAGTCGAGTGTACGATTCGTTCGACCGTTCAACTTTTTAGATTGGACCAATTTCTTCGTGCCAGAATCCGAGAAGAGAGACTTGTACATTGGAGTAATCGGTAAAGATCAATTTTGGTTAGAAACAACCGCCATACCCTCGATCGAGTGAGCATTCGAGATGTAACGTTCTTTCAATTATTGCCATTTCGACAATATCGTTGTAAGTTTACATGTAAATTATTTATCATTTTAGATCTATTGGATTATCTTTATATCGATCAAGCCTGAATGAGTACAATGTAAGAGTGTTGCCACAAGAATTGCAGAGAATGAAAAATTCGCAGTTAATATTATTAATTGTACCGCAACATTCACGTGGTATCACTATAATGGCATTGGCAGCTCACCTCATTGGATTACGCGCAAAATTAGTCCTATGCGTTCAAATGCTTCCCGAAGACTGCGTAGTTTCTGGTGAAAAGGTGAATATTTTTGTATGTTTTATATGAGATATCTCTAAGAAATTAATTAACAAGATTTAACAGATAATCCTAAAAACAATTTTCAAGCAACTTTTTCCTTTGTAAATTTTCATTTTGATTGATTTTGTTTTAAGTTATTAATGAAAAATACTGCATAAAGTGCATAAAACTTTATTATATAGAATAGCATTCGTATGTGTTACCATATGTAAATCTCTGAATTTGAAAAAACAATCGAAGCAACTATAGTTGGGTAAAAAAGTATTATCCTTCAAAACAATTCATAATAATTGATTTCAATGAAATTTATAGCATATAATTGACAAGTTTACAAAATATAGTTTTTAAATTTTCATTAAAAGTTCAGATAAAAAAGTTGAAAAAAATGTTCTTCAATATTTCGATAATTTATAATTTTTGGAAAAATTCTTTTACTATTATCTAATAAACTAATTTATAAAAAAAAAAAAACTCAAATCATTAAATCCAATTGTAAAGAAATTATTATGTGTACCAATACTTTTTTGACCACTATATTAGATATATTGAACTTGACGATTAATTGATAGTTACAACGTTATTATCAAAACGCAATAGCTATAATGTTTTTCGTTAATAATTTATTAACAAAGTCGAAAATGCACAAAGAAAAATATTACTTAAAATGAAACTGTCTTAGAAATTATCAGTTAAGCTTTATCGATTAATTTCTGGAACAGTATAAATACCATATTTTATATAGATATATATTATCACATATTAAAAAAATATACAAAAATATTTTTCGTTCATATTTCTTGATTTTTTTCATTAAAAAAAATTCTATATATATTGTTATATAAAGTAACCTTTTTTTTTAGCTAACTGAACAAGCCATAAAAGACTACAATCGGGGAAGAATGTACCTGTCGGACTATGCGTCGCGCGAAGGTGTACCTGTTTTTCAGAATATCGTAGATGCTTTGCAACATGCGATACAACTAGTTCAACATCTCTGATTTTCTTCTTATTCCGATTCTTCTTTCTTTTTTCTTTTTGATTTTACACTCAACCCCTTCCGTCCTTTCCTCACTCCTATTTCTTCTTCATCTATGACTTCTATCTATTTTTTTATTATTATATTTTTTTTTTTTTTTTTTTTTNTATTTTTTTTTTTTTTTTTTTTTTGATATGAGTAAATGTTTCAATTCACCGATTAATTTATTTTTACTGTTAGCAATAATGTTCAACTACTAATCGAACGAATGAAAAATAAAATTGTGTTTGTTTCCGATTAGATTCCAATTAGATAAAGAATGTGGTATTAAATCCACAATAAATATGGTGTTTTACATGAATTTAAGAGTATATTAGATGAAAAAAGGAATAGTATTATCTCGATCTGTTAGAATTACGAAATATTTCATATAACGGATCGTTCCATTTTCATGAAGTTGCTCGTATCGAGTCGGCTACAGTAAAGTAATTTGAATTTCAGTGAAATTTCTTATAGTAGTTGAACATAGATTTTATAGTGATTCAATTCAATAATTTTGTAACCATTTGGTAACTGGTTGAGGATTGATATACGTGTATTGTATATAGATTATTAGCTGTTTCTAACGATCTAATGATAATTAATTTGAAATTTATTAAAAAAGAATGCATGAGAATGCGTGGAAGAAATTTGATAGGCAAAATGTGTGGATAAAAGACGCGTACCTGTGAATAAATAAAAATTTTATTTAGCTACTTTGTATTATATCATATGCTGTGACGTGTAATACGGTTTATCCGTGAATAACAGAAATTATGAAAAAATTATATTTCTAGAATTTAATCTATGTACGACAAAGATGCAGGACAAACAAATTTAGCTATATGTAAAATATCTTAAACTTATTTGATATTCGTTAGAACAATTTAAACTGCTCGACGCATTCTCTTCTCTTTTTCCTTTTCTTCTTTTTAATCTTTTAATCACTTAATCTTCTTCCTCTATTTTTCATTCACTCATTCATTTTACACTTTCTGCTGTTTTTATAACTTAATCAATATTTTCTTTGTACAATAAAAAAAATTGTTTTTATTTGTAATATTCGTTTCATCCAAATAAGATAATGTAACGTTTCGAAATTCGAAAATAAGAAAAAGAAATCGGAAAATTGATAAAAAACATTATTGTGAAAAATTTACAATTTTTATTTATTATAGTCTTGTGGAATCTTTCTTCTATGGATTATTTTTTCGAACAAAATAATAACGATAAATACTTTTTAAAGAAAGCAAGACTGGTACCATAGTTGGCAAAAATAAAGGTGTATATACAGCATATCTGAAATCAAAGAAAAAGAAATAAAATGAAAAAAACAATGAAGATTAGGATACTATGATGAATATTTCGTATGAATAAAGATATATTACTTTTGATCTGCAGGAAAATACAACAAAGCAAAAAGTGTTGGATCGGAAAATGCTGCTTCTGCGGTAATGAATGCTTCTTTGCTCAATAAGAAACCTGTAGCTAGATCACCCTGTGTTAATTGTTGAGCTGATTTTTCCACTAAACTCAAGGCTGTTTTTATTCTATTTCCTACAATATCTGTGATCACAATGTTACCAATTTCTTGAAGAAGTCGAGCAAGTGATTGCAAAGTCAATTTTGCTGATGTTAATTGCTCAATCGTGCGTACACGTAGCAATGCATCAACTTCCCAATTATGTAGTTTCAATCCTGGTAAAGGAACAATGGTAACACCATTCAAAAATTTCTAAAAAATTAAATTATGAAACTATCAAAAATCATGATTTTTTGTATCATTATTTACTTATATCATTACGTCATAGATAAATCAGTAATAAAAAATAAAAGAAACCTATAAAAATAGAGAAAGCAATAATTACCGGCTCAGGAATACCTAAGAGAAGTTTCAATTGCGTAAGAAATGTTCCAACAACGATAGTCTGTTCAGGAACAATGGTAACTAATTCATCAGATTTCACAGTCATACAAGTTTCCACGGGTGGATTGATTAATATTACACCACCCCACCTGTTCCAGGAAAAAATGACAAACACAATATTGTCAATAAAAGCAAAAAATCGTTTTATTTGCAAGATTTTCGAAATGATGAATTATGCATTACCTTGGAGAAAAAAATGCTTCAACGTTAGCGTTAATTTTTGATCGATGACCAGAACGTGTGTAAATATATAATGGAGCATTATCGCAAGGAACAACATAGATGACGAAATTAATAGTTGATCGAAGACTAACTTGCGAGGCTAAAAGAAATTTATCATTTATGTTTTATTTTTCATAAATAACTAAGTGAAATGAAGATACGAACCTAGTTTTTTTTCCAAAGGTGTGATTAGTTGTGGCAAAACATCTTCCGATAATGCAAAGTGTCTACCTAACGGACTACTATCAGGTACACGTTTCGGAGTCACATCCAAAGGTAATAAATACAACCACTGCGATTTAACCGAAAAATTACTCAAAATTGAAACCTCATCAAGAAAGGGTTCGACATATTCTAAAATCAAAAAATTAATCTCACACGGAGAATAGAGAAATTTTTTTCTTACCCACCTTCAACCATCTCGCGAAGATTCCAATCAATCTTCAATTTCTCTGGATCAGGATTAACGACAGTGATCAATATATCATACGCCGGACTAGTCGGAAATCTTCTTCTATTCTCCTCATCTAAACTATAAAGGGTTGGTTCAGTGAGTGCATTTCTTGTTAAAGCCAATGACTTTTCGTGCAACATCCATTCCGATAATATTTGTATCAAAGTGGAAGAAGCTGAAATAAAAACGATATCGATACGAAATTGCAATCATGGAGGAGATTAAGGATTGTAAGAAAGCAATGATATTTTAAAAGATACTTAATTGGCTGCTTACTGGTTTCAGTAGAAAAATAAATAGTTCTTTTCGAACCAACAAGAACTGCATTATTCAAGTTAGTTGTTTCAAAGAGTAAAAGTTGTCCTACATCAACATCAAAAGTAGATGCTATCTTCTCTAATTGATGATGCGTAAATGCGAAAGTATTGGATATTACACGATAAATGATCTCTATTTGACAGATACCTGTGAGAGATATCATGGATAAATGAAGAGAGAAGAAAAGAAAGATGAAAAATATGAAAACACAATTTTAAATTACTCACTGGCATTTTTGAAAGCTTCTTTTATATCATGAACCAATAATTCAGCACGATCTCGGGAAAGAGCTAGAACGATAAGTTTTGTTTTAATGTTGATTTCTAAGTTGGAAAGTTGCTCAATTCCATCATAAGGAAGCGGTACACGCGGAACTGCAGTAGTATGCCACCAAAGAGGAACTCCGATGCCCAATAATATTACAGCAAAGGATATACTCGCGTAAACTCTATATTTTTCTGGAAATTACAATAAGCTATAGTTAAAAAAAAGAAAAAAAAAAAAAAAGGAATTAAAAATAATGTTCAATTTTGTATTTACAGTTTGATATATAACTTATAATAATTATAAGTTATTGGCGATTTCAAATAAAAAACAGTTGTTGATGTAAGCATCGAACTTGAACGACTACGCTAGGTCAATGGTAATCGAATGTTCTCCGATTATGGTTACTAACGCTAAATTACATCATCACGTATATAGTATCTATGTATATCACGTACAGGATACAAAACGTGCAGTGAATTTGAAATTTTCTATTCAATTCTTTTTTTTTCTTTTGGTCATTTCCTTTCAAATGAAAATCAAAAGAAGAAGATGATAAATTTTTTAGCTGAGACAGAAAAATGATTAAATTAATTAAATTAATTGCAATTTACTCAATTTTAAATATCATTCACATTTATTTAATTATAAATACCCAATTCATTTGAAAAGAAATGATTATTTAATGATTATTTAGTAATTTATTAAATATATCCAATATTCGCTATATTATATATAATATATAATATATATATAACAATATTTCAAAACAATATTCTGTTATGACATCTGTTCAATTAGAATTTCGGTTGCGAAGAAACATGATAAGAATTTCATTCTCGGTCATCATATCGTGCATGATCTTTTCATAACTTAGAAAAACATAAATTTTTCTTCTTATATATATTTCTTCATCAATTTTTTATGAAGTAAGATAACTAACGATAGAAAATAGGGAGAATGTATTTCGTAATACTATTATGGATGGTTACATTTTCTACAACTATGTTTACCGGTCTATTTGAACCATAAGATGCGTCACGTAATAAACACGAGGACGAGTGATAGCATGAGCGGGATTAATTACTGGAGGGATTAAATTGATTCAAACGCCGCGCGTTTATTATACTGAAATGCGTATCTTGTATTCAAATCTCGAATTTAAATTATTTTTACCAAATTGATAATAATTATAAACTCTCATTATTTTGTTTATTCGGATGAATATTTTGTAATGTAATATATAATATTTCCTATATCAAGATAATACGAAATTAAAAATTTTCAATTATTATTTTTTGTTTTTTTAAAGATTAATATTTGTACAATGATTGCAAAAGCGATAAAAGTAAGGGAAAAAATTGAATTAATTTATTTTTAATTTTAATGTAATACATTGTCACGTTGATTTGCATTTTATAAATTATTTCTTATTCATGATCACTGGCACATTTGTTATTTGCAATCTCATATATCTAAAAAATTTAAACTTAATTTTATTTTTATCTTAATGCTCATTCGATTTTAGTCAAAATTTCATGTCGAATTCAAATCGCAAAGTATACATCTTAAACTGTGAATGAAAATTACAGAAAGAAAAAGAAAGAAGAAGGGAAAAGAAATTGATCGATTCGAAATCCGAATTCCACGTGGGTGATTGGTAAGTTTACGTTTGCAAGTAAACCTGCAATAAGAACATCGACGTACCAAGGACGAGAGACGGGGAACGATACCGTTTGTCACGAGTTGTTACTTCGTTGAGTTGACTTACCAGTCGTTGGAGAACCAACCAAGTAGGCAGAGGACAAACCACGAGGTAAGTAACAAATAAAAAGCATCAATATCTAAAAATGGGTAGGAGGTAGAAGAAAAAGAAGGAGGAAGAGAACGAGAAATTAGTAGCAATAACAGTGGCAGTAAAAAAAGAAGAAAGAAGGAGAAAAAAGAAATAAGAAGCAGAAGCGACCGCCGAGCAAGAGAAAGAAATCTAAAGGAGAGGGGTGATAGTTTAATCGCCAGTGGTCCGATTATGCGTGCCTAAGCGAAACCGAGCAGTGGTATAAAAGTTCGTGCAACGATCAAGAACTCGATTTGGAAGTCTCTTGGTGAGATCCATTCTTGAAACAGTATATACAAAAATATGCACGGGAGGCAATGATCATCCAACGATATACCGTACAACTTGTAATACGATGGTTCAAAATCCAGTATGCAAAGCGTTTATTCAGATATACGATATCGATTTAATCGATTCCGATCAGTATTATACTAGTACAATGCAATACTTAATTCGAATACTTAACTTCGAATCTTCCAAATAATTGATATTCGATATTCGTTGATAGAATTATCAATACGATTATTTGTTTAAAATATAAAATAGGATATAAAATAGCACCATAAAATAGAATTCCATAATATTCAAATAACTTTAAAACAAATGTTAGAAATTTTGTTTTTTCGCGGTTTATAATTTTATTTCGATTAGGATTTCATGATATCGATATATCGGTATAAGTTCGATATATTGATTGTTTTAAAATCGAATGTACTTATATCGTTGAGTTTATTACCAATTCGATGTCAGACAAAACGTAAGCTTTGTAACCAACACGATAAAAAGGCGATCTCGAATATTCTGGTGGCAATATAAGGGTATATGTACAAAGAATTGAATGTACGGATCAATTCATATCATATTCAATTCGAATATGATATAACATATGTTATTTCGTACGCAAAAATTCGATATAGAAATAGAAGCACAAAAATATTATACCGGTTCATCGATATCATATAAAACTATCGATAAAAGTATTCTTTTTTCTCGAAATCACTATTTTTAATTCAAAAAAACATACAAAAAAAAAAAGATTACGATTATTGTATTGAAAAAGTAATTTTGTTAATGTGATTTTCGATTTTCAAAAAGAACGCAACAGCATGTAATTACTTCATTAAAATATAAGCAAAATAAATTATAAAACAATAGAAAATTAAATCTGTTTAAAAACGCAAACATGTATATATAATGCAGAACAATTAGTAGCAATTAAAATATAAGGAAAAACTTGAATACAATTATGAAAATAGTAAAATGGTCGACAGGGTTAGATGACCCATTGTGCAAGACCTTCGAGGTCAATCTCGTTCAGTGTCACTTAGTGAAATTATTTAGCTGTAATCCGAGCACACGATACAAATGGGACCAGAAAGGAGGACAAAGGTAACAGGCAAAGAATAATAAGTTGCGCAATTCTTTGTATCATCGTGTGCCAATTCTATCATAAAAAATACATACTTAATTTCGATTGCCAATCTAACAGATATCTAATGTTATATTAGTCAATAATAAGGAATAAATGTTGGAATACTGAAACACAATTATCGTTCGATCATTATTTCAAATTAGCGATTATTGTATGATACGTCATGACATAAATCAATGTTCTTTGCAACGTTTTTTTTTTCCTGGATAAAAAATTACTCGTACAGAAGTATATATCTCACTTTTTTTTTTTAGGTACATGGCTTTTGACTAGACAAAAAACAATGGCTACACTATCTATTGATAATCCAATAACTACAGATTCTACGAACAGGAGGTACATATCTTTTTATATTGTAATTAAAGTTTACGTAAAAAAATAAAGAAATGTATAGAAATTATATACTGATTGATTCATAGTTAATTTAATGAACTATTTATCTATGAGTTTTAATATATAAAAATGATTATAATAATTATTATATTGCGGATGTATTTAAAATTTGAATGTATAAAAACAAAAAGTATATAACATGCAAAAAGACATAAGATATTTAGAATATTACACATTTATAATATTTGAAGAATAAAGCAAATTCTATTTGAGCTCTATTTTTTTAGTCATATTCATGAAAATTTGACTTTACATAAAAATACATAATTTAATAATAATTAAAGAATAATATATGACTTTGTGATAAAATATAGATCAATTAATATCAATCGTCATATTTTTTTTTTATTTATATTTTTTTTCTTTATTTTTTTCCTTTTTATTATTTCCAATTTTCCCTTCATCTTTATTCATTCATCAATGTATTCTTGATGTTTATTTTTGATTGATATGATTGTTTCAGAAAGACCGACAATTGTGGTAAACTGTTGATACAATTTCTTTTAATTTATTGGAAATCGTTTGTAATCATATTATGGCCACTGATTCTATTGCCCATTGTTATCATTGAAACTACCGAGGTTCGTTCTTCTTTTTTCGAATCTTCTTTCAATTCTCTTTTTTTTTTAAATTTGTTTTTACGTTATTCATTACATTTAGCATTTTTTTTTCACTTTTTCATTTGATTATTATACGTATAATGTACATCTATTCATTATCGTACATTATAATACGAAAAGGATTATGTATCGATTGGATGCAGGTAAAAGCGATGCGATGTCTATACGTGATTGGTTTGATGGCAATGTTCTGGATGACCGAAGTACTTCCTTTACCAATCACAGGTTTAATTCCTATTTTTCTTTACCCACTGATGGGCATAATGAGCACTGGTGACACTTGTATGTGTTATATGAATGATACTACAATGATGTTTATTGGCAGTATGGTGATTGCGATCGTTATTGAAAATTCTGGTCTACATATACGTATCGCACTATTGATCATTAAATTGATTGGTTGCAGTCATCGAAGGTAATTTAAAATGACTGACATAGTCTAAATGTTTTCAATAATCTTTCATTTAGTCTTTAAATCTTATCATACTATCAATTTTTCTTATATATTTGTATATATAAAATAGTAATAATAATAATATTATATATATATAATAAATATATATATATATATATGTTTTATTATATATCTTGTAATCTATTATCGTTATCTGTTGTTAATATAAATGGACAAAAGATGAAAAATAATTTGAAAATATAAAATAAATTTTTTCATTTCAAAATTTGTTTTCGAAAAAATTGAATTTGAAAATTCATCAATTACACGATTATATTTATTATATAATATAAGTAAATATTTTGATAGTATATATTCAAATTTGATTTTCTTTAAAAATTTTATTTTACATTTTATGTTTATTTTTATATGTTACATAAGAGAGAAATAGCCAATTTTAATTATATTTGAAAATTTTTCAAACTTGTTTTATTCGAAAACGAAGTTTAAAATAAAAAAATTTTATTCTATATTTTCGAATTATTTTTTCACATAAAATCACTTCTGATTATACTAGTTGTAAAATATTATTACCATATATATATCAAAATAAAATGTACATTATTTATAATATCATATGTATTACACTTTTATAAGCTATATCATTTTTAGATTAACATTGGGATTGTTTTGCGTAACTATGTTTTTATCTATGTGGATTTCAAATACTGCTGCCACTACTATGATGTTACCTATTGTCGAAATTGTTCTCTTAGAACTTGAAGCAGTAAGCGTTATTCCAATTTCTAAATATTTAATATTAATTTGATTCTCTATCATTAAATTCTTTTTCAAATTGATTTTATATATTTTTTATCTTTTAATTTTCAGCAAGGTTTGGGTGATATGTTCATACGAGAAGAAAATAATTGCGAAGAAAGTATAGAATCGTGCGTAATCATTTTATCAATTTTTCAAAGTTCTTCGTTAATGAACATTAATTAATTTATCTTTATTATTACAGATCAAAGAAACCAACACATATTACTATGACTTATTATCTTGTGACAGCATATGCTTCTAGTCTTGGAGGTGTGGGCACATTAGTCGGAACTGGCACCAATTTAACATTAAAAGGATTCTTTGAAAAGTAAGTGCTCTCTGATAAAAGATCCATTATTAATTTATCACCGATTTATCAATCGATCGTTCACAGACTATCAAGTACAATGTATTAAGTACAATGAGAAAGCAAGAGAAACAATCGTTCCTTCATGTCGCAGACGGTTCCCAAACAGTTCTGGCATTAGCCTAACATCGTGGATGCTTTATTCAGTCCCACCAATGCTTCTAATGGGATTCCTCACGTGGCTTTGGCTTCAAGTTATGTACATGGGAATGTTTAGACCAGGAAGCAAAGATGCAAAAGCTATTAATATTGGCAAACAGGGAGAAAAAGTTGCAACAACTGTAATCGAAAAAAGATACAAAGAACTCGGCCCGATTACGTGGCACGAATTCTCTGTTGGTCTCCTCTTCCTTGTAGTTGTACTACTATGGTTCTTCCGAAATCCTGGATTTGTACAGGGTTGGCCAACTTACATTACCGATTTGTATGTATAGCTTTT
The DNA here is from genome assembly GCF_014066325.1 of Apis laboriosa. Lineage (NCBI taxonomy): Eukaryota > Metazoa > Arthropoda > Insecta > Hymenoptera > Apidae > Apis > Apis laboriosa. Next base: position 94,488 of record NW_025222134.1, read on the forward strand.
TTTTTTTCTTAATTATTGTTGTTATTGTTATTCTTTAAATCTTTCTTTTTTTTATATCTTTATATACTTTTGTTTGTCTGCTTTTCATCATTCTTATAGCCTTTTGCTACATAATAGTATTTTATTATAAAAATGTATTTCAACGACATATGCGCGAACAACCTAGTTCTTTATAGACACGTTAAAGATTCAACGGCAGCCGCTGGTGTTACTCTTCTTTTCTTCATATTACCATCTAAATTGGATTTCCTTCGATCATTCGACGCGGATCCTGTTAATCGTCCAACCAAACCATCGCCTGGCATGATTACTTGGAAAATGATTAATACGAAGATGCATTGGAGTTTGATTTTAGTTTTGGGTGGTGGATTTGCCATCTCAGCTGGAAGTACCACTTCCAACCTTTCTTCTATTTTAGGAAATGCTTTAACTATTTTGAAATCAATAAATCCATTTGCGATATTATTTATTGTCTGCCTATTTGCAGAAACTATCACAGAATTGACATCTAATGTTGCAATTGCAAATATTATTTTACCTGTTTTGGCAGAAATGGTAAGAAATTTCAGTTAATAAATTTCTTTTTTCTAGTCATTAATTTATTTTTCAATTACATCTAATTTATTATATATTTATATGTTGTTTCAGTGTATTGCTTTACGAATACATCCACTATATTTGATGCTGCCAGCCTCTTTATGTTGTTCTTTTTCATTTCATCTACCAGTAGGCACTCCACCAAATACAATTGCTATTACAGCAGGTCATATAAAAACTAGAGATTTCGCAATTGCTGGAATAGGACCTAGCATTATAACGCTTCTTGTAACAATATTTGCATTTTCCACTTGGGGCACCTACATCTTTAATTTATCTGAATTTCCTGATTGGGCAACTTAAAATTATTTCAGTGTTTCATTATTGTGTTTAGTACATCATTATCACTCAATGTTTTTAATAAATATCAAACTTCATAATCATATACATATATATTCTATTTTCCATTTTATTCCATATATTCCATTTTATATAGACTTATAAAAAAAAATGCAATAAATATTAAACTTATTATATTGTCGAAAAATATAATAACATTATTATATAATAGTCTTCAATTAATACAATTAACGAGAACAAAATTTTTTTAACAATACAGAAAGGTTATTATTAAAAAAACATAGAAGTCCAATAAATTAACTTACCATCTATAGTCGTATTGTAACCTATAGTGTCCATTATTTCTTCATTCATATTGTATTCACTTTATTTCGTTTTATTAATATTCATCACTAAAAAAATACAAATTATATTAATGTATATAATGTGTGTATATAAATTTTATGATTAAACAATACCAAAAAAACTTAACCAACCAGAAATTATATATAATTATGTTAATATTTTATATAATAAAAAAAATTTATTTCGCATTGCCATATTTTAATATAAACACATCTTTGTAATAAATGAACACTAATTCGCAGTCATATACTTAAAAATAGAACAAATTATAAAATATACTGAAAATTATTCCTTTTCTTCACAAATTTATCTTTCTTACGATCATTTTCATAAAAATTCCTTTATATACTGTTTATAAATTTGTCCGGAAGAGGGCACATACTATCTATAAATATTACTTATCTGTGAATTATATTAACTAGAAGGTTTGTTTTCATAAAACGAAAAGTTAATAAAAAAAATAATTTTTTATTGAATCAAATATTTTTTTTTTTTTTATTTTTCTAACTCAAAATATTAATTAACAGTGAAAAATATATCTTTTAACCACGCAGTTATTTTTATTATATTTGATTTATTTCTTTACTCTTGGTATGTATGTAACTTAATTTAATATTTTGACAATATCAAATAATACAATTTATATTATTTTATCGAAATCTTATATATTATTGAAATCATTTTTTTAAATTCATAAATATTTATTTATTAATATCCTGTTTGAAAATTCGATTTACATTGATATCCATGTGATTTTTCTTAACCTTTTTTATATTTAAACATATATTTTTTGTTTTTTAAAATAAATCTCTTCTTTTAAATGTTTTTTAACGAATAAATGCAATCGAAATTATTTTGAATAAAAGTTTTATCTGAAAGTGATAATGCATAACAAGGATTAGATATTGTCAAAAAAGTATTATCTAAAGATGCAATTAAAATTTGTAATTTAGAAAGCAGTTGTGTAAAATTTGGTCTGTTCTGAGGTTCTGTAGTCCAACAAGAATGCATTAACTTATAAATACTTGAAGGAACATTATCTGGTTGTTCCAAACGACCATTTTTATGAACAATATAATGTAATAAATGATCATCTTGTATATTAGAATAAGGAAAACCACCTAATGTACTAATTTCCCAAAGTACTATCCCAAAAGACCATACGTCACTTTTTGAAGAGAAAGCTCTATTATATAAAGCTTCAGGAGACATCCATCTTATTGGAAGATGATGTGTTTTTTCTTCTGTATTTTTTATTACATATACACCATTTCTTGAAAGCCCAAAATCAGAAATCTAAATATTATTATTAGATTTTGTTAAAACTTTTCATCTTTAAAAAAAAATTTCATATAATATTAAGTATTAGATTACCTTCACAGTTAAATCTTCAGTAAGGAGAATATTTCTTGCTGCAAGATCTCGATGAGTAATTCCTTTAGCTTCCAAATGTTCCATACCCATAGCAATTTCCTTAGCAAATTTTAAAAATTGATGTCCTTCCATTTTACCAATCCAACTTTCATTTTCATTTTTTGCTTTTTCTTTATAATTTTTAGTAATATTTACATATTGTTTAGATCTATAACTATTTGTTTTGTTTAATATAGTGGAACATATATTAGTATATAAAGCTAAAAATTAAGATTATATTAAAATTTTTAAATTTATAGTAAATAAATTTATAATTTAATAAATCATTTACTTTTTGAAACATAAGCTTCACATAAATCTTGTAAAATATTTTGATCATGATAAATGATTTTTTTATTTTGTTGATTGCTTTTTTGTTGATTATGTAAGTAAGTTAATAAATCTCCACCTTTCATATATTCAAGCAAAATGCATATAGGATTATTAGGTTTAATGCAATAACCTATGAGGCTTACTAAATGAGGATGATTTCCAGCTATTATCATTATTTCAATTTCTTGAATAAATTGTTGACGTGTTTCAGAATCAATAGATAGATCTATTTGTTGAGACATTTTTACTGCAACTAAACTATTATTTTTATCATTCAAACGACCAAGATATACTTTTCCAAATTGTCCAATACCCAATTTACGTATTAATTTTACACTTTCAAATGATTCTTTTAACTTATTTGTCTCTTCTATATGTTTTTCCTAAAAATCATTTTAATTAATATAAATTGTATAATATAATAGTTATTCATAATACACATAAAATTATCTTTTTACTTTAGATTCATGTTTGATATACAAAATATTATGCTGAAGTATTGTTTCTGTCCATTTGCATTTTGAAATTGTACATACTTTTTGCTTCATCATAAAAAAATTATAATTATGATATAATATAAAACTTAAAATTCCAATTAGAATACAACTGATTATTACTCCAATCAATATAAACCACTGAAAAATATAATTTGAAAAAATAATGAAAAATATTTTATTATTACACATTATTTTATATTATATAATTTTTGTTAATAATTTACGATATTGTTAATAATTACGAATTATATAATAATTATGATTGTAATTTACAATTTTAATATTTGATGATATGAAATATATAATAAAAGTTCCTTCTGGTCCAAAACATCCATAATTATTGACAGCACTAACTATTATTTTATAACCATTTTTAACTTGTATATTTTGATTGTTAATTTTTAAATCATATAAAAACATAGTTTTATTTACAGGTACCTGTCCTATTTTTGTTATATTATAAACAGGTAACCCTTTCCTTGATATGAAAAGAGGAATACCTATCCTATGAAATAATATATAAATGTTGAATAAAATCAAATATCAATTATATTTAAAGTTTTTTTAACTTTTAAATATACTTGATTATATAAAATTGAATATTGGATGTATTAAAAGTTGTACTCCAATTTATAACCATTTGATTTCCTCTTTGAGATATATTTACTTTTGGAATTGGTAGTGTTTTTTTAGCATTGATACAATTACATGAATTATTTATGCATTTAGGAACTGTATATAAAACCTATAGAATTTAAAAATTTTTTATTAATTTTATAGAATATATACATAAATATAATATATACATATTTATCATTGTGTATCAGTAACTTACTTCAGGAATATCTATCATATATTTTGTTCTTGGATTAGCAAGAACTTGTACTTTGTAAGAACAATCAGGTTTTATATATAGATCTGGTATATCATCTAAGTTACTGTATTCAGGTAATAATACATTAAATTTTTTGTCTTGTTCTTGTTTTAATATATAAAAAAGTGATCCTTCTGAACATTTTATGATGCTTGTTTTTTCTTCTATTGATGGTATGCCTGTGATTATAATACTATCATATACAAATATAGTACAAAATAAATTAGCAATAAATTGATTAAATTTTCTCTTATATTCATTAATGAATATTTACCTATAAGAAGAAGGTTGCCTAAAAGTACTTGGTGGTAACCAAGATATATTCAATTTTAAAAATTTATATGCATCTCGTTTTTCTATATATTTTGGATCTTTTAAAACTTCCACGCTTAAATTCCGCACAGTACCAACATATTCGCTCGTGCTTGTTACATATTTTCCATCACATAAGTAGAACAAAATGAGTATACCATATATCAATATAAATTGAATTCTTACTAACATTTCATTTTCTAATTATAACAGATTTGATAATAAATAATTACACTATTGCTCTATATTCAATCATAAAATCAAATGATATAAAATAATATATAAAATTTTCGCTATTTTTACAAAACGAAACAAACATATATTATCCGTAAACTCTTTATCTGATAATATTTTTCTTAGAAAGAGTATATAAAATTTTCAAGTATATGATAAAATGATAAGCTTTTAATATTTAAAATTAGAGATATGTATATATTAACAGTTCGAATTATTTAAAATATATATTGAAAAAAATAAATTTTCAAAAATATATCAAAATATGAAAGAAAAAAATAGAATTTTGAATTGAGTTGAAATATGTAAATTTTTTTTTCTTTTTTTTATGAATTACAATAATAGTTAATATAATAAATAGTTAATATATTGTATAATATATAATATAATATAATTATGATAAATTGAATAATTCGATAAAAATTAAAGAAATCAAAAAAAATAATAAGAATTAAAAATAATTAATAGCTTATAAATTTTTTATCAAAAAAATAAATAAAATAAATAATAATTAAATAAATAAATAATTTTTTTTGAATATTGCAGAAAAATATGGCCTCGGCTACTATATCACCAACCGAAGACGATGAATTAACTTTACCTCGTGCATCGATCAATAAAATGATCAAGGAAATTTTACCACATGTACGTGTAGCGAATGAATCCCGAGAATTAATATTAAATTGTTGTACAGAATTTATTCACTTACTTTCTTCTGAAGCAAATGAAATTTGTAATCAACAACAGAAGAAAACTATAAATGCTGAACATGTTCTTCAAGCACTCGAAAAACTTGGATTTGGAGATTATAGTGCTGAAGCGGAGGCAGTTTTGCGAGATTGCAAGGCTGTCGCAGCTAAACGAAGACGTCAAAGCACTAGATTAGAAAATTTGGGAATTCCAGAAGAAGAACTTCTTAGACAGCAGCAAGAATTATTTGCAAAGGCAAGAGAAGAACAAGCAGTAGCAGAACAACAGCAATGGCAACAATTACAAGCAGTTGCACAAATGGCTTCAATGCAACAAGTCGATAGTGAACAAGAAGATTACTCGTAAAAGTTTATAATTTTGTATTGATGTATTTAATCGATTCATTGACAACAAATAAGAGATAATTGTTTTCATTTTAGCAAATTTAAAATAATTGCAACAATATATCACTTTAATTTTTCTTTGATTTATTCATTACATATTATTACTTATACATAACATATACATAACTTTCAAAAATGCCAGCTTTCATATTTCTATGATTTTAAAATCTTATTGTGAATTTAAATAAGTAACAAAACATTATGATTTTTTTATATAGAATACCTAAAATTATTTGATACATAATGTACGTATATTTTTTTGCAGAAATAGTGTATAATACATATATATTATTATTAGAAATTATGGCATTAATCTTCCATACTCAGAAGAAAGATGACTTTTTTTAATCGCTTCCATTACTTTTGAAACGTAATGGTACCTAGATAATTCAATTATAAAGCGATTATTATGATTGTATGTTATATCATTATAACATACAATGAAGAAAAATTAATTTTTTTAATTTATTGCACTTACCAATTTTTTTCTGTTAAAGTAGATGGTGTCATTGAATTTCTGTTAACACCATGTATTTTTGTTTTTAGCTTTTCTATTAGTTTTTTCCCGTTTTGACGCATTGTAAATTCTTCTACAATTAAAAAAAAAAATTTAATCAAGACAAGCTTTAAAACATTTTCAATGTTTGAGTGAAAGTAAAATAAATAGAATAATGAAATACTGTACCTTCATTTGTAATACGAGGTATAAAAAACAAATTTAATCCTGCCTCCATAGAATGATTACTCATATCCAAACCACTATGAATTTGTAATCTAGAACTGGAGAATAATTTAGTATAAAATTCCTGCAAGTATAAATAAATAAACATCAGTGTAACTTTTCAAATTAATCATTTATTATTATTTTTAATATAAAAACTACATGTTTTAAAAACATATTAAAACTATATGTATTATATATTACCTTTACTTTTTCTATATTATGAGGAGTGAAATCTTGTAATTCAGCTTTATTATGTAAAAATACAATGTGTGGATAATATTCAACATAATCTTGGTCCATATTACTAGTTGAAGATGGTTTTAACATTTCTGCAGTTTGTAAAAATCTATGAAATATAATAAGTTTTAATTCTCACAAAAATTTATAACAAAGTATTATTATAAAATTATGCTCATTATACCTAACTAAATTTGGATCTACGAACCAATCTTGTACAAATATAATAACATGACAAACTGAAAAAAGAAATGCTGCAAACTGTGAAGATTGTAACTCTAAATTAGTTTCTATATTTATAAAATCTGTTGTAGGCTTTTTTTGATCATAACTTGTTGAATAATCTATTGTAGATCCAGACAATATAGGTTGTGTATCTAAATATATTACCCGATTTTTTGTTACAAAAAAGTCAATACCAATAGTACAATTTGCACCACTTTCATGATGTGATGTATCTTGAATTGGAAAAATACCAGTCCTATAATAATAAAAAAATGAAACAGAAATGATTTTCTTTAAAAATATAATATTTGCTTAAAGTTTTTGAAATAATACTGACGCAATGTTACATGTTAAAAGAGACATTATAGTTGATTTTCCTACACCTTGAGCTCCTAAACATCCTACAACTAAAAAATCTTGTTGATCATACAAGAATTCAAGAGGATATTCACAAAGTTGCATATTTTCATCCATAAATTTTACACAACTTGTCATTTCAAGACAAGTTGGTAATACAGTACGAATAGCTACAAATTATAAATCTATTAATATCATTGTATTAAAAATTGATATTTAAAATTTAAAATAAAAAGAAAATACTCACGATCTTGTATTTTTGATGAAACATTGGAAGATGCATCACCTTCTTTTCTGTAATTTAATGATATTATAATTTAAAAGTTCAAATATAGTTTAAATTTTTTTTATGCAAGAAATTATTTGTAAGTACTTGTTACCACCATTACGTTGATTTGGAGACACAGCTCTGTTTTCACCTTCTCTGGTTTTCAGTATAAATGTTGGGCGATCTATAACTTTAATTGTGCCTCTGCTATCGCTGTCTTTCACGTCTGAATCTTTAGAATTAATTGGTATCATTTTTTGTATATTCATTGCTTCCAATAATATTTCATTCTCTAAAATATTTATATAATAAATATTTTGATTATTAAAATTAAAAACAATTTTTATAAACAAAATTTATTAAGTACATACCTTTCTTTTAATTATTTATCCGTAAAAATTGTTTAGATTAAATTATTTATGTTTTCGACATAAATAATACATATATAGGTTATACAACTTTGATATTAAAGCTCAAAATAATAATTATTATAATAATATATTGTTATAAGAAATATTCAACGTATATATTATTTTAATAAAATAAATTAAAATTATATATATCTTTTCTTTTAATTATATTTTTTCATAAAATAAGACTAATAATTATGCGATCTATTATATCTCTTTTCATAAACAAATATAAATTTTTATATTAAATCAATAATATTAAATATAAAAGGAAGTTATTAAAAGAAATTATCATTAAAAAAAAAAAATAAAATTTATTATATTTAGAAATTCTCAAAATGAAATTTTTTTAGAAATATTATATTATTTACATTAAATATTATAGAATATTTTAAAAAAAATTTATATGATTAATATAATTACGGAAGAAACTATAATAAATAAAATATAACAATTTGAAATTTTCATTCTATAATATCATCGATATATTTTTTCATCTAGTAATTGTTACTATACAAAGTTTCAAGACTATATACTACATGACATTAAGAATAATATTTTTGTTGTCATTTGTGAGATATATCAAATTCATTATATGCATATGATTGCATTAGAATAAACGTATTTGAATGATTACAATTAATAAATATTTATACGAATATTGCTTATAAAAGGAAATTGAACATAATAAAGAATTGATTTAATCTTTTTTATTAATATATAAATGAATTTATTTAGGTCATAGCAAATATTTTTATAATGGCTAACAGTTTAGCAAAAGTTTTTGCAACTGAAGATTTTAATCCTGAAAAATGTAGGTAAATACTTATAAATTTTTGTTTATAAAACTTTAGAATTTATAAAACATAAAATAACATTTGTTTTGCTTATAGTTGTAAAAGAACTTAGCGCACAATGTGTTGGAGCAGATGAATTAAGACAACAAAGAGCTAAAATTCAAGAACTTGCAAATAATACTTCTGCACAATTAAAACGTAATGTTTATCAAAACTATATGCAATTTATAGAAACTGCCAAGGAAATTTCACATTTAGAAAGTGAAATGTACCAGTTATCTCAATTACTCAGTGAACAACGTTCATTGTTAAGTACATTAGGATCTACCAGAACTACTGGTGTTACTTTTGAAGATTTATCTGAATCCCAATTAGAAAATATTAATAATTCTACTACTAAAGAAGAAGAACAAAAACAAAAATTAATGCAATTACTTGAAAATGTAGAAGGTGCTATGGTAAGTTATTAAATTGTCATTTTTCTAGATTTGTAAATCAATAATAATAAATGAAAAATATTCATAATAATTGTCTTTTAATTTCATAGAGTTTAGCAGAAATACCTGGTCGTATATGTTTACATGAAGGATCTTTGTTAGAATTAGATCCATTAGAGGGGACTCCATTAAAAAGAGTTCATGCATATTTATTTACTGATATTCTAATGATTGCTTCTTGGTTAGCAAATGGAAATAGAAGAGGACCACCAAAATATAAAATGCAAGCTGTTTATAATCTTGAAAGTTTGGCAATTGTTAATGTCAGAGATCTTGGAACAGTAAAATTAGCATTCAAACTTTTAGCATTCTCTGATACTAGGGTATTTCAATGTGCAACTGCAACAAGTAAAGTTAGTATATTCAAAATAAATAATATTCATAAAAAATATTTTGAAAAAAATTGATTATGAAAAGATATAAATTATAATATATTTTTTAGAAAGAATGGTTAGATAAATGTGAACAAGCAAAAAGAATGAAATTGATTGAAGATAATCCAAATAAGACATCCGAAAATAATAAATGTTCAAAAGAAGAGAAAATAACGATGCCTTCTCGATCGATGTCACTCGATTCGAACACTCTCGGTATGAACGATAATTCAATAAAATTTGTATAATTAAATTAAATTAAATTTCATTCATTTTCTTAGTTATTCTTTTATAGGTATAGATGATGAAGATACAGAATATCATGAACCACCACCAGAATGGATATTAGAAGTGGCAGAAGATTTAGATTCTTGCATAGCACAACGTCATTTTGAGGAAGCTTATAGTCTTTTAGAAAAAGCAAAAACTTATTTAAAAGATGTACAAATAACACCACTTTTATTAGAAATCCAGTTAAAGGTAAATGATAGAGGAAAATCATTAATTGAAGTTTTAACAAAAGAACTTGAATTAAGTGCAGAAGCGAAATCTTTGCAAGGTGGTGGTTTAAGAAGTGCGCGTCGCGTAGTAAAACTATTGATACAATTAAATAGAAATGCTCAAGCCTGTCAATTATATTTGCGGCTATGTAGTGCTATGTTAAAAGCACGTTTAAAACGAGTTAAAAAAGAAGGAACTATTGCACCTTATGTAAAGCAACTTAGTGCAATTGCTTTTAGTAATATCGTTGAAATCACAAAAGAATTCTTAAAACTTTTCCCACAGTCAACAAATTGTTCATCTGGTAAGTTACAAATAAAAAAATCATGAATGAATGTTATGATTTGAAATCAAATCGTTTTTTTTAATTTTCTCCATTTTATATATATAATTAGGTTTGGTACTTTGGTGTAGTCAAGAAGTAAAATATTTAACAACACATTTAACTAAGCAACTTTTTATTCCACAAGTGTCTCTAAGCACTTTAGTAGAATGTATTGTTTGTGTTCGAAGTCACTGCGATCAGGTACGGTAATGATACGGCATTAATATTAATTTTTATTTTATATATATTATTATTAAAATAACAATTTTTTATAAATCATAATAATATATTTTCAAAAAATATAATTTTGTATATCTGTATTATACATTTTATCTTATAGTTAATGCAATTAGGAATGGATTTTCGTTATCAATTGGATGGTCAACTCAGATCCCCATTAGCAAAAGCTATACAAGATACGGGTGAAAAATACATTGATACTGTGAAAGAATATATAGCAAAAGATACGTGGCGGCCAACTAATTTAGAAAGTTACAAAAATATTCAAAAATTTCTATTAGAATTTGATGATTTTGGAATAACTGTTCCATCATCTTATATAACAAATGATTGTTGGATTGCATTAACTGATAATACTTTAACTTTTTCAAAAATTTATGTAAGTCTACTAGAAGATTGTCTTAGCGTTGCTACACCTGAATTAATGGCAATAATAGATTCAGTTTTAATATCAGTTATGCGAATTCAAGTGCAACATATAATAGTATCACTTACAAATCCAAGATTAAAGCAAGAGGTAATTAATTGCCTTTTTTTTTATATTATGTTTTTTCATAACCATATTTAAATAAATATTTATTTCTTTAATGTTTCTTTAGAAACAATTGGTGCATGATAATGCTTCATATATCCGAGATATTTTAATTATGCGGGGATTAGAATTGTATAAATCAACAACAAATCAAGTTTTTAAGAAATTGTTAGCTTTAAAAGAGCAAATTGTATTTGATTCGTCTCCAAGTAAACCAAAACCTGCTCCTAGGACTTCTGTACCTAAGTATTCTACCACAGAATATATTTAAAATTTATATTAAAATAAATATTTAAAACAAAATATAAATATACACATACATAGAAATATAAAAAACTGTTTGCAAAGGAAGTAATAGAATGTTTCACAATGTGCTATTTGTATTATACTGTATATATATAAGTTAATTTGAATTTTTTAATAAATACATATATTGCATTTCAATATTTTTCTGTTTCTATCACAGGCACATAATATTAATACATACATAAAATAAATAAGTTCATGTGTTATAATCAGTAAAATATGAATAATTTTGCATTTAAACATTTAATTTTATGTCATATCATTAATCTGAAATATTTACAAGTTAGAAATTAAATAAGTTAAATATTTTACATAATTTTGGACATTATTTATTTTATTTTGTACTTTCATCTTGATGATTTGACTCCTTGATACTCATTTCCAATTTTCTTTTCTTAGCTCGTATATCTGCTAATGTTTGTTCTATACTTCTTTGATCTTTTTTATTTTCACTAGGAACTAGAATAAATTTTAATTAATAACTAAATATATTTAACAGAGATATATATATATATATCTAATAACAATTGTTTATTTACCACAACCATAACTACTATTAGCTTCTGTTTTTCTAGCTGCTTCTAGAGCAGCTTCCTTTCCAATTAAATGTTGATATTTATCTTTATAATAACTATTTGGTACAAAATTATCTTTTCGTTTTTTGGGTTTAGTAGCAGCCTCCTCCTCTTCTTTGGCTCGCCTTTCTCTCTCCTCTATTAATCTTTTTGCTATTTCTTCGTTCCATTCTTCTCCTCTACGAAGTGCATTTAACTGATCTTCAGATGGAGCATGTTCCCTTTTAAAAATCACAATATGACGGTCAATGCCTTCTTCACCAAATGAATATGCCCATATATTTGCTACTTCAGCAACATCATGTCTATAATATAATAAAACATCAAGATATTATATTATTGATAACTGAAATGATTGTTTTTTTTATATACATTATACTCCTATAAATTTGATCCATTGGTGGAAATTTGTATTCCTTTGCATTGTCATCTTGAAGAAATTTATTAATTTTCTCTTCTACCTGAATCAACATAAAAGAAATAGTACACGTATAACCTCATTTAATAGAAATTAAGACGCAAAATTTAAACCTTTTCTCGGAAAACTTTTAATCTTTCAGCTTCTGCTTTTTGATGCTTTTGATACTCTTCTTTTTGCTCTATGTAATAAAAATTATTTTATAAATATCAAAATAATTAATTGATCAATTATAATATAGGTTAATTATTTTAACTAACTTTTCATTAAAGCCTTTTGTCTGTCACTAATTGTAGGAGGTTTATCCATTGAATTAAGAATAGATCCTAGTAAATCCATGATTTTTATATATAATAAACTGAAATAAATTTACATATACGAAATGAAAAAATTTCGGAAACAAATTTTTCCTTATTAGTTTTATCAGACGCAACAGCACGATAATACTTAGCAAATTCTCAATGTATTAACCAATGACAATTGATTTCATACAAATATACTATTGGCTTAATGCTCATTAACAAAAACAAAAAAGATATGATATACATTAATTTAATGATAATATTTATTAAATAAAAATAAAATCAAAAAAGATTGAAAATAAATTAGATATATTTATTATAATAAATATACATATTCAATTATATGTAGAATTTAATAAAAAGTTAATAATTCAATGTTAACTTTTCTTTTAATATAAGTTTTCTCTTTGAATGTAAATAATGATTAATTTAAATTAATTTTAATATGAATTATAATTTTGAAATTTCTAGATAATGAAGATATAAATGTTACTCTGATTTAAAATATCAATTACATATATATATATATATAAAATGAAAAATATGCAAAAAAATATTTGGTATAATTAGATTTATCAAAATATAAAAAATAATTAAAAAAATTGACATTGTCCTAATGTAAGGATCAAGATACTGCCTATAGTTAGGAGAAGACAAAGGTATCTACCCGTAATTGGTACTCTGAAGAGTTTGGCGCACATTTTCAATGACGATGTATACAAAAGTATAGTATCAAGGTCTTCACCCGGAGTGCTTTGATATACGAATGGTCTAATTCGTACTTCGTGTCCGATACTTTGAATCATAGAACAAGCAGCAGTTAAACGAGCTGCCTATTAAAAAAATAAAAGAAGTTCAAATATTTTTTCTTTATTTTGAATTTTCGAATTTTTGAATAATATCAAGTATTTATTTTGATCGTATTTTTTACAGATAAACATACCTGAATAAAGGGAGCTATTGATATTAAAATCCAAAGAATTACATTTATTATACCAATCCAAGTGACATGATTATTTGGCATATCGCTATTATCATACTGAAGCAACCAAACAATACTAGTGGCTGCCCATGATAAATTTACAATTGTATAAATACATACTGCTAATCCTAATTCATCATTGAAATATTTCAATAATTTTTTAAATTCACTAATTTCCTGTAAAGTAAATGCAGACCTGAATTGTATTCTTCTTTTTCTTATTCTTCTCTTTGTTTTTAATTTTTTAATTTTAATTTATTTTTTTTTTATCAATTATAAACTAAAATAATTATTTATAAAGGTAGATATACAAACCCTCATCCAATCAATAGGAGATAAAGTATGATAAAGTAATTTTCCACGAAGAAAATATAAATGTGCTAGTAAAAGTTGCCCTTGCAAACAATAGCTTGTAATAATTGTTCCTTGAACCATATCATGCCATAATGTACAGACAATTAAAAGTATCTTCAATATTATTTTTACTTGATTTGGACTACCCATAAAATAAATTTGGAAGAAATATAAATAATTTTAACAATATGAAAATAATTACTTTAAATGAAATGTTTCAAAATATGAAATTAAATATAGTTTAAAAATGAAAAAAAAATAAATTTTAATTATTATATTTTATTAAGCAAAAATTTTATATAGAAAATTACCTGTATTCTAACCATTGAAATATAATGCTTTCTTGGGCTATTAAGACATTTACTGTAATTAATGCCATAATTATCCATACAAGACTCAATGCTATAAATAACCACAGTATCCATACAAGTTTTCTCTGATTTCCACGATTTGCAGGATTAGATGATAAAAGAAATGCTCTTTCCATTAAATTTTGTAATTGTTCATTTTCTTTAATTCGAAATAGATATATAGTATATAAGTATGCAATTAAATGTAAAATACTGGGAACTAGATAACTAAATATAACATTTCCATAGCAAATAACTTTTTCTGAATGTTGCTTATTGATGGATGTCATTTGAAATTTCAAAGGCATTGTTTTATAACAAAAGCCTCTATCTCTCCTGAAAAATTAATTACTTAAATACTTAATAAAAATCATATTAAAAATACTATATTAGATATTATTACCTAAAACATGCCATATATTGTAAAATATATCCAATGCACATAAATATTGTGACCTGCAAAGTATGAAGATTTGCAAAAATACAATAACAAGAGCATCGTTGTGAATCATCACTACTCATTGGTTTTAAACCCATTATTCCTAATAATGTCAAATATGGTTTTAATATTTTGTGTTTACAATAATGAAGTACTGCAGATGTGTTTAATATTTCAAAATTTGGCATTTCTGTGATTTCACCAACCTATTAAGAGATAAAAATTATAACTTATATACATATTTATATATTTATATTTATATATATTTATATACTAAAGTGAGAAGTATTAAATCTTACTTCTGTACTTTGCATTTGTAAATCTGATAATCCAGATGGTGTAGATTCTTGCACTGTTTCTTCATGATTTTGTTGAGGAGGATCTTTTCCATTCTTTGATTCATTATGTGAACTTGCCTATAAAGAATAACAATTAGAATATAATTAAAACACAAAATAATTTTGTTATTTTAATATATTTAATATATATATTTGCTTTGATTTTAATATATTTGATTTTACAATATTAGAAAATTATTAAATCATTTATAATTATTAGAAAAAAAAAAGTTTAAAATAACAACATAATTATATTTTTTTTAAATGTAGATTTTATAATCTATTAAAATTGGAAATAAAATAAATAATTAAATTATAGATAGATTTAGAGAATTAACGATTTAAATGTAAATGTAGACAAATTAAAATAAGCAATACTTATTATATAATAAATTATAATAAATAAAAATAATCATTTTGGATTTCTCTTTAAATAAATATAAATTAATTTAAACTCTTTAAACAAATTAAGTGTTAATTTTATAAATTAAAATTTAATAGTACATACGATAAAATCGGGATATCATATTATATTTATCATATTATGTGATAATCTATATATGTAATTAATAAAAAAAAAGAATTAAATTAAATATGATATAAAACTTACTAATGTCATTTTTCTTGACAAACGGATACGATACTTTTGAACTTGAAAAGAAAACATTTGTATCACTATTTCGTATGATTCACCCTAATGTAAGAATTTCATTATATCACTCTTTTGAGATGACACTTCACCTCTGTCAAGATATCTACATACATCGCGTCAAAATAAATTATTTTATTCAATCTATAACTAACTTCTAGTACAGGATGACACTAAGGAATATAAGAGTTGTTCTTCAAAATAACAATGATAATAAGATAAAGATATTTTTATTTAAAAAAAAATAATTATTTAATATTTAATAAAATAATTACAATAAATATTAACGTTTCATCCTTTTCAAAATTCCTGCTGGTCTTAATAGATGTTTATATCCTTCTCCATGCCTCTCCACATGTAACTTTCTTCGTTTTGTTTGTTTATTCTATAAATAAACACAGATATAAAAATAGATATATATATATGTTTTCAAAGTATGTGTACATGTATATATACCTTTTCACTAATAAAAGTTATTTCTCTGTTTCCACGAGAAGCAGAAATTTTAATATCATTATTTTCATGATTTTTCAATCTTTCTCCTAAAGTAGTCCTAAAAAAAGAATAATAATGATAACAATAATAAAAAAAATTCAGAAGTTTATATTAGATATTTAGATATTAGATTATGTTAGATATTTATTTATTTTTAATCACATATATACATATATATAATAAATAATAAATATACATACTTGTTTTGCTTTTTTGCTATAGGTTTTGCATCTTTGAATTCTACATTTTCTTTAATTTCATAAAGTTGAGGTTCATTCTCAACATATTCATCATTATTTTCTTGTATTCGTTTTTCATTCTTCTTTATCAATCGGTATTGATTTTTCACTTCTTTAACCCATAATTTTTCATCTTCTGAACTACTATCATCATGGATAAAACTTTCATCTGAACTATTATCTAAAAATATAAATTTTTTTATTAAATTAATTAAATGTTATTTCTATTTCATTCAAATCAGTTTTCTAATATTTAATCTAGATTTCATATCTATCAAAGTTGCTAATATATTGTTTCAAGTGAAAATTAAATGATTTCAAATAGTATACATTTAATATAATTTTATATTAAACATAGAGAATATATAAAGATTAATTGTTTTTTCAAATAATATCATATAATTTCTTATATTAATCGATATGCAAATATAGATTATAGTTCTTTAAAATAAAATAAAAAATATTGTTCTCTAAAATAAAAAAGAGTTAATCATTATTCTTTGAAATTATTCTATTCTATTCTTTCTATTTAAAATATTTTTAGTATTATTCAATCTTGTAGATTTTCAAAAATAAATAATTTAAATTTAAAAAACGGAACAATATGTAATATATATATATATATATAATAAATATATCTATATTCATATAACCATAGTGTTCGTTTTCCACATCATCAATTTCTATTCTTTCTTCTATTTCTTTTTCAGCTTCTTTGGCCTTTAGCTTCTTTGCTTTACTCTTACTGAGTTGTGAAATGACAGGATTTAATAATAAGTACTCTTCTGAAGTTTTATCTACTTGAAAATCTGGATTAATAAACAATTCTTTAAAACGTTCATCTGTTAGAAGATTAGAAGAACTTTTTCTTTTTTTTTTCTCATTTGTTTCATTATCCATTAATTTTAATGCAAGTTCTTTATTTACAATTGGTATTTTTTGAATCTATAAATAATATAATATATTTAATATAAATGTATATTAAAAATATCACATAAATTATATTATAAAGTAATAAAGTATTCAATACCTGTACTCTACTACTGCAAGTTTCTTCTATTTTTTGTTGTATTTTCTTCTTTTTATATTGTTCAAATTCAAATGGTTTCATTACGTCTCTTGCTTTTCTATATAATCGCATATCTATAAAATAACCATGCATGTAAGCTCTAAGAAGATTGGTGCCTTTTAAATGTGAAAGACCTAATTCATCCAAATCTTTCTCAGTTATAAATTTATAATCATCATAGATTATTTCATAATTTAATTCTTCTAGTTCTTCTGTAAGATTATCCAGAAAACTACACCATGAGGGAGCTGGACCAAGAGATGGAACATAGAATGTTTGTATTTTTGTATGTTCATTAGCAATTAAAAGCATTCCTGTATTTGGTATAATACACATATCATTAAAATCATGTTGTGCTTCTATAGATGTATATAATTTACCCTAAAATATTATTTTAATATTTAAAAATAAATACTATTGTTATGTATTGTTTTCTTTATCACACATTAAATCACAAATTTTATTTACACTATTTTTTTCCCACATTTTTACTATGGAACTATCCATAGAATAAACTATATCCATTTTCTTATGGAATTCAATATTTTTAATAGGTAAACCATACATATGATCTTTTACTAAAAATGGTTTGTTTGAACGAATGTCATATAATAATACTTGTCCAGTTGATGTGCCCACTCCAAATGTTAAACTTCCTTGAAATTTTAAACTAGTAATTGCAGGAATTTTTTCTAATCTAAATAATAATAGAATAAAAATTTTGTTATTATAAAACAAATATTGTTATAAAAACTATATTTAAAAATACTATAAAATTATTGATATAATATATATCTTACTTATTATCTTGATTAATGCAATGCAAAGCACAATCCAAAATACCAACTTTATTTCTAGCACGAGGATCCCATGCTTCTATTGTTCCATCTTCTGTTCCAATAACAAGAAGATGATGTATAGGATTTATTTCACATTTATTTAATGATGATGCCTCTGTTAAAAAAGATTGTAAAAATTGTCCTCTTTCAAGATTTATTCTGTAAATTTCGTTACTGTAACATATACATATTGCAAATTAATGAAATATATTTTCAATAATTACAATTTTAATTAAAAATTATAACTCAAAATATTATGCACCAAACCTATCTCCTACAACAAAAATATCACAAGATGGATAATGATATTTCATATCTCTTCCAAAACGAGGTACTCTAAGTATGTAATATTTTCCATGAGCAACATGAAATTGAATGCTTCTATCGCAACATAAAAATATTAACTAAAAATAAAAAAATAATATTATATTTAATTATGAAAATATAATACTATATATAATATATATATAATGTAAATACATACTTTACTATAATCATCTGATAATATTTCAAAAGCAATAGCTTCCGAATCAAAACATCTTTCAAACTTTAAAGATAGATTCTTTACATCAAAGCATTTAACACGTGGTTTATATATACCTGTTGCTAAAATATATTGTCCATCATTTGTAATTTTGATAGAAGTACTAATACCAGGCATATCAAAATCTTGAATAAGTTCAATTCGACGTCGTATATCTATTATAATATTATGATTATATGTATAATTATATTTTATCATATTATCATATTTATTACATTTAATAAAATATTTATAATATATTTATATATTATTTATTATACCTGATAAAATATTTATGAAACTTACCAATATTTTTCTTTAATAAAGCACGTCTTTTTCGTTCAGATAACCACTGAAAAAAATTAAATGATGAAATGATAGAAATTAATATGTAGTTATATTTAATATATAATAATGATATATTTAAAAAAATGAAAATAAAAAGATTTACCTCTGGAAGAGATTTCCCAGCACTTAAGTTATATATTTTTACATTGTTTGGACAAGATACTTGCATTTTGAAAAGAGATTTAATAGCTAAAATCTATCAAATTTATTATTCATATTTAAAATTAATTAATCATGTTTAAAATTAATTAAAAATTAAATAAGCAAAACACGTGTATAATGTTTTTTACAAAGTAAAACTGTATATGCATATATTAA
Organism: Apis laboriosa; assembly: GCF_014066325.1. Taxonomy (NCBI): domain Eukaryota; kingdom Metazoa; phylum Arthropoda; class Insecta; order Hymenoptera; family Apidae; genus Apis; species Apis laboriosa. The sequence goes on from NW_025222134.1 coordinate 114,518, forward strand.
GTATACATGATATATATATATATATATCATGAACCTATGTATATATATTTTTAAAGAAAGATGTCGCTATAATGTTCTTTGTTCTGTATAAAATAAAAAAATGATTAAACAAAATGGTAAAGAACGAATGAATATTATTAATAAATTAAATAATAGTCATTTTGATTATTGTTTTATTAATTAAAAAGTATTAATTTCAATATAAAAAAAATTAAAAATATGTTAAATTAACATTTGAAATCGATATATATATATATATCGTATAAAGATATAAAGGAATAAAAAATAAAATTTTTATAAAACAATAAAAATATTAAATAAAAATTGTATCATTTAATGTTAGATTTAAAAAGAGAAAAAAAGATATGAATATAATATATAATTTTCATCAAAATAAGAAAAAACTCATTCTGGTTTTTAACATATTGATTGCAAAATCTATAAGTTGGCATAACTGTGTAGTCAATTACCGGCCGGTCATCAAGAGTGGGGGAAATACGATCATCGGCACCCGCGAGTCTGGAGGGGCCAAGAGGGGTCGCTACAAACCACGAAGAGACGAGAGGAGGGGCAAGAGAGAAGTGTGGCCGGCGTTCAGCGCATATAGGTAGTCGTGAGAAGAGTCAGTCGGTGACGGGTAGTGTCTTTAGTGGCGTGGTGAACGATTGAATTGAGCCGCTTGTGTTAAAAAATGAGCTGGCAGGATTACGTTGACAAGCAGCTGCTCGCGTCTCGGTGTGTTACCAAAGCTGCGATTGCAGGACACGATGGCAATCTTTGGGCAAAGTCTGAAGGCTTCGAAGTGAGTATATTATTCGACTAATGTCTCGCAAGCTTATTATTAGCTAGGCGACAAGAGGGAAAGTACGCACTGAATATATCTTGAAGAAATTTAGATATATAATAGCAGTAGCTTGTATTTGGTATTTTTTATTTCTTTTGATTTTCCTTTAAGTATTATTCACAACAAGTATCGAATATTTTCTATTTATTCAGACTCCAATCGCGTAGAATTGGATATATCTAGTATATGATATATTAATATGTAATGTATGTATTTATTCGTAATAGAATTTTATGCGTGTTGGTTAAGTACGTACAAGTTTTAATATATTTTATTGGAACTGAAGTGAATTTTGCAAAATAACATATATATATATATATATATGAATATATATATATATATATACACATATATATAGAATATATATAATAGTAATTTTATCATAAATAATAATACTGCGTAATCATTAAGACAATTAGTTCTTCCAAAACAAAGAAATACACATTCTCATGTGTTTAATAAATAGCAAAAATCGTTTAAGTTCCGCGTGTTGACCCGGCATGATTGTTCCCTCGTGTTAGCGACGCCGGTTAGATCGTTTAATAGTCCAAATTAAGTTGTGGGATATAGTTGAAATTTATCATTATATAATCTGCAATAATTGACATTTTTGAACATCTCCAGAATTTTGTCCACCGCCCAAATATGTCTGCAGCAAAGAGCCGGCCATCGTAGATGGTAATATTACTGAATCGATTGAAAAAATTAGTAATAGAATAAGTAAATGGATATATTTGTCTAAAAATTTTGAAAAAAAAATTCACTTGATATATTTAAAAAAGGAATCTGACAAGTTAGGGTGTGGCAATTTTTACTACAGAAAATTTTGCCTGGTCGAACTTGAATGGTTTTCGACTACGTTTAACATGGCTGCCTGCCGGGCACGTTGCCACTGCCGCCCATAGAAATGGTGGCTCTTATTCTCAGTGGTGGCTTCTATTTTTTGTTGAAACTGATTCATGCTTAAAATTTTTTCATTAGTTATAATGCACAGTAGCGAATATCTGAGAACTAACGAAAATTTGAACATTGATATTTGTTACAAAGCATGACTCATTTCGGAAACGATTCTCTGTTATCAAAAGACTATATATATATATATACGTATATATATATATATATATATACGTAGAAACGCCTACGTGTATGTTCAATGCATCAATCTTCTTTCTTTTCTTTTTTCCTATCCTTAAAATATTTGTTGAATAAGTAAAAAATGAAATAAAGATTTTATTACGCATATTGACATACGTCGTATGAAAATTTGTATTTTATATAATTTAAATTTTCAAGTATTATTTTTTAATTATTTTTTATTTTAATTATTTAAGTATATTTAACAATTAAATTTATTTAAATAATCAAGTTTTTGATATTTTATATTTTTTTCCTCATTAAAATTCTAAATTTATAATATTAGAAAAAAGGATCAGGGACAGTTCTAGAAAAGTTGATTCTGATCGATGCGCCATCTGCATTACATTTAAAAAAGCTTTTATGATCATGTCGGTAAAATTTAAGAGCCTTGAATTAGTCGTGTTAGTGAAATGAAATGATAGAGGTCAGTTAAGAATATTGAGAAAGTTTGAATAAGTGGATACAGATATAGGGAATTTATAATTAAAGTTTTCCTTGAATGTTTATTTGAATTTTGATAGATATATTATAAACGCTATTATAAAATCTTTTTTTTAAGAATTCTTTTTTTTTTTATTTTTATTAATCAATTGATAACATATTATTTAATTTTAAGATTATTTGTATAATTTGTATTAATCATGATTTTACTATACTTGCAAATAACCATCTTGAATTATGAACAAAATTAAAAATTTTGAAAATGTATAATTCGCAAATGACAAAATTTCTGTCAAATGTGAACAAGCGCTTTAATGTTGCGGGGAAAGAATAGCAATGCAAGAATGAAGCGTGTTCGGTTACAAGGTAAAGCAGTTCTTTCTTGATTTCAAAGAAAGGTTCTATGCGGAGAGACGGTAAAATGTAAAGATAAAGGTCGCCAGCTGCACCGTGGCCTCGCACGCGCACACACACTTTCCGGTTACGAATGCCAAAATGGCGATGCCGGCCGGGCAGCAACCTCCCACAGTACCGTACCTGAAATCGCGAAATGGTCGTTTTGGCACCCGATCAAATTTCTAATAAAATCTTGTTATTTCATTTTACTTTTAATTTTAATCTTTTATTTATTTGGAATTACATTATCTTGAAAACATAATATCACTTAATAAATTTTAATAATTAGAATATAAGATAATTAAATAAATAGAAATTTAGACTTAATTAAAAACTTGAAAATAAAACAAATGAAAAAAAAGAAAAAAAAATAATGTTTATTTTTATCTTGAAATGAATTTGTAATATTATTATTATTATAACAATAATTTATATATGATAACAAATTTTTGGATAACAAAGACCATATTTAAATTTTTATTCTAAGTTTAAATTTTAAAAAAGTTATTTTATTAAATACTCGTTATAATGAAATAAATAAGCAATTATTATTATATTTTTTCTCCTAATAGTTATATTTTATTTAAATATTTTTTTGATAAATTTGTATGTATAAATATATATATTTAATTTAATTCGAAATAATTAAGAAGGAATCCTTAAAGTATGATAAATATTCGATTGTGTTTTTTAAATATTCCAGTTATACTTATTTTTTCGTTAACAGAATTTTATTAAAGATCATATAATTATTTAAATGAAATTAAAACACAGCATTGTTTTTTAATATCAATATTAATTTTTATAACGTTGTAAAGTTAAATTCTATCATTTATAAAGTAGTTGCAATTTAAATGTATATTACAATTTTTCTTGTAATAATATAAGACAAAAATTATAAAAAATAATTATAAATATAAATATTTTTACTAACATGATATATTTCTAGTTATTTATCGAGCATATATATATATACATATATTTTTAATATAATTAAATTAAATATATTATAAATACTATTATAAATCAAATAAACAATTAATCTGTGTATTTTTATGATTATAATATATAATATTAAACTCTTTCTTTGTATGATATAAAAAAATGGACTTCTATGAATGTTATGAATTAAATACAAATATAAAGTAAATTGAAGTCCATAAAAACTTACAATATAATCTAAAAAAATATGTAAAATTATTTTTATATTATATATTATAAAAATATTTAATATTATTTATTTTTATTGGTGTATTGGTAATTGTATTAATTTTCGTTAAAATATTATTATAAAATTAAAACTGAGAATAAAACACAATAATGCGTTTGAATATAATAAACATAATAATTTCTATCATTTTTATCTAATTTTGATTTTATTTAATTTATTTCAATTTATATTAAGTCAACAAACATATGACGATTTGTATGTATAGGTAAGTAAAGAGGAGTTGACGAAATTGGTCCAGGGATTTGAAGAACAAGATATTTTGACGTCGTCGGGTGTCACCTTGGCCGGCAACAGGTACATTTACCTGTCAGGTACGGATCGAGTGATAAGGGCAAAACTTGGAAAAGTTGGCGTCCACTGCATGAAGACGACGCAAGCAGTAGTTGTCTCTCTTTACGAAGATCCTATACAACCACAGCAAGCCGCATCGGTCGTTGAAAAACTTGGGGACTACCTTGTGTCCTGCGGCTATTAGGTTAGTATATACGTATGTATCATTTGAGTATGGTATTTAGCATTGAATTTTTATTACATTTGTAGAGTAGTTTCTACGATATAATTGCGACGAAATAAATTAAAGCATTAAGTAGCGGCACCGATTAATAATTGTGTAACATACAGAAGTAGCATTTTATGCTTTTCAATAGAAAGATTGAATTAAAATTGAAAGTATGTGTTAAGCAATCCCAAGTTTAAGTTTTGAGTTTATATAACGTCAATTTGCTTGAATACATAAACGTTCCATATTTGATTTTATAATCTTATAATATAAAAGATTATTTATATGAGAGAATTTTGAATATGAATCCATGTAAATTTTCATAAAATAAATAAACAAACGATGAAATTCACAAATTTTTTTCACACGAATAAAAAGATATACGTATAAGTTCATAAGTCATTTTCGCATAATTTTAGTTAACCACTTTGGCTCGATGTATCAGTTTGCAATGATGACTAATCATAGACTTATGCTGTCCCTCGTTCTTGAATTGCGTGTATATTGCGAAGTATAAATATTTCTTACGGATAAATATTTCTTCTTTAATTAAAAAAAATGAACAATGCAAGAACAGCATAAATGTACTTTTTCATATCGTAATATTTTTTAAAAATAATTAAATAAGAAATAGCAATCAAATATGAGACGTAAAATTTTACAATTGAATGAAAAATGACTTAACAAAAAATAATATAAAAAATATATATAGAAAGTTTTAAATTTTTAATGCTTTTTTTTTTTGTTCATATCAATTAAGTAAATAAATATTATACAAGGAAATTAACAGTAAGGTATTTCCCACATTTTTTCTTTTTCTTTTTTTTGTTTCAGTAACCTCTGGGACCCAACATAAATATCTAATATTAATATTAAACGATCGATTATTTTAATGAACAGCGAATGGAATGCGTCATGCCGCACGAGTCGCGCCGGAACTGCCGCAAGCTTGCCGCGCGACATTCGATGAAAAGCAACTACATCAGCAACAACACCAGCAACACAGCTATCATATTCCAGTCGTCGTTCTCTCCTCTTCGATTCGGCTGGTCGACGTTCGAGGAACAGACGCAAGCGCTCATACATATGCGCAATAATTTTTGAAAAAACTCATAGGCATTTACTTGAAAAATGATCGCGCAAATTGTAATCGATGAAGTGCGGTCTTTTCATTGTTTTTGTTTCGATAGTAGCACTTATGTTTTGAATTTTTATTCCAATGTGTATTTACAATCGAGATGTCAATATTAACGACAGAATTCCAAAAACTTCGATGAAGAAAAAAGAAAAAAATGCTTTTTTACAATTGAATAAAAAAAAAAGAATAAAAAAAGAAATGAAAAAAATATAAACTAAAAATACATGCAGTTTTACATTTATACAGCTCCATATAAACAATAAATATTTACTTAAAAAGTGATAGTGATTGGGAATAGATCAAATAAACAATCTTTCATTTGCGAATGATCGTGTGTCGATTCGTCGATGGAGAGAAAAAATACACAAGAAGCATGCATTAAATATAAGAAATAATGATAATAAATAATAGTAAACTATTGCGTGTTAGATTTACAGTCTTTGTAGCGAATGAAAGGATAATAGAAATGGAGAGAAAGAGTGAGCGAAATATGAAAAGGATGAAAGAAAAAGAAAGAGAGTGAACGAAAGCGAGAAAGTATGTTAGAGAAAGTTTAAAGGGATAGAAACTAAAAATGGAAAGGGCGTGAAAGAAAAAATGAATGATCGAGTAAGAAAGAGAACGTGCGAATGAGAATAATAAGGGAAAAGGGGAGGTAGCATGAAAGGATTGATTTTTAAAGATTGAACAGCAAGAATCGTGAAACGGAAACAAGGAGCGGTTGTCTAAAGGTATGTCGGAGAGCGCAATAGAGGTACAATATCGATGATAAAGAACAAGAAAAAGAAATATGTAAAAGCGACTACGTCGATAAGATAGTGACGGTAAGGAGGACGGTGCGGATGGTGCGGGCAAACGTGCGGCAGAGGGTGAAAAGGCGTGGATTGATACGATCCTGGCCACCTCCCTCTCCCAGATCGATACAACCCTTTTAACTATTTACTCTCTTTAATATTGCTATGTGTAAGAAAAATAAAACAAACTGACAAGAGACATGTCATTTATCGAGAAAGAAATAGAGAGGAACGGGGATGAGAACTGGAACGAGAGTCGAAGATATACACCAAGATAATATAAATATATAAATATGACATTCGAGCGCGCGTGACATGCATACAGAACACAAAATATATGATTGCAAAAGTTGAAAGAACTATACACGGAACAGAAGTTAATAATTAAATTGTTCGATCTTCATATTTTCATTTATTCTTATATCTTTATTTTTCTTTCTTATTAAATGATCAATATTTCTTAGCACAATTTTTTATCAAAGATAATATTAATGTGGAACTAGTTGAAAATTAAATATATTAAAATGCAACATTGAAATTTGGATCTATTAAGCATTTAAAAGAATAGATTCCTTTGACCGTGTAAATGTTTCTCATTCGATTAATGCAGTCTTATACGAGTTATATCGAGAAATACCCACGCAGTCATACAGATGCGTTCACGCGTACACATACACACGCTCATATACATGACATACATACATTTAATACACGATACTGCTACCATTTATTATTACTGTAATATTATTGCTACTATTATTACTATAACTGATTGCTTGTCGATTCGGCTGGCGTCAAGCAGCAACCCAAACTACTATGTAACGATTTTTATTGATAACAAAATAAGGAATAAACATTGAAGTAATAATTGTAATAAAAGGTAACTCCCAGGCGTCGTTGAAATATTCGCATCTGCCTCATACTTTTAACTTTTCCTTTTTTATTTGGAAAAGGAATAATATATTTTGATCCTTTCATTTTATAAAATCATCGTATTTGAGATCAACGATGCGACTACTATATTTTTCGTGCTTTATTAAACTCAATGGCCGATAAACACTTCGACTTTTTAAGAATGTATAACGGAAGATGGTCGACGTTATGGTTCGGACAGGAAAAGCAGAAATAGAAAGCAAAAGCTGGTATATTGGACGGGGAGGGGGGGGTGAGCGAGTGAGGGTGATGGGTGCGCGCGTGAACGCGCGCGCCTGTGTGTATAAGAGAGAGAGAGAGCGAGGGGTACATTTTTGGTCGGTTAAAATTAGATATAACTTTGTAAAGCCGATATACTTGCTCTTAAGATTTTTTTGCATATGTCGATAAGAATCTTCGGAATCATAACACGAATAATGTTTAAAAAAAAAAAATAAATTTGTATAAAGCGGTGTAACGGAGCGTGTTTTGTTTCCATTTATTCATTTATTTCAAATACATTCATAATAATATTTATCGTGGAGTTTTTTTGCTTTACCACCAGATATAGTCGTAGTGGTATATATGATAAAAACCGCATTCTTCCGTCCATGAATGCGATTAAATCAACTTATAAACAATATGTAATTTCTCGGTTTCCAACACGTTGTTTTCGTTCCAATATACAACGATTATTCGAAATTTTATTTATTCGACATATCTTATCGGCAAATTAGACTTACCTGCATGTGCAAAATTAGCACTACATGAAATATTTGCGTTACATTTGTATCGAATGTTCCATTTTTCCGATGTTTTTAATATAAGCCAAAAGGAGATTTCTATAAAATGAATTTATTTGGATAAACGATAAAAAATCATTAAGGACATTAAACATTATTTTAGGTCTTCAACAGTTGCAAACTATTTGATATTATCAGAATTTTCCAATAATTTTTTCAATGATTAATATTATAATATTTTGTTTGATTTTATTCAGAAAGGAAAAAGAAGAATATACCTACGAATATTTCCATTTTCCATTCTATTTTGTTTTATATATTACTTTATTTTGTTGAATAATTTAAATGACTTTTTTTCTTAAAATCGGGAAATAATGGGGTATCCGGCAATATATATATATATATATATATATATATATATATATATATAAATATATATATATATATATATTTATGTACATGTGTACATGCATTATAACACATCATTTCATTTCATTTATAAACTGTTATTTAATTTATTGATAGATTAGAAGATTAAATAAGACTTTTTACAAAATTATCAAGAAAATTTACATAAAAATCGCTCTCGTTTACTTGCATTGATTTTTTTTCTTTTCTTAAAAAACATTACCTCTACTTATCGCGATCGAAATCGTCATATTTTATATTTTCTATCGATCAACGCCTTATAGTCTACTTTTTATCATTCTCGAAATTTATTCGATTTGTTTTGAGTAAATAATAGATGATAACTCAGATCTCTTTTCGCATACTAGAGATCGGTGACGCGTAAACCTTTGCAGTGGAAAAAATAATGCGTATAGATATATGAGATACAAACGAACATGGATGATCTCGGATAATACGTATATAATTCGAAGGAAAGGTTTGGATTGTAATTCACGGGATACGAAATGTCGTCGATATTAGTACCGAGGCGTCGAGCGCTTAATTCGTCGAACGACTTCCTAATCGTGTATTTGTAACCCTGCATTCGTATGTTGCATACTATGTGTTTATTGCCATATCATTTTTTTTAGTACCTTTTATTCTTGTTCTTTTTCACATCTTAAGCGATAAAGCTATTGAATTTGTACTAAAATTTTCCCCCTATCTCGTGTCAACGCGTTAATCCTTTTCCTTTCTACGTAATCTAACTATACAGCATATTTACCCGAGTTTGTTTTCATTTTTGACCCGTTTTTATCCGATTTACATATACTCGCCCAGATCACTTTCATTTAGGGAACAAAGACTAGAAAAACGATGCGCCCAACGAACCGGTCTTAACATCATGATTAGTTTAAATAATGTAAATTGATAATGGCGTACGAACATCGAATCATATCGTATAACTTGTTCGGTAACTTGACTTGAATGTGCGTGGTATATATCGGTATATGGAATTTGTCAGATACAATCATGTTAGAACACATGAAAAAAGTAGATGGTACCCATTAAGATAAGTCGATAATTTGTATTGCGCGGTGTACAAGTATCGTATATTTCTTTCTTCGCATTTGACTCGTAATTCTATAAATTTGTTGATTGTTCATATTTTTTCGATTCTTTCTAAAGATTTTAATCGTTTTTTTTTTTTCGGAAGAAAGAAAAATTTCTCATTCGTGTTTCGCTTCATGTTTATTTTTCAATGTTCATTTTTCTGAATTTAATTAGATTTATTAAGTATATGTATATCTCTTTTATATTGTTTCTCTTTATTTCAGAGAATCCCCATTATTATCGACAATGATTACACGATACCTGTTCTATCCATTAGACATATCTCGATACCCAAAGAAAATAATAGTTTGTATTTTTATTTAAATCGTTGATAAGGAGAAGAAAGAGAAAGAGAAAAAAGGGATGCAGGCAAATAAAAAGGAGGAAGAAAAAATGATGATATGATGAACAAAAAGAACAGCACTGACAAAAGTAATTGAACATGTAGGTTCACGTGCACGTACGCTTACATGCAAAATGATATAAATACCGATGTGGCGAAAATTGTTTTATAAACGTTTCATTTAAATGGCATTAAGTTTAAGTAGCATTAACCTTTATTAGATTAAGTTAAAGTCTTATCAGGTAGATGTGCATGCATCTCAACGAATATGCGACAAAGCGGCCAGCGTGCTCTCGACTTTGGAACTATGCTAATAACAGCAACGTTATGCTAGTAATAGCAACAATAGCAGCAGCAGCAACAATAGCACGCGGCCGAATGTATCTCGAATGCCCATCATTCTCACAGTCCAAATTCTAACATGCGATCTTTCGTCACGAATAGATCGCGGAATAGTTTCTCTTTATCTTCTTACACGTTCTTTTCCATGTTACACTCATAATTTATGATATTGTTATTTACAAGAATCATTATACATACATTGTAGCAAGACCGCGTATTATTTTAACTGTTAAAATAAATAAATATATCGCGTATAAGAAATGAAAACAATATCATAACCTACATTACGATTAAATAGCTTCCGCCATTTTTTTTCTTTCCTTTTCTTCTTTCTTATTTCTTCTTTCCTCTTCCAAGTTATAATAGAACCCTTTTAACCATTAAAGCACATTCACGTCATCGCTTTCGTAAATGTTAATAAATATCTACATACATATATATATTATGTGAAAACAATATGTATAATGCAAAATAATGTGAATAGAATTTTACGATGAATTTAATGATTCGTTCAGGGAATTTCTGTTTGAAAAATATTATTTTGAAAAATAAGAAATAACAACGATGATGATAACGATGACGACAACGACGACGATGACGACGACGAATTTGCGTCATTAGTTGGCACTTAAAACGAGAAAAGGAAAAGGAAATACATAGGAAAAGAGAAAGGAAAAAGATATTCGTTCAGTTAGTTATTTGTACAAAATAGAATCGATCAAACGAATACAAAGAAATGATTTTTATATCTTTGTATATCGGCGCGAGTTTTCGATTTACTTTAAGACAATCTTTGGCATTCAAGCGATTTTTCATTCGATTTTCTTTCGACTTCGTTAAATATCAAAGAGGAGAACGAATATATTATTATCGATTTTCAAACTTGTATTAAATGTAATTTAAAAAGTGTTATCGTTATTATCGTCACCATTTGTTACATTACTGGCTATAATCTTGCTTCTTTTTCCTTCGATATATAACATATCGAATAAAAAATTATAGATAATAATAAGTGAATAAGTAAGCAAGCAAAAAAGTAAGTAAATAAATAATTCAATTAATATGAGATTCGCAGCATTTTATAAAAATAATGCATTATTGTCCGCATTTCACTGCATGTTTCAATGTTTTTTTGCATGCATACAATTAAGTATTTTGGTGCTAGCATTAAAGAATTAACAATGATAGTAACAACGATCATAACAACAATTTATCATAATAATAATAATAAATAACAGCAATAAAAATGAAATTTAAAAAAAAGAAGAAAAATATAAATAAGGCTAATCACAATGATTATTCTGATAAAAATATTAGTATATCAATGATGATAAAAATAATAAATAAATAACTATGAGAAAGACAACAATAATGACGACATAGGCGATAATATAGTAAGATAACAATAAATATATTATAGATATTAACAAAAAAAAAATAATGAGAAGAGCAATAACAAGTTGATATTGCATTAATGGTAATGATAATAGTGATAATGATAAGAGTAATGATGTAATAAAAATAATTTAAATGGTAACGTTGAAACTCAAAAATATTTCATTCGTATAATTACAAATTTTTTAAATAATAATATATATGTAATACAATTTTTTTCTTTACATCGTTATGATTTTTCAACGTATTCGTTTTGTACGCTCTCCTCTTTCTCCTTATTGCTTGTGCCATAATATATATAATCTAACGCAATCTAACACGTATTGAATATTCGTGTACTCGAATACTGGATAACTTATAATTTATTACTCACTTTCTACAAACGTGCTCGCGCGTTGGATACACAAGGAAGATGATGGAAAAGAAACGCCTAGGTGACTGATGCTCGCGATCGGTCGCGACTTGTCGACCGGATGACTAACCACGATGATCGTCGATCGTCGTTGCGTCAATTAGAAAGCCGACTACTGTATTTTTGGCATTGCTAATCAAACAGCTGCCCGTTCCAAACGATTGATCTAACCTTCCACCCCGATGAGATTATTACGACTTAATCGGCGGTTACCTCTGTAAAGTAAAAGTTCCGTTCAATCGAAATCGATCTAGCAATTGGTAAAGCCATACAAGCTTGCGATTACCTCTCGATCCGAAAATTATCCAACTTTTTACCGCTCGAGATACGGAAGAGGGCGCGCGTGCGCATCTCGAAAGCGAAGCCTACGGTTATTGCGAGAAATCGCTATGGATATCGTGTTCGTTTTCAACACTTTCGGTTCGCGTTGAAAGGAAAAAAAAAAAAAAAAATAATAATTGAAAAAATAAAGGAACAAATTTGAAAATATCATCATTCAAATCTTTCGAATAAAAGTAAATATATATAACATTTACTTAAGTTGCGATTTGATCAAAGAATATCGAACGGCGAAAAATGATTTGATTTAAACGCCAGATGGAGATAAAATCGACACGATTCGCGCAGCACTTTACATTATTGCTTCTATTCTGTTTCACGCTTTAAAGTAAAATGCTGAAACGAACAAACGAGTTGTGCGAAAGGAGCTAAACAATATAATATACATAATACTTGTATCATGATGTAACGAAGTGAGAAATGAGATTGAATAAAAAAAAAAATAGAATGAAATAGAGAAAAGGGAAAAGAGAATGTGGGGGAAAGATGGAGAAGAGAAGGAAAAGAAATCAAAGAAAATTGAAAAACATAAAATACGCAAAATGATTTTTACCCACGGATTGACGTAGCTTGTTGTATTCGGAGACCACTGATCGGGCGGAATAAAAGCTCGATGAAATGGACGAAAGAACGCGAACCTTGTCGCTGGTTCTACCACGAAACGGGACCGAGGCTACTGGACGATGCAGCAACAAGCACTGTGCGTCAAAGCGCTTGTAGCGACGTGTTGTCGATAATGGTGTTGTTGCCGCGATGTCTGTCGTTGCTGGTGGCCCATCACCCTACCGCCTAACCTGGGCTATTGGTTCTCCAATGAATAATGACGTGATCTCTTCCAGAAACCTTTGAAGAATCCTTTCTTTTTAGGCGCGTCCCCACACTCGGCCGCTGAAACAAAAAGATGATATGGCTCTTTCGCCTATATACATGTTTCCTTTTTCTTCTCTGCTCTTTTATTACCAAGAATCATTCTTATTTATTTCTTATTTATTATTTCTACGAGAAAAAAATTGTTGCGGTAAGATTGCATTATCTATTGCGTTTATTTAATTTATTATATATCAAAATCCTTGTATCCGAGTTGGTAGTGGGGCGACGTACGTACCAAACAGCATCGTATATTTCAGCCACGTTTTTACTCTCACTATATGTTAATAGGGGAAGCGTTGGCAATTGTCTGTCGCCTGCATAATAATCAACGGTCTTTCCGGCCTTTCCTTCGAATCGACGGACGTTAAAAGCCGGCTACGATTGACGACGGATAGCCTCCCCCTCTTTTGATCAATGATAACTGACAATGAATAGAGAAAATTGCTATTCCCATAAATGGTTATTCTTGCAAATAGATTTTTTTTTCATCCCTTTATTATCTTATTATCTATCTAGAAAGAAAAGTGGAAAGAAAAAGGAAAAAAATAATTTTGTATCACGAAAATTATATATTTTTGCGATGCGAGGAGCTAGGGAGCGAGAACGAGAAAACGGTGCGTATTGGATCAATACCGATAGTGTGCGGCTATGTAGCGCGCGTAATAGACGCAAACTGTTGGGTGTGTCTGATCTCTGTTACTTTGCATCTCGAACTGTGTATCAATCATTTATTGCTGCTATGATCGAATCAATAAAAATAATTCTCAAGAGTTACATTTGTTTATAATATATAAATTGAATGGAACTCTTATACATAAATCTCTTCTTATTAAATTATTTCTTTGCTCTATTTCTCTTAGTAAGAAGTTTTCAAAAATAACTAAACAATATTAATAGAACTGATGTTCAGGCTAAAAGCGAAGCGTACATTACTAAACTTTTGGTGGGAAGGGAATGGATATTTTGGAATATCGTGTGTACGATTATATTACGCGTGTATATATATATTGCGTATATACATACACATGTGTACCTTACTATCAGCAATAAAATAAAAACTTAATATAAGTACATACTTACAAAGATTAAGCATCGGTATAGCATTGATCGAATAGTATCGTACCATATCTTTATAATCATAACTCGGTTTAATATTATATATTTTTTTAATATTTAATAATAATTTAAACCTTAAAATAATTATTTGATATTTAATTGAAATCAATATCAAGATCTATAATCTTTAAATTATGGAGATTTCATATTATTATATTATAATATTACGTAAAAGAAATCGAAGATTGATATTTTTTGAATTTAACTTACAACATGATTTGCTTTCTGAATCGTTTGCGTGAATTTGTAAAATGATGAGAAATTATATCGAATTGCGATTCATTTCTCAAACACATTTTTTTAAATGAAAAAAAGTAAACTTACCTGCATAAGGACCACACGGTGATGCATTATCTTTCCCACCTTTTCCATCTTTGCTTCCACTTCCTAGAACAAATCAATACAAGTTTCATCTTAAGAAGATTGAAAAATAAATTCTGTGCTTTTGTTCGTTGTTTCTGATTTCTGTATGTGACATATAATGAGAAATCATAGAACACTATGAAAAGCTAGCGAAAACTAAATGCGATGAAAAACATAGGAAACGCGTATATGTAGTATAAAAAGATACGACTACCTGATTTGTTTGGAGGTTAATCTCCAAATAGGCGCGTGTTTCCCTTGGAAAAATTAACCAAATAAAATGGCTGCCACATGCCAAGTATGAACATGACACAAGACAACGAGGACACGATATGATCCTAATGAAAAGCATTTATGACCAAAATTGTGCCTTCAACGATTAGATTAAGTTAGGTTACAAAGAAGAATATAAATATCGAAAAGAAAATATTCGAATAACTAAATTTCTGTTGCAAATATATACACATACATTTCTACTACAACACATTGATTCAATGATTGTTTCATAAAATTTTTATACGCACAAAAGTGTCTTTTTTCCATAATAAAAAATGAAATATTTTAAAAATATTTGAAAAAATAAAACTATTGAATGAACGGAACTAGAAGAGATGACGATACAAAAGAGATAATGACAAGAGATAGAGATAAATACATTCATAGACAAAAAGAGAGTTGAATATAAAATTATACTGCTTTGTGAATCAATAAAAACAAATTTATAAATCGAAACATAATAAATAGTGCAAACAGGTGTACATCTGGAATAAATTTATATACGTGCAAATGATTATAAAGCTTCAGACTTCTTTAGCCTTTGAACTATAATACAACGTTAACATTTTGATTAATGAATTAATTTATAATAAATATACACTATATACTGTTTTTTATATATTAATTTTTGATTTAGAATATACAAAATAATTATAAAATAATTGAATTGAAGAAAGACTATAGTTATTATTATCAAAACTATCAAAATATTGAATATTTTCCGAAATATAAAATAAAGAGGTCTAAATTTTTTGGCTGAATTTATCATATCCATGAATAGACAATCAACATATTAAGTTAATATATCAAAATCCTTTATTTCCTTTCCATCGAGAGTTTATTCGGCCACCAGTAACAACCACTAGTCTATACGTTCGCGACTCTATTTCTGGATGGATAATAATAACCTCTCTCCATATCTTGTTTCAACGGCTGGCTTCGGATGACAGAACGAGCTCTTTGCGAACAGTTTAACTTTGTAAAAGATGCGATGATTAGAAATGCTTGAAAAACACGAACGTGTGTCTTTTTCTGTTGCAAGTTCATTTTATTTCTATTCATCCATAAAATTTATTATATTCATCTTAAAGAAATTTTACACATCTTTTTTACAGTAATAGTTTTAAATATCCAAAAAAAAAAAAAAAAAAATTATATCAAACAAATTGAGGAAATATATACATACATGTAAATGTAAATGTATAAATGAATATTTGGTTTGTTTTTATTTATAAATATTTCTAATTTTTTTCTACGCATTTTTTCCATTATCAGTCATTATAAAGAGATTGTAATAATCGTTATTCAAAATTGATAATAAATAGCATAAATAATAAAGAAATAAAGAAAAAAGTAAAAAAAAGTACGAGAAACAAATACGTTACTTTCAATCGAGGTCAGGGTCGTGTCTAGAATTCTTATTCATTGCCATGGTTAAGTATCTCTACTATATCTATTATCTAACATCTATTTAAACGATAAGACAATTTTGGCTTATCCATGAAATTGGAAAAACATGATCAATCAAAAAGTAAACAAAATAAAGTTAATTAAAGTCGCAATGATAATTTTGAAATCTATATTTTGAAAAAGCAGATATTCATTGCATTTTCATGGAACTGACTTGCTATTACGTACCAAAGATAGCGAGAGTGATTACTCATCGAATCGATCGATTACTTTATGAACACACTAAACGCGTCTTTTATATTTCATTATTTTTTTTCTGTTTTTTGCTTTCTTCGAATATAAAAATTATTTAAATTTTAATATAAATATAGATATTTTCAATAATGATAACTTCACAATTTAATAATTTTTTCAATTTTAATTGTTTAATTTTTTCTTTTATTTTAAGAGAAGAATTTCTTTTAAAAATAGAAATTAATCGGATAATTTTTAAAAAATATTTATATTTAATGATTTCGTAAAAAAAAAAATAAATAAATAAAAAAAATTAATTTAGATTAATTGATCACTTCGCAAGTCTTGAGTTTGAATTTGATTAAATAGTAATTCATTACACAATTAATTTTTTTTTTTAATTAATTTTTTTCAATTATTCATTTGGAATCCAATATTTTTTATTTTTTCTTGTTATATGTTATAATAATATCATTAAGAAAAGTTCCGATAAACTTCTTCAAAAAATTACTTCATATATTTGAAAAGATTTTATTTATAATATTATTTTTTATAATATCCCCAATTGCTATTTCTTATAATATCAAAATTAAAAAAAAATATAGATTTAAATAAAAATTGAAAAAAATCATAAAACTGCTAAATAATTTTAATATTTGCTATGTTTAATATTTTATATTTGTTTATACCTACATAGATAGAAATATAAATGTAAAAAGAAACTTTTATATTTTAAAAATTTCGTTCACGTCTTGGTTTGAAGGAGATAAGACGAAGGGAAGCAAGATTAAGTTTGTTCAAGGACAAACAGAATCTCTCTTGGCAACATACTGAAACCAGCTGACGTTCTAAATGTCCAAACGTTCACGACTCAGTCTGGCATACAGTTCAGTCTGACCCATCCTTTTATGTCCCCACTCTACACACACACAGACACACACACACACACACACACACACACGACGAAATATGATAATACTAAAATTCCTCATCATAATAACAATGTTGTTTAAATTGATAATGATAAAAACAATTTTTGAGTTTGTACAATTTATCAGCTGTTTCTCCAAAAATTGAAAATTTTGTAATAAAAAGAAACGGAAGATAATTTCACATAATAAAAAATAAGTAGAAAAACAACTAAGTATAATGTTACATTTCAATTGCTGCTGTGCGATATTTAAAATGTTATCTTGTAGTTCAAAATGTTTCTAATAAATAATTGAGTTCATTATCGCAATGAATATAAAAGAAAGAAAAATATTTTTTTTTACAAAAAAAAAAAACAAACCAAGAGCAAAAAGAAATTATATTAAATAGATTTTAAAACTCTCGGTAGATCGAATCCGATACATTGATGATAAATATATATGTGTATATATATATATATATATATACATACTAGCATGTATTACGTACATCAACAGTGAGTCCTGTTTTGCAAACAGAGTGCAATGACGTAGATATAATTAGAAATATCGATAATAATAATAATAGCGTAGCTTTCATGAAAAATCAGTTATTGCGTGGGTGGATAACTATGTTTTCTTGTTGATTAACATTTATCGATTAAAATATTTTTATTTTTTTAAAAATCGTATAAGAATAGAGCAAAAGAGATAAAGAAAAGAAAAAAAGTGAAAAAAGAAGAAAGAAAGATAAGAGAGAAAAAAAGAAGAGGAAGAGAAAAGAAAAAAGAGTGAAAAAAGTGATAGACCGACATTTTCTATTGGGTTGAAAGATTTGTGACGAACGCAACTCGACCATGATACAAATCCCGGCTTTGGTAGGGATGGCATTTGGTTGGAGGGTTGCTAGACAGACCAACAGTAGACGGGAGTAACGATTGCCACCACCCTTGTACGAGGCGAGCTAGTCACCCCTTCCGTGTCCTTCCGACTTCCCACACGTCCCTGCTCTGCATCCAATCCGTCCAGCGAGCCGACCGCTTACTAACCAAACTGAAAACATCCCTTTGCTGGTCAATCGCCTTTGCTACCCCCTGCTGTTCTTCTACCAACCATTTTTTAACCGTTACACTATTAACTTCTTTCGATCTTTCCTATCTGTACAATATCCGTCGATCGATCAAAAAATTTTCGAATCGGAAAGGTATATTATAAAACAAAAGAGTTAAATGAAGGAAAACGTTATCTTGTTCGCATGCGCAGAAGGTCTTTTTCAGAGCATCGATACGACAGTCTATAAATAAATAATGATAAGACTCGAAAGGCTGACGTATAAATCTACATTTTTTCATTGTTTAATTGCAATTAAATTGAATGTAAACTGAAATAGAAGAAATATTATATATATATATATATACAAATAGAATAAATTCTGAATAATATTATTATGAATAGTATCATTCTTGTAAATAATATTTAATTTTATTTAATGTAGTTGACAAACACAAAAAAAAATGAGTATAGATTGTTCACTTGTTAATGCTGTATAAGCAACATTCAAAGAAAAAGGAAAATGCAGTTCGAGCAACTATATCTCTGCACGGATGAGTATTGATCCATGGCGCGCCCGTTTTCTGTATCAACATGACCAAATTCTTGTTGCTTACCATGAATTTATTAATGTTTAATTTAAATATCGTTATAATGTTTAATTTAAATTAAATAATTAAATTCGATAAATATTAATTTACATGTTTGTTAATTGTAAAATAAATATGCCATAAATAAAATATTTTTATAGAATCTAATATGACAATAAAACAGTAATGATATTTTAAAGACGATAGATAGAATGATATAAAAAATAATATTTGAAAAATAAAATTGAATATTTTTTTCTATACATATATATAGATAATGTGATAATAATACAAAAAAGAATATTGTTCATATTCGAAGATATTTTAATGTGAAAATCGTGAACTCATGCTCTTGTTGTAACGTCACTAGTTTTCTAGTGAATCTTTAGCATTTACCATTCTTATTATACCGGTTCTTGGACTGCCCTAACCGGCCGGCACAGCGCAACGTTGCGCTATTCGAAAAGAGAAGAGCACATACTTTGTCCATGTTACAAGATTCGAGAACAGTCAACGAATATGACTGATTAAAAATTCTGTTCTTGTATGATAGAATAGACATATGCAAAGCGAAAAATAATCTTCTAACAAGAAAAATATAATGAGATAGATTTATTTCGACGAAACAATGAAAATTAAAACTTATAGAAATAAGACTAGCTTGCCGCGTGTAACGCGGAGGAGGTCTCGTTCCTCCATCCTTCTTGTCTTATACATTTATATTTTCAAGGTCAGTTGATTCGTAAGTAGTTACAAAGTTTTCGCCAGATGGAACCACTGTACAGCTACGATATAACCGTAGCTTATCGAAAACTAAAGTTACTATTGCGAGGAAATGTGAATAGAGATTGACATTGATATCATGTTTACAACATTAAAACTTATTCACGTTTCATTAAAGTTTTTTATATGTGCAACGCATTGCCGATCGACCAAATGATAAAGCAAAATAAGAAAACGCATGATTTAAGCGAATTCTATTTATGAAACAGGAATAGCTGTAAAACTGCACAAATCTGTTAAATTGTTTTTCAAGTAATATAAAAGAAATCAAAGATTAAACTAATAGAAACAATAATAAATCAATCATCATCTACATATAGCTTATTATAGCAATATAAAAATGCAATAAATACATATACATGTATAAATATGTATTATCGTGAGAAAGAAACTAATTCTTTAAATGATAAGATTAAGAGAATCGTAAATTTCTTTCTTACGATAGAATCAGGCATGAAAATTATTTAAACAAACCATGTATAGAAAAAATATAGCAAGATTTAAATTGGTGACACTCAGTGCCACGAAAGGTCACGCAAGAAATAAGTTAGAGAAACTATTGACGCGTTGTTTTCAATAATTGTTACATGGATTCTGAAAATGTGTCACAAACCGTTTGAAAACTCGATGCAGGTGGTTTTTAAAATAACAATGATTTAATTTATATACATATACATACAAATATATATGTATATAAATATATATATGTATATAAATATATATATATATATATATATATATGTATATATATATTCCTATATTTTAATTTTTTATAATATCGATGTTGACTTCGAATTATTAATAAGTTACAACGTTGTAAAATCGAATAGAATAAAAAGTGTACTTTTTAAAAAGTGCACTTTTACAAAAAAAATTTCAAAAAAATTATTATATTGAATCGAAAATATGTAAACTTATCGATCGTTATTTTAAAAATCATGTTCGCAGCAATACTCGGTTTGCAAACATGTTTATGCGAAATATTGTTTTATGATTCATCCTATTTTATTACTTATGAAATTGTTTTTGAACACATATGGTCATGTAATTTGCATTATTTCATTTATAAGTTATTATGCAATTGCGGATCTAATCAGAAAACATTCATTCGGAAAATAAACAGGAATTGCAATGAACCGAGTTGGCTTAGCGAAAAGCATCGTATTTTCTACAGGCCACTTGATCGCGGTAGCGTTCACTGGTTCCACGATCATGGGCTCTTGTAATAGCGCAAATTCCAGCGCTTACCTTTCTTGATGAGCAAGCTAGTGACCCTCCGTAGCGCCTCGCGAGTACTGGAGGCGGAGCTGTGCTTACTTTGGCCGAAGTATTTGTTCGGTGTGATGTTTGTTGGTAGAGTCAATGGTTTCCTCTGGTCTCCGGAACCTGCCAAGCGTGGATCATACGCATTGTTCAGTCGTTCAAGATGTTCGATCGAAGCTGGTCGTGGTTGGTTCGCCTTCCTTGTTGGATACCATCCTCGATTCGGGCCACCGGCTAATCGCAATAATTCTGTCCCGATTATCGCTTGTTCCAGACCCGGATTATTCCTGCGATACCTATTTAAACAAATATCATTTATTTTTTTTCATCTATCTATTTTTTTCATCTTTTATTGTTATCTATCATCATTCATTTATTCATTAGTTCCATTATTTTTATTTTTTACATTCATGATACATATAATAATCAAATCTTAAAGTTATATATAAAATATATATATATATATAATTTATTATTAACCTAATTTACATAAGATATAAAACGCGATTTTCTATAAATACATGTAAATAAAATTCTCGTGAAATTGATAGTTATTGAAAATTCTTACCCGGTGGTAGCCGAGGTTGGGGCATACCAACCAGGTTGCCGACGCATTTGCGTAGGATTGCTGGCATGCTGAGGAGTTCTAGGAATATCGCTTCCTCTAGCAAAAACAGGAGTTTCCGGAAGCGAACAGGAAGTTTGCATCCCACTGGTACTGGTTGCTATATTACTACTGGTTCCACCACTAGTACTACTACAAGCTCCACTGTTAACTCCGTTTGTGACGGTATTACCACTGCAATTGCCATTTCCAACAGATGAGCATGGTTCTGCAGATGGTGAGTGTTTCTTTGTAAAAGGCCGTCGTCGCGATGGTCCTGGTAAATCCGTAGGCAAAGTTCTTCGTTCTACTGGTATTTGCTAAAAGGCATGAAGAAATAATATTAATAAAAGATAGATTTTTAATAATAATAATAATTATAATAATACTAATAACTGTTGTTATATAAAATAAGATCCAATTATTATTATTATATCATTATTATATAATTTTTTATCCAAAACATGATAAATTGTCCCGCGTAAATTTTTATAAAACGCACCTCACGTCTGGAAGTGGTGGCAGTAGGTGTTCTTTTACCCCGAGAGAATCCAGCATCCATGGATCTGGTATTGAGAGATATTTGTTGATCTTTCGAATCTGAGAACGAATGATTGGTAGTAACAGGGCCACGATGAGGTGGCACTCTAGGTCTATATTCCATTGTTCGATTGCTATGACTTTTTGGTTTCGAAACAATCATGGCACTCTGACCGATGTCCGAGCTTTCCTCATCTGCTTCTTCTACAGGGGAAGGTGGTAACGGAGGAAATTCGAGAACTTCTACACTTACCTAAAAGCAAAATGCGATCAATTATGATAAATTTCTTCGATTTTCAGAATATTTGATTTTATTAAATGAAAGCACACCTGAAAATCTGGATTTTTGGAATCCTCAAGAATGGCGTCGATCACATTTTCGATTTGCTTTTGATCGTTCCTTTGACCATCAACGACACCATTCTGTCGCAATCTTTTCCCTGATGCATAAATATCTGTTCCATTTATTCTTCTTCCCTCGATATCTGTCGTTTCTGGACTGGTCTTAGATGCTGAATCTGAATCAAGATCTGAATCAAGTTGTTTTTTCGCTCTAGCATCTGCAGTGACACGTTCATTGGATTCGTTATCGAGACTAGTTTTTCTTGTTAATGGCTGTTTCGCATCTCCACTACGGATCCATCGTTGTTTATTCTCCGAATAAGATTCACTGTTCTTCACGCTCTCAATCTCTTTTATAGCATCACTCACTTTCTCTAATTGTCGTCGATTTTCCTTCAAAGCTTTTTTTACAATTTGATCTTCAATTAATAAATTTACCGGAATCTTGGATGCTAAACGATTTTCATTACCAAGGCTGGAATTAGGTGATTTTCTCGCACTTGATTCTTCGATGAACGCGTTCCCGCTAGGTGGTGTTATAGCTAGACTAAATCCCTTAGAATAACTATTAGAAGTTGAAAAAGAAACTCCATTACATGTACTATTTGACTCATTATTTTCTTGATTTAAAGATTCAGCCAGATCGATTCGATCTTTCTCAGGCTTGTCATTCGATGATAATGAGGATGATAATTGGATCAATTCGTATATTTCTCGAGTCTTCTTATCTTTGTCCGAGAGATCTGAACTTTCTTCCTCTTCAACCGTGACTTCCAATTCCCGTGGCCAATTATCGGTTTCATCGTTAATCGCCGGAAGTGAGACTACTCTGACCAAATCGGGCGGAACAGATGGCGCAAATTCTATTGGCGGATCGTCTCGTCCGATCGGTTCGTCCATTTTATTTTCCCTTAAAAGACTTCTGATGTTATCAAAGGTACTCGAGTATCGTTTCACGTTGGACAACGGATTCTCCTCGCTGTTCTCGAAGGATAAACTTTTAGTTTTGGTAGGAGCTTTTGGCAATCCTTTTCGTTCTTTCTTTCGACCACGGCGTATCACATAGGTACCATTTTTCGTTAAATCTTGTGGCCGTATTTGATCAAGTTCATTTGTCGAAGAGTCCGAATATGGAGAGATTAAATCATCATCGGTAGTCGATAATCGTGGATCTTGCCAATCGTCGAAATCGCGAAGTTTGGATGCTGATCCAACACCTGAAAATTTAATCAATAATATTCACTATACGTTACATATAAAGGACAATAACTTACTAATATAAATAAAACTCAAAACTAATTTTTTCAAGATAACTGATTGAAAATTCCTGTTTGTTGTACCAAAAACAAATTTGAAGTTTGAAAAGAATAACTTACTGGACACATCGCTGCTCTTACGCCGTCTCCTACCGATCACTTTGGTACTTCCTGGAGCGTATAAAGGATCATCTTCCAGAGGTACTTCCCAAGCGATGGAATGCCTCTTGCTGATCGGAGGAGGAGGAGGTAAAAGTTCTTCCAATGAATCATCGGAAAACCGTTCCTCTTCGGATTGAGTTCTAAAATCCGTCGAGTTTCTGGTCGAGAAATCCGAGTTTCTGGTGGAGAACATGTCGGAATAACGCTCTTCGGAACATCTGTCAGAGGTTGGGGCCGAGAATCTTTCATTAGAATCGGTTCTCGTCGGTAAAGAAAACGAAACAAAGTCGAGGTTTCGAATTGAAAAAGGTTCGGATGTCGGCACGGAAACACGATCATTCGAGCTGGCACTGGCCACGGCTATCGAGAAATCTGAAGAATGGAATCTCTCGTTCGAGATCGAGTTCGCCCTTGAAAAATCGGAGGATCCGCATGTCGCTCTCATGGAAAATCTTTCGACACTGACCGAACTCGAGCGTGGGATCGAGGATCTCTCGGATTCGGAGTTTCTCGAGAATCTTCCTTCACTCGAATCAGAATCGTTCCTTCTACGACCGTTTTGTTCCGATTGTTCGTGATTCATCAACAATCGATCCTCTACACTGCTCGATTTCATAATTTCATTGTTTTGACGTTGTTTTCGCAAATGCGACGTTCGATCCTTCTCAAAATTCTGTCGATGGTTTTTGTTATTCCCTTCTAGTCCCTCTTCCTCGGAAGATCGACGTCTGACCTCGCGATGCTTCTCTATGGTCGTTGGATTGGTTCGAGGTGGGATCCAACCGAACGACACTTTACCATCGTATGGTAAGCTGGCGAATTTACTTGGTGGACTTGGAGGTTGAGCTAATTTTAATGGCTCACCATTACCATTTTCCCATCCATATGGTCTCTGGTGTCGAGTTTTAGGCTGCGAAAAAATATAATTCATCCATATTAAGATAAATTTTTGTCTTGATCTTTAAAATAATAAAAACGAAATAGATCAAAAGCTATACAGTAATTTGGATACATCGATTATTCCATAAAATCCAATATCTTTTGGTATTAATGATTATGGCATATATATTAGAAAAATATAATGTATTTTTAGATATTGGACAATTTTATCTGATTCTGCAGTACATGTATCAATGATAGATACGAAAAACAAAAAGTTGTTCGTTTAAAAAAAAATTAATTTAAATGTTCATTCAATTTGATTCGAATCTTATAAAGGATATAAAATGGTAATTTTATCTTGTGATTTTGATTTGAGTCATTAATAATAAGAAATTGTAAGAGTAACATATCATAGAGTCATATTCAGGCACTATTATATATATAAAAATGGTCGAATTTCATATTATTTTGATCGAATTTGTACGATCGAAAATGCTCGTTAGATACTCACGAGAGTTGTTTGAGTGGTAACAGTACCGTTTCCGTGTCGTATACTATCCTCCATAGCTATCATCCACTGTTGTCGTCCGCTTCGACGAGTTGATGGATGGCCGTTTCGTTTTGAAGAATTTCCAGGCGATACCCTATGGTTACATGCAATGAATTTAATTTGCATTAGAATTTGTATAAAAATTTGTGTTAATTTTTGCAATTGATGAATGAAAAAACTTGAGCGATTGTATTTTAATAACATTATATTTCATAATAAACTATATTTGACTTTATGTTAGCAAATTTGCATAACATAAAATAAATAGATTATAATTTGGATCAGAAAGTACATTCTAAGAAATCGTATGATATGTTTGATTTTCGTAAAAACAAAAAAGAAAAAATAATAAAAATAATAAAAGAGAAAAGAAGAGAATTTTTATTTTGTTATTCAATTATTATTAATATTAAATATTAGATTTTCCGTTTTTAAATATACTTTGATTGATATATGTAATGACTATTGTATATTGTTTCCATACAAACAAAATTAATATTGTTTTTAATGAATTATGTAGAGCAATCGTTTTTAAAAATTCTACGGAATCGAGCTTGATCAATGAACAGATATTAAAAAAAAAAAAAACGGTTCTGATGCTCACTAATTGCATATATACCGAGAGTTTATAGCATGTCTATTACTGTCGAGGATATGAATGTCACGTTTCTATGCTTAATATGCTATACAGAAACGTTATATTGTTACATCCATTAATACTTATCTGACCTTTATCTTTAATAGTTTAAATAGTATAAAATATGATTATCTCTGGAATAGTTGAAGGATAATCAATCCAAAATCAATAAAAGAATAATTAAACAATAAAAGAAAGAAAAGATTTATCTTTTTTTATTTTTTGTATTATCTATTGCAAAATTAAATTGTTCATAATTTAATAAATAAGTCTTAATTGACATTCTTGCAACGATTTTTATGCTTGACTTAGTGTCTATCGGTCCTTTAAAGGACGTTTATTAATATTATATTAATACTTTATACAGTAGCATAAGTCACAAATGATCCAGAATCGATTACCTGTATTGTACCTATTAATTAATTGAAAGAAATTGATCAAAGAATTAATACTTTCTTTAAAAATAATTTAATACAATTTCAACAGTTAGAAACAGAAATAGTGAACTTACATGGGCAACAAAGTAGAAATGATTCGTTCGGCTTCTTCCGGCGGTGGTGGAAATTCTTGGGTAGATATACCCGCAAGATCCTGTGGCTCTGGACAATCTGGAACCGGACGTAGTGCTACCAGAGCCATCTTCGCTTTCCGTCCATTCATACTCATGTAACCGTCGTCCTCGGATTGATGTCCTGTCAAGAGAGCGTGTATTCTTATAAATTTTATCTTTATCGCGATCGAAAGGATACATATCTTTCGGATACGTATTTCGATAGATTACCATTATCGTTCTTCCCTGCAAACACCTTCTACTTCGATCGAATTTTCTTCTTCCATATTATCCATTAATCTCGAACCATTTTCATTTTTTTTTCAAAAAGATCGAATTTCCGTTCCTTCATGTTATACAAATACTCGTTACATGATCGTTTTAGTTTTTTTCTCGAAGAATGTTCAAATTTTAAAATAAAATTTTAAAATAAAATTTCTAATAAATTTTTATTTATATTCTTCCTAATTTGATGAAATTGTTGATTTTTATTTTATATTTCTTGGATAGTTCTTATATTTTTTAAACATATATTATTCATTTTGTCTATATTATACGAAGAAGTCATTTTAGAATTAGAAAAAAATTCTAAAAAGATAATATTAGATAATGCACATAAAATTGTATTTTTTTAAAATTTGAATTCAATGAGTTATTATTTAATTTTTTTTTTTAATTATCTATCTATTCTATTAAGCAAAAAGAAATTTATAATAAATAGCATATTCTGAAAACTACATATATTTAATAAAATTTATCATAATATTTATGATTTCCATATATGAATTTAAAATCATCTTTTAATTGATCTACATCTACAAAATGAATAATTTTTTAATCAATGATCAATAAATTATTTAAAAAAAAAGACTCTTCAATTAAATATATATAATAACTTTAAATATATTGATACTTTAGAGATATATAATTAAATATATAGTTAAAGTAATTAATATAATTATAGTTAAAATAATTTTATTTTTAAAAAATTACATTTCATATGCACCAATCCAATATTAATTTTCGATCAATATCATCAAGCTTGATCGTGTGACAAGATGAACATAAATGATATACGGAAAATGGATGAAAAGAGAAGGAATGGATGAAAGAAGTAGAAAAAATAAAAAAATAAAAAAATAAACAGAATATCAATATTATCGCGAAGGTCATAGAGATGAAAGGAAGAAATAAAACGGAAGATGGCGTGAAGGAGAATGGAAAGGGAAGAAAGGAAAAAAAAAACGAAAAAGGGATAAAAGATACCTAAGGACGGACTTTCGTCGTCAGGTGTGAGACCAATACTTGGTTCGGTGCTGCTGCCACAATCCCCAACACCTCCGCCGCTCCCACCTCCACTACCGTCACCGCCGCCGCCACCGCCACTGCCGACGCCGACGCCGACGCCTCCACCACCTTCGCCCTCTGCTTCGTGCTCGTCGTACTCTGAGAGCACTTTGTCCAGCAGCTCGATCGATCGTTGTACATCGTCACCTCTGGAACAAACGTATCGTTCGATTCTATAGAGATCATGCATAAGATCTGTTTACTTTCTCTTGTCAAACATAGTATAATTTCTTCTCTTTTAGATTGCTCGATTTTATTATTTCGTTATATACTATATAGTGAGATGAAATTCTCTTGGATGGTACAAGAATAACGAATATTAGATAGAAGATGAAATAAATTATGCGATAATGATAATAATATACTTTTTTATATTAATGTTAGTTTGAACTTTTTGTTTAGTTGAAATATCTTACGTTAAAATTTTATTTGTATATATGTGAAATTTTCTACCAATAGGCACTCGTATCTTTATGATTTTATTCGATATACATATTAGAAATAACCAATCAAACAACCGCATTTCTTATTGAGGGCTTCTCCCCAGCAAGTATAGTACTCTAGGGAACTGAGAAGATGGCAGTAGGAACGGTATAAAAGGAAGGGAAGCGATGTTATTCGATCTTATTTTCGGCCAATAAACGTTTCCATTTTTATAATCGTATTCGATCTATCAGAAATATCCAATCAGATCTCTCATTCCTTATAAAGGAATCTCTGAGCAACACATAACATATACAGGTTATTTGATTAAAGATTTTCAATCAGAAAACGAATACGTTTCGATTATAACTTATAATATTCGATGTGAATCCATTTGAATGATCAAATATACATTGAATCAAACTTAATACGGAGTGTCTCGTATTGAATGACTATCAAAAAATATCAGAAGATTGGAAGGATGACAGAAACATTACTGTGCATGTCGATACTAGTGGTGATAGTAATGGCAGAAAATATAACGTCGAGATTGAGGAGGTCGGCGCCAAATAAGAGAAGGGAAAGGATGAAGCGGAAAAGGGAGAGAAAGGTAAGAGGGGTCGGATAGGGAGGAAAGGACGCGTAGAGGTCAGGGGGAGCAAAGAGGAGTATCAGATGGTGGGTGGTGAGAGAAATAGCAAGAGTAGCGAGGAAACGAGGGATGGTTGGCGAGGAAAATTGCAAGGCGGTACCGATAAACCTACTCGCGCGTACTGACGCAATGCGGTCTTTGGTTAGTGGTAATCGCGATTGTTAATTACCGTGGAAATACAACCATCGAGAGACAACTTTGTCGTCGAGATGAATGGGATGGGAGGAAAAAACTCGCTTATTATTCCAACTAATCATTGATCCATTTGTTCTCTCTTTCATCGAGAATATATATATGGTCGTCGTTTCACGTTTCGTTGAAAGAGGACTCAGACAACAATTTCTTGACCACCTCTTTGATACTTGTTTAACTTTTATTATGTCTTCGAACGTGTGCGGGTTATCTCGCATCTTCTCTTACACAATGGCATATAATAATTATTACAGATAGAAAAACTGTCTCGTAATTGCAATATGACAACCACTTCTTTCGATTCTTTTTCCTCTTCGCTTCCTCATTTCTATCGTTTGTTCGTGGTAAGTCATTATAATTGCGATATAACTGCATTGTTAAGAGAGAACGATTCAATTTATTTATTCATCAAGAGATTTGTGCAAATAAAAAAATAATATTATGTAAAGAAGATAAAAAATAATTGATTAAATAAGAGAGCGAAGGAATTTGAGAAAAACCGTTTTTCGAAAGTTTATCCAAAGAGAAATTTTTTTAATGATAGAAAAAAGACCATTTTCCTCTTTCCCCATCTTTCCCTCTTCATTTTTCTTTTACTTTCTTATTCGGCTTTTCAACATTACAGTACGAAGCACAGCAGCACTTCGTCATCATCAGATTCGTTAACGTTTGATTCATAATTCAAGATCATAATTATTCGAAAGTTGTTGGAATAAAAATCAGGAATATTCTCTTTTCTTTTTTTTTCTTTCTTCCTTTCTCGTCGAAGAATCATTCCAACGTTCCAATCATTGGTATAACGATTACAAATTTCAGATCGTTCTCTTTCATCAATGAATTGTAAATTTTATGCTATCGCGACAAATTTGTATCTTGTGTTATCTCATTTTATTACTTTTCACAATAGCAAATTTTCATCGATCGTTATCTTCGCCACAGAGCTTCGAATTTCGCTTGTAAAATAATCTTGTCTACTTTCTGCGGTTCAAAGAACGCCAAGCTGGTTTAGACATTCGATATTCCTTTCTTTCTTCATATTTATACGACTAATATTATGCACCTGCTTATGGATTCTGTTTTAGTTGATTTCTCTCTATTTGAGATATGAAAAAATATAAAGATAATCGTATCACTTGGTTTCAACTTGGCATAAAGCGTGCACGTATATGATCTTATTTATATAAATTGATATAAATTCAATGAAAAATGTTAGACCGAACTATCTAAACAACTTTCACGGATAACCATTCTGATGGTAACAGTGATCACGATTAAATCGTGTTTGAGATCAATACTCCTGAATTCAAACGTATTTATACTATTGTTCATGAGTATATAAAACATTCTTTGGTCAATTTGTTATAACAGCAAATTTTAAAACTTAAATTCTAATCAAATATGTATAAATTAATAATGAATTAATAAATGAGTAAAATTAATATTAATTATTATTTATTTATAATATTTATCCTCCTTCTCCTGATAGACTGAAAATTTAAATGATCTATTAAAATAATTCTCATTAACATATTACTTATATAAACTTATATAAATTTATATTTTTTTTGTAAAATTATTTTCTTTGTTATATTCTCTTTTATTAGGTAAAAATATCAGGTATATTTAATTATTTTTATAATTAATTCTGAACATTTATATAAATCTATTATATTTATATTATATATGAAACATTTGCCTTAATATATCAAGAGATAGATAATATATTGATTTATTAAAAAATTGTTTTCCAAATAATTTTAATTTTGTTTATTTAATTTTCAATTATAGACATCACATGACTATATTTTGAGTATCAATGCTCTTATATTCCCACTAATTAAACACTGTTACGTTGAAATTGAATAAAACTCTTTCAATCGGAACACAAAAAGTGCAAAAGAAATTCGATAACTCGAATCTGCTCATTAGCAGAGCTACGAGAAAGCAATAGAGAAAATTTTCTAATCAGCTTTCAACCGATGAAATTGTCTTCGCAAACAGTAAAATTACTCAAAGCTGAACGAGATATTAGGTAAACGTCGTATCGCGTCGCTTTTTCCTCTTTTCCTCTTTTTTCCTCTTCTCTTTCAATTGCTAGAAATTCCATGGAAAAAGCACCTCAATTTACGAAGAGAGCTCGTTCCTGGATTACCTTCCAATTAGAGTTGTTTACATACTAGGTGACAATCATTTTCTTTTCCAACAATGAAAAATTCAACTTGATGTGAAATTCGGCGTGTCTTTCGTATCATTAACTTTTCTGATTAATATTCTGCTTTATTGTTTAATCTTACATTCTGTATATTTGAATGAATACAACCGAAGAAAAATTATTTTACTCTTTGAGTTCGTATCCAAAGAGAATACAAATTAGTTGAACAAGAAATTATTATTCCAATTCTGATAGATATTCTCATGCCTCTTGAACCCTTCGAACTAATGAAATAATCGAGAATTTCGATTCCAGAACCTTTCAGTTATTTTCGATTAACTTTGGTAAGAATCGATTGCCCTTCGAGATTTTCTTTTTTTATCGGTCAATCAGAACTGATCGACTTTTAGCCATATCAACTTACCAAGATATATTAGTCGAAACTAAACGAAAAGAAAAGTATCAATACGCGAAATAATAAAATCGAACGCGCGGATATCCGTATATTTTGAATGTTTCATTCGAAGTAACAATCTTCGAAATTAACCGAAGAAACATATGATCAGACACTAAAAAAAGGAGAGAAGAGATAAAGAAGTAGCATGATTATCAGCGAGTTTCCTGCCTCCAATACATCTTTCATTTACTTCTTAGAGAAAGGATAACGCGTTCTAAATGAACGCGTACAGAATCTATATTTACGTATCTATGTAACTTCGCCTCTGGTGAAAGCAAAGAAAAAGGAAGCAGATGACGAAAAGGGAGAAGCTATTGTTCGCAAAAACATTGTTTCATTTAATTCAACGAATCGATGAGTATCGAGCGGCGCAGCCGTTTTCGGATATGGGTCAGTGGTCGATACGCGTGTCCTGCGTCGCGCACCTATCTACATGTATATGTATATAGCACATCCATAGAATATATAGGATATAGAAGCGAACGTGGCAATGCGCGCAATAATCGTAAATGCGCATGTACGTACGCACATACGTGTATACATACTTGTGACATTGATGATTGGTTGGAAAGTTATATAATTATATATATATATATATAAATTATGCGTCACAAACGAAACAAAATACACGCGATCATGATTGTGTTATAATTAATAATAAAATTATTGTTTATCATTCGAATCGAAGATGTGTTGCTTTACACGTATTGTAACCATAGAGACATTTAACTCAAGAGAAACGACCCATTTATCAAAGTGAACTCGATACAGTTTTGTCACGAATACCAGCACGAGTTTAAGTACCGATACACTCCATTTGAAAACTAAACTAATAGAGTAGAACGATAGCAGGTTCATCGACCTAAATCGCCATATCGATCGATTAAAAGGATGCGCGATGGATGTGCGGTTCTTCGCGAGTATATGGGTATGGGTGGGGTATGGGTGTGTCGGTCATACCTTGGTTTATTACTAATCGTTACATCAGTGTCTGCAATTACCATTTGATTCAGCATATTGTCTCGGGAGAGAACTATAGCTCATAATCGCGTTGTGAATATAACATGCAACGTATACGGTATAAACTTAAATCGCGATAAAGTCTATTTCAATTATGAAGTTCTTTTTTTTTTTTATTCTGCACAAGTCGGCGAGAAATGAAAAATAACGATTCGATCGAAATCGTAGATTGAAAATTGTTCGCACTAAAAGAACCATGTATTCATGGATTAATTTTTAATCTGTATTTTGTACATGAAGATCATAAGGGAAAAGACGATATAGCTTATTTTTTATGGATTTCTGATGTATATAGTGAAAAAATAGTTTCAAAAAAAAAAACTTTTTAAAAATAGATTGTAAATATATTCTATGAAATATATTCTGATTAATCTTATGATAAAAATATTTTTTAAATTTACAAAATTATGAAAAGAATATAGATTTCATTCTAAAATAAAACGAAAGTATCATGTTAGCAATGTAACATTACTTGATAATATTTTAAAATTATCTTTAAAAAAATAATTAAAATAATTATATGTTTATGTATCATGATCTTCATATAAATCTAGACTGGGATCAATACTTCTCGAGCGAAATAATTTTCGATTAATTCATCTGATGTAATAAGATCGCAACCCTTCCGGCATCCACTTTAACGCGCTGGCTAATGACTTAATCACATCCAAACCTAACTTTGAAACTTTCCATCGAATTATTCGGTGGCTAGACCTCGAGGATTTACAAGCATAACCTAACTTTTACTATAACTTTTTATATTTCCACGTCTTTAAAACGTATTTCATGTTTCTAAATCGCTAAGTATCCGAATACATGAAATGTTGAAACGTATACCAATCCGTTTCATTTCAAAGCGATTAATTTCAAAGACAAAGTATCACGGAACATTATAGGTTAGCTACTCTTGGGAGAGTCCTTGTCGTCTACACCTAATTACGTAATACTGTACTACTGGGAAGGATATACGAGTTCCGAGGATGGACGTAACATTAACTGTGAAGCTTCCAAGATAATGCAATTGCTAACGTCTGACAGGATTTTCAGTGCTGTCAATTATCGAATAAAGTGACATCGGCTCTACGTAAGTACCTTCGTGTACTTCCAGAGGGCGTTGAACTCGCTCAATATACGATGCCTTTCCAGTCGCAACGTATTGCATTAAAACATTGGCGATATACATAAATCCTTTCGACTTGAAAATGAAATTCAATATGACCAGGTAAAGAATACAAGATCTTTAACATCGAGACATGATATCTCGCAGTCTGTGTTCTCAAACGATTCGATTAAATCGTGCAATTACCGATTGTTACCTATTATAATGAGAAGAAAACAAATGCATAATATCAATAGCATTTTTTTTCTTACAAGAATACATTCCTTCCAGCCGACGGATTCAGAATCAAAGACTACCTATCCTTTCTACCTCTCCTTCTTCTCTTTCACATCCGTCCCTTCCTGTTTGCTTCTTTTTCCATCTTTCTCTTCTGTTTCTCTATTTATCCGAGCTAGAGAATACCTTGCGAATCAATAAATGGTAGACCCGATTTACAAGACCGACTAGTAACCGACCGAGTATGAAAGGAGCTTAACAAGCGGAAACGGACGGTGCGTATCCATCTCGGTCATAGATTCTACGCAATATCGGTAGAAACTCGACTAGAAAAGTTATTCACCCCGAATCGATCCGGTCGATTGTCGAGCTGATGAAAGCTGCCCTATAACTAGTTAATTGGTCTGCTACCGATACAGCTACTCTCCTTCACTCTGTTCCTCATACCCACTGCTCAATCCCGCTTCTATTCTCATTTTCATTTCTTTTCCATCATCAACAGCAGTAGCACCAATAACTGATAATTAATCCGCCCGGTTGCGCCGTCTATCAATCGAATTATGAGAGGAGAGGAAGACATTCTCGACTCTACCGCGATTTTTTCATCTTTTTCGATCCTTTTTTCCTTTTCTTTTTCTTTGATCGAAGTAATAAAATAAAAATAAACCAGATGAATAGAGAGAATGAAAACGTAAATGATTCAAAGTAAATTTGATTATTTTTTAACGTGACAACTAAAAATATTTTAATATTTTTGCATCGATTCTAAAAGGAAATAACGATATGAAATTTTTTTAGATTCGCTTCTCGATCAATCATAATTAGAATCACGACGAAGCATCCAATCGAGACTGATCAAAGATGTCCGAACTCGAAGACAAGAACCTTCTGTCTTATTCATCGAGATTGAAAGGTGGGTAGAATATTCGAGAGTAAAAGAGTATATACATATTGATTTCGCAGTCGAAAGAACTCGCCTATTACTGCCTCCACTTTACCATCCGGATTTCTCTGCGCGTTTCGAATCGATCGAAGGCCAATGTCGATGTCAAGCCGATACTTTGACTTTTTTCCCGATTCCTTCTCTCCCAATATTCTTTCTTCTCGGACTCAATTGGCTATACCATGCTTATTTTGATTTATTGAACAACGAGGAAAGTAAAAGGGCACGATAAACGATATTTCTATATTTTCTTTTATAAAGAGTTCTACTTACTCTGGAGCAGGATTTCTCCAACGTTGCGTTCCAGTCCACGCCATCGGGCATTGATCGCCCCCGACCTGGAACAAACAAAATATTTTCTGAATTGGTCTAGCTTGCTGCGAAGTGAAAAAGAACTAAAGTAAGTAATTGATTGCTTCTTGCAGATTAACATCTCGTGTTTTACAATTCAAATATCTTTGATGGTATGAGATCGCATTATATTATGTTTGTTTATCTATATTTTTATTATTTAATTATGTATTTAATTATGTATTGTATCCACGAGAAATTAAAAAAGATTGTGGATCTGATTGATAGATCCAATACATAAAAATAATATTACATTTGCAGATAAGATTATATATTTCATTTATATATATATATAAAATTGTTGTTGTATTATTATATAAATATGTATATAATAAGGCAGTTATAGTTCGCGCATGCATGTAACATGTATGTATACATGTATTGTATATAAAATGCATAAATATTTATATTAATTACTGCCATTAAATTGTAATGTTTAATTAATTTTAATAATTAAATATATTTCATATACGTAATATTTTATGTTATAATTTATGTTTACATTTATATTTAAATTTTTAGTAGACAAATTGTTTATATATGCTAATAAATGTTACGCGTAGATCATTAGATAAATAAATCTAAAGTTGATTATGTACGCCATCAAATCTATTCCATATGTCTTAATTATATCATAAAAATAGCAAAAAAGAAGAAACAGAAATTCACAACGCTAGATCGGTTAGTTATGAAAATTTTTCGCGAACGTAGCAGAAAGAAGAGGGACTCGCAGTTTCAGCAGTATTACGACCGCTGCTCTTCAAAACGCGCAGAGGGTACCCGCTTTTCCCTCTTCTCTTTTTCAGCTTTCTCTCCTTCTCTTTTTCGTCTCCTCTCTCAGAACCCTTTTCTTCCTGCCAGTAGTATCTGTCTCGGTCCACGATTCTACTTCTACACTCAACGTTGCTATCATCCCCCCACTCACTATTCTTTCCACTTTCCCCTTCCCCCCTTCACTTCGCAACTTCTCTATCCACCCTCTCTCTCTCTCTCTCTCTCTCTCTCTCTCTCTCNTCTCTCTCTCTCTCTCTCTCTCTCTATTCCTCCCTTCTTCTCTCTCTCTCTCTCAAGCCGCATCCCCCCACCCTACCACTCAATCTGCTCTCTTCCTTCTATTCGCTATCCCTTACGCGACTTTTCCTTCTTCTTCACTCTGTTCCTGACCTTTTCTATTCAAGAGACGTGATTGCAGCTTGCATATTTTACGAGACCAGCCTCGAAGCGTATGCTCATCTTTATCCATCTATCCGTCTATGTTGTATTCGTCTGTTCGCCAACTCAACCCCTTGCACTTCTCGTCGCACCACCAAGATTTTACCCTTCGCGCTCTCTCCCTCTCTCTCAATGCTTTGTATCGTGATTAACCTTTAAAGTTATTCGTTACGAAAATTTACAATGCAAAATCTTTTGGATTTACTTAACGATCAGTTTTATTTAAATAACGATAAATTGGGATTAGATAGATAAAATCGTTTCGGGATATCGTTGTTGTTTCGATATTGAACGAGATTTATCACGCTCGAAATGATCTAATTATTCCCCTCCTACTACATTGTTTACTGAATTAAACGATACATTCAATATGTTTCATCATATAGAAAATCATAGAAATAAAAATTCAATTGTATGGAGTAATAAAGATATTTGGAGATTTTATATATCGATATTTATATATCTGTATTTTATTTTTCTATAGATCGATCTTCGACTCATACGTCATACTCAAATCGATATAAAAAAAAGAGAGATACGTATGAAATAAAAAGATACGATATACGAGACACGTTCTTTCGCTGTATATACCATTTATAATCATCGAACGAACAAATTACATGTTTTTTACTTGAAAACATGAAATCTGGGTAATTATAATACTCCATTTTTTGGAGTATTATAGAGCTTTCACAGTGCTTTCATAAATACTGTAATTAGGGTAGATCTCCCTTCACCCAAGCTTTATCGTAATATGACAAATCACGCTTAATGCATCTTCTCTTCTCCCTTCTCGACTATAATACCATCTTTTATTTCTTTTCTTCTTTTTTTTTTCTTCTTGTAAATATATCAATTTATTTTATTACGATATAAAATAGTTTTAACAGTCTTTTCCATTTAATCCCAATGTTTTTTTCATCGAAAAAATTAGTATAGGTTAGGATTTAAATAACATAATATTTGTTATAGATTAGAGTTTAAATTAAGAAAAGATGGAAAGTGAAAAATTCGAGAGAGAGAAAAGAAATTACATTATGCAAAAATGTAGCGAATATGAAGAATGCAATAATCAATAGCTTTGCAAAGAATAAAATCCCTTGATATCGTCGCCCTATATCCAATGGTAATCCAGTGGAGGCTGTCACGCGAAAACACGTTTTGCATGCAAAATCGACGGACCAAATAACCGAGAGAAGCATTTCAAATTCCCTGACCAAGAGCCGTCTCTGTCGAGAATCGATATCTGCCTCCAACCGAGAGAAGCGATCGTTTTCGAAGGAACTGATTCGACCTTTCGTTGAAACGTAGATTGTATAATATCACGGCATGTACATGTATATATAAATCGATCTTATCAGCATGAAAATGGGATCGTAACAGCACCATTTCGCCTAGCTCCGTATTTCCGAAGATATATATATATATATATACATATCAAAGGTGTCAAAGATATTTCTTGGTTCGAATACCGTGAGATCGAATTTAGATTCCATTTCTCTGATTTTGTGCACACGTCAATCAATTACTTAATTTATTCTTCTAACAAAATTATATATATATATATATATCCTTCGATTAATAAGATGTACTCGTGTTGTATCATACTTCCTGTAATCAACCGCCGTGAAAAATTAATTTTCGTGCGAAAAATTTTACGATGTTTTAATAACACATACATAAATAAATTTTGTATAATTATAAACGTTGCATAATCATAGCGTGCAACGTTACATACATACTATACGAAAGAGAAAATTAAATTTTATGCACGTTTATACATATGTATCTTGCGCGCAGTATTACAGCCATTTGATATTATTCGTTGTCATTTTACGAACACGTTTGTCCTACTTTAGTAGTCGTATAAAGCTACATGCTCAATGACTATTGTCCCTGTCACGAATATGATAAAACAGTAAGAAAAATATTCGCATTGATGAAACTTCAAATTTCTACGATATATATATATATATATATTATATATACTTTCTATTCACAATTTAGAGTAATGGTATATAATTCTCTCGTAGGTAAGATAGGTGAAGCGCAACATTATGTAAGAGTACTAATAGAGAAAGTACGAAAGCAATCTAGCAACGAAATGAATCTAAATAAAAAAGTAAAAAGAATTTGGCATTGGTAGTGATGTCAAATGAATGAATCAATATATGTATGAATCAATATAATTTTTACAATGTTACAACATCTATTTGATAAACATTTATGATATTCAATTTTATTGCGCCAACTTTTTATATATATATATATATATATATTCAAAATTCAATGGAGAGGGAATGCTTTATCGTGTAGGCTTGTGTTTTTATTGCGTAGCTATTTGATGATTGCCTACGACGCTAAAATCGTCACTGACGTAAAGAAGGTGAATGGAGAGAGGGAAATAGATAGTTGAAAAGAATAAATAAATGACGAAGCGAAATGAATATTATAGAAGTCATTTAATACTTTGTTGAAAATTCTTGCTTACCAAAAAATTTACTGAGAAAAAGAAGTAATCGTGTCTGAAAATAAAATGAGAAGACAGTGAGGAGTTGTGTGAAATGCAGAATGCAACGTTCTCATATCTTTTATTCGTTGCATCGAGGTTGTTAGAGAAAGAGAAAGAGAAAAAGAGAGAGCAACATCCGCGTTTCACCGTTTCGTTCATCGATGGCATGTTGCTTACGGTTTTCTAGCTCCGTTTCAACTTACAAGTAATTAATTCATTGAACATATTAATAAGGAATTAATAAGGAATAGAAAATCACTAGATTTAAAAAATCACTAGAGCGATAAGATACGTGCTCGCAATTTTGAAATTATTTTACGTGTTTTGCAAAATGAAACGAAATAAACTTTCTCTCAGTTTGTAAGTTTTCCTCGATTTACCGTGGTAGCAGCAGAAGTGTATACTCGAGACTATTCAAATGTAAGCAAAACTCGATTCTATGTATGTATAGGTTATGTAGTAACTATCGAAGATTCCTGTAGACTGCGCGTTCAAACCGTACTTCGATGCATGTACAATTGCAAACAAACAGCATCTCTACTCACACGAATTGCTTCGAGAGCCATAAACGGAAGAGCTTATTCGTTAAATGTACGAACGTCTGGGCCATTCAATAAATATACACTGTGCATCTTCATTAAAAATATTTCGATACGATTTTTCGTTATTTTTTCATCGTGATTTCTATTTTTTTCTTTTTTACTCTCATTATTTTTCATTTCATTCGTGATCATCAACGAATCATTAATGAATCTTGATAATTTATACTTTTTTATCATATTTATTATATTTTAATGCAGTTGTTTAGAATATTAATTTATAAAAATTTAAACAATACAATATTTAACAAATTTTTTAAATCATATACATCCATATTATAAAATATATATTTTATGTAAATTTAATTCATATTTAATATTCAAATTTTCAAATATTATGTAATATAAAATATATTATATATATTTAAAATTGAAATTGAATTCTGAAATCTAGAAATTATATAGATTTTATTCGATTTTATAGCAGGAAAGTGGGAAAAAGGAAGCGCGAGAAGCAAAATTTCAACAGAGGAAGCTAATTCTAATAATATCTCGTGTTTGAAACGTTCTATGACACATGCAAGTACGTGCTTCTGTTGATTTGTCGAATCGACCTAATAACCTAATGATATCTAACAAGTTTTCTATTGCACAAAAAATTTCGCGGAAACTTAAATTAATAATCCAAAGATTATTAGCTTCATCTTAAATTTTTTCTATAATATCGAATTCGTACCTTAAATGATCCACGCGATTCTCGTTGTACGATCCATTGTTGTCCCGAAAAAGTATTGCTCTGGAATGTAAACGAAATACTACGATTAAATGTTACAAGAACACAATTGCGTAATACAAAAGCAAAGTATTCCGTCAGTTTATTGAAATTATTAATTGAAATATATAGAGAAATAAATATTCTTTATGTAATATTGTTCTTCGTTAAAGAATTCTCTCATGTCTTTCTCATGAAAGCAATCATTGCTTTCGACAAAAAAAAAAAACTAGTCTAAATTTAAGACAAATCATCTGGGATTGATTCAAGAAAATAGCTAATCCCACGAGATGAACTATCTTTTTCCCATTAATTAAGTTGATTAATTAAGAAGAAACTCATTTCGTGTACCAGTTCTTCGAGTATCCCGACGTCGAGACATAAAGTGTGAGATTAAACGCAAGCTTTTAATTAACAACATTATATTATCAATGATTGCGTATTAAAAATTAAAAAATGCCGGAAAAAATGTTATTATCATTTTTTTAATTTCCTTAAATTCGATTCGATGTGAACGTATATATAAATGATTATACGCGCGCGCGCGCACGCTCATATACAACGAACGAATGCCTTTGCCTAAGAATAACTTAGGTAAACCGGGTCACGTTCAATGCTTGCATATTCTTTTTTCATAGAACAGACATGCAATAATATCATTTTTAATAATCTTTTTTTTATTTATAATTCGATGAGTTATTGTAAGATTCATATTGTAAATATTTGTATAAAATGACGGACTGTAGATTGTTATCAATACGTGTTTTAGTTTTTCGCAAACTCAATATGAACTTGAATTGAAAAAAACAATCGGAAAAATCTTATAGTAGTAAAAGATGAATCACTAGAATTACGATGACCAAACTGCACGATATATTAGCAATTGTATTACGTAAGTTGTTGCATAGGTTAAAAGAATTGCATCCATCGATGACAATGAACAACGACAAAGACAGTAGAACTACAACGACAATTATTTAAAAAAGAATCAGCATTCGTTTTATCTTTGATTATTTAATCTTATATATATCGTTCGTTATTCTTGGATCTATCAGATTTTTTCAAAATTTATATATGTCAAACAGATGCACATTGGTATATCATAGAAAGGAAAACGAAAGTAAAGATCGTTGACGTCGAAAAAGAGATGAAAATTCAACCATTTTAGGAAAGATCAATTGGAAAAACACGAAAATTAACAATTAATTTTTTTTAATTTTCTGAATAATTGATCAATCATTTTAATCAACCATTTTAAAACGGTTCCTTAAATGTTTAATTATTCGATAAATATATTCGTGAACCTTGACACGAATATCAACATGCTATAATCATACCGAAGCCCGATAAATTGTTTTTGTTTTAAAATTGTAAATGTATTTATATATTTATATTATATAAATTTTTTATCGAAAAAATGTAATTCATAATTCTAATTAAAAATTTTTTTTTATATTTCTTATAGTTAAGTGATACAAATCAAATAGAAAGGACGCGACGGCCATTTTTCGACATTACGGTATAAATTTTTTTTTACATAGAAGTCATCATTGAAATCAAAAGAAATATAATTATTAGTGAAATAAAATATATCAAAAGAATTTATCTAGATTCATCATTTTTGACTATGTTTTTGTTTGAATAAACACGTCGCGAAAATATCATTCTTATTGATCAGTTTTTATATTAAAGAAATATAAAATCAGAAATGAGAATAAACATACCTTTTTAGCGCGAAACTCGCGCCTATTTAGCCCTTAATATACGACGTGTTAATCCAATATGGCAGAACACACACATGTCAAAACAAATCGGCGAATGGCGCGGAATGACGCGACGACGCTACACAATTCTACACAGCTACACGTTCGTATTCACTTCACCCGACATTGGATCGATATAGTTTCAGAGCGATTTTAAACATATTCAACGTTGCTATCAGAATTTATGTTGAATTTAAGTTACACAAATGTTAAAATATCATTTTTGAGACAATACAGGAAGCATCGAAGATATTCGATTGTGATTGGAAAAATGTTCTCGATCACAACTGTAAACTTGCTGATTTAAAGAGGCACGTAGACGATCAAGCTCCGTCGGTGACTGGCAACGCGAACCTATGTGCGTCGCGCCACTCATTGGCAACTTCGTGGCAGGAAAACCGAATGCACCCGAACGCTAGACTCTGTATGTAGCTATCCGAAGAGAGGCGCTGCTTCTCCCGACGTCGTTCATCGAAGTTTCAGTGACGCTCAATTCAAATGATTCAGTTTGTTTTCTTTTGTTTTTTTTTGTTTTCGATTTATTTTTTAATTTCCTTCTTCTTGTTTTAATTGTTTTAATTATAATTGTAATAATTTCATTTACAATTTGACTCAATAATATATATATATTTGTATATATGTGTACACATTTAAATGCTTGAAAAATTTATAGCGATATTTACAATAAAATATAAAATTTTACTTTTATAAGTCTTACATAAAGAATTATCATGTGTTATATATTTATATATCTTTATAATCAGTTACATAATTAACAAATTTAATATTTCAGATCAGATGATATTAAGAATATCAACATTGGAATAAGAGTAGATAAAACGAAGATAAAATTAAAGAATTAAAATACATGTGAGATATTCGATTTTTGAAAGTGATAAAATGAATAAATTAATGAATTTAATTTTCAAAGACAATTATTATATAACTAATTGATATTTATGCATTTATTTGATTGTACTAATTTCGAATCAATCAGCCTAAAAATTATACTTTTTTTAACACAAAGATAATATTTGAAATTTTAATTGATAGCGAAGCGTATTATCATCCAGATACCATCATTATCATCATCATCATATACAAATAAATTAAACTGAAAATTTCCAGCGATGTTACGCCAAATTTTTACGGTACATAAATATTATAAAACACAATTGATCGTTGGGTAATTAATCAAGCTTAGACTATCATCCGGTTGGACATAGTCCAACATTTCCTCCATCTGCCTACGCTTACCACTGTCCAATCGTATTCCGTA
The DNA here is from genome assembly GCF_014066325.1 of Apis laboriosa. Classification (NCBI taxonomy): domain Eukaryota; kingdom Metazoa; phylum Arthropoda; class Insecta; order Hymenoptera; family Apidae; genus Apis; species Apis laboriosa. The sequence continues at coordinate 158,323 of NW_025222134.1, forward strand.
TAATCCGAGTTTTCTAGTCATTCGAAAGAAAAGTATACTTTTCCTATATTAAAATGCAATACGTATTTCATGAAAATTAAAAGATTGCAATTTATAATATTATAAATATAATACATGTTATATTCTTCAGAATGCATATTCAATAAAATAAAGATATAAAATAAATCCGTTCTAATCGTGATATCTTCTACTCAACTGTCTGCCCTTTACAGTTTACCCTCGACTCAAGACCTTATTCTCGCTTTGTCCCTATTTTTCTCCCTTCTTTAGTTCCTCTTCAAGGACTTATACGTGACTCTAATTTTGATACGTCAACAAAATTTACCCTATGTACTTTACATTATTCTGGACTAGAGATGCACAATTTAAATTTTACCTTTGATTCCCAGAATGCCAATCTCATTTTAAAGAAAAGAAATATCCTTTTTTCTTCAAAAAAAAAAAAAAAAAAAAAACTAATAGTTGATTTTCTAGACTCAAAAACATCTTTGATATAGATTTCATGGATTCATAATTCTTGGTGAGTTTTCAAATAATATTATTCAATGATATTTGATCTCGGATAAAATAAGAAGGATACGTTTTATTATAAACATATGAAATTGACAATTAAATCAGAATATCACGTGATAAAGTAAAAGAAGCGGAATCAAGAAGAAAATCGAGGAAACGGTATAAGATGTAGAAAACAGTTTTACGCACGAATGTAGAGAAGAACAGAACGATGGATGACGAGTGCAAGAAAACTCTTGAGTTACAATACAGCCACGTCACATCGTATCCGTAGACGTCGGTTCGTGCTTCCCCTTCATGGTTTCGCGACTCTTCAACCCTTTTGCACAGCCTCTTGTTACACGGTTACCCTGCCCTTCCCTCTTTAAGGCTTCGTTTAGGATGGGGTTACCGGTCGTTACGGCCAGTTTGGAGGGTACTCTTTCCACGCGTACGACAGGAAACACGGACCCGTGTACTTTAAGTAGGCGCATCAAAAGAAGAAAAGCCTTTTTTCGCTCTTGTTCTTTGCTTCCTAACTTGGTCTCTTTCTTTGCCTCCTGCTCTATTCCCTCCCCGTTATCCTCTCTTTTGTCGAGATTAAAAATCGTCGCTAATAAACTAAGCGAATACTTGTTTCGACGGTTACCGTTTCGAAGAGATTTCGACCGGTCGAATGCAAAAGCTGCTTAACTGTATGGACGAAGAAGGGAAAAGGGTTATGAATATGAAAAATAATTGGTCAGAATCGTTCGAAAAGTTGGCAACAAGGCGAAAGATGAATTAGTTTTAGTATACATAGGTAATGGAGATCGAATCTTTGCAGATGTGAAATGTCAAGATAGGTATATAAGTATGTCGTTAGGAAAATGAGAAACAATGTTCTCTGAAGCATGTTGCACCGGTAACTAGTTGAAGCGTACAAAAAGGATCTTTGGTTAACAGGCAGACAAAAGAAGAGAGGGATGAGAGATGTCAGGGGTAGAGATGAACGGATAAACAGACAACGTAGAGCACGGGATGGACGAGCAAATGGCAAATGGACGACGAACACAAAACGCAAGAGACGCGATATGTAAAGCGATACGAAGACTAGCACATATTTTACGTATATACGTGTACATATTTTCGAGAAGATCGCAACGTACGATCATCACCGGTTTCAAATCTGCGAACGTTTTATTTTGTTTAAAAGCACCAGTCCATTTGAGAATTTCTTGAGAGTATTTCTCGTAAATTGTAATTTGTCGCACAATTTGAATATTACAAGTAACAATTATCTTCAGATAATCACTTTCAATACAGCATTCATTAGAAATAATTCTCAAAAATAATTTTACTTCTAAACGAACTTGTATCCTAAAAGAGTTTCAAGAATCGATATTATTGATTATATGCGATCTGAAAAAAATTAAAGAAAATTGAAAATATTACTGTAAAATTGACAACATTATTATCAATATTATTTACATATATGGACCTTATAATTTAATCTTTGGATAATCATTGCCATCCTCAATTTTTTCAAACTTCCAAATGGAATACTTTTCTATTTCGAATTTAAGAATCTGATCAAAATGTTAAAAAACAAGAAAAAAACATAGACGAGAATAAATGTATAATTAATGAAAAGTATGTATAAAATAGTTGAACATATTGATGTTTGCGCTCTGTCATTATTTGATGGTCGTCTCGCGATACGAATGCATGGGTGAATCAAGCGGCGCATTGCGACAGTTTGTCGAGAACTAGCTGACAGATGTATATATGTAAATTTTCCAGAAATAATAGTCATAGATATATCTTTCTTTTCTTCTGTTCTTTCTGTTTTCTCCTTTGTTTTATATATTGTACATTGCAAGTATCCGGAAACTTGGAATCGATCTTGTATTTCCAAGTAACAGTAAAGTGTACAAATTAACGATAAATTAATAAAGCAATATCTCTTAGTAAGTATCTCTTAATAAAACTAGATATTGATTTGTACTATTTATTAATAATAAAATAAAAGAAAAAATATGACTAGAGTAAAAAGTATTATTGGTATAATATTCTCTTAAAAGATATTGAAAAATAATATCTAAAACTTTGATATATATCGATACTGGCGTTGATAGACTCGATATCTTGAATTTGGCCCCTAACAATAATTAGTCGCAGTGTCAGCGAAATTGAGCTAAGGTGTTGGTTATAGGCGCTGCTTTTGCGATAACTCGACGGCAAACGCGCGTCGGTATACACGGAAAAGGATCAATGAGCAGGTTCAATAACCTGAAATCCACTTGACGTCCGACTATTGGTACGAACGACTGCGTCGTTTCAACAACCAAAATAGATATTCATTTTCCAAGAGTGCTATTTTCCCAGCCAGACACAAATCCAATACCTGGTGATTTAAGTGGTTTTGCTCGGGTCAAAGACCCGATGACAGAAACATGCTTGGATTACTCCGGCGTTTTCACCGAAATCACATTTACATATTGTCTAAACAGTAATTAACTGTTTATGATACACTTTTGGCGAAAGATAGAAGAAAAAAGCGATAAAAGCAAAGGGAAAGAGAAAAAATACAATGAAAAAATAATAATAGAACGATTTATTAATTGTATAAATTTAAATTTTGATTGTAATTTAATAAGTTGCAAATTTTTTTTTTTTTGAAATGAAAATGTGGCGAGAAATGTTAATGATTATAGTTTGATGGCATTTGAAAGAAGATGGGATTTGTATTGTAACTAGCGCGTGAATCCTATGTACAAATCGAGGTAAGTGGAACAAGAGGGAAGAAGAAAGGCCAAGTAAAACCAATAGAAGCTAAGAGTATTCATTAAGAAGGGCTAAGATAATGCATATATATATATCTATAATGTATATTTATATCTTACAGAACTTGACATAATTTTGCAATTTTCATAAAAAAGTCATCGAATTTGATTTGTAAAATTACTTAGCATATTTCACGAGAATGAGAACATGCGAAATGAATTTTGCGAAAAATTGATATCAATAGATTCTAATTTTCTATTCTATGATATTCTTTTTTTATAATTTTTAGATTTTTCCATTTATTAAAATCTATAGAATAATATTTTTTTTATTTGAAAGAAAAAATTAAAATTCAGATCAGAAATACTTAAAAAATTAAATTATATTGTATTGTATATATTTTAAAATTTATTTGTACTAATATACTTGTATTAATATTTTTGTATACATAATTTCGAAAATTCAATGATAAATCGATTATGAATATTCTTCGATATATTGGAGTATCAATCAATACTTCGAAGTCGAAGGAAACAATCGAAGAGAGACATAACCTCGATAACAAAATCAGTCATGTCTTGTAGAGAGTAACGAATATATCAATTTGGAACGATTGAAGAAAAAAAAATCTTAATTAATTAAAGTGTGATAAAAACAAAATAAAAAAAAATTAAAAATTAAAAAAAATGGATGAAGAATATGAAGATATCACGTGTTGTCATCGAATAACTATATTTCATCCCATGATACGAAACATACTTATAACGAAACCGGTTATACAGTATTTTGGATTCGATGTGACTTGGGCAAATTTATTTGACATAACGACTTACATAGGCATAATAGTAATGGCTTGGGCAGTATTGTATTTTTTATTGGACAAAACGATGATACCAAACAACGATGGTTTCGGTTTATTCTTTCTTGCAATATTTTCTTATTGTCTTGGCAATTTTTTTTCGATTATCCCATATGTAAAACTTCCACCCATGCTTGGAATGTTAATCGCTGGCTTGATTGTTCGCAACTCCGGACTTTACAATATTCACGAAGAACTTGGTATCATAACAACCGCTAAGATCAGAACATTTTGTGTAACTTTTATCATGATACGTTTTGGACTTCAATTATCATTTACCAGTATAACTAAGAATACAATGTTCATAATATTTTTGGCTATCGTTCCTTCTTCAATCGAAATACTCATGATCACAGTATATTGCAGATTCATTTTATTATTTCATTGGGACTGGTCCTTTATGACTGGGTGAGTGACCAATCGAAAGTAAATGTACTATATATATGCCATAATTTTTCTCCTACTGTTTTTTTTTCTCTTATTATTCTTTTATTATAATTTTTTCATTTTCGTATATTGGTACAAAGAACAATAGTTAGTGGTATATCGCCAGTGGTGATCATGAACACTTTCCTAACTTTAATCGAACAAGGTTATGGAGAAGCTAAAAGACTAGACACAATTCTCTCCACTGCTGCTTGCATCGACGCTGTGCACGTTATTTCCCTGTTCGTGCTTTGTTTTTCGATCGTTTTCGCTAACGGTAGGCTACCGTTCGTTATTAAGCTGAAATAAAATATAAAAACATAATCTTTTCTTGATTTCTAATAGTAAAATAGAAAATTATTTTCTATAGTTTTATTCGATTTTAATATTTGATTTATAATTTATATTCGATTTCAATTTTGATTTTTTCATTTTATTTGTTAATTTTTATTAATTTTATTCTAATTGTTTCCTGTGTTGAAAAACATAATATTTCCATGATTAATTCTTTTTCAGATGAATATAAAACTCAATGGTGGTTTTATTTATCCATCACTCTTCGCGATTTAATTTTGGGCCTTTCAATGGGAATATTTCTAGGGATTTGTTTCATCTTTTTCCCCCATCGTAGTCATGTAGGTATTTTATATGTTTTTTTTACTATTTTCTACTATTATTCTTCTGCTATTCTTTCTCTTTCTCTTTCTCTTTCTCTCTCTCTCTCTCTCTCTCTCTCTATATATATATATATATATATATATCTATCTATCTATCTATCTATCTATCTATCTATCTATTTATCTTTTTCTTTATTTCATTTATCATTATTAAATCAATTTATCAATACACCAATTAGAGATACGTAGATCGGTATCGTGTAATCTGCTTGATACTCGGCTCTTTGATGTGCACAACAGGAATTGCGAAGATAGCCATTTCCGGTGCAGGATTTTTATCCACTTTAACAATAGCATTTATCAGCATAAGTGGTTGGAAAATTTTGTCGCATAAATTTGATGTAAGTATCAGTTTTCAAGTTCATTTTCTGGTAGGTACATGTAAAGATTGCTAATATATTTAGTCAGCTAATTTACGAAGAATAATGCATACACTTTGGAAGCTGGCACAACCAATTTTGGTCGGAATTATAGGTGCTGACATTGATATCACACTGTGGACTATATCCAGATTCGGATTACATTTATTTTGCATTCTGATTGGATTAATGGTAAATTTATAAAATTTTAATACAGAATCTTAATTATTAAAATAAAAATTTTGGTAGCAACAGGAAAGAAAAAATATTTAAATTTCAATTAATTTAAAAAATTTATTAATTTTTTTTTAATGACAGTCATTTGAAAGACAGTGATATAACAAAATACCAGTCACTTTGTAAACATATGAAACTGGTGGAAAAAAATATGATTTTGAAAAAGTTTATAAATATTTATTCTGAACTAAAAATTTATTTTTATATGTCAAAAATTTTTATATTAATAAAACAAAATTTTTTATATTAACAAAAATAGCAAAAATATTAAAAAATTCATAATGAACAAATTAATCTAAATACAAAATATACAGTTCAGATAATTGTCTTGTTAATTGATGTTTTAATAATCGAATTTGTTGATCATAGAAGATATAATCGATTCATTCTGATAATCAAGATTCTATTTTATTTGGTTAAATTCTCTGCTTACATGATTAATTTGAACAAATATATTTTTTGTTATATACGAGCATAGGGACGATGCGTTACTGCTTATATTGTAGCATGGTCGATTAGTTCATTTACATGGAAAGAACGACTGTTCTTAATTACGGCTTCTATACCAAAAGGTACTTTGCAGGTATTTATATAATAGTTTTGATTACATTACATAATAATTGGATCAAGTTGAATATATATTTATAAATGCAAATCAAATGCAATATTCAAATTTTATTTTATAAGATTCAAATATTATTCATAAAATATAATTCATTAATATAATTCATTATATACTTTATTCATTATACTTTCGAAATATCTAATCTTATTCTTTGATCAGTTGGTTTCGAATCTTATTTCCTTCGAAATATTTGTAGAAGATATAAATCTGGTCTATTATCGAACTTATTTGTGATATTCGATATACTTGATCTCATTAAGATATTCATTATATTTCTATTTATCAATTCAAAAATTCATAAATTCAAATTTAAAGGCAGCTTTAGGGCCATTAGCATATGATCAATTAAGGAACAACGAAGGAAACGAGGAATTCGAAATGGCTTTAGACATCGTCAGATTATCCGTACTTACCTTTTTCCTGGCACCGATCGCATGCTTTTTGATGAACTACACTGGACCGATTTTCCTTGAACAAATTACTGAAGAGCAACGTCAAAAAGATCGCGAATTAAGTTATTTGCGAATTCTTTCTCTTTTGCCAGAATCATCTAACAATCAGGAATTATAAAGTTGTGCTTACATGCTTTTTCTATTAGAATCAATCGATTGCTGACATTGCAATATCGATAATCATGATCAATCAATCAGAGTTGTTGATATCTTCGCGACAAATGTTGCATGTTATAATATAAAATTTAGTAAACTTGATATGTATTAAAGTTTTCGTAGATAAATCCAATTGTTGATACGATTTTTCATCACTTTTTTTAAAAATTTTTTCAGAGCTGTTTGTTATGAATTTATGATTTTTATTTGATATTTTATCCTTAAAATAAGAAAAAATTTTTCATAATTTATAAAACTTTGTATTTGTAATATTAATTTATAACCTTAATTATATATAATCTTATATTGTCGTAATATCTTGTCTGATATCCTAATTGTATATTATTGATTAATTATGTATATAACAGTTATTGTTAAAAACTTTTGTCATTAAAATTAAACTTGTTTGTTGAAATATCTATTTTAAGAATAAACTCTCATAATCTCGTTTAATAGAATATGAAATACAAGATGAAATACAGGATAGATTTAACATTTAATATAGAATTTTGTGTCTCGTTTTGAAATACCGATTACATAAACAATTAAAATGTTTGATATGCTCTTTTTGATATAATTGCAGAAATTATATATATATAATTATATAAAATTATATATATATATTAAAATATTAAATATTATATATAAAATATTCTTATATATTATTACATTATATTCATAAATTTTTTAATTACTTTGAATTTATTGCTAGATTCATTTATGAATTAAATTATTCATGAATTAAAATTTATATCTGTATTTTTTATTATAATATAAAAATAATATCAATTTATGAAATTTATTTCTTTATATTACTATATTAAAAATTATAAATATTAATATTTATGTAACACAAATAACAAAATATCAAGAATTTAAGATCTGTAAAACTTTATGATCTGTAAAAATCTATAATTTTTAATATATTAGGCAAAGAAGAAATTAGAATCATAGAATTTCTGGATATATAAATCTTTATAAACTAAATAATATTAATATAAAAAATATTAATATAAATATTAATATAAAAAAAAGCAAATATTAGAATAAATACGGAGAAATTAAGGAATTAGCGCCATCTCTAGACTGTCATGAATAAAATAGTATAAACAAGAAAAAAAAAAAATAGGGATAGAACAAAAATTTAAGAATCAATACCATCTTTAAAACGGTATATATGAAATTAAATATGAACGAGAAAAGCAAATAATAAAAGAAGAGTAAAGATAAGATAAAATAGAATAGAAGTAACCATTAGCGTCATCTCTTAAAAAATTTTAGAAAATAATTCTTTTTCTAGTTCTTAAAAGATGGCATTAATGGTTACTTCTTATTCTATTTCTATCTTTTTCTAATATTTACTTTCTTTATCTTTATAAATTTAATCTATGGCATTCTAGAAATGGCATTGATTCTTTAATTTTTATTTTTTTTGTTTTTTTTTCACTATTAATATTTATTCATATATAATTATGACTAGAGATTATGATTAGAAAAAATATTGGATATCAATTGAATATATTTTATTTATTTATTTTATTTATTATTTCTCTTTGAAAACTACAATATGTTTTAATCTTTAATATAAAAGATTTATATATTTTCAGAATTATAATAAAATAACAATCTTATGTAGCTTATTTATATATAATATAGATATTTTGACATAAAGTATGATGACAGTATTTAATCTATTAATAAAAGAAATAAGAAGGAATTTTAAAATATTCTAAAAAAAAAAATGAATTTTCATTTGTCGAATCTATATATTATACTATACTACTATATTCACTATTTATGATCTTTTAAAACAGTTAATTAAAATAATAAATTGAATATAAGACACTAGAGATTTAATATTATTTAGTTTTATGAAAAAATATAAAAAAAAAAATTAAAAAATTTACAAATTAGTTTTCTAATTCAAGATTTAGAAGTTATTTACAAAATACATTTGACATTTGACATTTGCTATTTCATATTATTATTTTACTGTAGATTATCATTTAATTTTCATTTTTTATTTCATTGTATAATTTAAAAAGTTATTATTATATAACTATATATATTAATTACTTAATATAATAACTTAATTTATTAATAACTTATATATTAATTATAGACAAAAAAAATATTTAGATAAAAATTAATTTCAAATTAATCTTTACAGTTTAAATCTCGGATTGATTAGCAAAGTAATATTGATAATATCTATATTTATAAATAGATTTCATACGGATTTATCACTTTTTTGTCTCTACATATCTTTAGTAGATCTAACAATTATTTTAAATAGTATAATGCAATAGCATAATGTAATTATAATGATACAAAAAAGAAAAAAGAAAAGTAACTTTTAACCTGTTTGTAAAAATGAGTCTGATCTTAGTATCATTTAGATTGTTGTCGAATAGTTTTAAGGTTAGTAAATAAAAGTTTTTGTTTTATTTGAATGTTTTATATTTTTGGAAAAGAAATGTTGAAATTAATACCAATGATACCTTATATATGGTAATAGTGGTATAAGTGCTATAATTATGTATCAAAGATTATTAAGTATGATTGGGAAAAATGAAATATTACTCGTTGAGTTTTTTTTAATACTTTTTTGCAAACAAATATCTTCAGAATGTAGACAATTAACGGCTTGTTCGTGTATGTTTTCTAATGGACAAGGTTATAATTTGTCACCTCTGAGTAATTCAAGGTCAGTAGATTGAAAATTCTAACCTCTTTACATTTTACGCATTAATTTCTAATTAAAAATAAATATTTATTAGCTTAATAGCCACCGATGATTTCAGTAATTTCACTTTTTATTATCATCCTTGTATGAATACACCATTAGGCAATAAATCAACTGATTGTTATAAAGGTGTTTCTGTAAGTAAAATTCAAATTCATTAAAATAGCATAAATTTGTATTAAGTTTTATTGTCAATATTATTTAATATACTTCGTTTACATTCTAGTTATGTGCTGTACACGACAATCATACTTTTAGTCTAGGTAAAGCAGAAGAAACAAAAATAATTGTCGAAATAGATAATGCGAAACCGCCCGTTTTCATTCTTCGTAATGAAAATAATAGTATAACGACAATAGCTCTAGCTTGCTGTAATAATTTATGTGGTACTCATTTATATGTGGATTCTATCAATGTTGATAAGAATGAATACGTATGTTTTAAATTTTTTAATTCTAAAAATATATAATAATATAAAATAATATATTTTCCATTGTATGTTAAATATGCTTGCTTATATTTTCTTACTTCAGCATCTAATATTAACATCTTCTTATGCTTGTAAAACGACACAAATTAAAAGTCTTTCTACTGGTTCTATATTGCTTATCTATTTTTTTATATTAACTGGAATATATTTTATTGGAGGAACGATAATTTTAAAGTTTTTACGAGGAGCAACTGGTTGGGAAATGGTACCTAATCATGAATTTTGGCGGAATCTTCCTTCACTTGTTAAAGTAAGTGAGAATTTATATCATATTTTAATTGAATTTCTATCATATTCTGTTATTTTTTTTATATTAACATAATATAACTCATTATAAAATTAAAAAATTTTATTTTATTTTTACAGGATGGAGTTGTATTTACTTTTAATTGTTGTCGCTTAGACAGTTATGAAAGAATATAAAATTATATGATTATAATTTAAAATGCAATATAAATTTAAGAGATCATAAAAAGTACTCTTGTGGATTTAATTAGCCAATAAAACGCTAAAATAATTTTTTATTGTAAAATTATCAATGAATATATTCTTTAAGATATGTATATTTTTCAAAGATATAAAATGCTTATATGCAAATGTATATATGTGTATAACGCATTATGCATTCATAGTGTTTGATATTGTGTGAAAGTAGCTGAATATTTAATTATGTTACATACACATAATAATAATTTTATGATATGTAATATTTTATTAATGATTATTAATAATATAAAAATATAAATACTTATATATAAATTACATATACGGTCTTATATACATACACGTGTGCTTGCACACATATATATTTTTGTATATTTTTATTTTATAATACACGTGTATATATGAAAGATTTATAAAAATGTTTAAATATGTGCGATTGTGATGTTTTAAATAAAAACACAATCTATTGCGTTTTTACTTTCAATAAAATTAAACAATGCGCTATTTGTGCATCGATAATAGAGATATATCGGATATAACAAATAGAAATGACTTATATTAAATTTTAAAATACTGTGTTTTTTCTTTTTTATATAAAAATATAGAATAAATATATGCGATTTAATGTCACATATTTATCAAACCATTGTAATAAAAAAGCATTAATTTCAAAAGGATTCAATACCATTGACAGGTACAGAAACTTCTCGATCAGTTTGAATAATCATCCAACTTCCATTGATATTCAAGTTACAAATATTGATGTTTTTCAAGGAAAAAACGTTTACAATTTGCGCTAAATCTTGTATATTACTTGTTTGATATAAAGAAATGAAATCTCCTAAAGTTATTCCATCAGAAAACAATGCGTCATCTAATGAGAGTAACATCGGTTTGTTGTTACAAACGGTTCCTGCATAAAAATGAGAAATAAATCAATAATGCAATAATCTTTATTTCATTTTTACCTTTGATCCAATGACCCTCAGCTTGAATAACAATTGCTTCGATGTTCGTTGATTCTTCGTAGCTTCTTTTGATATCGATACCTATTTCTTGTGCTAATGTCGGTGCGTTGATCAAATTTAAACCATTTTTTGTTTGCCCTGATAAGATCCCAACAAGAACAGCTGTGTGAATGAATGTTTTTTTTTCCATTTCTTTATTGCCAATAATTTGATTATGTATGGTTATATTCAATTTTCCTTTCAAAATCCGACTGATCAAATTGCCTAATTTTTTCGATAATTCAATCCATGATGCGTTTTCATCTGACATAGCAGCGCTCAACATTGGAGCATTTACGATTCCGGTAATTATATATTCCGTTGATCTACCGGCTAACACCAAAAATTGTTGGGCTATTTCTTCGGCAACTCGTTGCTGAGCTTCCTCAGTACTTGCTCCTATACCATACAAAAAAAATTATTAATTTTTTGAAAAGGAATTTTATTTTATTTATCTTATTTTACCTAGATGAGGAGTAGAGATAACTTTAGGATGTGCAATTAATTCTAGAGTAACAGAGTTTTTTGGCGGTTCTTCTGTAAATACATCCAAAGCAGCGCCAGCACAGTGGCCCGATTTTAACGCATTCAATAATGCCTCTTCATCTACGATGCCACCACGAGCCACATTTATGATACGTACTCCCTTTTTACATTTCGCCAATGTTGTAGCATTGATTAAATCTAAAACAATTAGTAATTAATTATTAATAATAAACGATTTATTAAAAATTAAGAAACAATTATTTCGTAAATATTAGATAAAATTAAAAGATAGTACTTTTCGTTTGAGGAATAAGTGGTGTATGTACAGTAATATAATCAGCCACTGGCCATATCTCATCCAAAGAAAATTTCTCAACATCAAGATAGTCTGCGTCTTCAGATGTGAGTAGGGGGTCGAAGGCGATCACTCGCATTCCATATGCTTGCATCCTTCGTGTCACTTCACGTCCAATACGACCCATTCCAAGTACGGCAAGAGTTTTCTTGGATAATTCGAAACCGGAGTACAATTTTCTGTCCCATCTTCCGTCTTTTAATGATTGAACTGCTTGAGTAACATTACGCGCCAAATTAGAGATTAGAGCGCATGTTAATTCGCAAGCGCTAATGCTGTTTCCACCGGGAGTACTGAAAAAATTCAAATCGGTTAGTGTTTTCTTTTAAAGTTAAATAAAATTAAAAAGATAAAAAAAATGAGTATACTTCAATACAATGACTCCTTTTCGTGTGGCAGCTTCAAGATCGATGTTATCAACACCAGTACCAGCTCGGCCAACAACACGAAGGTTTGGACAACAAGCGAACACATCGGCAGTTACTTTTGTTTCTGATCGAACAATCAATCCTTCGTGATTCTGTTTTGAACATACGTATGTATATATATTATATAAATATGCAATTTTTTTTTTAATTATTTCGTTTCTTTTTTACGAATAAGTTATCATGGAGATTGCACATAACTGTGCATTCGCAGATGTATATACATGATAGAAGGGGAACTTGGGTAAAGTTAAGTACAACGACCCAATGAACCGGTATTCACATTCGCCAACTAAACTGGTTCTAGCCGGTTGAATCGACTAGAATGTAAGTGGTAATTTAGCGAGATTAAAAAATGAAAAGTGGAAGAAGGAAGAACGAGAAAGTTGAACTGTTACAGTTTAATACTATTGCTATTACATTTAAATTGAAATAAGTTGGTTTTGTCAATTGGTTTTTTCAAACAAAATAAAAAAATATAAAATAATTATAATGATTTCGCGATTTTTTGAAAATACTTGTTAATGTGAAATCGAAATATTTGCTAGGAGAAGAAAGACAAAAAGAGAAAAAGAAATAATTTAAATTAATATCAAATTTATACATACCTGTAGCTCTTTTATCAGTTTTTCCTTTGATAATTTACATTTGGTGGTAACTGAAATACCGTGACGAAGAAGTAACTCACCGCAACATGCGTCTACGGGATCGCTTATGAGAACGCTTCTAAGTGTGATTGACATGCTATCCTTGAATAAACAGAATTTAAGTATCTTGATTTCCGCTACTAATATATATCTTTTATTTTTATTTTTCATAATTCTATTTACATAAATTTCTTGTGTTTGATATATATATATATATATAACAACGAACCGATTGTTTTTATTTTACACGATTTGTTCTTATGTTCAAATTATTTATAAACTAAATTCCTTTTTTCTAACGTTTGATAATGATTTATATACTATTTAAGTAAAAACGATGAATTTGATTCTTAAGTAAATAATTATTAGTTATGTAAGTGAATGCGTAGAATATGCAGTATGAAAAATTGTAATGCATTTGCAACGCGATCAAAATGTAAAATAGTATAATGTTAATGTCATTCGTACATTCAATATGATCGATAGAAAAATGTTGATCGATTGACACATACCTTGAAGAAATGTTTTTCAATGTAGTTGAATATATATCTCTGACGATTCGTTGAAAACGAGCGTAAATTTCTACTGCTGCGTTCGGCAATCCAACCGTAAACTGTCTGTTCGTTGGTGATATATCTTCTTATAGTAGTGTCCCCACTCGGTCAGTGAAGCACGCATCTACCATCACTCATATATTTTGTTATTTTTGTTCAAATCATTATTGTTTCAAATAAAAAGGCGATTATCGATTTGGAAAGATTATTCGATTAATATGATAAATTTTTTACTATATAGTAGCACATATTTTATAAACTTTTTATTTGATAATAGAGAATAAATATGCATATTCTTTATAAAATCGATTGCTAAATTATTTTTTAATAGATTTAATTTTTATGACTTCAATTGAATATGAATTTTAAAGTAACTTTTGTTTAATAAGAAAACGATTATATTTATTACAATGATTATCACAGTCTAAGGTAATGATTTTCAGGTTAAAAAAAATTATTCTTATCGTTTATCGTTTTTAAATTCGTTTATGTTCATATTGTGTTTATGAATTCCTTTTCATTTTCATTAATTATTTCTGAAAAATTGAGAAAAAATACTTACGTTCGTGTTACACGTGCTTGATATACATCTACTGCAAACAGCAAAATATATTTTTCATTCTGGGGTCATCTAATGTTATGTGATGCAATTTCTGCTGGGGGTCTGATTTAGCAATAATAATAATTATTACATCGTTATCACGAGTTCTGGATTTGCTCAGCTCATTTATTTATTTTATTTTATTTTTTTTTTTCATTTTGCTTCTATTGTGAGATAAACCGCGAAACATTGCAAGTCTGATACATTTACGCGGCATCCAATTTACTTGAACTTTGAACATGTCAATCAATATTTTCCCATCGTCTTTCATTTTTTCAACTTTTTTTTAATTGTTTATTTTTATATTTCTTTGTCTATTTGCTTACGGCTTCTATTATCTTGCATTCGAAAATGTTTCAAAAATGTTTGCAAATGATAACAAATATAAGCGTATAATTTAAATAGTTATATTCTTTTTAATGAAAAATATTATCTTGATTGCAAAGTTTTTTTTTCTTATTCAATATCTATATATAATCAATTATACATATACATATAACTATATAAAAAAACTATATATAAATATAATAGTTTTTTTTTTATTAATAATTCTTGATATTAGTGGTAACTTATTATTAAAATTCATTTGTTTTTTAACAGCTATGATCTCATGATTATCGATTGAGATGCAAATGTCTTATTGAGAAATGATCAACCATTGTTTGATAAAATGCCTAGGGAGAAGTCGATGGACCGGAGTTAACCGGTTACTTAGCTGCGAACTCGTGACCCCAACTGATAACTTAAGAGGAAATAAAAAAAATGCAGATAATGCTCACATGATTCGACAGAAAGAAGGAAAAAGGAGAGAGTGGAAAAACGATGATGGATTGAAATGAACGAAGAGATAAACAGTGAATAAATGAGAAAGAAATTATATTGCATCTTAAATACTAAATGTCTATACAATATCTAACTGCGTTATTTAGATAATCCATGGACCTAGAAAAGGAATTTAAGTTTAGCTTTATAAATAAAAAAAATAAACTAAAGTCTTGCACTTTTTTATAATTTTAGTAAAATTACTCAACATTGAATATTTGTTTTATATAAAATTTTTATTACAATAATTCTTATTGAATATAGTGTATAATTTAATTTTTAGGTTAAAAATTATTTTATTGAACTTTGATATAGATAATAATTTTAATTTTAATTGATTATATAATTTTGATGCATTAACTGAAGAGAGAATTAATTTAAAATATAACAAAGCATCAAATTGAAATATTTGTCAAAGTTGAAAAGAAACGAAAAAAAAAGTTGCATGCAAGTTTCATGTGTAATGAATTGTAACAATATAATATTACTGATCTATTTTAACTCTGTTATAGTTTTCAAATTTTATAGCTTATTTTTTATTTTTTCAAATTTATAAATTCTTTAATAATAAGAAAATATAATTGAATTGAAAAAAAAATCAATATCAAAATACTTTATTATTAAATTATATGTATCTACGCAAACAATCGATAGAATATACGATAATATTTCCATATCATTTGACTATATCATTCTCCTTATTTTCATAAGGAAGTTTCAATTTCTAATGTTTCAATAATATTATTACGTTTTTGACCTAAATTAATATCTTGAAACAAGATATGTAGGATAACAAGATATATGGAAAATCAATTTTCTCGACATTTAAAATGGAATGATACAAAACATCGTATATTCCTTAATAAAATATTTATCGATTTTTACTTTTACTTTCTTTCCATTTCAATTATTGGATAATAATTGATCAATGTCATTTCATTAAAATTCTATTATAAATCTCGTTTTTAAATAAAATAAATTTCATTTTTTTTTTTCCATTATCATTCAATATGTATGATTTGATGTAGAAATCTTTTTGTCTGCTAAAACCACTTGTGCTAGTGCCAAATATGGATGATATGTTAACTTAATGCGAATTCCACGTAATTGGAAAACTCAACAATTCTGTTCTATTGATTCATCTTCTATTTCTTTATTTTAAAATTTTTTTTTTATATTTATTTTGCGAGAATAACCTTTAATCTTTTGATATAAATTTGTACTAGAAAATAATATTGAAATGACTATAATCTATTTTTATTTTATTTTTAGTATATATTCTTTTCTATATTCTTTTCTTTTTTTATATAGACTTCAGATCATGACAATGATATTATTATTATATTATATTATATTATTATATGATATATAATGACAAAAAAAAGAAATATAAAACAACATACACAAAGAAAATTAAAATATGGAAGAAAATGGAAGAAAATGTATATATTTGAATAAAAATAATTTCATTTTATATATTAAGAGAAAAATAAAGTAATAATTTCATATAGAAAAATTTTCGATTTATTTTAAAAGGATATTCTAATTTAATCATGAAAAATTTGTCAATGAAGCATATAAAAGAGTTTTGCAGCCAATAAATTAATTTCTTCAAATATTTGTTCTGTATCATATATATTATCATATTATATTGCAATTAAATTCTCGTTTAGTTTATTAGGAACTGAAATAAAATTAAATATAACAAATTATAAGGAAAAAGATTTATGTTCATTTTGTAATATTTGTGACGTGTTAATATAATTCTTTTAAGAAATTTTTTTATTTCTCTTCGAAAATTATATGAGAAAAAAGTATATAAAGAGTTTAAACAAGAGTTTGTATACGAAATAAAATTGGATAAGGTTAGAAGAGTGCTCAGATTCAACGTGCAATCATAATTCGAACTCTAGTGATGCTAGACTTGTTGCGACAAATTATACATGGTGAACATTCTCACCATAATGATCTATAACCGTAACATTCTAAAATTTAATTTTTTAATTTGATTATTATTCGATTTTTTTATACTTTAAGTATTTATATATATCCAATTAAATAAAATAAACTTATTATGTAAATATTTTAGAAGTCGAATCATTGAATGTAAACAAAATCACGTGACAAAATCTAGGGAAATCAGAGTTGCACTCAATATAATATAAGATATATAATATTAAGATATAAAATTACTTTTCGCACATAAATTTCTATAAATAGTTATTTGTTATCAATATAAACATAAACAATATAATAAAAAAGATAAATTGCTTCCAAGATAAAAATTTATAAATACAACTTATTTTCATGGAAATAAGCAATCAATATAGAAAAAAACTGGCATCAGTAACCGAAATATTTTACGTAATGATATAGTATATAAATCGATTCTGATATTGATTAGTTTGGTAACAAATATTGAAATTATTCGAAAGAAATTGAAGTTGCAATATCTGTCATGTGATTTGATTTGTTTATTTTTTTTTAAACGAAATATATGAGATCTATCTGGAATAAAAATTTATTCTTTTGAATATCTTAAAAATAAATCGCATAATCTTAATGTAATAATAATTTGAATTAAATTTTACTGTATGCATGTACATAATCATTGTTTTGTGCAATTCAATTATCAGTGAAATATTGTTGAATAAGTTTACATGTATTATGTGATTATCATGTCATTAATAATAATTGAATAAGATTTAAGTCTTAAAGAAACATTGTATAATTTAAGTTTGTTTTTTTACAAGATTTTTCTATAAGTTATAGTTTTTTCTAAATTGAAATCGCTATTGAATAAAAAAATTTCAAATTAGGAACAAAATATCAAATCATGATGGTGATTTTAAAAAGAAATTTTGCAAATTGTTTTGATATGAAAGATGATATGAAAGAAATAGTGAATTAAGTTTGTAAGTTTTGGATATTTTAGGATATTTTAAACTAAGAATTAAGAGATTATTCCCATATATGTTATGTTTAATAATAAATAATTCTTTTCCGAATAACCTCATATATGTAGTAATTATAGTATGATACATACCTTATCATACCATGTCTGATATAAAGTATATTTCTGCTTAATTTATGAACGTGATGAACACTATCGTCTTTGCTTTTAGCCGTTGAGCCTGATTCTCCAAGGTGCTACTTCGCCATAAACCGACGATAATTCTGTATAAAGGCAAGACATCAAGAGAAGTGGAAGTAAGTAAATAAAAATGAGATTTACCATATCTAATAGTATTTTGTTATACTTTTTGTTATTAGTTATATATATGATGGATATGATATATCCATTTTATTCATTAAATAATTTTTTGTGGTTTCAATATAGAAAAATTTTTGGCAAGCATAAACGGCTAAGTTCCAAACAATACCTATTGCGATTTATAATTGATTTCTAGTTTAATTTATACGGATTTGCATTTAATAAAATAAACAATAACTAAATATCATTCGATGCAAACTATTACTTAAATTAATATACTCGTTGTATAAGAGAAAGTATGAATGTGAGTTGTTAACTATTCATCAAATAATTTGTTAAAGTTTGGTATATGCAAAAAATATCGACGCAGAAATCAGGTATTGCCAAATTAATTAAAAAAAATTAATACTGCATAGTTGTCAAGAGAACACTATAAAGATCATCGTCAAATTATCTAAAATCAAATTTTATAAAAATATATTTCTGAATATATTTCATATGATCACTCTTATGTAATCGTATATTTATTAATATTTTCGAGCAATATATTATGAAAAGTTCGATTGTAGCATTTGTAAAATGAAGAGAAAACAGAGTTTAACGTAAAGAGTTTCATTATCAACTGAAAGCAGTGAGCGAATAAACAAAAGTATAATAAAGCTTCGATTAAACAAATCACTATTATTCATAATGTCAATCAGGATTTTAATTATTCTTAATCTTTTTCATAGACATAGAAAGAATTATAAGGCAGATAGAGTGGAAATATTCAATATTAGAAATGTATAAGAATTTGATTCTTATATATTTAAATTTAGATCGAGATAGTTCGATATATCGAAAAAAAATCGAGTCCGATTAGATCAAATCGGATTGGATCGATACTTGAAAACATTGAAATATTCGAAATATTAATTTTCAAGTATCAGAATTTTTAATTTTTGATTTTTGAGACATTTTATAGAAAAAACAATGCTATATTATAAAATCATAAGCTATATTATTTTCTTATTTTGTATATTAGATAACATTTTTCCAATTGTCATACAATAATTTATAATAATTACATTAAAAAAGTTAATCATTTTTTTTTCCAAATTTCGCTTATTCACTTGATTTATTCGCTCTTCTGATAATCGAAGTTCTATTGACATAAAATTCTGACATAAAAATAATTTCTGAATGACATGTCTTATGAAATTTTTTCTTTTGAAAACTTAATCTTCCTATTATGTTAAGATATAACCCAATCATAGTTTTAGATTAATATAATTTTTTAATATGAAATTTTTATTGAATGCAAATGTTGCTTTTTTCTTTTTATTAATTGTAACATACACAAATAAATTTTTAATAGATTTAAAAAAAAAACAATTATATCTGTTTCAGAGTTGGAATAAATTTTTACAAATATAATAAAAGGATTAATTAATTCTACTTTAGCATCGACATTTCATGAACACGAATATTTATTACAGAAATGAATTGAAATTTCGATTGAAGAACAGTTTTTATTGATTTACACCGATATTCGCGTTTTTTCATTTTGTCAAAAATTGAGAAAGAATACATTGGACACAATTGATACAAATCAATTTCATCATTGTATCAATCACAATATTTTGAGACTCAAGTAATAATCCAAGTGATCTAGATCAAGACGATCACTTACCGAGAAAGCAGAAAACGAAGACAATGGTATAAAGCATAATAAAAATTACTCTTATATCAATCCTGTCAAAAATGTACTCTTCATTTAGAGATATATCATACAAAGAAGTTTCGTTATCCATCAGCTTTTTTTATTATGAACTTCATGAATGATGATGTCACAGCTGTTGATCATTCTAAAATAAAATTGCAAAAAATACAAAATTATTAATTCTTAATATTTAAAATATAATTTGTTAAATATGAATTGCAATAATTAATTCCATCATGTCATTTTCGTTCTAATCATTTTTCTATTATTAAAAAATTTTTAAATTTTGAAAAATATATAAATAATTATACATTATATTTATAATGATACATCATTTTAAATTTCAAATATTACATTATAATTTAATATATTTTTTATCTATGTTCAACTATTATTAGATAAATCTATCATAAAATAGTTTATTAATAAGATACAGATATTTTTTGTATAAGTTGTAAATATTAATAGTATTTTTAGAAATATTAATATTATTTTTAAAAATATATCATTTTTAAACAAATTTCTAAATAAATTTTTTTTTATTGATTTTAGTTAAAATGAAAAGAAAAATAATAATAAAAAAATTCCAGTTTTTTATACGGAGAAAGAAAGAACAAGTTTTTTTTTTTATTATGCAGTATATTGCAGTATATTTTTGATTATGCTATACTTTTGACAATTGATCATTTCAAAAGAAGAAAACCACATTATAAAGAATTTATTAATCTTTAAATATTAATCAAGTTATGTAAGTAAATTTAATAAGCTGAAACAAAGATAAAATTAAAATTTGTATTATTTTGCATCCAATGTATGGTTTTTATCTTATTCTTCTTAGAAATATTATTTTATTTAATCTAAAGTATCATATTATATATATATTTAATATGTTAAAAAATACGTACTTATATATTAAATTATTTAAATATAATTCTATACTATTTTTTAAATTTAACTTTGACATTGTTTATGATACTATGAAAATTTAAATAATTTAATATTCTTATTCAAAAATTTATTCAAAAAGATACAAAGTATCATTATGAAAGTATCATAATATAGACAATACATATAGACAATTGTGACAATTTTTTCTGAGATTATTATTTTTAAAATATATATAATCTTCTATTTAATCCATAATATATTGTTCAACGATCGATTTTTGTTTTCGCGTATTAATCTAACATGTATTTAATTTTATCAACGATATCAGTTCAGTTAAATTCATACAAACAAAATATATAATTAATCAATTATACTTTTAATTTATATATGTTTCTATATACAAATAATTTCAATTATCATTGATTATTAATTGAAATAATTATGGATTGTTAAAATAATTAATAATGATATATTTAAAATTATAAATAAAAGAAAATAAATAGATAACTGAAAAGCAAAATGAATGATATTAATATAATCAATATAAATTTTATTGAAAAACACTGTTTTTATTTTATTACAAATTCAAAATATTCTGTAATATATATGCATTTCTGATATATTTTTTATGAAAATCATTAATATGCGTTATAAAATTTCAAGATACTCTGTGATGAATCTGTGTTTCTAATATATTTTTTTTATGAAAATCATTAATATTCATTATAAGATAATTATATTAATACAATAAATATATAATATACATAAATTAATATATTGGTACGTTTGGTTATACAATAAAAAATCTAGAATTGCAAGTTATGAAAATTTCAAAATTGTATAAACTGAATAAATCGCTTATTGTAATAAATTAATTTTGATAATTTATCGATGGATATTAAAAAAATAAGAATTAATTTAAATCACATAATTATAAATTAAATAGAATGCTGATGATGAATATTTTTTTTTATATTAAATGTTATATGATTACATTTAATTCTTTGTTTATAATTTTTATTATACTATTATCATTCATTATTAATGATATATAAGAAATGAATATTTTTTTATATTACTCTATGACTAATAGAAATTTTTAATCTAGTTTCTATCACATTACAGTAATCTTATTAATGATGAAATATTAAGAATTTTGTCCGATAATAATTTTATATAGGTTGATTATTAATGGAATTAATGAAATTGAATGTTAATATTTTTTTTTCTTTTGAATAATAATAGTTAACTAATTACGAAATTATAGTAACTAACATATAAAGTAATTAATATTAACATCTTTATTTTGCTTTATATTTTAGTACTGAAAACTGAAGACTTCCATTCATTCTTGCCAATTTGATCGAATATCCTTTTGCGCAGACATTTTCATTCTTTTTAATTTCTTTCAAATCATCAGAGAAATCATAAGTTGTTTGAATCATTAAAATTTAATTTTAAAAAATCATTAAAAAATCAGTATTGATAATTAAATGATTCTTTAAAAATAATGAATAGATATAATTAATGAAAAAATTATTATAACAAGAAAAGAAAAGAATTATAATGAAGATAACAGAAGGTAATATTAGAAGGTAATATTCAATATCTTGATAGCTTTAATAGTTATGATGATTGCTAAATCAAGTATTCGAGGAGTGGGAGTATCAGGATAAATACCGGCACTCGAAGCTTTTATAACTTCTTAGAGTAGCAACAGCATTTATTATAATCGACGACGTTATCGAATGATTGTGTTTTGTATCGAGCTCATGTTTCCTTATCATAAATAACTTCTTTTTGTATCATAATTATATTTGAGAACAACAAGAAATTTGAATATTTATTTTTCATTTTTTCATTGAAAGTATTTTTTATTTATCAAAATTATATTATCAAAATTTATTTGTAAATATTAAATATCACTCTAATAATAATGTGTACTAATAAATGTTATTTAAAATTGTAAATACACTATAGAAGTATAATAAGTTATTGTATTTAATATTTCACATAAAAATAATTTTAAATATGTTAAACAAGGCGAAGAACACGTTTTATCAGAAAAGTGAGTTTACATAATTTAATTTTGTGAAATATCGTTAGAAGATAAGGATTTAAATTTCTATTTTATCTTTTATTTCATTTTACAAACAAATTACTTATATATTTTTTTAAGTGTCTCAGTGTAACAAAAAATCTTGTTATGGATATATCAAACGAAGATTACCAATTTTATCGTGGGCAAAGGACTACAAATTCACATGGTTAGCGCAAGATGCATTAGCTGGCTTAACCGTTGGCCTTACAGCTATTCCACAAGGTATTGCTTACGCTATCGTTGCTAACTTAAGTCCCGAGGTAAATTAAAATGAAACGATATAACATATATCAATCATTGTATATTTACTTATTTGGCATTCACATTTTTTTTTAATTTTTTTTTCCAGTATGGATTATATGCATCTTTTATGGCCTCATTCGTATACATTGTTTTTGGTTCTTGTAAAAGTATTACTATTGGACCAACTGCTATTATGGCAACGATGGTGCAACCTTTGGTATCAAAATATGGTCCCGATATGGCTGTATTGCTTTCGTTTTTAAAGGGCTGTATGATAGCAATACTTGGATTACTTCATTTGGGTGAGCGATGAATTGATTTTTACTTATTTATTCCTCTTTTTTTATATATATATAAAGAGTGTATATAAAGAGTTTCAATCATATGGATTTTAGGTTTTCTGTTGGATTTCATTTCGTTACCCGTAATTACGGGTTTCACTGCAGCTGCGTCCATTAATATAGCTGCTTCACAAATTAAACCATTATTAGGTATCCCTGGTAGAAGCGAAGACTTGGTAGATGCATTAATCTCAGTATTTTCGAATTTTAATGACATTCGCTATCAAGATACGTCGCTAGGTGTTGCAACAATAATACTTTTGGTTTTATTAAAGGTATATTTGTATGCTTCATCGAAAATAAAGGATGAGTTAAGTGATACAAAGTCAAATTTAAATGATTTATTGTTATATAATTATAGATTTATTTGAAATTAAATTAATTTTTATTCGATTTTATTTAAGAATTTACCAGGGCGTCGAATTGGTAGCTGGCCACAGAAAATTGCTTGGGCTATTACTCTTGCACGTAATGCATTAGTGGTTATCATAGGTACTGTGACTGCCTATATTTTTTACACAAACAATGAAGAACCTTTCAAGCTAACTGGTAAGAGCAACATGATATTTGAAAAATTATATCATGAATATTTAATCATTTATTAAGTCATATGATAAACATTGCAAGTTATTCAATAAAAAAAACAAAGAAAAAAAATATAATATAATATTGCTTTATAGGATCGATGGGTAATGGATTACCACAGATTGGTTTACCACATTTTTCAATATCAGATGGAAATCGTACATACAATTTTCTTGAAACAATGGCTGCTATGGGAACAACACTTTTCTCTGTTCCGATTGTGTCTACGATTGAGCATATGGCGATAGCAAAAGCTTTTGGTATGCTATATCATTGACTGTTAGAATTCAACACGCAAGATATGGTGGCTGAATCAAAAATTATCCACATCAATAAATTCAAATTTGTTCAATTTTTCTTATTTAATTAATATTATTACTAATTACCATGTCGATTGCATAAAAAATAACTAGATCCAACCATTGATCTTTAATCATAAGAATTATACGGCTATACGACTTTATTTAATTATGATGAATATCTTTGAATAAATCGTTTTAGCAATGGGAAAATCTTTGGATGCAACACAGGAAATGTTCGCGTTAGGTTTGTGTAATATGTTTGGTTCATTCGTTCGATCAATGCCAATTACAGGTTCTTTCACAAGAACAGCTGTTAATCACTCATCCGGAGTTAAAACAACTTTGGGAGGTTTATTTACAGGTAAGTATATATACGATATCATCGAATTTATTATAGAAATTTTATTAAGTAAATAAAAAAGATATGCGTAAATTTGTCCTAATATATGATAATATGATATATATGATAAATGATTTCCTATAAATTATTTCTAATTTAATATCATAGTTCATTTCTTTCAGGTTGTCTTGTCTTACTCGCTTCTAGTTTGTTAACATCCACTTTTCGTTTTATTCCTAAAGCCACTTTAGCTGGTGTTATAATGTGTTCTATGTATTATATGCTCGACTTCAAAACATATGCATTAATATGGCGTGCTAAAAGTAGGTGAATTAGTATCGCGATAAACACAATTTAATTTTAAATTTATTAACATTACATTTGTTTTTCAGAAATTGATTTTCTACTGATGTTGATTACATTATTATTTTGTGTTTTTTATAAATTAGAATGGGGAATCATTATTGGTATAGTTTTGAATCTACTAATATTATTATATTTCTCTGCTCGACCTTCCGTCCATACCGAAATCGAACAGGTCAGATAAATGAATTAAATTTATTTTATTAATTGTGGAAAGAGAATGTATATTTTCTTTGTAGATAGAAGACAAAATCGCGATTCGTATTATTCCCGAAGAAAGTATTACATTCCCAGCAGCAGAATATTTTAGAGCCAGTATAATGCAACTTTCAGAAGAAAACTCGCTTAATGTTGTACTTGATTGTAAGAATGT
The DNA here is from genome assembly GCF_014066325.1 of Apis laboriosa. NCBI lineage: Eukaryota > Metazoa > Arthropoda > Insecta > Hymenoptera > Apidae > Apis > Apis laboriosa. The sequence goes on from NW_025222134.1 coordinate 184,401, forward strand.
AAAAAGAATCGATGTAACAGTTGCAAAGGTAAATGATGATTTGAAACTCTTATTAAAAAAAAATTCATTATTATATAATGAAAAACTTACATACATGATTTTTTGATAAAATCAAAATAATTGTTATTTTATAGAATCTTAAATTATTATCCAACGATCTACGACTTCGAGGACAAAATATTGTCTGTGAAAATTGTCCAAATAATATTGGAAATATATTAAAAACTGTTGCTCCAGATCTTTGAATATATACATGTACAAATTTATAAACTAATCCATGCAATCATGATTTTTATTTATTTTATAGATATGATATAAAGTATTTTAATATATATTTATATTTATATATATTTAATATATATTTTAATATATATTACAATATTTTAAATTAATGATGGATGATTGAAATATTATATAATATTATTATTATATTAATATATAAATGCTTATAAAAAATAATATTATTTATGATTATATCTATTTTATCTATATATCTATTCTAATAAAGAGATTTGAACGAATCTTATTTAAAAAGATATAATATTAATCAAACATCAGATCATATTTTAATCAAAAATTTCGAAGATAACAAATTCAAAAAGTTTAATCTACTATATGTATATAAATATGTTTATCGATAAATTAATCACTTTATCAACAATTTATGTACATAAAAAAAATATTATAGAGAATTATATTGCAATAGAGAATATATTAGATATTTGTTGTAATACCTGGATCAATTCGATGAGTATCTTCGAGATGTTTTTCCATTGTTTCGTTTCCTGATAGTATCCAGTAACAATATTTGCAATATCTTCGTCGATGACATTTTACGTGCGTAGACAATGATAAAAGTGTAGCTATTTGCTCGTGACAAAAATTGCATTCAAATTTCAAGGTTCGTTGTCCTGAAATCTATAATAAAAAAAATAATAAAAGGAAAATATATATACAATCACAAACATATCTATATTCTATTTTACTTATATTATATAATATTATTATTGATATACTTATATTTATACTTATATTTATATGCACATATTGTATTCATAGCAATTAAAAATGCAGTTACTTACATTTATTGTATTAACATTTTCGTTGTAATTGTTTTTTTCCGAAATAACAGCATATTGGGGCACTTTTGAATCAGTACTTTGTTTCTTTCTTAGTTGAAGTGGTAGTACAATTGGATATTTTCCTTCTTCCAACTATAAAAACATATTTTTTTTTTATAGTTTTATATTTTTATATTTCGAATTTGAAAAATAGATATCGTGCAGAAATTGTGTGACGCATATTACATATAATCATTATTATTGTTAATATTAAAAATAAATATTAAAAATATAACTAGTGTGAATTTAAGTGAAATTTCGTTAAAATTAAATACAAGAATTTATAGAGATTTGCGTAATTTATTAATATGAAGAATTTAGATTTCAAAATATTTTAAATAAAATATTTAATAAAACGCATAAAAAATATTTACAAGAAGTAATTGTTTGATCAACGAATATGTTAATATTTAACGTAATTTGTTAGAATTTCATTTCATCATTCCTTGAAAATTTTTCGCGGTTAAAAGACGCCATGTTTTAATGCACCAGTAGTGTCATCTTCATTTTAAACCATTAAAATTTGTATCTATTAAGTTTTTCAATTATATTTTAGTTAATAAATTAATATTCGATAATTCATTTTTAAATGCATTTATCATTAAAATAAACAATTATAATTCAAGTGAAGCAAACGCATCAAAGAGAAGATATACAAAGACTTTTGCAACTTGCCTTTCTGGAACTTTGAATTGGTGGGCGAATATCGTATACGAAGTCTTTTTTCGTCATCTTTTCGCTAATATTTCGGTTGCACCGTAAATTATATTTCATGGCGTCTCCTAATGTCCAATTTGTTGGTGAATTTCTATAACTTTGATGAGTGTTCATGTTTTATAAATAATATTTTTTCATCAGTCATATTTTTCGATAGTCTTTTGTTAAATTACATTTGTATACATATATGAACAAAAAAATTTCGTTTTTATGAAAATTATTATGTAACATATTTATTTTTTATATGTTATAATGGTAAATTACAAAGTATTCTTAAATTAATATCATCATTATTATTATTATTATTGTTTTTTTTTTAAAGTTTTTTTTATAGAATTATATTAAAATTTTTGTGAAATGGTTTCTTATTTTTTTCATTATATGTTGTTTTATTTGAAAGATTCTTAAAATATATGGATCGTAGCTGTTTGATCACGATAAGAATCTGTATTCATGAGTTATCGAATTCTAACGAAAAATAAACATAATAAATTAAGTTGTTATTAATTTATAAAATTTATGACTTATAAATTTTCGAAACATACAGTTTGCATTTTTAATGATTAGCTGCATTGTATAACAGTATTAAAAAAAAGAAATATATCTCAATATATCTTTTATAAGCGATTTTTTGCATATTGCAGCAATCATTAATATTCAGCCATCGTGCTTATCGAGAGTAACTATATTTTAATAAATAAATAATTCTTTATGCTATGGCGTGTGATTCACTTCATATGACTAGAGAATTGTGGCATTGAAAACTAGAGCTGATTTTATCACACGCAGACACACAGTGCATACATCCAAAAATATATTTTAGTATTTAGTTTCAAAAAAGAGAGAGAGAAAAAAGAATTAGTGTTTTATATTTACTATAATGAAATGTAAAAAGACTGAAATTTTTATTTCATAAATCTATGATAAGTGATTTCTATTTCATATTTCTATTATCATATTGTAATCCTTATGTTATAATGCAACATAATAATATTAAAAAATTTAGTACAATTTCAGGAAATATTTATAAGCATTTGATGCGCAAAATACACACACGTAGGCCTTTAGAATTAAAATAGGCATTTGAGATCGTTCATTTTCTAATCGAGTCTAATTAACGAATATTTCAATATTGTATTTACATCAATAACACAGATTCTTAAACGTTCAAGCTATTCTCTTGCTATAAAGTAAATCACGAGGACATCGTGTTGTAAAGCGAATTAAAATATTTTATTTTGTTAAAAGTGATGATATCACTGCACTTAAGATTCAGATGCTATCTAAATGAGTGTTTAAATTATATTTAAATTCTCTGTTATTTCTTATTGAAGAATCCTGATGTAAGAGCAAGGGTGCTCTTTCTTGTCTAACTTCAGGAAGGGTAGCAAGCTCTTGAACAGGACTTCGTTGCCATACACTTCTCATAGCCAATTCTTGATAGCCCCTTCTACGAACCTGTAATTTAGAATTATTTAATATTTATCATTTTTCTTAAGTTTTTTTATTGTTTTCCTTAGAATTTTTTTTTTTCTTTTAAAATAGTAAAGAATTAAATAGAGAAAAAAATCTTACTTGTCTATGATGAAGTTCATGCAGGTACAATGTAGATAGTGACATATCAGCAGCAATTAATTCCACTGGTATAGATAAATCAGTAGAAAATTCATGACTCGATACAAAGACAGAGGCGCCTAAAGATTGATTTGATATTTCTTGTTGTAACCCATACAATAATCCTTTTTCATTATGTACAGGACCTTCAGCTTTGCTTAAGCCACATTGAACTGCGTGCGGAAATATGTCTGATTTCATGTTCAACATTTCATTTCCGGAAGTACAAACAGAAGTGGTACAAGGTTGATTAGTAAACATAGTACTCGTGCTTGGCCCACTTGCTTGATTTACTATTGTGCTTCGAATTATGTTTGATATAATATCGTTGTACTGAAATAATTGAGCAAATTAAATTTAATGTCAATTTGATCTCAAATTAAAATCTAAACACTTACGCCTGGTCCTAAACCAGATAAACTATTTAAGCTTGCTAGAAGGGGATTGATTTCATGTCCGCCTCCATGTACATCTTTCTTTACTCTTTCTCTTAAGGCTGTGACAAAATTTTCAGCATGACTTGGTGGTTTCCATTCAGGATTCGTTAAGGTAAAATGTATAAGAGACAATTCCGTTTTCCCATCTTCTGCTTGAGTATACTGATCCGAAATAGGAATTTGAAGTTTCTCTGGATCTGTAGCATATTGATTATCATATTTCGCAGCCCGATCTGGGACAGGAATTTGAGCCGCTGTCTGCCACATTGGATTTCCATGTTTTCGCACATCCATTTGTGCAAAACTACAAACATCTCCAACTCCTGTGACTTCGATTGTAAAATTACGATAGAAGTCAACAATATCTAAGGCTCGTTGTCTCATACGAAAACATAGAATAAACGGTGTAACCAAAGGGGAAATTAGTTCTTCTAAAAGATGGACTGCACGATATTGAAATAATTGTGCTACTTCTGCTCTTGTAGTTTGAGTATGAGCATGACCTCGCCAACTATCAGGTCTATAATGTGTATGTGCTAGAACAGCGGTTAAAAGAGTCTCCGGACACCACACTAAATTTTCATCAGGTATAAATGCTCTTGCGCCTGCTACTATTGCACCTAGTATGGTTATAGTAGTCAATACATGTTCCACCGTTAGTACATCTTCATCATATACTGTTAATATTAATAAAACTGCCAATATACTTCCAGCCACAAAAGCAACATTCTTTGCAATAACTGTCATAATAGGAGATGTAAACATGCTCATATATTTCGAGGCAGGACGGTACGCACGATTTAAGCGGGCATTTAATTCATGATCGAGTTCGTTGAAATGACGAAGATACAATCGACCGTATAAAGACCACATTCTTGTACCTAAAGTTCCTGGTTCTCGCTTGATGATCTGTTCGAGACAGAAATATTTTCCAATACGATTATTCCTACGACACGAAATATATATATCGAGTGGGAAATTTATCGCGATTTAAATAAAATTACTCACCTCACCGTAATTAAAAAACGAATAGAGTATCTGCCATAATAAAATTAATGGGCAAAGTAGAAAATTTACAATTCCAACCCATAAAATATGTTTAGATAAAGCTCTTGCAAGCTCTTGTCTTTTATTTAATTTTTTATAGTCTTCTTTAAGATGCCAATTATTTTCAAATGGAGACCATGGTCCCCCTGTATATAAGAATAATTTATAGCAAACTGGCAAATTTAACTAATATATATAATATTTATTATATAAATATATATATATATATTTATATATATAATATATAATATATTATATATTTATTATATAATATTATATAATTATATAAATATTTAATGCTTACAAAACAAAAGTAATTCCATATTGTATTTTAATCCTCTTGTCAGGAAAATAATTTCTCCTATAATAGGGACTTTAAGTCGAATTGGTAACAAGGATTTATTGATCATAGCCACCATATAATTTTTAAATCTTAATATTCTATGATATATATCTAATTCTGTAAGCTCTCTTTTATGAATGCACATTTCTTGTTCTTTTTGCACTTCTCTGACACGCTTTTGTATTTCATGCCATGTAAGATTGTCCAGATCGCAGTCTTCAATTTTCAGCGCGGTGTTAAAAAAAAGCTTTATGTCCCAAAACTGCGTGCAATGATACAAAACTTTTACCAATCGCAAGATCCAAAATATTGCAGCTACTAAAATACAGATCCAAGTAATCAGACCCATAGATGCTACACATTCGCTCGTTGATAAAATTACGTCACTTATCGAAATTTTTCTTTCCTTTCCGTTCCTGGAATTATATCAATCTCATCAATCTGAATCTTCTTACCATATCAATAATTATATTAATATTTTTAACAAAATCTCACTTAAACAATAGAGAATAATTGATGCAGTGAAAAAGGAAAGTTGAAAAAGTAACTACAAAAATGAATTGTCCTAGTTCAAGCGCTTCTTGAAGTATCATACAAGCAAATCCATGTTTTTGATGATAATGGTACATTCTTGTAAAAAATGAATCTAAATCTTCAACATGATTCCATCTTGCTTTATTTCCTTCTGGTACTACATGTATCATAACACCAGATTCCTGTGGTGTTTCTTCATGTTCATCATCATCTTCTCCATCCTCTTCTTCTCCATCATATGGCTCCATACGTTGATAGCTGCCATCCAATACCGTTGTCATCTAGAAATATTATCTTTTTAAATTTATTATTAAATATTTCATGAATATAGCAAAAAATTTATATAATATTTGATAATAAATTAAAAAAAAAATTTTAAATCAATGCAAAAAATAGAATCATCATTTTTGAAAGAATATGAAAGCAAACTAGTTAATATGAAAGCAAATTAGTTAAAAATAATATTGAAAAAATAATAAAAACAACAAAATATATGTGACAAATACATCATAATAAATATCATCTTAAGAATATAATCTTACCGTTTTTGCTCGTCGGTTTGGCTCTACACAAGTAATGACAGTTTCTCGTTTCATTCTCACATGTCATTAAGAATAATTAACTACCGGTTGACGGTTGCTCCACATCTAAAATGTAAGGTACCCACCAAATGAACTTGTTAAAGCCATATAAAATGCATTTATATTTGTCTATTAGTTTGCATATTGCATTTCATTTTTATTATTATATATATTGAAAGGAATGAAACTTTTGTGAACTCTTCTTTGTCTTCTATTGATTCTTTGTTCATCACTTGACAATTCTTCTCTTATCTAAAGATTGCATCAATGTTTTTTAATCAATTATAAATTCACTCTTGAATCATATTTTTATAAGTATGTGCTTTGTATCAATGAAGATACTAATATTTAAAAAAAAAATTGTTAATCATTATATTTTCATTTAATTTTTTTGGAAGCATTTGAATGAAATTAATATCATGCAAAAAATATTAAAATATTCGCATCGCTGATATTGAAAAATTAGAAATGTACATACATACGTACATATATATATACATGTACAACAGTAAAGTTTAGATATATTAAAAGAATTAAGAGATTGAACGATCATTGAATGTGTCATAAAAATTGGACTTGCACTTCGATAAAAGGATTTTGTATTCAATTTTTTATGTTTTACGAGATGAAATCTTTCCGATTTTATAAAATTATCAATATAAGCCTAGCTTACGATGTATCGCGTTTGTGCATCAAGCATCACTTTTGTCTATGCTTTTGGCTGACCTTTATTCGACGAAAATAGAAGCGTCGTAGACGCTGCAGCGAAAGCGATAGGAATGTTTGGTAACACAGCTGATCTCCATAAACAAAGCATCCTGTCGTACCTTCGTTTTTGGCGACTTTTGTCCCACTTTCCAAATTGATACGTGTTTATTATTATCAGCTGCAAACTCATGAATCCTCACTTACATATTGACCGAAATACGAACAATTATTTACTACTAATTTAGATATTTAATTGTTAAAAGCATTCCACCAATTCCCCGTGTATCACCATCTTTACTGAATTTTACTTCTATTTGTAGTCTACTTTATTCTGCTAGTCACGAACCGTACGTTGATTTTAGGAAGTAAATCTAGTTGAACAGCTAATAAAAACAATTTCCTTGTTAACATTTATCGATTATATTTTATTTTGAAAAATTCTTTAAAATAAATGCTTTATGTAATAAATTTATTTTTTTATTTTATAAAATCTCAAAAGTTTAAAGTAAAAATGAAATTTAGTATATATTTATAAATATAATATAATATAATTTGAAAATTTAAATCATTGATCTATGGCACTCATGTACCTCTCTCCACTCAGTAATCATTCTTGGCAGGCAAGATGTGCGCTATCAGCAGTATCAATAATAGCAAAAGTAACTATCTGTAAATAAACTTTAAATGAATATATTTATATAATTTGAATCATGTTCGTAATTTTTATTACAACACAATTAAAATTAATATTAAAATCAAATTAAAATCAATCTGATATTTTTTTATAAAAATAAATTTATCAATTCTTCTAAACTAAAATTTTCTAATAATTAAATTATTTTCAAAAATACTCAAAAGATGGCACTGATATTTAATTCTTATTTTATCTTATCCTACTTTTGAAAAAATATCTCCTACACTCAAAAGATGGCGTTGATTTCTTAATTTTTAATTTATTTCTGTTTTTCTCTCACTATTTATAATTTTACTCTTACTTTTTTTGGTTGCACTTGACGTGAAACTAGATAAGATATGGAATGTCAATTGAATATACTTTCATCATTTCTTTTTCAAAACTATAATATATTTTAATTAACATAAAATATAGATATTATATTCTCAATTTTATAATATATTTCTAAGGCGATAACTTGTAATACACATATATATATATATATATATAAAACATATTTATATAAATTATTTTATATTAGTTTATTCATTTAGTTTTTTTAAATTTTTCTTAATTTTTATATTTTCCTATTTGATGACAGCGTTTACAATGATGATACTATTGGAATCATTGATACTATTGGAATATTTTTCTAATATTATTATTAGATATTTAATATTATTAAAATTTTGTTCAGATATTGGATGAGAAAAATGCAATAGATATGATAATTATAAATTTATAAATATTTCATGAACTGAGAATGGTTAGTATATCGTATATTCTATATTATATTATATTATATTATATTATATGCATGGTTAAGCTATAAAACTGTGTGATTTTGATTTCACAATTAAATTATTATTTGGGATTATAATTTTCTCTCTGTTATTAAATAATAACTACGAATAATAATATTATTAATTGTATTATCAAATTAAATAATGGTAATAATTGGTTAAAAAATAATTATATTATCAAATATAATAATGGTATCATTCATATATGAATGCATTTATGCATTATCATATATATTATTTCTTTAAATTGTATATATTGTATATATAATGTTAATTATATATACATAAAATTTTTGGAAAATCGAATTTCTAAATGTCTAAACAAATATAAAAGTTGATGTATAAAAATGTATGATTGTTATTAAATTATAAACAATTTAAATTTCTATTAAATAAAATAAGTCAGACAATAATATAAGAGAGATAGAGCTATTTCATTATATCTATTTTATTTTGTTAACATAAATATCAATTGTTTATCAATTTAATAAATAAGTCTCAATCGACATTTTTGCGTTTTTGTGTTTATTTTGGTCTTTTGAAAAATTTAAAGATATGAATATATTAATATTCTATTATATTATATTAATATTATATAATATTATATTAATATATATTATATATTTTTTTAATTATTTCAAATATTTAATTTTCGTTTACTCTAATAAGAAAAAAAAAAGATTACACGCACAATCGCGAAATAGTGAAAGATAATTGAAAGTAAAGAATGAAATCAAATAATTAGGGATTATTTTTTGTCTTCTTTCTTCAATGGTAAATTATATAAAAAAAAAATCATATATCATATATATCATATATATTAAACGAACTGTTTCAAAATATAATAATTAATCTGTTTTGACAAATTCTGCTTAAGAATTTATTTTGATATTCTATTAATATATTCTGTTGGATTATGTCCAACTATTTTTTTTCTATTTAGATATATATTAAATATATATTTTTTCAGGATTTTTTTTTAATTAAGTAGATATCAGGAGGTATTCTGGACAAATATACATAGAAATGATTAAAAACATATACTTTATATGAAATGAATTTTTTATATTATAGAAACATTTTTTTTTTTAATTATTAGTATTTGTTTTAAACAAATTTTGATTATTTACTTTATTTATATAATCATTCTTCTAGCTGAATATTATGCAATACATTTGTAAAATGCAAAGTTAGTTTATATACAACTTTATTTTTATATAACGTTATATATACATATAACAGATATTTTGAATGATTGTGATTCATTTTTAATTAAAAAATTATTCAAAAACTTTATGCTGAATAATATTTTAAATAACTACTTTCAGATATTTCATTATATACTGTATAACAATAACTTGAATGATTATTTCAAATGAAAATACAATATATTTAATTAATATTTTTAAAATTTAATATTTTTTTCTATGAATTTGTAATGGAAAAATTTTTTAATTTTAAATTTTTTATTTAATATAACATTTATTAATAGTAAATAATATAATTTTTATTTTTGTCTTAATAACAGAAATTAAACTTTTTTATTTTTTTATTTTAACTGATAGTAATACTAGCAAAATGAAAAAAATTACTACTTATGAACATGTTGATTTACAATTTATGCACTACTTCTTGAACTTTTTATAATACATTCCAAGTTCATTTTAATTTTTTATTTGCTTCAAATCATATTTGTCTATATAAAATATCGATAATGCATTCGATATGATCAAGGGATCTTTAGAAGTGATCGTATTAGCTCTCTTTGAGCTCCTTTGATGCGTGGGGATAACTGGAGCTACCAGTTAAGTCAAGTGTATCGCATCAAGACGAAGTAGTACACTGTTTCTTTTCGGAGTGTGTGCATCGGATCGAGAGGATTGGCATCGTATAAGAGAATAGAGAAGAACATCCTGGAAGTTTAGGGAGAACAAAAATTACTGTTCAATGAGTTATTAATCAGAATATAAAAGACATGAATCTGCATTATTTCGTAAGTGGTTTTTATCCTGCCTCATTACTATATTTTTCATTTTGTAATTTTATAAAATTAACATAATATTATGAAAATATTTATTCGAATATTAAAAAGAATATAACAGCTAAATATTGTAACAAAAGAATAATATATAATAAAATAAAATATAATAAAAATTCAAATTAAAAAATTTAATATTTAATAAGCTTTTATATTATCAGTTTAAAAAAATGTTCATAAATTTAAATTAATGTTCATTATATAATTTGTAAGCACATTACATTATAAAATAAATAGAAAGTAATTAATTTGTAATACAATTCCATTGAAGAATTGAAAATAAACTTGGAATAATAGTATTAATACATTCAATGTGTTAATAAGTTATATATATGTATATATAATTACTATTAGCAAAGAGATTAATATTTCATTTTATAATAATAATAATATGTATTCCATTATATTCTTTATATTCACATTATGATCTGAGTAATTTTTTCCATATGAATGATATTCATATTCCAATTATTTCATATTCAATTATTGTTAATTATAATTTCATTTAATTTATCAATCATTCTATTAAAAATTAAATTATTTTTATTATTAAAAATTTTGCAAAGAAGAAATATTAAAAGATAAATTTCAACGATTTAATAATCCATTTGTTATATATGATTTATTATATTCTTATTATTTTATTCTTATATATCCTATTTATTATTCATGATTTTTTTATCTATATATAAGAAGATGTATGATATATAATAAAAAAGAAAAAAGAAATTGATGAAACAAATCTCTTCTTTTTCAGATTTCTGTGGTTATATGGATAGCAACCGTGACAGCGACATTGGAATCTGATTCCCATGAAAACTGGAGCAACGAAAAGGTAAACGTAAACTTTCCTGTTTATTATAATATACAATTTCCAAATTTTTTCCGAAGTAATTTTATTTTCCCAATGATGATTTCAATTCTGATTGCATATTGAGATATATTTGTATTCAATATATATATTTCAAATATTCAAATTAAACATCACAGAATTTTATACTTCTATTTATATATATTTATAACTTTTTATTTTTTAATTAAATTATTTTTTTCTTAATTATAATTTTTATTTAATATTACATATAATTTTTTATCTCTTTTTTTATAATAATATTCCTATTTTTAAATAAATATTTATAATATTTATTAAATTGAATGATTATACAAATTTATTTTTTTATTGTTATCTTATAAGAATTAAATAAATATCTCTCATTAAAAAGATATTTTATTTTATTTAAAATTTTTATTAAATTTAATAATGTTTGTTATAAGAAAAGGGAATTCCTCTTCGCAATGTAAAAGTTCAGATTAGATAACAACTTGCAATCCAAGAGAGAGAATTTCAATTATCAAGTAAAAGAAACGATGCCGTCGAGGATATATTAATACCGTATCTACCTCGAGAAATTTACCAAACCATTCATTTTCCATTCATTTTCATTTTCATCCCTCTTCAATAATCTTCATAACTTAGAAAGTTTTTCTTATTTACATGAAATTAATGCGTCGCATGTTATTGCTCATATTTAATTTTATAAATGGAACTACTGATCATCTACCAATTTCTTGATGTCACATTGATCACAAAAAAATAATTAGTTGTCAAGAAATTTTATTTCACGAATGTCAATAAATAAGTTGATCGATGTAAACAAAATTGATAGATTTACAAATTTCATAATTTAATTAAAAACTTGTTAAATATATTACTATTTAGAAAGAATTTTTTCTTAAATCAAATTTTCCTTGTTATTAAATAATAATAAGAATAAAAAAGATTAAAAAAATCTAGTATGTGCTGTTTTTGTATGTAATATTTTCTTTAATTAAATTTCATAAATTAAATGAGACTATTACTTTTCTATTAGATTTATTATGATATTATTATAATATAATTTTTTAGGAAATCTATTTTTATTATTTCTCTATTTCAATCTATATCAAATATTATAAATTGGAGGAATTTCGTTTGCCTGCCTTGAGAATGTAATTGTGAACCAACTTCGAAACATTAGTTATACGGAGTAAACAATGCAGAACAAGTTTCGTTGCCTTACGTAAATCGGAAGAAGAACCTTTCACGCATAACCCCCACAGATTGAAGACACCATACGATATCCTTAACCTCCAAGCATAGAAATCTTTAACCTCGATCTACTTGCGGGCGTCATTCGAGTGCTACTTCGTGTATTGCTACCCGCCTTGAACATGCTTATACAAGTATGTTGATCATGCAATTAATTTTTATGTGCAGTCTATATTTTTTTTAGAAAAACGTTTATGATTTTTGAAAATTGAATATCACGTAAATAGAGATAGAAATTCTATTAATATTATATATATGTATATATACATATATACAGAATTAAAAATTTATCAAAATTGATATAATGATAATGGATATATAGAAATATTTTTTATTTAACAAAGATACGCTTATTTTCGTTTTATTTTTTAATAATGAAAATTTAAAGACGCAGATTTTAGGTATCTGCCAACAAACTTGAAAAAAACTTAATTATAGTGACAGTGTTTTAAATATAATTTATTTATTTATTTATTTATTTATTTGTTAGTTTGTTTAATTGCATATTCATTGTATTTTTAATTGCATAAAAAGAAATATATATATTTAAAAAATATATATTTATTATATATATATATAAAAATATAAAGTGATATTAAAATATTGTGATGAGAGATCAAAGAAGTTTTCGAAAATCTTACTTTAAAAAAATTGTTAAAAATTTTTTGTTGCTTCTAGTTACCAGTTGTGAACATAGTCTTCCTTCTTCCTCCTCCAGTCAAAGTCCTTCTTAACCATTTTAGGTGAAAGTTGTCCTTAACCTTCGCATACAGCCTAGGTCATTTCACTTGTGTCTCATTCTCTTCCTGCAAATCCATCTAACAAAATATAATTTACACTTTCCCTCTATGTTTCTTCTTAGAAAATGCTTATTCACAAACAACATTATATGTCATTACACGGTTCGAGAAACGACTAGAATACTTGTATGTTCTTTTCTTCTATCATAAGTCTTAAATTATATACTTAAATCCATTTAGTTTTATGACAGGAAATACAAGTTTGTACAATCGTCTTGTTTTAAATAAGATTGGTAGTTTTAGATTTAATCTTTGCTGAGTTTAATATAATCTAGTGAAATTTATTATTGATTAAAATGTTTGTGTAATTTTATTATTTTTGTTACATAATTTTTATTTTATTAATTTTTTTAATTTAAATTAATTTCATTTTTTATCAAATTTTATAAATCATTTAAAATTATATTATAATTCACTTTGATATTTTATTAATATCTTTATAATTTATTGATTTCTCAAATGATTATTATAATTTGATTTTCATGTTATATTCATTTTAAATTGTTGTATGTTAATGATTATCTAGCAAATTATTCAAGTTTCACAAGATACTACATATCATTAAATATTATTTCGTTTATTCTCATTGTCATTAAATTCTTAAGATAAGGGCAAAATCATTTCATACTTATTCTACTTTCTCTTCAAATGTAATTCTGTAGGTCACTTGCTGTCCAACGCGAAATAAAATCTCCTGTAATTAGAGTTTGCAATCTACGATCCAGATAAAGAAAAAAAATGTTATTCAATCATTAATTGCTAGAAATCTAATAATTAATAGTCACATCGATTAGAAACAAAATAATGTTACAAAATATTGTTTAATTATTAGTTCAAAGAAAATATATGATAATATTCTATTACTCTTCATATCTTCATCTTATTTTTTTTTTTTGTCTAAGAAAAACATATATATATATATGAATACTTACATTAAATTAATAATTTTATATTGGAATTTTAATATTCAAAAATTAAGATATATTTATTTACAAAAAATAATTAGAGGTGCGTATTGGAGGTGTATTGAAGAATCTGGGAAAAAAGCGAATACTTTCTCCACGCACTTTCGGATGAAAGCTGATTGACCCACCTACTGTCAAAAATTCGATATAAACAATCCTGTTCGTTTCCTTTCTCTTTCTCTTCTCCTCCTACTCCTTTTTCACGAAGCGATAAATCCTTTTATAATTTCTTTCTAATCTTTTATATTTCCTCTGCTTCAATTAACTTACTTTAATTCAATTATCAGTTTACATGTCTCGAAAAAAATGTATCACTAATAATTTAATATTTGAAGAAATTTTTCATTTGTAATTCAATCCCAAGAGAAATTTTCCTTCATAATTAAGAAAATTATTATTGGACGATCTAGAAAAAAATCTTCTATTATGAATTTCTAATAAAATTTTCTGCCAATGATTAAATTACTGGAGACATATTTATTAGAACTACATCATATAAAAAGTGCAAGATCTTGAAAGTGTAATAATCACAGTCTCTGATAAAGACATTGATCATTTTTTCATTCTTTTTTTTATGAGGCATAAAATAGTGAAAGTACTGTCCTTTGTTGGTCGCGTGTCTGAAAAGAATGTTCCAGCAGGACAATTTTGCACACGTAACTACGCTATAAAAATAAATTCCGTTCATTTATAAACGTTTTGCTCTCTTTCTTCTACTCCAAATGAAAGGGAAATTAATATCTTAATTTTCTCTGAAATATTCATTTCAACAGTAAAAATATCTTTTTCATTGGATAATTGCTAAACTATGATTAATGCGATTTTAATTATTATAAAACATATAAATAAGAAGTAAATCCTTCTTCAAAGTTTCATTTAATATCTTTTTTAGTCATTTCTGATTTCATCTTGCGAAACATTATTCAACGATCATTCCCAATATTCTGAAAAAAATTCAGAACAAGTGAAAACAGCGATATGACTTCATTCGGGGAATCCCCATTTGGGAAGAAAAACTTCGAAGAACCTTCCCAAGCCACATCGTAAATTTCTCTAGTAGTTCTTTCTAGCAATTATCAGACCAGTTCTCTAGCAAATTCGTCGGAAATGGTTAAACTTTTGTTGTATAAAAACACAATAATTCTATGAAATCTATGAAAATTTTTTTATGCTATAAAAAGAAATTGTTATTGGAAATTGCTAATTTAAAAACAAGTAAAAAATAGTCCATTTCAAAGCAAACTATAATATGAAAAGCATTAGATAAGATTGGTAAAAAGAAATTGAAGAAAACTATTCTTTTAAGTTTTCTTGATAATGTGTTTCAATACAAGTTTGATTAAAATAGCTTGCTTTTGATAAGATCGACGACTGATGCACGACTCTCACTGGTTTTTCTTTTGCACGAGCTGCAAGAATGCGGCGCGCATCTTTTCCCGTTTCGCCTTTCTTCTCGCTCGAATGGTACTGGAGAAAGGGAGACCGGTAGTAATGTCCACCTTTCTCTCATGTCGTCTGGCCAGCGTTATTTTCAATCTTCTCGCACTCAATGATATTCCATTTAAGCAAAAATTTTGTATTTTATCATTCTAGATCTTCTATGATCTCTTTCGATTCACTGTATTCCTAGGAAAATTTAATTTAAGAGAATAAAATAATCAATTTACAAAGGACATCCCAATAAAGGAAAAATATATATATATATTTTATATATATATAAAAATTAATTGAAACAATTTTAATTTTTTTCAAAAGGAAATTTTTATTTTTCGTCTCTGATCATTCTGTTTCTTTCTGTCATTTCTGAAAAGACATTAGATGTATGGAAAACGAAAATTTCGTTTAGAAATATTCGTTTAAATTCTCAATTATATTGATATAAATTCTCATAAAATATAATTTTCAATCAATTAGTAAAAAAAAATTAATACTTGAAAAATGTTATTGTGCACTTCTTTCGAAGTTTTCGAAGAAACATTAAATTTACCAAAAGTGGAAACTTCTTCTTCAAAAGTTGTTTAGATTATTCGCAAATAAAAGTGTTTTCTTCGGTTATTTAAAAGATTTTTTTCTTCAGTTATTTAATTAATAAAAAGAATCATACTTTTTGAGCCAAGATCATTAATTTTTATTAAAATTATCAGGTTAAACAATTTTCTATTTTTGTTTGGCCACACTCAGAATCAAGAGTTTCATTTCTAGAACCTTTTCATGATCTGTTTTCTACTTCTACCATGAACAAATTGGGTCAGATGCTCGGCCTCGCCCATTGACTCGTGTCTCAATAAGTGGTACAAGCTATATAGAGTATCATTTCTCTGATTGGAACTTCAGTTCTTCTGATAATGGAAAAAATTAAATGAAAAATTAAATGAAAAAAAAAATTAAATGAAATTGTTAAAAATATTAATTCAAATATTCTTATCATTTTTCAAATATTTTTTAAAATTATATTCTAATTTTTAAACTCTTTTTTAATATTTTATTATAATTGAAAAACAAGAAAGATTCATGAAACAAAAGGAATATTGAGTAAATTGTTTAAAGTGTATTGCTTTCATTTTTCTACATCTTGATTATATTTTGATTATTAAAAACTATTAAACACTAAATTTTATTTAACAATCTTTTAAAATTTTATTAAATAACGAAGTATAAATGTGATTTTTTTTCAAAATTTTTGAAAACCTAAAACCTAAATTGAAAAATGCGTGATTTTTATGTTAAAAAAATATGTCTATAATATAAAATAAAATTTTTATATTTGAAGTTTTATTATGGAATAAAATCTGATATTCTAAAATTGTTTTATAAGAGTTTTTAAAATACGCTTATGAACATAAATCATTCGATATTCAAAAAAAGGAAGAAATCAAACATCTCGAAGATCAATCTCAAAATCGAAATGAAAGAATCTTTGATTTCTCTCAGACTATTAATAAAAAAGAAGAAGCATCGCTGGTTGTCAAATTTATTAACAGAAACGAAAAAAGTTATAAAATGGTTAGTATTGATTATTCGTATTGAATAACTGGAGATTTCTTACGTGTCACATTCATATATATATATATATATATATATATATATATCAATTTTCGGATCGGGATAATTTTTTAATGTACAGATATATGTAAAAATATATATATCAAATATAAAAAAATCAATATTTTGAGAAAAAAATGTAAAAACATAAAAATAATATGTGTCTCAAAAAAAAAAAAAATATTAAATAAATCCTTGGAATTCATTTTTACAAAATTATAAAAAACTATAAAATTAAAATAATATAAGTATTGTGAACTAATTAATAAAAAAAATATAAATGAAATATTAAGATAAAAATGATTTTTAATGAATTAATAGATATCTATAAATAATCAATTTTTCAATTCAAGGAACAGCGATTTCCTCGCTTTCCCTTCCTGATTAGTGGAAAGTAATTCGCTTTCGATGCCACGAGTATTGACTAATCATATCGAAAAATATTTGCGTCATTCTATTCAATAATAAATATGCGTAAAAAATAGAATATTTTTTTCAACATACGTGACATAAACATAACTTATTTTTAACAAATCAAAATAAAAGATCATTCTTTAAATAATTGATCACATGAATAAATTCATATGAATTGCATATTTTCATTTTTCAATAATCTTCTTATAAATATGCACTTTTATTATGCATTATGTTAATATGCAATGATGTTTAATTTTGTAACAATTATTTATTGCATTTTGTTCATATTCGTTTTTTTATAAATATATATAAATATTCGTAAATATTTATAATTGGTTATAATATTTATCTAAGAATAAAAATTTTTCTTCTTTTTCTTTATTCTTTATTCTTTATTAAAATAATGTAAATTAACCACAATTAAAGATATTATATTTGATTAATTATTTAAGGATTTATATATTAATATTCAGAATAATATTATAATATTATAATATTATAATATTAAGAATATTTATAAAAAATCTTTAAATATATTTTTTTTCCATTAGTAATATATCTCAAAATTAATAATTCAATTATGTTCTTTTTTTTTTCAGAATGAATCCCAGCAATTTTCCATGCAAGTAGTTCAACCATATGTTCTACCTTTAAAAATAAAAAGCATGTTAGAAAACATTTCAAATGAATCGTTGGATAATATTTCAAAATTAGGAAGAATTAATCAAAGTGTAACTAACGAAACAGTCACAGTTCAATATATTCCTTCTCAAGAAGTCATTGTACAAAATTTAACAACCACTAAATATTCTCTTCAGAATATTGGCTCCAATGATCTTCGTCAAATAAATTCCAAAGAAAATATAGATGATGAAGGCATAAAAGAATTTGGGCAACGAGTTCGTTCATTGAGATCAAAAAACAATGAAAATCATGATCGACTAAAACAGTTTTTCAATATTCCACCTCCTGAGGATCATAGAGAACATTATAGAAAAAATTTTCGTTCCTACGAAAAACTAAATAATTCAGATAATAATCACAATGCATTCTCGAAAGATCAACATTCTTTTACTTTAACAAAAATTACAAAACTTCAGAAAACTTTAAAACAAAAAGAAACCGAAGAAGACTATACCGATAATCCAACTATAATTAAAAACACTTTTACAAGTACTTTTGCTCCTATAGTATCGGTTTCTTTGGGAAAATTTTCTGGACCAATAGTAGTTCCTGATTTCCCACAACAAAAGAAATATTCTTATGCAAATACAGATAATTATACTGAAAGCAATGAAATATCAAAATCAACCATAAAACCGCTAAAATCAAAAGTGTCAGAGAATGGTTATTTAGCAGCATCAACTATTATTTTAAATCCTCTTCAAGTTGGTGTTGCCTTGATGAATGCAGGACAGGATCTAAATTCAGTCAATGATCAAGATACTTTGACAAAATTGTATCTTCAAAATCAAACTAATACTGTAAAAGCTACTGAAATTGATAGTGAAAGTTTAATTCAAAGTGATGTTTCAGATTTTAAGAACTCCAGCTTCCAAAATGATCAAATATCACAGCAGAATTCTGAAGTAGTGATCACAAACTCACCATCCCAATTAGTAGAGATTCAAAAATCAGTGGAAATATTTCATACAGCACCTATCCAAGAAATTCATTATCCTGTGGAATTTGTACCTAATATTCAACAGCCTTTGATAAAACAACATCTTCAAGAAGATTATAAAAAACCCGTAAAAAATCAATTCAAAGATCAAAAACTAAGTCAGATTAATGTATATAAAAATAATGAGATTTTGGACGAAAATATTTCTCCAAATAATCAAGAACGCAATCGTTATGAATATACCTCAAATGAAAATGATATTATTTATTCGGCAAATAGTGATCAAATTAATCAAACCTTAGCTAATATTCATCCTGTGGAAACTAAATCCACTACTGGAGCTAAGGAACAAATAAATACTGCTCAGTATAATCAAATAATAATTAAACAATCTAGATTTCAAGGATATCCTGAAACTAATGTTAAACAAAATAACTATGAAATACCGAAAAAATCAATCTCCATTATTCCACAGCCAAGAGGAATCGATAATTTATCAAGTCTGACTAATCAAGAAAATCTTCAAGGAACTCAAGAATTGTCTCAAGTTCTGTTAACGAAGGTTACAAGTGAACTACCAACTGAACAAAAGTTTTTAATGTCAGTACCACAATCATATTCTGTAGAAAAAAATATTCATCATCCAGTGGAAATAATAGAAAAGAAGGTACCATTCTCAATGGAGAAAGTAATAGAAAAACAGATAACAATTCCTCAGCCATTCCCCATACACATACCAATAGATAGAATTATAGAAAAACAAATACGAATCCCATATCCTGTGCACGTGGAGAAGGTAGTTGAAAAAAAAGTACCAATTGCTATTCAGAAATTTGTTATACCCCTGCCAATTCACTTCAGAGTTCCTCAACCTATTCCAATTTCGGTAGAAAAAGTGATAGAAAAATCTATTCCGATTCCAGTACCAGAAAAAATTTTACCTAGACCATATTCTATGGAAATTGAAAAAAATAGACCATTTTCTTTAGAAAATACCAAACTTGTTAAATTAAATTCACTTTATAATATACAAGGTGATTATCAGCAACCATTAAGACAGAATTTCCAATCCTTAGAATCTTATGATAATGAACAGGATTATTATAATTCAACGATGCAGTATTATGATCAAGAGTATTTAAGCTTAAATCGTCCTCATACTAGGCAACCACCATTAATACACATGTTACCAAAGAAGTTTGTACCACATGGAATTCAATATCCATCTCATTCAATGACTTATTCGATGAATAATGGTAATTTAATTGCTTATGGAAGAATTTCAGAGAAAGATAAGGTCAAAAATGAATACATGGGTTCAGTACCACGAAAATTGCAAACTTCTTTTGGGATACAATCGAAATCTTTATATTCATCATCAGATATACAGACAACTTTAAGAAGAACAAGGCAAGAAATAATGGGAAATAGTGGAAACTTTAGACAGTCAAAAATGGAATATGGATTTAAACCACCTATGGTGCCTTCTGTTCAATATGATGAACAAACTGCAACTAAAGTGGAATAATTTGAATAAATTTAATAAACTATTATTTTTTAAATTTGAAAATTCAATTTTCAAAAATTTATTTATTTTTTTTTTATTATTTTCTACTTTGAATATTTTTTCTAGTATTTTGAATTATTTCGCATATTTATTATCTGATTTATCAATATCATTTAATTTTATTAATTAAAGTTTTCAATTTTGTGTTTTAATTATTTTTCTGAAGAAACATCTATAATATTTTTCTTATTCTTTTAAAATTATTTTTGAAAAAAAAAATATAAATTTTTTTAATATATAATTCTTTTCTTTCAGTAAAAGATATTATAATTGAATTTTTAATTCATAGAAGCGATAATATTTATTCAACTATCATTTGAAAAATTTGTTTTCTCAATAGTGCTGCATCTATTTTTTACCTGTGAGTGTAAATTAATTTCATTAAATATGAAGGAATTCTATCATCTTACTATTACACCACATTTATTACTTTTAAATATTAATTTCACAATCATTAACACATTAAGACATTTCATTTCTAATTTCTTTTTACATATTTTAATAAAATATTTACTGAATTTTTACATATTATTTCTTAATGAGTTAATGTTATGTAAATATAAAAATATAGGAAAATTTATCATAATAAATTATAATATATATATATATTATTACTTATAATTCTCATATGATTATAAAATTTTTCTCTCTAATATTATTATTATTATTATATTTATTATAAATGCAAATGCATTTTAAAAGATATCTTATATATAATTCATGATATATATATATGATATACATTTAATAAAAAATTTCATTAAATTGATGAATTTTACATTTTTGATTTTATTCGTTTAAATATATATTTTAAATAATAAAAACTGATAAAAACTATATAGCATAGAAAATAATATATAAAATTTTTATATATTCAAATACAATATAATTCTGAATTTATTAAATTATGATGTCATTCTAATTAAATTTTTATTATAAAATTATAACTAATGTTTTTTTAATTACAAAAACATGAATTAAGAAGCTGTACAATTTTATTAAAGATATTTTTTAATTAAGATTATTTAATATTTTTATATTTTAATTATTATTTTATATTTCTTATAATAAAATAATTATTTATATTTCATTTCTTAATTTTATAATTTCAGACTTTAATAATAATATTAATATATAACTAAAATAATATATAACTGGTTTATAGTTTCCTTTTTGTACGTTCATTAAATTATTTATAACATCAAATAAACTTGTTTTTATAAAGAATATTATTCTTAATTGTTCTCCTTTCTATTTTCACAATTAAATCTATTTACAGGTAGGAGGAATGTACAATGATAAAATTCAATGTTTATTCTTGGACGGTACTTGTTTAATTGCTCAATTGCTCAAACGATATATATATATATATGTGTGTGTATGTATATATATATATATATATATACATACACACACACACGCACGCACGCACGCACGCACACGCATACACACGTATGTATATATATATATATGAACAATTATCATATCTCAATAAAAAATACAGAAAATACTGATATAGTTAAAAATAATAATTAAAACACTCTAGAGCCCTGCCCAAGAGATAAAGTCATTCTTGATAATGATTAATTTATCTATACTCATATACATACATATACGTACATATATATTTATATTTATATATAGACTTTTTTATTTATATAACTTTATATATAATTTATAAAGAAGATGAGTCAGTGATTTTCTTCATTGATTTGTAAAATCTATATACAATGTATGTTTTACATTATATTAAAAAAAATTATAAAATATTAAATAATTTTTTTACAGTAGAAACTTGATTAAATAATCATAGAATCATATAGAATTTTTTGAGATAACCAAGTAATATATTATTTAACATTACTTTTTAGAATTAAAATATAAATTATAAATTGATAAATTTATAAATTACTGTTATGATTTGTAAAATATATAGTATTTAATTCGAAAATAAATATAAGTTTGATATCTAGAAAATTTTATTAACTTGATAATAAATGAATATTGGAAAAAAAAGTTACTGATTAAGAATTAGATTTAACAATCTGTATAATTTTTTATGCAATATACAACAACAAAAATACATAAATTCTGAAATTATACATCTTATAAATATGTTTAGTTCTTTCTATAATCGAGATTCTACTGTATTAAAAAATAAATCTTTAAGAAAGAAAGAAATAATATAAAAAGATTTCTTTTCTCACTCATATTTAGGGTGTACAAAAAATGAGTACACTTTGTTTAAAGTATTCACCTTGCATATTCGGATCCAATTTGTAATTTTTACAATCACAGTTGTTAC
This sequence comes from Apis laboriosa, assembly GCF_014066325.1. Lineage (NCBI taxonomy): Eukaryota > Metazoa > Arthropoda > Insecta > Hymenoptera > Apidae > Apis > Apis laboriosa. The sequence continues at coordinate 207,826 of NW_025222134.1, forward strand.
GGAAGAAAAACTGTACACTGACATTCCTTGCGCATAAAAAAATGTACAAACACATATAATAACGTTCACATGTGATCAAATAAACTGGAAAAGAGAAAACAATTTTTCCTTTTCCAAAATAGATTCGTCTCCCTCTAGATCACGAAGAAAACGCTTAATAAGTAAAGTAACTCGTTTATCGAGATTTTTTTTTAAACGTATAGTCCCTTAAAACCCATTCTAATTCGCCTCTTCAAAAAAAATAATATGGAATGTTTCGTTCATTATGGTACAAGGACAATGTGAAGTTAATATTTTGTGATAATCATATTTACAAGACTTACAAATCGCACCTAAGATGACATAAACTCGTCACTAATTGCACTTTAATCTCAATATATAACAAAAAAATGAATACATTTTTCCCTCATTTTGTTAATGTTGTTATTTTTTTTTCTGTGTTTTAATGTATTCAATTTTGTTGGCTATTCTTTCAACATTATTAGTTGAAATTATATTGAGATAAAAGTATTATAGATGCGAGAGTATTCCTATAGAAGCAGTGACGTAGTCAGATGCATTCTTATATCTCCTTATTCTTTAAACTTCCTGTAAATAAGTTATAAATTTAATTATATAATTTAAATTTAATTATAATTTTATCATATTTCCTTCTAGAATTTTACAAAGACATGTAAAAATTATAAAAAATATATCGAATATATTCAGTCTTGTGTTTTATGAAAAATTCCTTTGTCAAAGATAAATAATACTTATATGAATATTAAAAAATCCTATAAACCATATTATTAAACCATAAAATAACACGATTCGGAACTATTTCAATTTATAAAATATTGATAGTTATTATGTTCTAAATCGATAACATGTTTTCAGATATAACAAATAACAATTGTAATAAATTTGTAAATAGATACATCACATTATCATTCATTAAATTCTTAAATCAATATGTTATTTAAGTGAGTCTGTTCTTTTCAAAATCATCAGAAAATTCTAACTACATCACTGCACAAAATTGTTAAACTATCTAACACTCGGACTTGTCTTCCTCGACCAACTGTTGCGTGTCTTTTCCCGAATCAATGGCTGTTGGATCAAGCTCTCTTCTTTTTAAATGCAACTGTGGTGGCTCTTTATGCTGAATACTAGATGGTTTCATTTCAGCTGGTAGTTCATATCTGCTGCTTGCACCAGTACCATTTGTTGCACCTGTTTCTGTGTTCACTGCATCATACATGGGATTACTGAAATCCCTGTTTTTGTTACTAACATCACCAAGATTGTACTCCACATCCAGAGGTTCCTATTTAATAATATAATACACAATAATATACAATAATATAATAAGAACTATATATATAAGAACTACATATAAGGACTATATATAAGAACTACATATAAGGACTACATATTATATTTCGTTTAATAATATTTAATAATATTTAATATTATTTAATATTATTTAATATTACTTAATATTACTCGTAATTATTTTAAAATTTTAAAATATTATAAATATATAAAATGTAGAAATAGTTATATTATAATACATTACAATTATAATACATACCATTCTTTCGTGAGCAGGTATGCCAAATTCAACATTACTTCCTTGCCTGAAGGATACACTTTGAGCACCAGTTAAACTACCAAGACCTCCAGGTTTTCCACTATAAAAATCATTAATCATCATTCATCATTTATTAATTAGAATAAAAATATTTTAAAAATAAAGAATTTTAGTGGTCATTATTTATAATAAAGTTTAATTATAAATATCAATATTTAAGATATAATAGGATATCCTATTAATACTTAGGATATAATAATATTACATACCTTATATATAAGGTCTAAATCTAAATTAAAATTAATAAGAATTTTATTATAAATAATTGTGTCTATCAACATTCTAAATTTAGAAAATTTAACATAAAGAAAATAAAAAAAAAACTCACAAAGGTCGCTTCTTCAGTACCATAATAATAGCTGCAGCTCCAAATAAAACCAAAATAGAAACAACAATAGGTATCACAATGGCAGCAGTGACATTAGTGGACCTAGCTCCTAACATAATCTCACAGAATTCTCCATGAAATGGAGCTGGACAATCACATTGCAATTTATCTTCGATTTCTTGACATAGTCCACCATTTCTACAAGGACAAATTCTCGGTGCAGGAAGAGGTCTTTCATTAGTTGCATCACAATGACGTTCGTTTGATCGTATAGTCTCTCTTTGTTGAAGAGGACCAATACTATCTGAGCAAAGACACCGATTACCACCAGGGATAGGAACACACAAATGTGTGCATTGATCTTCGTGACAAAGATTCCTTAAGGAAATATTATATCTTTGTTGATGATACACTTTAACTCCTCCTGAGTTGGGTACATGCTTGACAATAATCTCTGGCACGCCTCTACCAAATTTATCTTGTCTGATTAATTCACCAGTTCTCTTTGTTATCCAATACAAACTATTTTCAAAAACATCCAAAGAAATTGGATGTTTCAAACTGTCCCCTTTAAGGATTACTTTTCTATTTGATCCATCCTAAAGAAAAATTAATATTTTTGGAAATGAATGAGATTGAATTCAATAAACTGAATTAAATAAAATTATTCAAATTTACTTGTTCAATAGATTCAATGGTGTTAAGTTTACTATCAGCCCAATAAAGGACATGTTGCATAGAATAATCAATGGTGAGTGCTATAGGTTGTCCAATTCGATCAGAGACTAATTGTTTCCGTCTGTCACCATCCATCCAAGCGATTTCGATTTTGGGCTGACTACCAGCATCTGCCCAAATAGCTTTACCCAATTCTGGATCGACTACAATGGAAGTTGGAATTTCTAAGCCAACTGTTATCAAACTTCGACGATATCTACCGTCTGCTTTTGAGACCATTACTCTTCCAAATAACGTCGTTCCTGAAGAATCAAATTCTGTCCAATAGAGATTACCAGAAATCCAATCCATTGCCAAACTCGTGAGACCTGATTCACCTACATAAATTATTTTAAATTATTGCATAACATATTTTATAATAACATAATATCATAAATTGAAGAAGAAAGTACTTTTTATATTAAGATCCTGAGCATATCCAATCTTCACTTGTCCATCCTTAGCATTTACCATATATGATCTTTTAATGGAATTATCATAACCATCGATCCAAAATACGTATTCTGATCTAGGATCAAAATCTAGAGCCTGTACTCTTTTTTCATTCGCAATAACTTCAATTTCTTGTTTATCATAAGGATCATAAGCTCTAATTCCTGGACCATTAGCAAATAGAATCATCATGTTAGTATCTACAGCTCTGCATACACCACTACGATTGTCAGATAATTCGAAGCCTTGTCTGCAAGAGCAAGAATAAGTGCCATTTAAATTAGTACAAAGTTGAGAGCATTGGTGTTGGCCAGTAACACATTCATCAATGTCCTCGCAATGTTTTCGATTGTTTTGTGAGATTATGTAACCTGGATAACAAGCACAAATATATCCACCTTCAGTAATATTGTGACAATAATGAGAACAACCACCTTTATTGCTGTCCAGACAGGGTTTATTGTGATCTATGGATAATGAAAACAAGTGAATATATTGAATCATTTAAATTTCTGTAATAAATTTAATATTAATTAGATTATTAAACTTACGACAACCAAGTTCATCAGAGGAATCTCCACAATCATCAGCAAAGTCACAGAGCTTCGTTCGGTCAATACACTTCTTATTAGCACATGTATATTCGGTTATAGCATCACATGGACGAACTCTGGATGCACACATAGTCATGTTATTTTCATCAGAACCATCACCACAATTATCAATGCCATCACATAATTGATATTTAGCAATACATTTGTGATTAGCGCATTGGAATCTTCTAGTTGTATCACACTTGAAGTTTGCTGTAGAATTTTATTAAATGTTAACAAACTTCTATATCATTTATTCGATATTTAAAAAAATAAAAAAAAAATCATACCACACATATTGGTATTTTCGTCAGAACCGTCACCACAATCGTCACTTCCGTCGCATATATCTGAGAGATAAACACAGAGGTTGTTATCACATTGGAATCTAGATTGTGGGCAATATCTTCCTCCTGGATATCTTGGTGGACATCCAATTTCATCACTCATATCTCTGCAATCTCGTGTTCCATCACATCTTAAATATGATGCTATGCAATGACCACTTGCACATTGGAATGTATCATTCTTGCATACGAATTCTTGACAACCATTCTCATCACTATTATCGCCACAATCATCTTCAGAATCACACCTCCATCTGGAGGCAATACATTTGCCATTATCACATCGGAACTCAGACTCTGAACATTCTCTATAACGGTTCTTACACATTGTTTCAGCTTCATCACTACCATCTCCACAATCATCAGCAAAGTCACAGAGCCATTGTTTGGGTACACATCTGTTATTAGTGCATTTAAAATCCATTTCAGGATCACATTTGGGACAATTCTCAGCAAGCTCATCAGAACCATCTCGACAATCATCTTTGCCATCACAGAAGAGCCATTTCGGTATACAACGATAATTGGCGTGACCTGGACAACGTTGCCAACCGGTAGTACAATTCCTTTGACGACACATATACGCTGGTTCATCGCTATCATCACCACAATCATTGTCAGAGTCACACATCCATACTTTCTGAATACATCTGTTATTTTTGCAAGTGAATTCTGTGTTTGGATCACATGGTCGATTATCTAAATTAAAAAAATTTTTTGATGAAATAATTTTTACATAATTATGCATAAAATATACATAATATACATATACATAATTATAATATGCATAAAAATATATAGAAACATGTAGAAAAAAATACTTACGACAAATAGCAGGATCTTCATCACTGCCGTCCTTACAATCAGCGTCTCCATCGCATTTCCAAGACTCGTGAATGCAACGTCCATTAGATTTACATTTAAATTCTAATTCGCCACATTCTAGACTACAATGAGCCTCGTCACTCTTATCTCCACAATCATCTGCGCCATCACAAACAGCCACACTAGGTCTACAGTTACCATTTGCACACTGGAAAACACTAGGTCGACAAACACGTGCTGGACAACTGATAGGTTCGTCTGAACCATCCTTACAATCTTTTTCACCATCACATCTTGAAAATAAATTAATAAATAATTTAATTAATTATATTGCATTTACTAAAATTGTATTATTACAATATATTTTTATACTTACTTCCAATACCATGGAATACATTTTTCATCTGGAGGGCCACATTTATGTTGACCAGCAGTACAATTAGCTGTACAGGTCTTTCCATCTTTATCCAACACAAACTGATTAGGGCATTTGCATTTATATGATGTTACACCAGGTTGACCATAGCCTTCTAATAAATAAGAACTTGCAGGTGGTGAAATTAGACATAAATGAGAACATCCACCATTATTTTCATTGCAAGGATTGTTGTAAGGTAATTGTCTTAAAGGATGATATGCATGAATGTCATATGGTCTATGAGTTGTATTTCTAAGAACACGTAAATTATATCCAGAAAACTTTTCTGCTCTACTAATGGCCTTCAAGTTCCAATCAGTCCAGAAAATAAAATCATCAAATATAGTAATAGCAAAAACATGAGGTACAGCAGTTCCAGAAAGAACTTTGCGCTTATTATGACCTTCCAAGTCAGCAAATGCAATATAATCTAAATGAGCATCTGCCCAAAAAATTCTATCAGTGAAGTAATCAATAGTCAAAGCATTGGGCCAAGCTATATCATCCTCCCAAGTAAGAATCCTTGTGAAATTACTGCCATCCATTCCCATTTTTCCTATATAAGCCTGAAAATTAGAATAATTATTATATTGAATATGAATTATTATATGAATATAATATTTGATACCTTAAAGTTTTATACATTTAATTTGAGATCAACAAAAATCACCTGAAGATGCCATGAAGTGAAGTACAAATATCCTGTACCAGGATGAACAACAATGGCACGTGGATCAGCTATACCAGTCAATAAAGTCTTCCTGTTGGTACCATTAAGTTCAGCAACATCTAAATGTTTAGCATGACGATCAAGCCAGTAAAGTTTGCGTCCTATCCAATCAATTGCTATTCCTTCCAAACCAAGACTATCATGTCTAATAATCGCCTCTTTTTCTCCTCCTGCAATAGGTGCTCTGCAAGAAAAAATTATGAAAAAATTAGTTTTATCAATTTTGAGTAAACTATTTATTAAAATAAACCACTTGAATTAACCTGAAAATTGTTTTAGCAGTAACATCACAAAAGTAGAGCATTTGATCAGCATAATCAGCATCCAAAGCAACAACATTTATGAGATCCTGGTGCATCAGACTATAATTGAGAGCATCAATAGACATATTTCTGACATAGTATTTATTCGTAAAAATAATCCATGGTGTAATATTGTCTCTTCTCTTACAAGTATGCTCATCGGCAGCACGTTCATACCAGTAATGATTACACTTACAATAAAAGCTTCCTGGTGTATTTTGACATTGTTGACTACATACCTGTGGTGTTTCTACACATTCGTCTATGTCTTCACAGGCTTTACCATCTGCTAAAAGTCTATAACCTGGATTACATTCACAATAATAACTTGTTGGTGTATCAATACATTTATGAGCACACTGATTCATTTCTACCATTGCACATTCGTCTACATTACAATGAGCAGGTTCATCACTTTCATCTGCACAATCAGGTTCCTTATTACAAACTAATTGTTGATCAATACAATTTCCATTTGTGCACATGAATTCTTTTGGATTTAAACAGGTCATGTTTTTCATCTTTGGTGCTATAAATTAAAAAAAGAATAATTTAATAAGTTTTTATATATAGTTTATAGTTCTTAAATGATTTACATATCAATACATTACTTACGACATCCATCTTCATCAGAATGATCACCACAATCATCTTGACCATCACAATGAAATTGCTTCCTTATACATTTAAAGTTATGACAAGTAAACTCTTGATTAGTACAAGGTTTATATCTAGTATTACAGAATTTCCCTTCATCACTACCATCACCACAATCATTATCATGATCACACAACCAATTCTGATTTAAACAACGTCCATTGTCACAAGTGAACTGATTTTCAGCACAAGGTGTTGGAGTAGGACAATGATGCAATGTCACATTTTCATCAGCTCCATCTACACAATCTGGATCCCCATCACACAACCATTTTTTTGGGATACATTGTGCTCTGTGCCACACTTTATTTGCAGTACAAGTAAACTCAGTTTCCTCATCACATTTTCTATCATTACATTGGTGACGTTCATCTTCATCAGAATAATCCAAACAATCATTGTCTCCATCACAGATGTAAATTCTAGGTATGCAATTTCCATTATCACAAGTAAATAAATCTCCAAAACAAGTTCTACCTTCTGATTGACAATAACCAGGTGGTTCATCACTGCCATCCAGACAATCATCATCTCCATCACAATACCAAGTAGCTGGAATGCATCTATGATTAGGACACCTAAAAGAGCTCTGAGGACAAGTTCTTTGAGCACAATGTAATGGATTTTCGTCACTATTATCTCCACAATCATTATCTCCATCACAAAGCCAATATGGCTCTACACATATATTAGTTTTTTCACATTTCAGGTGATTAGGTGGACATGTAGTATTTCTTGGACAGCGTTCATGGGTCTCATCTGATGTTACATTATCTTTACAATCATTGATACCATTGCAAACCTGTGATTGAGGAATACAGCGATAATTGGCGCAAGTAAATTCTCCAGCAGCACAAGGAGGATATACACAGCCTTCTTCATCACTGCCATCACGGCAATCATTCTCATGATCACATTTCCAAGTTTTAAATATGCATCTGCCATTATTACATCTGAATTCATTAGGACTGCATGAATGATAAGAACAATAATTAGTATCTTCATCAGAACCATCGCCACAATCGTCATCACCATCGCATGCCCACATTCTTGAAATACAACGACCATTTCTACAGGCAAATTTACTAGAGTCACAGGTTACATTTTTGGGAACACACATTCTGTCCTCATTTACTAATCTGCTATTATCATCACACTTACATTCTGCTGAGCCATTTATACCTGGATGACAAGATTGATCACAACCACCATTTGAAATATTACAAGGATTTATTCTGCATTGTTGTCTAGCTGCTGAATAAATATGTAAATCTCTAGGTGAATCTTCCAATCGTTTTACTAATTCTACTTTATTTGCTCCTGTATGCTTCTCAGCGCGATAGACTCCTCTTAATTGTAGATCTGTCCAATAAATATGCTCTCTGAAAACTGTTATGGCAAAAGGATATATTGTTGCACTAACTAAGATTTGGCGATTACTTCCATCCAATTCTGAACGTTCTATCTTTTCTCTAACTGCATCAGTCCAATATAACATACGATCTTCATAATCAATTGCCAAACCACTAGGCTGAGAAAGATCTTTATCAATAACAGCCTTCTTCAAAGAACCGGCCATTGTAGTTTTAAAAATCTTTCCTGATGTTCCAAAACGACCCCAATCAGTAAAATATAGTGATCCATTACAAGGATCAACTACTATAGCCCTAGGTCTATCTACTCTGGCAATCATCACTAGATTTGACCCATTTAAATCCATTGCATAAATACTATTATTTGATGAATCTGTCCAATAAACTTTCTTTTGTGTCCAATCATAAGAGATGCCTTCAGGATTGATTCCTTTGCTAATTAATGTATGAATCTCAGAAGAAGAAGGATTTTCTGCCTGCATCCACGCTATTTTAGCCCAAGGCCTAATTTGAGTAAACAATAACTTTTTGTCTTGATAGTCGAAATCCACGCCCACTACATTAGTTAGATTTCCAATCGAATTAAATGGTATAGTCGTATTTTGTGGATCTAAACCAATAGCTCTAATCTCTGTCCTCGTAGCGAATACCAAATATTCATTGACATTTTCGCAGTTTTTTCCATCTACTGCTAATTTACCAACTGCGCATTCGCATTTGAAAGGAACTGAATTTTCCTTAGGCATAGCAAAACAGAGTTGTTTACAGCCTGCATTTCCACTTGATGAACAAGGATTTGTTGGATCTGGAGGTTGACTATTCTGATCAAACATAACAATATCCCTTAATTTAGGTAAATTCGATCTCACTGTTGTTGGCAAATTGATATCACTCTGCTTGCTAGCTTTGAATACTGTTCCTAAGTTTCTGTCAACCCAATAGACATCATTACCATAAATAGCAACACCCATAGGGTTAGGTAGATTCCGTCTAATGATTTGACGATTTCCACCAGTATATGAAACTTTTTGAATAGTGTCTTGTTTAGAGTCTACCCAATACACATCATGTGTAGTAGGATCAATAGTTATATCACGTGGAGTGCTAATACCAGATGTAACTATAGGCATCCAATTACTTCCATCCAAATAGGCTTTACCTAATCTTGGATATTGTCCATAATCTATCCAATAAAGATATTTTTTAATGGGATTTACGGCTAATTCTCTAGGGGAATCTGTAGTTTTCTTCACTAATACTTTTCTATTACTGCCATCTAATTTACATACTTCCACATAATTATCATGAGGGAACACATTGGTAAAATACATATTTTCAGCAATCCAATCAATAGCTAAACCTCTAATACCATTTGAACCTATACCTTGTTTTACAATATGCTGTAATTCAGTACCATTTGGTCTTACACGAAATATTCCATTCCACATTCCACGATTGAACTCTACCCAATAAATCCAATTGCCTGCAGTATAAACGTCTACATGAAGAATATGATGACCCATACCAGAGATTGGTACCATTGCTTCTTTTGCATCTTTTAAACTGTATCCTCTAGCAACATCCAGTTGAGTAACTACTGCAAAAGTCTTAAAAGGTTCACAAGAAGTGTCACTGACTTTACGGTATTCCATACCACAAGCACATACTCTAGTACCTCCAGAAGCTGGAAGACAGATCTGTTCACAACCACCATTATTTATAAAACATGGATGATCTCCAGTAACTCGTTTCTTATAAATAGTCAATGTCTTAAGCTCAGAATCATTATCAATTATTGTAGTAGGATTACCTCCATCAGGCAAATCTACTCTTTCTATTTTATCATACAGTGGATCAAGAAAGTACAATCTAGAATCATGAACAGCAAGTGCTTTTGGCAATGCAATGTTTTGTGATACTATAGTTCTCAGATTTCGTCCATCAGTTGATAGTGCCATAATCAGAGCTGGATATAATGAACTGAAGTAAATAGTCTTAGTTGGAATATCAATTGTAATAGCTTCTGGTCTTTCCACATTATCAACTAAAATAATGGGATTAGTACCATCCATATTAACTCTTCCAATTTTGGTAGGAATGCCAAAACTGCCATCGTCTACCCAGAATATATGTCCTTCAAGGGGATCAACACACATAGCCTTTGGTTTGGCTACAGAAGTTTTATTGCCATCATTAGCAAGTACTATTGTTCGATATCTAGTTTTTCCATCTATTTTTATAGCTTCTATATTAGAAGCATATTTGTTTCCTATGAACAAATTCCTTCCTAACCAATCAAATGCCATTGCAGATGGAGCTCCAACAATGCCACTTTCACCAGAAGCATTAGGGAATTCTGTTCTATTACCACCATTATAAGGAGTTGTATAAATAGTACCATTCTCATCATCATCATCTTTAGTTTGTAACCAATAGATCATTCTTTCTTTCTTATCATAGTCTATAAATTTACCACTCTCCACTCCAACAACTGGAGTTATATAACCAGTTTTAATACTTCTTGGTAATAAAGAAACATCCACAATTTGAGAGCCTCGTAAAACCATTAAATAAGGTATCTCCTCTTCCAAGCATTGTCCATTGAATAATCTGAATCCAACTTGACATTTACAAGTGTAACCTTGAGGTTTAGTAGGAGATAACAGGCACAAATGATCACAGGTACTATTTGCACAAGGATTTGCAGTGATTGGTTGTAGAACAGGATGATGAACATGTATTGACAAAGGTTGAGATATCAAATGAGATACCACAGTTTGGTTTACACCATAGAATTTATGAGCTGAGAGAACTCTATTCAATTGTCTGTCTGTCCAATACATAGTATCCTCAAATAATGTCAAAGAATGAGGATGCAACAAATAATGGGAACTAGCTAATACTTGAATTCTTTTACTACCGTCATAAAGGCAAGTATCAATAAAATCTAACTTACTATCAGCGAAATATATTCGCTTATTCGCAATATCTAAAGCAAGGCCATTTGGCCAATAAATTTTAGTGTTAATAATTGTTGATCTATTGGTACCATCCATACCAATTCTTTCAATTCTTGGATTTTCACCCCAATCTGTCCAAAAGAGCCATCTTGCTCCAGGACTAGGATCCAAACACATTCCTCTAGGTTGAGTAATATTTTCTTTAACCAATATCATTCTATTAGAACCAGTTTCTTTGGCTACTTCAATAGTATTCAGTTTGGAATCCAACCAATATAAATTATGACCTATCCAATCATAAGCAAGACCTTCCACTAAATCCAATCCAGTTGAAATCACATCTTCAGGATCACTACCTCTATCCAATCTTGATATTTTTTTCAGTTTCATATCTGACCAAAAAATAGTACCTGTATGCATATTACTAGCAGTTGCTACAACATTCTCTACATTAATTGGTACCCTTTCTAATGCTTGATCCTGAAGATCAGCAACTAGAATTGTATGTCTGTTAGATATGATTAAAAAGGCAACACTGTGATTAAATGCCTTACAAGTATGCTTATCTTTCTCTAAAGTATATCCTTCAACACAGTTACAATAATATCCACGTTTAATGTTAACACAAATCTGAGAACAGCGTCCTGGAGGTTCACATTCGTTCAAATCTTCACAAGTATATCCATCTTTGTTGAGTTCTTCCCCTGAAGGACATGTGCATTGTTTACCTAAAGGTGTTTCAATGCAATCATTACTACAGTAACCTCCTCTATATTCACATTCTTGAAAATTGCATGCTGGACCCTCATCTGCGCCATTAGGGCAATCAAATTTGTTATCGCAAACACTAGTTATATTCACACATATATTAGTTACATTTGGACATTTCCATTGTTGTGAATCACATTTGAATTCAGGTGCAGTACACGCATGCAATTCAGTATCTTCATCAGATCCATCACCACAATCATCTTTTCCATCACAGATATATGCTTTAAATACACATTTCTCATTACGACATTTGAAGAAACCTGGTTGACAGCCAACTTGCCCACAAGAAGCTGGTTCATCAGATCTGTCTGGACAATCTGGAGTTCCATCACAATACCAACTTCTTGGAATGCAAATCGCTGAACTAACACATTGAAATTGCTTATCAGTGTTACATTGATCAGGTGCTAAGGATGGACAGCCAACTTCATCACTGCCATCATTACAATCAGATATTCCATCACATTTATACGAATCAAGAACGCACATCTTCTGGTCAGCACAAGTAAATTGAGTGCTGAGACAAGTAACTGGTGGACAATCCATTTCATCTTGTTGGTCAAAACAATCGTTATCGCCATCACAGACCCAAGATCGTGGAATGCAATGACCTGATCTTGGACAAGTGAATTGAAAATAGGAACAAGTTTTTGCTACGCAAAAGTCTCCTTCATCGGAACTATCACCGCAATCATTTTCAGAATCACATTTCCATGTATTAGGTATACATCTGTTATTAGCACAAGCAAATTGATTGGCGGTACAAGTCACATTTGGACAAGAAGCTTCATCACTGTAATCTCCACAATCATTCTCAGAGTCACAAAGGAAGCTCATAGGAACACATCTACCAGACTTGCACTGAAATTGATTAGGAGCACAAGTTGGTTTGGTACAGTTCCGTTCATCACTGTTATCCAAACAATCATTTTCACCATCACAAACCCAGGCATGTGATATGCACCTCTGATTGGCACATGTAAAGTCCCAAGTATTAGGACAAGCTTCAAGTGGTGGTTCAGCTTCTGGATCAGGTGCACAAGTTCTGCCATTCTCTTGAATACGTTCGCCATAAGGACAACCACAAACTTTAGTTAATCTAGTAATACCATATTTATTAGTATTATTTTGAGGAATAGCAAAGCATAGTTTCTCACAACCCCCATTATCATTAAAACATGGATGATCATGTAAAAAAGTTTGAATTGAACGACTATAGACTTTCACACCATAAAGTCTATTCGTTTCAGGTTGGCGAACGAGAATAGATTCTTGTTCTCCAGTTTCTTTATGGAGTCGAATAATAGCATCTAATCGCCAATCAGTAATATACATCCACTGTTCATAGATAGCCATAGAAAAAGGATGTCTAATTAGTTTAGATTTAACTGATCTTACATCAGTACCGTTTAGATTAGAATGTTGTACATGATCCAAAAGAGCATCACACCAGTACAATCTATCTTTTGAAAAATCAATAGCTAAACCATTTGGCCAGCCCAGACTTAAATTTTTAAAAACTATCAAGTTAGAACCATCAGTATAAGCTCTACTAATGTTTGCAGGTCTATCCCATTCAGAAAAAAAAATATATCCCTGATTAGGATGGATTACAATGGCTCTTGGTCGTTTCAAATTTTTTAGCAATGTTCTGCGATATGTGACATTTCTAGTACTCAAGACATTCAATGTACCTTTTCTAGAATCAATATAATATAGATTCTTGGCAACCCAATCTACTGCAAGTCCTTCTACACCTTCATTCTGACTAGCTAATACAACTTCTCGACCAGCGCCACTTTGGCGAACTCTATAAATTACATCTTGCAAAACATCACTATAATAAATATATTGATCATATGCATCATAATCTAGACCAACGAATCTGGCTCTTCTGGAAACTACGGGTGAGATAGCATCGCTAAATCCTTCCATTACAGGATCTAATACTCTGCCTTTAATAAATCTTTGTTGTGAATACATTAAGAATTCTTGCACCAAATTACAATTTCTTTGGTCATTAGATAATCTCCATCCTATGTCACAAGCGCATCGATAACCTAATCTATTTTCTTGATCACTAGCTGCAGTTACTATACACATATGTTGACAGCCACCATTATTATTCCCACAAGGATTAGAAACCATTGGCTGAGTCAAAGGATGCAAGATTTTGATAGCTTTAGCATCTCTCATTTTATAAATCGTTCGTATAGAATAATCACCCTCTGTTTTGTCTACACTCATAATGGCCTGCTTTGTGCCGTCTGTCCAATAGATCCTGTTCTCAAAAAGTGTCAATCTTGTTGGAGATGGTGTATGTGTTCCCCTAAGTACCATTACTCTATTTCTTCCTAAATAATCAGCAGTTTCAATATAGTCCAGTTGGGAATCACACCAAAAAATTCTTCGAGCAATCACGTCTACAGCAATGCCAGATACTTTATATGCTGCTTCGAAAACAATTGGGAAATCTACAGTTCCATCCATGTTAGCTCTTAAAACTCGTTTACTATCAGCTATAAACATCAAACCCACTGTAGGATCTAGACCAATATCTGTTGGATTTGTCAGATTGGAACTCAATGCAATACCATGGTACCTTCCATCTAATTCAAGCACGTCGATTTTTTGGACTACTGAATCTACTACATATAATTTTTCTCCTATCCAATCTACTGCAATAGAAACTGGTCCCCATGAACTTGTTAAATATATAGCCACTCTAGAACTAGAACCTTCACCATTTAAAGGTTCTGAGTGCACTTTCTTCGTTTTAACATCACTCCAGAAAAGTAAATCTCTAGAATAGAGATAATCTACTCCACTAGCGCTAGTAGTATTGGCAACAATAGTTCTATCTTCTCCATTAGAAGACATCCTCCATACAGCTTTCTCTTGAGCAACTAACAGTTCTAATTTCACACCAGGATGTTGTTGAGCTCGACACTTGTTGAGTCCCTGTAATATAAAACCTGGAGCACAACTGCAAGTGTAAGAACCTTCTGTATTCTTGCATAATTGTTCACAGAAACCCCATTCTGAGCATTCATCACGATCTATAGTGGAATAATAAAAAGCTTATTTAGCTTTTTTATTTCTTTATAAAACGATTTAACATATACATACCTATACAAGTTGTCGAATCGTTTGCAAGAATCCAACCTGCAGGACAATAACAGACTCCTCCTGTGGGAGATGCCCGACATTTATATCGACATGCTAGTGAAGTACATATTACCGATGCTATAAACAAACAAAATAAATAATTATAAAATATCTATTTATTATCAAGATTTTTAAAACAGAAAGTATTGTACAATTATACCTGATCTGAAGATCCACATTATAGCATATCAATTAAAACAAAATAAATATTATTTTTTATTTAATTAATAAATTAGATAGATTCTAAATAAAATAGATTCTTCATAGAATTCATTATTTATTTCTATTTCTAATTTGAATAAATTTTTAAAGATTTTTATAAAAAATATAACACTTACAACAAGTAGCTTCTTCGTCTGCCTTATCTTCACAATCAGTTTTTCCATCACAAATTTGAGATCGATCTATGCAAAGTGGTTTGCCATCAGTCGTTCCTCTAGGACATACGAATTTGTTTTGAGGACAAGAGGTTGTAGTACAGGACTTCTCATCAGATCCATCATGACAATCTTTATAACCGTCACAAACATAAGATCGTGGTATGCAAAGAGAATTTGCACAACGAAATTGGTCCATCGTACATTGTTGAAAATCTGAAATTGTTCTTAATCTTTAATAATAGATATTATTAAATGAATAATTTATGGCCAAAAATGAAATAAAATTATTAATGTAATATTGGTAATATTATAAAATATATATATATTTTAAAATATATTACAAGACTATAAAAAAATTCTTAGATTCAAAAAATTTATTTCTAAAAAATTCAGAAATTCGTTAAATATAGAAAATCTTTAGAATACACGTCATTAAATTCCAAAAAAATCATTAGATCACAAAAAATTTCTGGATTTAGAAATTTTTTATATCGAAATTTTAAATTTTTTTTTTATAGTGGAAAAAATTTCTAAATTTTAAAAATTCATAGATACAGAAAATCTTTAGACTGATAAAATAAGTCAAACAATTTAAAATAATTACAAAATTGAAACATACTGCAATTTTCCTCGTCACTATTGTCTCCGCAGTCATCTTTGTAATTACACCTGGCTGATTGTTCGATACAACGTTGCGTGGAATTACACCTGAATTGATCTAACCTACAAGCTGGTTTCGAATTGTTCTCACATTTCTCCTCATCATGACCATTTCGACAATCCAAATAACCATCGCATTTCTTCTCTTTTGGGATACAAAGCTCTGGTGTTGAACTTCCACATCGAAAATCATCCGGTTGACATTTCCTGTAATCTTTTCAACAGTTGCAGTCAATAATTTGACTTAATAATTTTGGTTTTATCTTTCAAGCGATTTTAAAATAAATAAATAATACAATAAAATTTTAGATATAAGAATATTAAACTAAATAATCTAAAGACAAATAGTGTATGTGTATATATATGTATAATTATAAATTATAAATTATAAACGATGTAATATCATATCATTTAAAAATAATTAAAAATTAATGTTATTTTATAATTATCATTCTATAATTTGGATACTATATATTTTATCTTTCAGTATTAATCATGTATACGTAAAGTAATAAATACTTACTACAACCAGCTTCGTCAGTTCCATCGACACAATCAACAGTCATGTCACATCGCTGATGTGGAGGTATACAATAAGTTTTATTAAAAATGTACTGGCCACAAGTGATTTGACCAGCTTCACAATCTGGTGGTGCTACAAAAAAATATATTAAATTAAACATCTTTTAATTATTTATCCTTTAGTTACTAATCAATATAATTGATAATGAATTAGTATTTTGAATGAATTCATTTGCATTTTCTAAAATGGTAGTGCATTAGAAATATTTTTAAAAAAAATTCAATTAATAACAATAGCAGAAAATTATAATAATTGCTAATGATAATAATTTAGTCTTGTTAATATTTCATTGTAAATTTTACTATCTAGATATTCTAAATTATGTAAAAATAAAACTAATCTAATAATTATCAAAATATATATATTATTCAATTTAATTCTCAAATGTATATTAATTATATAAACAAGATATGTATATTAATTATATAAACAAGATATGTATATATTATATTAATACTTTATAAATTATTAAAAATAATAATTAATAATAAATTAATGAACACAATTATTTTTTAGCATATATGTTACCAAAAATAATAAAGTTATTTTAATTTTTATTAATTAATAATAAATAATCTTGACACTTATATCATATAAAATTATACATAAAAATCTAAAAACAGAATGGATTGATGAATTTTTTATAGAATCTTACATACAGTAGAACTATGCCAAAAAGATCATATATATAATAAAATTTTCTTTCCCGAAATATTTTTCTCATTAATTATTTTCATTCTTTTGTGTTTTGTTCTAATCGCCAAAACAACGAAAGTATTAATTAGGAATTTTTTATTTAAATTGTTAGAATAGATAAGCAATAATTAAAATTGAAAATTGAATTATATAATATATATATATATAAAGTATTAATATATTTGTGGAATATTTTTAGAGAACCGATTTAAGAAATTCAAAATAAACACAAAAAGTTGCTACATAAAAATATTTATTGAGATTTATTTATTAAATTATAAACAATTTAAATTTGCATTAAATAAAGCGAGGTGAGGACAGAATGAGATGACAGAAATAAAATTATCTCATTTTCCGTTTCTAATGCAAACTTAAATTTTTTATAACTTAATAAAAATTTCAAAAAATTTTTTGTTTATCAAATTTTGTGTTTATTTTGAAATATATTAAATTCTGTATAAATATATATGCACACAAATAATAATTTTTTAAAATACTTACTACAAGATTGAAACTCATCTTCCGCACTTTCGCAATCTTTTTGATAATTGCAAACTAAAGTTGCCGGTATACAAGTACCATCAAGACATCTAAAGCTATTGACACCACAACCACTGCCATCAGCTATTAGAAAATAAAAAAATAAATAATTAGTATTTATTTTAATCTTTAAAAAAAAATTTTAATTTCTTAAAATTGCTTTCCATATTTATCAAACAAATTCCTTAACATTTTATTATGTTTAATAGATATAAAAAATTAGATAATTTGACTAACCATATAATATTTTATTAATTTATTAAACATATTAATTAATTAAAAATATTAATTAATAATATGATAAGTGAATAGTTGAATAGATATTTAGAGATATATATATTGAAGATCCTTTTCTGCGAGAATGAAACAATTCATTTTAACGAATTAAAAGATTCTTTTTGTTTTTCGCATTTCATTTCACAAAAACAGAATGATAAAAATTATAAAATATTTGATTGTTGAATAAATTTCATAAAAATTCGTAGACAAAATATGATTTAGAATTTATATTCTAACCAAAATAAACGTCTATAATGGTAATTATACCATGAAATGAATACATATCTCGCAAAAGAGTAATAGAGTAGATAGTAAAGAAAATAATCTATCATAATGTGACAGGTTAAGATAGATTCTTTTCAATTTTAAATAATAAAAATATTAAGAAAATTTAAAAATTTTGTAAGATAAGATTCCATAGTCATAAATATTTTAAATATTTTCATGAATATGTGATATTATTGATGTGGATATAAAATATAGTTTAAAAAAATTTTTTAGTTGTTCATTAAAAATTAATATTACTTAGAAATATTTGAATAAAAAAAATTATATAAATATAGTAAAATATTAATATATAAAATAATAAATGTGATTAATTTTATATTGTATAAAATAATGTTCTAATGAAGAATTTGTTGAAATGGATTGAAATGAAGTAAATTATCAATTAACTATTTGCTGTTACATTTTGTAAAAAAAAAAGAAAAAAAAAAAAGAAAAGAAAGAAAGAAAAATAATATAATGATTTTGATTTTTTTCATATATACTAACTTTCTATAAAATTTATAGAAAGTTTTCAAGTTTTACATGAGAACAAGCTCCGTTCTCAATCCATATTGCATGTATACGCGCTATTATAATTACATACATAATTAGGAAAGCGCAAATCATAAAATTTTAACACATTTTCATTAAATGAACTACAGCGATCTAATTTATATATCTTACTTTCTTTTTATCATTTACTTAAACATATTTGAAATAAACGAAAAAAATAGCATTTTTAATTCTATAGAAATTAATTTTATATAACATATATACATATAAGTACTAACAATAAATAAAAATTATTAATAATGCTTCGAAAATTTTAGACACTTATTCAAAATAAATAACAAAAAAACCAATGATAAGAAAAATCTTTAAATTTAAAACTTTTAAAGATTTAACCGTGAGCTTTTTTATTCAAATTAATCATTAAATTGTAAATCTAGAAATTTTTATTCTTAAAAATCCTATTTTTCATTTTTCATTTGAACTAATTTATCAAAGAATTATGAAATAATAAAAAAAGCAACGAAAAGAAACAGAAAAATATCATCCATGGATCGGAGATAGAACGGTACCAACTGGTACCGTCGAAGAGATAGAATCTCAACGGAATCTAGCTGTAATCGGTTATCTAGCACGTACCTACCTGCCATATATGTGCATCCTTTCAAGGATAACATCAACAGGATGCTTAGCCTTTCTCGTTTGATGACGTACACTCAATAATATTGGCTCTTACTGCCACAAAATTATAAGGATACATCACCATGTACATCGCTATGTACATCACCATATATCATATAGGAATATTTTTTGGTATGTCCCTAGGGACATGACACCAGTTAAAGTTACAATTTAACAATCACATTAAAATAAAATATTGATTTATAAAATGATTTTAACAAAATTAATATAAATTTAAATGAACAATATTTAACTTAAGTAACTAAGTATAAATAAAAACATAAACAGAAAATTTAAAAAATAAAGGAAGAAATGAAAAATAAAAATATTAATATTTTTATTTCGTGTAAAGATATTTAATTTGGAAATATTTTAAATTTATTTCTGATCACGAAAAAACATGTCCTTAGTTAAAAAATAAGTGATTCTTTGCAAAATCAAAAATGACACGTTTTATATAATAAATATTTTTCATATTATTGAATGCTACATTACCTGACGTGCCTAGAATTTCATAAATGTTTAAGATTTTTCAAATAATATTTTTAATTCGTGAGATATATCATTAAATATATAATTAATTCTTTAAAATTTAAACTGAATTTTTAATTTTTAAAATATATTATCTTATGATATCATCTTATGAATATTCTTTTTTAATAAAATAATTAAAATATAATTTTATATATATTATATATAATTATTTTTATATAATATTCTGTGATCATGTTTTTTATACTAATAACATATTTCAACTTTATAATTATTCTCTCTCTCTCTTTCTCTCTCTCTCTCTCTATATATATATATATGATATTAAGCAATATATGAAATCTCAAGGAAAATGTAATTTTAATTACAAAAAAAAAAAAAACACAAAATTTGATATGCAAAGATTCTTTAGCTTTTGTTTTTCAAATTACAAAGAATTTCAATTTTCAATTTCCATCTTTCTTTCCTAATAAAAAATACAATATTAAAATAAAATTTTACTTTACTCAAACAAATATTTAATAAAATCTAAAATCTAATTCTATGCTCAACTTAATTCAATAATTAATATATTAATATATGCTCTCAAATAATTTAATGCAAACTGTTTATTAATTAATAAATCGAACATCGATAGCAATAATCCTCTTCTATATATTCTTATGCAGGTTGCGAATTTTCTCATCTCCATAAGTATACGTCATGAACAGAGGTGTGCTGCATCAGCAATTTGAGAAACAGAGAAGCACAATGAATCGAACTGAGACAACCACAGCTAAGAGGGTGACGGGAAAGAGGAAGACAGTGCACAGCTCGTACCAGGCGGTGCGCCCTGGTACCGACAGCACGTCGGTAGACTCGGCCAGCCTCAGCGAGACTTGATCAGAAGTCGTGGAAGAGAATCAAAGAGGGGGAAGCTCAGAGAAGTGCACTCGTCTACCTTCGTTTCTCGCCACTTTTTTGCACGATCCTCTCGCGACCTTCTCTAGTCAAGAAGCTCAATAGACTCCTGATCGAGGAAACTATTGATGAATTCGAATTGGAATTTTCGGAAAATAATTTCTTGAAATGTTTTTTTTTTAAAGAAATATTCGTACAAATTTGAATAGAATATCGATATTTTTTTTAACTTTGGAAAAAAATGTTAAATGAAATTAATGGAATTATTTAGAATACCTTATAATTAATAGATTCCCTCGTTGGTTATCCTTGGAAGATATTCAATCGCCGGCACAAATTTTATGATTTTATGATTTTATGTTTAAAGTCTACGCTAGAGCAGTTGGTTGCTCACACAAAGCATTCATTGTATTAATGCTATAGTCATAAAGTGGTAAGTCTGTTTTTACATGTCTGAAAGAATCTCAATAGTTAGAAATCACTTTTACTGACTATAATGTGAATACACATATTCGAATATCTAATTATCCTTGATGGATTAATCTTGCAACATTACACGTACAATTTTATAAATATACCACTAAAAGTATTTACAGTTACAATATTGAATCTATTATGTTCTTATTATATGATTATTATTTATCACATATGCAAATATATATCTATATTTAGTAATTAAATTATTATATAATGTTACAATGTCGATAGTTCCTCTTTTGAAATCAATAGAATGTATATCAACATCTACCTTAATCTTTAATTATATATGACATAGAGACTCGCTGACCTATTGCATTTTCTTTTCCTAATATAATATTCTTTATCCTACTAAAAGTATAATATATAAATCATATCAAAAATATAATATCATTAAAACTAATCTCCTTTACATAATATAAACAATATATTAATTTATTCGAATATTCATTTTCTTAATATTAATATAATTAAATCCAATTTGTGTAAAGTAATAACTTTGAATATTTTCTTTCTATTTCAAGCAATAATTTCTTTATTATTTTTTCATGATTTCAGTTGTAAAAAGAACTCATCTTCGACTATAAAAAAGATCTTAATAGCCTATAATTTGCGTTTACAACGGAATCGAAAAATCTCGACGTGTCATATAACGGATGACTGATAAATACAGCCTTGTCCCAGTTCTGTCGTTCAATCTAGATTCTTCATGACCAAACAAAGAGAGAAAGAGAATAATGACCCAAAATATGACCTGCAACGAATAGAGAATATCGAAATGAGGTGCGAAAATTCAATTCTTAATTCTATATCTCATTGTCTTTTCGATTTAATTACAATTTCTAAGTGACGATATTAATTTCGAATTATATGTTCGAAATTATTTAAAAAATAAATTCAATATTAACCTTTGATTTCTACCTATAACAATTGAAATAAGAAAATTGAATAAATTATTTTCTTTATATTACTTTTAATTCAAAATTGCAATAATTATATTGGTTTTTTTATTCAAAATCACTTTAATGTATAATAATAATAAATAAATTTTTAAATAATCTAAATTAATAAAAATTTTTAAATAAATAAAAATGATTTTTTATCATAATCCTGTTTTAAAATATATGTTTATCAATAATTGTAAATTTTAATGCAAATTTTCATAATATATAATAATTCTTTTTAATTATACAACAAAGATAATTTTCATAAAGTAAAATATTTTAAATGTATATATAAAAAATGAAGTTACTTTGATATTACATGCATTAAATTCAATATTACATATAATATCAACATAATATCAAAAATAATCAAACAAATCTTTAAACTAAAAATTATTTGTGTAAATAAAATAAAAAATAAATATAAAATAATATAAATATAAACGAGTAGACTTCGACGAGTAGATAATTTTTTTCTCAAAAAATTTAATTTATGCATATATAAATTTCATCTATGGAAATTTTATAACAGTTCATAGAAAATATGATTTTAAATGGCGAATTAATTAAAAAATTAAATAAAAAAAATTTAAGTAATTAAAAGCAAATTCATTCTTCCCATGAAGCTTATTGTCATGGATTCTCCTATAAAAATATAGCTGACCCTTTGCTTTTAAAAGAACGACGATAAAAACGAAACAATAGTTCTTGTGTGACTTGATATTTTCACATTTTCACACACATATTTAGTATAAGTATACTGTATAAGAAACTTTCACGAAACTTTAACTTATATATACGAAAAGAATCGCTTATTAATTTTATTAATTTAAGTTATTCTCTTATTTAAATGATATCTTTTTTATTCGATTGAGAAACAACTTCACCAAACTTCATGATTTTTTTAGATACCATATATAAAATTCCAATCTGTCCAATTGTCCATTATCTTATATGATTTAAAATTTTTATCCTAGAAGAGGACATTTAAAAAATTTAATTATTAAAAATTATTAAATCAAAGATATAAAAAATTTCATTTTTTTTCAAATGTGTAAATGAAAACAAATAAAAGATATGGAAACATATGGAAGAGGTTAATCTCAAAACAAATAATACATTGTAAACGATGTTTAAAGAAGCTCCCTTCACCCACGGCATTAATCGAACGTTCGTCTCTTCATGGCCTTGTAGACACGTACTACAAGTACAGTAGAAATGAGTCGAACGGTTGAATGGCACACCTACATATTTACGTGCGTTTCGATTGCCATCGTTCGTTGATTCAACTTGCTTAATTCACTTTAGAGCTTTCAATCAACAATACACAAGACGAAAGATTTCTATTATATCTGTTTTATAATGATATTAGCAAAATAAAAATCTTACATTATTTTTCTCACATTTTTGATATCTAAATTTTTCTAAATAATTAAAATTTTATAATTAAATTGACAAGAAATAGTATGAACAATACTATGAGCGATATCCTTAATGGTAGTTGATTTTATAATAGGAAGTATTTAGTATTGTTGATAATTGTTGTGGATAAAAAAGAACACGAACAAACCCTCGAAATGGCTCTGTTTCAAGCAATAAGA
This sequence comes from Apis laboriosa, assembly GCF_014066325.1. Taxonomy (NCBI): domain Eukaryota; kingdom Metazoa; phylum Arthropoda; class Insecta; order Hymenoptera; family Apidae; genus Apis; species Apis laboriosa. Next base: position 232,111 of record NW_025222134.1, read on the forward strand.
GCTTATTGTATGCTTGTTCCAATTCCAACCATCATAGCACCCGTGGTGCACTTCCTTTCGTTAGAGTCGATTCCGCTTTATAAAGCCAACATCGTTAGTCTTCCATGTGCATCATGCGTTTCTCCTCACTAAACTACAAACTGTATAATGCACTCTAAACTAATTTAATTAAATTACATTCTTTCTAATAAAGAGATAATTAACTATTTCGAATAATTAACTATTTCGAATTAAATAATATTATTTGATAAATTATTACAATTACAGTTATTATAATATAATATCAATATAATATTAATACCATTATTCATTTTCATTCATTATCAATATCAATATATAATATATAAAGCCAACTAATATCATTATATAGTTACATATATATAATAATAATTTTATAAAAAAAAATCACTAATGAAATAATATTATAATTATATTATCATAATAACAGATATTGTATTTTTATAAATTACCTATAATTATATATTTTATTAAATATAGTTTCAAGTAACTAATATAACATGTTAATAATATTATTCATTAATATTATATATATATAATACAACATATAATTATAATCTTTTATTACACATCATTGTTTGTAAATTAGAAAAAAGAGATAATAAACGTTTCACTAGAATCAAGAAAAGAAAAATTAAAAATCTCGAATAGAAACAACTGGCATTCTTTCTCGTTGATATTCTTTAATCGTGGCTCAATGCGCCTTGCTAAAGGTTTCCAGGTCGTTCGACACGATTCACATTTACAATGATTCTGGTTAGTGAAGTTCCACTAATAATTTACCTGTCTCCTTTATATATTATTATTTTCAATACACATTTCATATATTAAAGCAATTATTTCATAGATACCTATATATTTTTTAATTATATTTATGCAATTATTATTATATAAACAAAAATAAATGTTATGGATATTGATTTTAAATAAAAAATTGGATTCATAACATGAAATATTAATTTTTTATAGGAGTTATTAATAGTAAATAGTAAATAGTAAATAGTAAATTGTATAATATATAATATATAATATCATTATTATAATTGTATAATATATAATATATAATATCATTATTATAATTGTATAATATATAATAGTAATTGTAAATTAAATTTAAAATATAAAACAAAGAATAATATTATAATTTATTAGAATAAATACTTTAGCAAATTATTTTACAAATTTTTAAATCTTATTTTTTTAGAAAATTAAAATTCATAATGAAACATTATATCCCACATTATTAAATTAATTTTTCATAATTATTTCTAACATTTTTTTCTATTTTATTTTATTACTGTAAGTATAAATATTATTACTTTTAAGTAAGTACAAATATAATTATTTTTAAGAATATTCTAAAAAATTAAATTAATGAAAAAAAAACTAGTGACAATTATTAGATTATCAAAGCTAGTTAATAGTAATTAAGTTAATAGTCAAAAAAGATGCTTCAATATCTGAATAAACAAAAATGTATTGTATATGCATTACATTTACTGAAAATTGGCAAAAAAAAAAAATAATAATATATAAATCAACTTCAATTGAGGCGTATCATCTTTGCATGCTGACATTAAGGATTGCAATTCAGTCAACAGCAATTCAGAACCGCTAGATTCGTGCTATTCCTCTCATAATCTTATAGGTGAAAGTTGCAGTTTCCCACGCGATTGACTTGTGAACAAATCAATGGGATCTTTAAACTTTTATCTTCTTTGTCTTTGCACTTATTCAGTCGTTCATTCAACCTTGTATCTATTTACTTATCATATGCATAACTTATTAATTTATTTATATTTTATTACTTATTGATTTATCATCGAGTCAGTATAGTAATTGATTAGTTATCCTCTCATTCAAATAATAATCTATTTATTGCAATTAAAATCTGTAATTATAAGTCTTAATTATAATTTATAAATATATACTATATATATTATTATTAGTATATTAATATAAAAAAATAAATTATGAATATTAGAAAAATTTTTATTATAATTTATTTTTATAATTTATTTTTTCTATAGAAATCGTATTTTAAAAAACATGCAATATATATTCATTATTCATTATAATGAATACACATAGCACATAACTTGAATTTTTAAATATTCAAAAACCTATCACATAAAAAAAAATATTCCACACTTTCATTTCGTTGTTTTACGCAAAAATAATCCGTTATAATTGATTTCAATTAATTTATAAACTATGATGAATTATATCTTACAAAATACAAAAATATCTTAAGGGATTATAAGAGTTAATTTCTATTAATTGGTTTCCAAAAGACCAATAATCAAGTAGCTATTGCTTATTGCAATACATGAAACGTATTGGGATGGGAACATAGAAACAAAGAGAAAAGAAAAAAGAAAGGGAGGAAGGTATAAAGATGGAAGGAGAACGTAGAATCGGAGAGGCATGGTCCCGCTATCCGGTCGGCCGCTAGGCCGAGGTCAATGAACCTCGATCCGCCTACCGACTTTACCTGCCAACCTGAAACCTGCCAACCTGGCTCAGCTCTGAAGGTATCGGACAGGATATTTCGCCTACGACAGCTTTGCTATGAAACATTTCCTGTACAATCATATGAAACATTATTCTCGATAATGATAAGACATGATATTCATCTAAATCTAATATTAAAATATTATATTTACATAAATATCTCTTATAAAAATAATGATTTAAAAAATGATTTTTTCCATAAAAAATTTTCATAAAATTTTCATAAAATTTTCATAAAAATTTTCGAGAAGATTAAATTTCATCCTAAAACAACATAATATTTTTTAACTCTCTTTCTTGAATACTATAAAAATATACAAAGATCAAATAAAAAATTTATAATGTCTCATTAAATTTCTAATTATTATATAAAATAAAAACTTTAAAATATATTGTAAATTATTTTTTTATATATATTATTTTAATCTTACCTACATTAAACAATCAATTTATTAAAAAAATTCATAAAAATCTTATGAATATTAAGATAAAATATAAAATTTTTAGTGATACTTGTTATAATTAATTTTCAAATTATAGAGATACTGTACAATTTCTTTTCACTGAATAAATTCTTCCAACTTTTGATTTTTATCTACAATGGAGAGTAATTCGCAATGGCACACTTTACACGCTGTGAGTGCATTCATATATCTAATATTTTATTGTTAGTTTTTTAAATAGAATCAAATTTTTCAGGATAATTCTTTACAATATAAGATAAATTGAAAATTATAACCCTTATAAATCCTCTCAAAAACATTAAACAACTCGATATGATAAAATACGATTGTACGATATGAAAACTCGTACAAATTTGATGAGTCTATATCTCAATTATGAAATATAGAAGTTTGTAAAAAATATTTAAAATAAATATGATCGTTATGGTTTCGTATATGCTGCGTCTCAACCCTGGTAACAATGATTTCGCATCAAACATTAAAAAACAGCACGCTTTAGTAATTAAATTTGGTAATTTTTGTTGCATCTATCAAATATTTATACATTTAAAGAAAATTAAAAAAATAAAAAAATGTAAAATATTGACATATTCAAAAATAAATACATATATATATCTAAAATAAAATCATTATAAATGTGATAAATGAAACAAATCTTTTCTCTAATTTTCATTTTTTTAGTTCATAATATAGATTTATAAATAAATTTGTATCTAGTCATTAACATAAACACTTGCAATTTATAATAATTAATAATAATATAAATGTATATAATTAAAGATAAGATTTTATAATAATTATGCTATAATTATTAACTAGTATTAGTATTTTTTATGACTAATCATAATCAAGAGATTTACTAATCGTAGTAGACTCAATACATATAATGAAACATATACACATAGAAGAATAAAATGATTTCAGATTTTTTATTTTTAATTGTGTTTGTAATCAAAAAACTGATATATGTTATATGATTCTTTCTCATTCTTATAATTATTACTTACAAAATATATAATATATATAATAAGATAAATAAAATTAAATAAACAAACCAGAGAAAAAATTTCAAAATACTATAAAAAATATCTTCACTAGTCTAAGCAAACATCTAAATACCACAATATGGACGAGCTTCGTTTTTTCTTCGAGGTCAAAGGAAATGATGTTTCCTGAATGCACAAGAGGATAGCGGTACATCGATAGAAAATCATTAAACTCATGATCGTTGAAGTACTTGGATCAAATAATCGGATTATAATCCTAATTTATTATAAAAATACCATTAAAATTAGAAAAATTTATTTAATTCACTTCTATAAGGAATTAAGTTCTTTAAGACTAATTACAAAAACTAATTAAAAATCAAAAACTAAAAAGAATTATTTAGGTAAAAAAATTTTGTATTAATAAAAGATATTTCATAGTTAGTAATTTATTAACTGACATGCATGTTATTTATATTTTATTATTAATCAGTTTTTGTTATTCGGGTAGATCCTTTTATACAATGATGTGCAGTTATTAGTACGAGGAAAAAAAAGTAGCACGAATCAGCGAGTCGATGAAATTCAAGAACCTTGCACTCGAGAGTTGACTGAGTTTGTAAGCTCTGATTCCTTCTTTCTTCTTCCAAAGAAGGAGAAAGTTCCTCTGTCATAGTCATGAAAAGAAATTATATATAACTATATATATATATATCTTACTTTAATAGTCGTAAGTTAAAAAGTCGTTAAAATCACAAATTGTCCGATAATTTGCAGATAAATCGTAAATTTTCATATACTATTAGTGATATATACATATAATAACAATAAATTATAATATCTTGAATTAGATAATTTCAAGCATCTAATAAAATTTTGAATTATTTGAAGTTTTGAATTAATAATTGAAGATATAATCATTAAAATTTTAGATACCGAAGTGAACTTAATTTTGAATATTATATTTCACATACTATAAATTCATTTATAGTCAATAATATATTGATTATAGATTACATTTGTGAGATTAATAATCAAGTTGTCTAATGTAATTATCCGAATTTTCATTATTAATAGTCAGATTTCATTATTATAGAATTCACGTTTAAAAATATAAATTTGAAAATCTACTTATTCAAATAATATCTTATATTTTACTTCTCAGCATGTAAAATTATACACGTTCTTCTCGTTGAAATATAATACAACGATCATTCAAAACAATAGGTATCGAGTTACTCGGATCCATAACTATATACTTGGATTTTTTTTCATATTTTTAACAGTTTTTTGGTAGTTTAGTGATCCCCTGACATAAGAACTACCTAGATAGAAAATACAATGATTTTACATATTATTATATAATATTTGTAAAACAAACATTTTTAATGTTAAAAATTATCAAGATTTTATATTAAACTGATAATTGAATCTTTAAAAATATTTAAATTTAATATATAATTAAAAATCTAATATTATAACAGATTTCTTTGTCAATCTTTAATTTCAATTATTTGCTTATAAAATATGATTTTCAGTTGATCTTAAATTTATCAGTTATTCCAGATTGTCTTTAACTTGTATTCATAATAATATATTTTTCCGATAAATAAATATTTAAATCGATATTTTTTTCTAATTTTAATATAAAATTACGATAAAATATTAGAAAAAAAACTTAAGACATCATATAAATATTATATATATTCGTATTTCATATTTTTTTAATTAATATAAGTACTATTATATTATAGAAATTTCTAAGATTTTTACTTTTATATATTTTAAATTTTATTGATAATATAATATAATTAACAATTAGAGATAATTATAGTCATTAGATAATACAAAGATGGAAAAAATATGCAAAAATGGAAATTTTAAATATTTGGCAGTTGGATTCTAATTATAAAAAGAAAAATTTTCATAAAATTTCGTAAAATAGAATTTAAAAGAAGCTCAAGAAATGGAAATTTTCGAGAATTCGGAGCATTCTTCTTCGTGTTTATTACAAGTTCGAAAAACCGGTTTTCCTCTCTTCGAGATTTAGACTCGTGTGGATAATACATTAAAAAATGCGCGTCAGTAGCCCTTGATCGTATCGATCGTTCTACTATTTAAGAATTTAACAAAATCTAATTAGATATAATTAATTTAACATGAAATTAACTATTAAAATTAATTATTGAAAATTAAAACAGAAAACCAAAAAAAAAAACACCGTAACGATAAAACATTCCATAAAACATTCTATTGTAAGATTTATAATTTTTGCATAAAATAATTACATGAAAATAAAAAAATTCGCATGAAACTACATACATCGTTTCATTCTCAAAAAAATGCTGATCGGTTTATACATAAAGCTATAAGAGGAACCGGTTTCGTAAAGATTGCGTGCCTCGTGATGTTTGTCTGTTTATTTCGTTTGCTATCGCGAACATCGCACTGTTATTCTTTTCGGAAAGATTAGAGAATAAGAAAATGCATCGAATTTAAGGATGCATTATGATTAATCAAATAATTATAATTATTCCAGAAATATTGCAAAAATGTAATTTCTTAGTTGATTTAGAAGTTTTAACATTTGATAAAATATTTATTAAAAAGAATAAAATTGCTTTACAAATATTTGCTCATTTTACGATCGTTTGCATATTCTTCAAGTCTCATGTGACCAAATGGCGCAATCATCTGAGTTAAATAGCTGATTTTTAATTGACAAAGCATAAACATGTGTAATTTTATCATTTTAAATATTTTTTAAAAAAATTCTTATAATTTTTAATAATTTAAAATTTTTCTATAATATAATTCGATTAGTTACATTGCATCTGTGCAGAAACAAAATCAGTAATTGGTTGATTGATTTCTCTATCCGGAAAGATCGACTTACATTTTATCTTTTAGAAAAGCCCATCTTTAAATCTTAAGGTCATTACTTATCTTTTTTTTTTTTTTATGTATCATTTAATATTCGCGTATAATAAAATATGTAAATTTTTTTTATAAAATTGATTTGAATATTCTCTTCATAAAACATGTTAATTCTATCATAAATTAATTCTAGAAATATATTCAAAATTTCTAAAAAAATTTACAAATTTTCTAACAAACTGATTTTAAATTTTTATTTTTACAATTTCTTTCTTTGGTTTATATGAAAATTATATAAAAAAAAAAAAAAAAAAAAAAAAAAAAAAAAAAAAAAAAAAAAAAAAAAAAAATAGAAAGAAATAAATGGCTTAAATAGATTTAATAATTTTTAAAATTCTATTGACTTTTATAAAAAGATTAGAATTACACAAATTACATACACTTCATAAAACAAAAGTTATAGCGGCAACTGATGTTAACGGTAAATTCAACTCAATTCGTTAAATGCATTCTCATGCGAGATGGGATTTTTAAAAAGTCGGACGTCCGAGGAAAAGCACATGCGATAAGTCGTACACCTAGCGGGGAGTAGAGAAAGCAGAGACTGGAGATGTTTCAATGCAAAAACGACCGCGATTTCAACACCATAGCGTTTATAACAGAACTAGAATTAGATCAAGAATAACTATTCTAACTATTCTAATAATTTTACTTGAAATTTCATTTAAAATTAGAAATTAAAAAAAAAAAAAAAATAGAATGTGTGCAAAATTTGTAAATATTTTTTATTTTTTAACAAAATTAAGTAGATAAAAATTATTAATAAAATTTAATCAAAATTATACTCTATTTCATGTTTAAATTTTAAATTTAAAGTTCTTCAAAATTTCAATTATAGTCAATTCAAGTTCACTTCAAAATTTTCATTATATAAAAATAATATTTATTAATATTATATTAATATATTACATAATTTATTTATTAATATTTCTATTCTATTAACTAAATCCAAGATCCCATCCTATTTAAGATCGATTAATAACATTAATAATCATGCATTTAATTTAATTATTAATGTAATAAACGATTTCTTTAATGCTTTAATTTTTTTCCAAATTTTTTTAATTGCCACGACTCAAATTTAACTTCATTTCATATTAATTTCTTTTAGAATAACGGTACTGCACAGAATTTAATTTTGTCTGTAACTGTACATATAATTTTTGAAAATAAGCAATAAGAAATGGGTTTCAATACCGAGAATATTAATGGCCTTGAAAGGGGTCATAAAAATAATTTTGAGGTCATGACGATTACGTCATCGCATAATTCTTTTACCATTCATATCATTCACAGTAAACAGTTCTTTCCACGATTTATCAATTGTTTATCATCCTTCGGAATATTTTTCATATAAAAAAAAAATGAAACAAATTATGACAAAAACATTAATCGAATATTTATTTTTTATGAATTATTAAAATATTATTTTTTTTTTTAATAAAATATTAATAAAGAAAAAAGAAATACATTTACAATTGATTGAATGTCAACTAAGAAGTTCTAAGAAGATAAGCTATTCAATCAGAATATACGATATCATACGATTCTCTAAATAGCAAAATATAAATTAAGTCACACATAAGAGAAGAAAAGAAGAAATTCAATTACTTCATATATGAAAGCAAACAGATTTCTATTCATCCAATGGAACAAAGGCGAGTGAGAGTGTGTATATATATTTGACTTTGTAGAATTCGTAATTAGTTAACATGAAAGTTCATAGAATAGTAACAAATAATGGAAACACAATTGTTCCATCTACTACACTTTAATCATTGGAAAAATAAAAAAAAATACAAAGCCAACAATGTCACTTCAATTATATTAACATTTTCTTAAAAATGTAATATAACATCATGAAAATACAATTTAATCAAAAATATTTTATTTTATATAAGTATTTTCAATAACTCAATTTTCCTATGTAAATCTGTTGAATATTGATGGTTCTAAAACGCGATATATCGAAAAATATTAATTTATAAAATAGCATATATATGCAATTGTAATAAATTATAATATGATATAAAATTTCGTATAAAATTATTCATGTATACAATATTTTATATAAAAATTGTAATATTAATAAATTTTCATCAAAAATAAATATTATCATTTTTTCTCTAACAATAAAAAATATAAAATAACTATTTAGAAAGAAAAAATTAATGCACTTACCCAATCTAAGGGCAGCAATCTGTACGACACCGGCTAGGATTAAAATCAACGGAAATCCATCAAAAAACGACAGATTTTTCTTCCTAAAAGTATTTCTGGAAGCGCATTTACCGAAGAAGAGCGTGCGTGGCCGGCATGGCCCCACAGCCACTGCCATCGCACTGTCCTTCTCACCGTACACTATACAATATTTCAATTTTTATTTTCACTATTCGACTAACACCACGATTTTTATAGTACACTGGTGACTAAGATCGAAACTGTAAGCTTCTGAATGCACTTTAATCGATATTAGAAAATAGCGTGTATGATATTTATTAAAAAACAAAAATGTTTGAAACGATGTATTAAAATAAAGTTTCTCTTTTACACGAGGATTAAAAATATTGATTTCAATAAATTTATTATGTCGGAAAAAATCTGTTACGCGTGCGTGCTCTTCTTGAAGTGAAAAGCAAGTACGGTTTTAAAAACTGAAAGAAAACGAAGAAAAAAAAAAAAAAGAATGCGAAAAAGCACGAATGTCTCTCGAATTCAATTCATGGCTCACACACAACATTTGTACGGTCGCGGTCAGCGAACAACTAACTCTAAGGCGCGCATATACCCTGAATAGTGGAATTCCGGCTCAAGACGGATGCTACTGCGCATGTCCAAAAAGGAATTCTAAGGACCACGTGTGGCAAATTCTCTACTAAAACAGTACAGTATTTGACTAGCGAATATCTGTGAACGCTGTGACATGGATATTTAATACAACATAAAAGTAATCATTATTAGAAATAATCAATTAGTAGTCATGTTAGATTGATTTTTTTTATATATTTAATAATAATTTTTTTTAAATTAAATATATCTATATTTTTTTTTATATATCCTAAAATAGAATTTTAAAAGATAAATTATTAATTACTATAGTAGTTTATTTTTAAATAAAATTTTCTTATAATAATTTTATCTTATTTCCAAAACTAAATAACATTAAAAAAAAAATTGTCTTTCTATTCTTTGAAAAGAAACAATGCAGAGAACAAAGGTAAACAGGAAAAATTTACCTGATTTCACATTTGTTTTAGAATTCTCCTAAGTTTTTTCTATTAATAGACTTGAAATATTCCAGATTTACATCTGCATTTATTTTTTCAATTCTTTTAAGTTAAAATATTTTAAAACTAAATAATTTTATCTGCTTATTATTCTTATAGTAAAACATTTTTAAAAATATTATATTAAAATTTCAAATATTTTTTAAATATTATAATATTAATTTATATTTTTCAATTAAATTTAAGTAATGATAAAATTATTTTTAAATTAAAAAATCATAAAAATCAAATAATATATAAAAATGTAATAATAATATCTAAAATAACTTTGTATTTATAAGTAAAAACGAAGATTAACTACATGACGGCAGAATTAATTGGGAGCGGCATGTGTTCGAGAGGGAAACCTGCAATTTGTCCTTACATATACTGTTTGTGAATGAATTTGTATGGCGTAAACTCGTGCCACCCGTGCCATTCGTGCCGTGGTGCTGTTTGAAAGAATGATACGTTGCCAATTCCATTTTCTTACAAATGTTTATTAGTTAAAGCAAATGTCAGAATACATGTTCAATTTTTCTTATTGTCTGCAGCATATAAATATCCGCATTCTTTTTTTAAATTGAATTTATATACTATTAATTTTTTATATAAAAATTACATATAAAAAATCATATCTCAATAAACTTTCATTCGACACTAAAATTTTTCAAAATTAGAATATATATTAATGTAAAATTAAATTTTCAATTAAAAATAAATAATTATTTTTGTCTTATTTAGTATCTTAACTTAATCTATTAATATAATTATAGCAACATCCTGTTTATTTTTTTTTTAAGATGAATATAATTTTTATAGGATTTAAATTATATTTAAATAATCTCTGAAATTGAGTTCATAAAAATTTATTTTTGGTAAAAACATGACATTTCTATTATGATGTAAGTATGTTCTTTCACCTGTTATTTTGCTGTTCATTGGTTGCAGACTTCGCCAGAGCAATACAATAAAAAGTCTCTCCTCTTCTCGCATTGATTCTCTTCCTCCATGTATATGGGCATACGAGTCGTGACCTTGTGGCATTTGGTACCTGTCCGTACCAGTTGGCGCATGACTACGTCTGACGTGTATAATAATGGACACAATTACAGTAATAAATTACTAATTTCCCTAAACTTCTCATTGAATGAAAAAGAAATCTGTATTTTTATTCCCTTGATTGTGTTCAATTCTATACAAATATCTATATAGGTTTGTGAATAAGTAATATATGAATATATACATATATGTATTTGCATTGAATTCAAGCAATAATTATAAACAAATATAATTACAAATATTAATTATAAATAAATCTAATAATAATAACTAATAAAAATAAATATTTTTTTTGACATGGTAGAAATAAAGATAATTATTTTCATATTTCATAAATTTAAAGATTAGTGTTCAATGATATAAATTTTTCTTTAATGTGACTTACTTATAGAATTTGTTCTTAGAATATTTTAAACAATACTATGATTTCATAATTATTAAAAAAAAAATATTATCTAAAGAAGGTTAATTGAAGAATGTAAAACAATATTAGATAATAACTGAAATAATATTTATAACAAATAAAGTAATCATAATATCTGTAATACAATATTAGAATACAACTAATAAAATTAATAACATTTTTATGTTTCTATACTTTAAATATATTATTTGCTTACTACCTTAGACATTTTAAATAATATTTTAATAAGATTATAAATAAAATATCTATCTATTATACATTGCTTTCTATAATCATTTTAATTTTTTTCAAACTTTTTATTGAAGATTAATTTTCTTCTTGTTCATAATAGAATATTTAATCGAGCTTAAAATTATTATATATGTTATAATAAGAACATTCAATCTACAAAAAATAATTATCAAATGTCAAAGGTATAAGCTTCCCCATTTGAGTTTCTCACAAATATTTTTATATTTACTTGTAATATCTTATTAATATTTGTTAAGTCACTTTCGAACGCCAAGTATTTTCCGACAATTCCCTTCGAATTATTATATTATCAATGCTAAATCTTAATTCGAATATTAAACATTCGAAATCACTGATTATCTACGATTGTGGTACGGTCAGTTTCAAATTTATTGAAAAAAAAAAATGTAATTATAAAAATAAGGTAATTGTTCAGTTAATTTTTATCTCTTCCTTTAATTATATTCGCAATTATTTTTTTTTTAGTAAAAAATATGTACGTTTTTACAGAATAAGAAAAGATATATAAGATATAACATAGAATTATTATTAATATGAAACATAAATATAATTAAAAAAAAATTATTTAAAAATTAAATTTATTTAATTATTTAAAAATATTTTTTTTTAACAATGAATCTTTTTTAATATAGTCGTATAAGATTAATTCATAATATATCAATCTGGCTGCACCACTAACTTACATATTTTTATGCCTGTTCACGGAACAGAGTCAATATGTATAAAAAATTAAGTACATTATATTTACGAACTTTACAAACATAAAATTAATTAATTAAAAAAATAAATTGTGTCAATAAACTATTTTTTAATTAGAAGAAACAAAATTAAAATAAAATCATTAGAAATAAAAATAAAAATGCAAAGTTTAATTATTAATTAATAGATTATAACATTCACAAATTAATTTTGTATAATAACGTGAATTTTTTTAATATTTAGAAATAATTAAAAATAGAAATGATTAAAAATATAAATAAAATTAAATATATTATAGTTGACTATATTACTTGATACTATTTTAAACTATAAATTGGTCCATATTTAAGAATAGAAAATAAGATTGAAAAATATCTATATCTGAGTTAAATGAAATAACAATTATCATAAGAAAAGTACATATCACATATTAAAAGTGATGTTTTCATTATTAATATTTGAAAGCGTCTGGAAATCTGAAAATTATTAAAAATTCCAATTTTACATCTTAAATGATAAAATATCATGACTCCATTTCGTGAACAAAATATATATGTAAGTACAAATTTTCTAGACATCTTATTATGCAAAAATGATAGAAAATTTGTATTATCTGTATTATGTTCTTATGAACAGGAAATAGATATTCACCATTTCGCATATATATTCTATATTGAATCTCTTTGTTTTCCTGAATAAAGAGTATAGAATACTTCATCAGTCGTGTTTTTTTTTTCTTTCTTCATGAGGAAATAGATTAGGATTAAAGATCGGCCCAAGCGTGGGTTTGAAAGGTTAACGGAACGTTTTTTTCTCCTTCATTTCTACATCTTATAATTTTGTCCACAGGACAAAAAGAGATCTATTGAATGTTCTGACCTTTCAAACTCGCGCTCAGACCGACGTTACTCAGCCAGGCATTTTACGATTTATAATACTCATTTCACAAGCAATCTGCTTATTTTCCCGATCAAGCATTAAAGTTCTAGCGCTGAGAAATGAAAGATCTGGTAAATGATTTAATACTCTTGCTGTTTCTGACTGAATCGGCATTACTCGACCAAATCTATCCATAACCACGTGTTCAGATCCAGATCTCTTATTCACAAACTTTCCGCGATAAATGTCTCCCAAAATTGATTTATCAGAAGATAAATATTGCTTATCATTTGATAGAAACTGTTTTTCAATTGGTACAAATTGTTTTTCAGACGCATACTGTTTCTCGATTGTTGATAGAAATTGCTTTTCCATTGATTGTTTCTCCAGTGGAATATTTCTTTGAATACTTTTTTGTTTATGTCCTACATCGAATTCAGTTTTTTTCTTCCATTCTGATGCACGAGGAGTTGGCAAAGGCTCGATCATTTTTGAAGATTGTGGACATTTTTGTAATTTTGCAATATCACTTTCCAAAGAATCTATCATTTCCACTTTTGATGTTGAATTGCACCGTTCCCGATTTATTTCTGGAATATCTGTCGTTTTATAAAACATTTTTTTTATGAAACATTTTCTTGATTTCAAATATAGAAGAATAATGACGATAAAGGCATGCAGTAAGAAAACTAATATTTCTAATTACAAGACACAGAATAAAAATACAAGCCTAAAACTTACGATGATTAATAGGATTCCTTGCACTACTCGGTCGACGATAGGATTCAGAATTGGTGGAGTTATGGGATGTTAATAGAGGATCAAAAGGACATAAAAAATCCAGAGGTAGAAGAGCAGATAACCCACCACCTAGATTATACGATTTATGAAAGAATATTCCCAGCAATTAGCACATAATAAATAAAATAATTGCAAAAGCGTACACATTAAAATATAATGATATAAGAGAAAATATGTAATAAAATATCTAATATTTAAATTTTTGATATCAAAAGTTGTAATATATTTATATAAACATAAATTGCCCAAAATACTTACTAGCTTCTAAAGGATTAACAAGCCCAGAACTATTCCAATCGAATTGAGCTGCAGGTACTTCCTAATGAAATTATATCATTATTAATTACTATTTAACTATATTATTGATACAGTATTTTTTAAATAAATTAAAAAAGATTACAACAAAAGATTACTCATAATTAACAGGGATAGAAAATTGAGATAGGAAAATTATGTTTAAATTGATATAATATAAAACTTCAATGATTGATATTTATAGTTTTGTGAAAATTGATTTCAAAAAATATTAATAGAAAATGTGCTCATTTATCCAAATACAAAAATTATTATATTTTGAAACTTACTTCTGAATTATTTGAAGCTGGAATTTTATTGGTATTTGACAAAGCAACTGGTTGAGGATCAATTATAGCTTTAATTGGTTCTAGTGGAGTAAAACCAAGATTTGCAGCAAATCTTGGAACATTGGGATTCCATCTCGGTCCAAATAACTATAAATATTTAAATTTAACATTCAATTGATTATGAATTAATATATGTAAATAAATGTTACTTACAATATTGCGAGAATCAATGCCAAGAGAATTCAAAAGTATATTATTACTGGAACTGTTTGCCCATTGATATGTCAAAGCATTTGTTTCCTCGACATTTTTTATACTTTCCCAAACTTTATCTGTCTTATTTATCAATGACTGTATTTCAATTTCACATTGTTCCAATTCCACAGAGAACATTGTAGTTATTATGTCTTCTATTTTATTAGCAGCCTAAAAAAAATTTATAATAATCTCTGATATTTAATTAGATGAAAAATAAAGAAAATAAAATAAAGAAAATAAAATGAAAAATGAAAAAACTCACACTTTTATTTTCTATTCGACAAATTGAGTCTCTTATATTGATTTGTGATTGCTCTATTATAGACTGTTCAAATGCTGTTTCAAAATCATTAAAATCTCCAAAATCATCATCATCATCTTTTATATCAGATACATTTGTTTGACCAAATTCTTTAAATTGTGTATGTTCAGAAAAATTGGTAAAATCACCAAAATCATCATCTTGAAGCGTTTCTTCTTTTTTTTCATTAATTTCTACAGTATTTTCTGAAAATTCCTGACTCATAGTAATAGAGGATTCCAATATAGAATCATATTTGAAGTTACCAAATTCTTCATTAGAACACTTAGAAATATCTGGCAGTGATGTAGAAGATAAAAAATCATTTTCAATTTTAATATCTTTATTTTGAGAAAAGTGAAGATCTTTAGCAATTTCATTTTCTATTTGATTACTCTGAGAAAACTCATTCTTTGAATCATCAAATTTTGAATTATTAACTTCAAATGTAAAATCATCTGTTTTGTTGGATATATTTATATTTTGTACACACTTATCTTCCAATATTGACTTTTCAATAATATTTTCCAAATTCAAATTTGAATCTTTTTTAATTTCTATATTAAAATCTTTATTTAAATTATTTACATTACTCAAAGTATCTTGGAATTTAAAGTAATCAGTTTTTGAAATAGATGTATCACTCTTAGAGATCCAATTTTTTGAAGCCACAAACTGTTCATAATTATAAAAATCATCATCTATTGATTGTATTATATCAGAAGCAATACTCGGATCTTCTAAATCTAAAGATAAAGGTTCTATATTTTCTAAATTATTGACAGAGGTTTCTTCTTCGCTTTCTCTAAAATTATTGCTTTCCTTAGATAAATTAATTCCATTAGAAACCTTTCTTTCTATAATAACTTCCTTATTATTATTGTTTACATTTTCCAAGTTTCTTTTACTATTATCTTCTATTATTTCATCAAAATTTTCAACTTCTGTTTTGAGTTTGATTTTATTTACAGTATCATTAATTTTTTCAAGTATTAGAAGATCTTCTGTAATTATTTGTTTTGGAATAATTGTTTGTGAATTTTTAGGATTTTCTGGAATACCATTTACTTTTGGTGAAGTATTTTGTGATGTTAAAGGTGTTTGAATTGGTGTAATAAGTTTATGTGGTGAATCTGATGATACAGATAACCCTATAATGTAAATATTAATACATAAGATAAAGATATTCTACAAGAAGTGTTATAATTACCATCTATGCCTCCAGTTGTAAAATCACCAAATTCATCTTCTTCAGAATCTCCAAAAGTATCTAAAGGAGGAGGTGTAGAACTAACTAGCGGAGGAAATGCCATTCTTCATTGGAATCCTTTTAAAAAAAAATTATTTATATTTGTATTATTTGTAAAAATTACAAATGATTTTTTTAATTTATGTAAAATATTTTTTAATGTAGTAATAATAATAAAATAAAATTTAAAATTCTTTTCTTTATTTCCATTCTCGAAATAAAAAAATTATAAATATTATTTTTTTTTAAATATAATTTAATTTTATTTTATTTTTTTTTAATAAAATTTAAAACTAAAGTATTTTTAAAAAAATATATAAAATTTATGTCTTTATAATGATAATATACATATGTCAAATTTAATTAGGTTAGGTATATGTCATTGACGAATGAGTTTATTAAATAAAATATTTTAAAGAAACATTGATCAAATTTAATTGTATACTTTATTTTATCATAATATTTAGGTCGGAAACAGAATCAATGAATATTTGAATCAAAATTAAAAATATGACTGAATATAGACTTACGAAAAAAATATCAGGTACGTGAAGCACCTTAAGAAATGACTTTATCTGTAGTTCGTCATCATTTCAATTTTATTAAAATCAATCTTTATATGTATGCAATCTTTATCTATATCAATCGTAACTCATTAGAACCGTAAGGTTCTCTCATACGAATCACGAGACATCAGTCGTATCACCTGTTCTGTACGAGTTGCATCTGCGCACCTGTTTGTGCTTGTCATCGCGCCTATTTTTAAAAAAATACAAATTTAGAACATTTTATTATCATAATTTAATAATGTTTTTCATTTTATCTTATGAATTTAATATTCTCATAACCTTAAAATAATAATTTTTTAAAAAAATTCATTATTTATAATTTTTTAATAGTATGATTTTTAATAGTATCATTACCATTATGAAGCTTTTATTTACATTTTATTAACTATAACATAACATCATGTATGAATTATTAATTACAACGAAAAATTACAACAAAATATTTAAATTAAACTATTTAATAATTGTTTTAATTCTTAACCTATTTTGCATCTTGTTTAGCAATATGTTGTGTTCGTCTGTGTTTTCTCATATCTCCTTTCTGTCTGAAACATCTTCCACAAACATCACAAGCATGTGGTTTT
Organism: Apis laboriosa; assembly: GCF_014066325.1. Taxonomy (NCBI): domain Eukaryota; kingdom Metazoa; phylum Arthropoda; class Insecta; order Hymenoptera; family Apidae; genus Apis; species Apis laboriosa. The sequence continues at coordinate 249,958 of NW_025222134.1, forward strand.
TCACCAGTATGAATTTTTATATGATTATTTAAAGCTTCTGTCCTAGTAAATGCTTTTTCACAATAATGACACTTATATCTGCGATCTCCTCTATGTATTAATCTATGTTGATAAAATACAGAACCAGTTAAGAATGCTTTGTTACAAACATCACATTTGAATGGTCGTTCTCTTGTATGTTTTTTTCTAGTATGATCAGCTAGATCTGGCTTTATTGTGAATCTCTGATCACAATATTCACAAGCATAAGGTTTCACACCCATATGGAATCTTTTATGAGTCCACATATGACTGGATTGAGTATAACTTTTACCGCAAATATTACAAACATACCTATACAAGAATAAAAAAATTATAAATTGCAAAATTTAACATAACCTAAAATAAAAAGAATTGTATATACGGTCGTAGCCCACTGTGTCTTCTTTTGTGCGCATTCAAAGAATTTGCTGTTGGTAAAAGACTGCCACAAATATCACATGGGAATTTAGAGCATCTGTATTTTCCATGTTCTTGAAAATCTTCAATACTTATAAAAATACTTCCACAAAGTTCACAAATGAACTTTTCTTTACCTTTTTCTGATTTTCTAGGTACTGGTTGATGTCTTTTTTGTTTATGCTTATAAAGCAAAGATAATTCTTTAACATCTCTATCGCATATTTCACACAAAAACACTACTAGAACTTTGAATATTCTTGGATGTTCTTTCCAATGAAGAACAGCTTCTGCGAAGGATTTGAATATAGAGTTGCAATGATTGCAAGAATATGGTTTCTCAATAACATGTGATTCTCTATGACTTTTTAAATGATCCATATCTGCAAAATGACTGCTGCAAAATTCACAATGATATAGCTTCAATACTTGCATTTCTTCTATAAGACTAATTTTATCTTCATGTTTTTTACAATGCTCATCTGCAGATTCACAACTTCCAAATGTTTCACCACAACAAATGCATCTTAAATTATAAAAAATAAATTATGTTAATGAAGAAAATAATATAATATATATATAATGTATATAATAAATATATATAATAATATAATATATATATAATAACAAATATATACCTCCAAATAGTTTGACTGTTTTCAAAAATAATACTGTGTCCAGCTATATGTTTATTCAATCTTGATTTTTGTGTGAAGCTTTTAGAACATTCTGGACATTTATATGGCTTTTCTGGAAGATGAGTTACTATGTGACGTTTCAAAGTATAGCCATCACAGAATCCTTTAGAACAAACTTCACATACATGTGGTCTTGTTTTTCCATCCACACAAATATGTTTTTTTAATCCTTCTTGATTTTCAAATAATTTTCCACATTGTAAGCAAGATACTCTACCATCTTTACAATGATATCTACAAATAAAATGCAGATAAATAAATTCATAGTCATTAGATTTCTCATGACTATTTTATTTTTAAAGTTAATACCTTTTATAATGATAAAACAATTTTAATTCCTTTCCAAATGTAATTTTGCAAATTTCACAATATAATGCTTTTGCATCTTTATGAAAATGTTGATGAAATTGTAACCGTTCTTCAAATGTAAAAGTTGCAAAACAAATATCACATTTATAAGGCTTAGAAGTACATTGTAAATTAGGTTTGCATTTGTGTTCATCCAAAGTTTCTTTTGTATGATATAAATTCATACAAGCTCCACATTTCAAATATTTTTGTTTAGTACCCAAACAGAATAATGTTATGGATTCATTTTCTGGTTCTTCATCAATTTTAATTTCATTGGGAATTTGTTCCTCATCACTACTCTCAAGAACAATATCACTATCATATAATTCAACATCTTTTTTGGTTTCTTTATCCTCTTCATAAATTCTCATTCGTCCTTCAATGCATAATGGACAAGAATCTATATTTTCCTGAGAATTTTCCTGACAATCATTTTTAGTATTATTGAAAGAATGTTTCTGTTTTAAAATTTCAAAAAGAGTTTCTTCAGCTCTGATACACTGAATATCAAATTCATTACACCAAGTTATCTTTTCAACACAAGTTGGACAAAGTTGTTTTGGAAGAGGATCTGTTTTCTTTACCTATGAAAAAATCATAATGTTCAAGTTATTCAATGTTCATATTTAATAATATTTGTTATTTTAAAAAAATATATATAACAAAAAATTTCAATTAACAAAAAACAAATTTCTTTTACTTATTAAAATATTAACGTAGTTATCGGAATATCGTACTAGTTAAATATTTCTAATTTATTTGTAATTTACTTATAATATATTTATATAATTTTCATTACAAAAAGATTCAACAAATAATTACCTTAATACTTAAACAAGTATTTATTTTATGCAAAAGTCTCAAAGATTCACCGAATTCGGAATAAATATAAATCGGATGTAAAGTTTCTCCCGCGCATAAACGGCATAAAGATTTTAATTGATTTTGTTTTTCAGGATCTGGAGTTAATTCTAAAATTTCATTCGATGAAAGTGGTTCCTCTTGGGACCAAATAATTGATCCTTCAAATTCATCGAGATCATCTTCATGTTCGCTCAACGTACTAATTGACTCCGTTTTTCCACAGTTCATTATTAGATATTTACCAATTCTTTATCTAAAAAGTTAATAACTATTTTTTTTAAATATTAAAAGTTAATGTAAAGTAAATATTAAATAATGAATTAATTTTTATTTAAATTATTTGAAGTATCATATCAAATATGATATAGATTCTATAATAATATTTTTTTTATATAAATGTATATAAAAATTAAAATATTTTTATCATTTATAATTTTTTCTATTTCTTCGTATACCATATAAAAAGTTATTTTTATTTTTCAAATCCTTTTTTTTTTAATAAATTGATCTCTAAATATAATCTTTTAAATATCACATTTTTATAATTAAACAGTTATATTACAATCTTCTAGTTCAAATAAATTTTTGTTATTAAAAATTATTGTTACGCCATAAGATTACTATTAAATAATTAGAAAAAAAAATGATAGTTTCAGTTAGTCTTGTCTTCGCAAGTATAGTGTATTATCGAAAGTATTTCAGAGCAGATTACCTCGTTCCTTGGAAATGAAAAGGGAAGAATTCTTTCATGGCAAACTAAACTTGAGTCTTTGTATCGTCGAAACAATTCGATAGGGAGTCTAATCTTTAGTTTCCGGTAAACACGCTGTCACGACGACCAAAACAAAAGCGAATCTCAAAAAAATTTTTGAGTTTCATAATTATATTTTTAACATTAAAAATTTATTTTTTTCTTCATTTGACATTTCAAATATAAATTTTGTAATAATTTTCAAATTGTTACAAATAAAATGTTATTATATAAAATTTAAAAAATAAAATAACAACAAGAAATGGAATAATGGAAATATATTTTACAATAGTATTGACTACACATAAAAATATGTATCATTTACAAATTATTATAAAACTTATAAAAAAAATATATAAAATTATATGTTTAACTTCTTTGTACAATGAAACAATTTATTATGCAATCTTTTTGTTTTATTACTTAATTTAAAACTTAAGCAATTATTTTTTTGTTAATATTACATATCGCAAGTCGTTTTTTATCCTATGTTCTCTTAATCTTTTGCAATGTCGTAAAACTGTTATTAGATTTAATTTTATTTTATTTAATTTAGACTTCATTTGTTTTTCATAATCTTCACCAGTAAAAAAATATATGTATTCTGAAACATAATTTTTATATTTTTTTAAATAAAATATATGAAATATTTGAATATATGAAAAAAAAAAATCTTACCAGAATCATTACATAAATCTAATTCTTGTTTTTTATAGTGCAAATAAAGATTCAAATCTCCTTGTTTCCTTGCATGAGCTTTTCCCAGTGATAAAAATGTATATTTTGTTTTTAATATGTGATTAATAGTATTTATGAAATCATTTACAGTTTCTAAAGATTGTCTTCCAATAATATACTTTGGAACTTTATTGAACTCATCTTCACTTATCAAAGATATCATAGGACAAACTTCAAGTTCGTTAAATAATATTTTTTTACAGTCTTTCATTGGAGTCTTTTCTTTTTCTACATTTTTATTTCTTATTATTATAGGTGATTTCTGTATAAATTCTTTCTTGCACATAGTTTTCATTGATAAAGAATTTTCAATTTTATTATAATCACGAATTAATTCATGTGGAATATTTTTTTCCATATGAATAATTCTCTTATCCAAAGTTTCAATGAATGACAATAATTCCTAAAATTTTCAGTTTTCTCATTAAAATTTAATTGATTTTGATTTTTAGAAACAATAATATTTTGAAAAATATTTATTAAAGAATATATTATGTTATATTTATAAATTAAGAAACATACTCTACATTGATTATTTTGTTTTTTCATATCAACTAATTTTTTCCTTATCTGTTCAATACCATTATACATTTGTGAAAGTACTATACGCATTTTAAGGAATTCTTCTTTAATTGCATTTTTACCTGAATATAAAAAATTATATAGATAAAAAATTATATTTTTTAATAGAATGCTATTGTTTTGATAAAATAATTTAAAAATTAAAATGTAATCTTACTTTTAATAAATATTGTCGCAGTTTTAAGATCTTGTAATTTTTCACACTGTTTTTCTAAAATATCTTCCAGTGAGGTTGTCATTTTCAAATAATTATCGTTTTCAAATAATCGATAAGTTAAAACAATGTGAAAAAATTTATAAATTAATATCGTGTCACATTTATGCTATTCTGTCTTATGATAAATAAATATTGAAAAACAATTACTTATAGAATAAATTAAAAAAAATGAAAAATGGTATATCTAACTTACACAGCATTACAAATAACGGTTATTCCTGGCGCCGTTTGTAAACTTTGAATTTAATTCATTCAGTATCGTTTACAAATGGCGTTCTCATCAATAAGTTTTAAATAAAACAAATAAAGCCGCGTTTGAAGAAAAGAATCTTACTAATTAAACTGATTAAAATAATTTTAATTAATAAAATAAATTAAAATAATTTTTAATTAATCATTATGACATATTTATATAAAATTATTATAAAGTATTTAAAAAATGTAAAAACTATTACATATAGTTTATTAACTATTATATAGTTTTTATTATATAAAATTGTTATTATATAAAATAGTTTATATTATATAAAATTATAAATTATATATATTTAAAATACTATATAAACTATTGTATGTATAAAAAGAACAACAAATAATAAAAGAAAGATAGAAATAAGGTAAAAATTATGTTATTTCTTGAGTATTTTTAGAGACTATTCAAAAAATGCCATTATTCAATTCTTACTTTATTTCTATTCTCTTCTTTTTTTGTTCTTTTTGTTTTTATATTTAAATTTATTATATTTTAGAAAAAATGTCTAATTTTTAAATTATTTCTATTTTATATTTATTGTTTTTATCTATATTTATTTTAACCAAGGTAAATTGAATGTACTTTCATCATTTCCCTTTCAAAATTATAATATATTTTAATTTTTAATTATTTTTCTAAAAATTCGGCTTTACAATCTATCTTTAAGAGAAACATATTTATATAAATTATTTCGTAATAAGTTTTATAAATATAATCATATATAAAATACAGTACTTCGTATATGTCTATAAAATATAATAGAATATTTATTCTATTTCTTATTTATAATTATTTTTTATTTTTTATTTTTAATTTTATATTGAAATCTAATTTTAATTTCAATCATTACTTTTACTACGATTTTATTCTGAACAAATCGATAACGTTGAAAATAACGGCAAAATATTAAAAAGAATCCTGCATGGATTAGAAAATATATTAAATGCTAAGTCTATATTATATCTATGGTATCTATGGTAGATCTAAAAATATAAATAAGATATCTGCGTACATGTTGTACTTTTGATTTGCATAATAGATAATTCAGAATAAAAATAGCATAAAATCTAATGAAACAGTAGTTTATTTTAAATTTTGTCTATGGTAGTAGACAATGAATGATTAGTATAATATTTTTCATGTTTTCATTGTGTTTCGTTATCACGAATCACAAATTGTTTGAAATATTTAATGGCTGCCAACTCATCAATATATTGATAGTTTATCATTTATATTAAGTATTGCTATAAATTTTTATTAAAATTAGTTAATATAGTTTTATGAAAAATGCGAACTGTAATATTCATTTTCGCGATGTTACTCGCGTATGTACATAGTATACGATTTTATCTTGAACCGAATTCAATGAAATGTTTAAAAGAAGAAGTTCAAGCAAATGTCTTACTTGCTGGAGAATATGAAGTTTCTTTAGCACCAGCTGTTAAAACTGAATATGTTGTAAGTTTCATCAATTTTTTATAATATTTATGTTTATGAAACGAATTAAATATAATCTATTAATATTAAGATTAGATTAAGTTAACTTTTCACATATGTTATTTTATTTTGTTATTTTACTTTTATTTAAAATAAAATTTTCAACTTTTTAATAAATTTTATTAATAAATTATAATGAGAATTACTAATATTTATATATTATATTATATTATTTATATTTATACCAATATTTATATATTATATATATATATATATATATCATCATATATTAATTATCTTTTTGTATTTAATTTAATAGGTAAAAGATTCAAAAGGAGATATTCTTTCAAAAAAGGATGATATTCCTCATGGAAAAATATTGAAATTTTCATTTGTCACAGAAACTTATGATACATTTGAGATTTGTTTTATGGCACATTCCATACAACCATCTTTTTCAGGCAGTATGCACTATAAACAAAATTATATTTATTTAATAATTAGATAAAATTTTTATTAATTAAAAAATGTTTTTTAGATATTAAACAAATTAAACAAGAAATTTATTTAATCACAAAACGTGGAATCGAAGCAAAAAATTATGAAGGAGTAAGTTCTTTAAATTTGATTTAAATAAAAATGATTTTATTTATATATTTTAAATTTCAAATCATTAACAAATTTAATTTTTAAATAATTTTTATATTTTAAATTCATAATTTTTATCTATCAAATTTGTTTCAATTTTAATAAAATATTTATTGAATGTTAATAAAAATTGATAATTTTTAATCTTATTACAAAAATATTAAATTTTTTAAAATAATTTAGAATATAATAAAAAATATTTATTAATATTATAATTTAATAATTATTAATAATTAATAAAAAAGTTATGTTTTTTCTTTCATTTTTTAATCTATTTTATAGATTATGAATATCTATTTTGTTAAATTGATTTCAAAGTAATCTCACAATATTTTATGTTTTTTGTTTTATAAATATGTTATATTAATACAATTGGTAGTAAGAGTGGTTTTATTATGGCTTGTAATAACACAAATTTTAAAAGAATGTTTAAATATATGAATTAATAGTTTAAAAAATTATAAGAATAAAAAATTCATACATTTAAAAATTATTTTATATACATAAATAAAAGTTGCATATGTAATATTTATAATAAATATATTAACATGAAAGATGAATTTTTTGCAATTAATAACATAATCAATATATAATTTTCTATATATTAATATATAATTCTTTTATAATAAAATGATTTCAATTAATGATTTCAATTTCTAAATTTTAAAATAATAATAATATTATCAACTACATATTTTTATTTAAGATTGGTGAAGCAGCAAAACTTAAACCTTCTGAAGTTGAATTGAAACGTCTTGAAGACTTATCTGAAGCTATTGTCCAAGATTTTGCTCGAATGCGAAAAAATGAGGAAGAAATGAGAGATACAAATGGTAATTGAAAATTATAAAAATTAAATAATAAATATGAAATATAATTTATATAAAAATAAATAAATTTTATTATTAAATAATTAATTGATTTTTGTTCAATTTTCAGAGGCAACAAATACTCGAGTATTGTATTTTAGTATATTCTCCATGTGTTGGCTTCTAGGGCTCTCAATTTGGCAAGTTCTTTACTTAAGGCGCTTTTTTAAAGCAAAAAAGCTTATTGAATAATTAGAAAAAGAAAATAATGAAAGTTATCAAAATTCTTACAATATTTACATCAAACTAGATTTTATTTATTCTTTTTTTTTTTATTTCTTTCTTTCGTAAATATAATAAAAAATTCAATATCATTAAAATTGTAGGAAAATTGATTGATTTAAATTTTGTATACTCAAATTAAAAAATAAATAAGATTATACTTATATGTAGTAATTAATTTACTAAATTTTTATTCCTTTAGCATATCATTAAGTTTATTAAATTTCTATATTAATTATTTCCTTCTTTCAAAAAAAAATCTTTTAAAAAAATAATTATAGGTTAATTTATTTAAATGTTATCAAAATATAAAAATTCATTCCATATTTTGTATATAAAATCATAAAAAATAATTTTTCATAATTTTCATTATCTAAATATAAAAAATAATAGTCTATCTTCTAATGTACTATTTCAAAATTTTATATGAAAAATCGAGTTCGATTTATTTCGATCTATTATGAACGAAAATGTCAGTTTAAACATAACCTATATAAAATTAGGCTTATTCTTTTGAAGAAGTTTCATCATATATATTTTAATATTTTATTGTATAATTATAAAGTGAAAAATGCAAGAAATATCTACAGTGAGAAATATAATTAACAATCGAAATCGTGATTGTTTAGGTTGTAGAATTTTCAGTGGTTGTGGTCTTATTGGTTCTGGTTTATATGTTGCGTATCATTCAAAAAAATTTCAGAAAAAGATTGGAAAAACCATTATGTACTCAATTGGAAGCGGTAATGTATTATTTTTTTTCTACTTTTATATATAAATTTATACTTTTTTAACGTAGATTTTTTTGAAATATTAATATTCTATTTCTATACACTATTAATAAATTTTAAAATATTTAAAATATTTTTAAAATATTATTATTAAAAATCATTTAATGAACTAGAAATAATATTATTTATTATATGTTTATTTTAACTTTATTAATTTTTAATTTTATTATTTTAAATTTCATATAATAATTTAATAATAAATTGTTTTAAATACTTGAAATTTTAAGGTTAAAAGTTTGTGTGCGAAAATATACTTTTATAATTTATTAATATTAAACATAATTTTACTTTATTTAAATTTATTCATTTTTTTACAAAATTTTTACAGCTTTAATGCTCCTTGGTACTGCTCGAATTTTGGATCTTCCTCCATTTCGCAAACAATTTAACCAAGGATGATTATAAACAAATACTTATTCAATTTTCGTTTCTTATATAAATGTTTTAATATCTTTTTCTTATCTGTTTTGATATTTTTATTATAACTGCAAAATATAAATCTACAACTGTAGTTTAAACAATTTTAAATATTTATTAAATCCATATAGTTATTTTAAAAAAATTGCATTTATTTTCGTATTTTTATATAAAATATAATACATTTAATTTAATGTATTTATTTATAAACTAAAAAATTATAAACTATTATAAATATATACTATTTATTTATAAATTAATAAAAGTCAATAAAAGTCAATATAATGAATCAATGCAATTTCTATTATAAATAACACATAAACAATCGATTTATTATCATTATAAATTATATTTTGATTCAGAATTTGATTATAATTATTATACAAATTGTTAAAATTTTATCGAAAATTTATATCAGAAACTATTTAACCAATCATGTTATTACTAAGAAAATTTTTGTACATAATTGTCAATATTACCTAAATTATATTATTGATTACAAGATATAGAAATTTCTACATAAAAGAAATAAAATATGTATAGAAATTATTCATTGAATTGAATTTTCTTATTATTTTAATAAAAAGCGTTGATATTTATTTAAAAACTAAAATCTTTTCTTTTTCAACATATATATCTTTTATATTCCATGTATACATTATACATATGTTCTGCATATATATTTTATATATTCTTTAATATTTATTTACATTCTATTGTAATATAATTTTGGAAAATGCATCGATATCTATATACCAGTCATATTTATTGTTAGCTTGGTTTATTATTAATATTTACACATCAATAATCGGTGTTTGTTCACTGGCGACTGACGGCTTAGAAGGCTTGGTAATCCCATTGTCGCCAAATGACAAACAAAAACTGTCACTCTAATAAATATGTTGCATCCGATGGACTATTGTTACGGGCGATAAGGAATAAATATTCCTACAAGATGCATCAGACTTATTTGCACATTGACAAATATTGATAAATATTGTTTGGACTTAAAAAATAAATCTAAAGGATCAAAATTTCGAAACTTCAATACTATAGTAAATTTCGATAATAAAATAAATATATTGAAATATAATAACATATAATCATTTAATCTTCAATTAGTAAATACTAGAATTGTTATTTAATTCCAATTAATAAATAATAATAAGGTTTTAAAATTATAAACGATCTTTTTTGTATAAAAACAAAAATTTTTTTATTTTTTAGTAATAAAATTTTTTTCGTTGAATATTATACATTTTATATCATATATTATTCGGTGGTATTTATATTTAAAAATATATATATATATTATAAAATATGGAAAATCATCTAAAAAAATTATAATTTGTACAATAGACTAGCTTTGAAATATTCAATTATTGATACTGCACATCCTGCATCAGAGAAAATAATAAATATAATACGTTAAATTATATCGTAATTATAAAAAAATTTGGGAAAAAATTAAAAAAAAAACTTACATATTTCATATATGATAGAAAAATATCATAAATCATTGTCATAAAATTAGTATATAATACTCTATAACGAAGCGGTATGAAGAAAAAATTTACACATTGTGTTGGAGGCCAAAAACAGCAATCAACCTGAACATAAGTAGAATGAAAGGAAAACTATAATTACATATTTAAATATATTACTAGAAAGAGTAATAATAGTTCGAGAAAACTAAATATATACCTTCCACGTGTCGTATAATTTCACTTTCATCTCTTCATGAATCTCTTTCATATTGTGATGTTCTAAAAAGCCAAGACCAATAAAAAATATTCCTAGACAAATTGGGCTGGCAATAATTTGATCTAGACAAGTTTTTTTAATAACGGATACAGCATTTTTTCCGGGCAATACCTTTTCTAAAATCATATAGAACCAGTGATGAAAGGGACCTTGAAATAGGCCTACAATCATCATATTTTTAGTTCGCACATAATCGTGCATATAAATATCAGAAATCTTTAAATTATGAAACTTTTGTTCTATATCTGGAGATGCTGCCATTACATAAGTTCCATTTGGTAAATATTTATATTTTTTTAAGTATTCATTACGTTGTTGAATAATATCTGCTATTGCCATCATTAAACCACAGCTCACAGTATTTGTGACTAGAAGATATTTACCTATAATTTTTATATCTTTATTTGAATTATTTAATTATCAATTCAATTTGAATTTAATTTAATTATTAGCATCAATTTAAAGAAATTTTGAATTAATTTTAATATATCAACTATTTATAACGCTTACCAAATAATTTTCTCCAAACAGTCATTGAGTTTAAAATCTATTAAGTTTTTAATAGATAAGTAATTATTTCTTATTATTAATTTATAATTTTTCAAATATATGTTTTTTATCTTAAGAATGTTTTCTTTCTGTTTTATTTAAAATAATTTTGCTAAATTTTTACTCGTTTTTTGTGAAGATAAAATTGTGATTTGAACATGATATAATAATATACCGTTTGAATTAATTAAAGAGCAAGTATATTTTATATAGATATTAAAAACAGATATAAATTATCACTTTGCAATATAAATCTACGCGTTACTGAATATAAATTTGCGAAACTGTAGTTTTTATAAGACAGAATGTAATCGAAAGTTGTGCCGCGTTTGCGCAGTAAGTAACGCCCCCACCATTCACTTTTTACTTATTTAAACATTTTTTTGATTTTTGTTTGCTAAAAATATAAATAATATAAATGATCTGTTACTTAATCACAATGAGATTCGCTAATTCATGATCAGATTCTCATAAAAATATTACTTTTAATAGTATTTTACTTTAAAAAAAACTTAATTTAAAACATATAATAGGCATTCAGACTTTTTAAGTTATTTATTAAATGTCAAATTTTTATAGATATATAATACAATAATAAAAATTAAAATTATTTAGTTTGAACTGATTTAGGTTTTGGCAAACCTTCCCTAAATCCATTTCTGAAAAAAATAATATAAAAAATGATAAAAAAAATTTTGATTGTTTATTTGAAAATCAATATTTAATTTTTCTGTTATTTATTATAAGCTTATATTTAAACTTACTTGAATTTACGACGTACAATTTTTAAGTAACGCATACGACCAGTTCCAGTAGTCTTTCTTCTCTTAGCTTTTACAGACCAATTATCTAAAATTGATATAATATGATTAACTATTTATTCAGAAATTTATGATTAATATTTTTAGAATTATATTTTATATTAAATATATATTGAGCTCAAAAATAAAAGTCAATTCTTTATTTTACTCTTTTATCTGTGAAAAATAATTTTAAAAAATAGTTTTGGAAAATATAGTTTCAAAAATCTTACACGATCGCATTTTCTTCTGAGGATATCCACATTGAGCACATTGTGATTTTTGAATATGATATGAACTGCGACCACATCGTCTACACAAAGTATGTGTTTTATTTCGTCGCTTACCAAAACTCGATGTACCCTTCGTCTGTAAATATTAATTTAATTTAAAATTATAAACTTTTTAATTATAATATTAGATATTATTAAAATATTATCTTAAAATTTGAAACTCTAATTTTATAAACATTCAAAAAAGAATATAAATAATATACTAAATTATTATATTAGAAACTTACATATAATTATAATTTTGATAACTTTATTAAAAATATTGATTTTAATAAATAAGCAATTTTTAAGTCGAAATATGATTATAAACCTATTATTTAATCTCAGAAATGTTATATAACCTCAATTGTCATTTCATATTAATAATGCATTTATTTCAAATATTTATAGCAAAACTATAATTTTAAATTATTTTTACATATAATAAAAAAAAGTTTTAAGTATTTTTCAAATAAATAACTTTTATGATTGCTTTATAATATTTAGATTTTAAAATATTAGAATGCGCTTACCATTTTGCACGAAGAAACAACTTAAAAGAGATGGTTAGTTGTTCCAAAACCTTATGTTCCTTCGTCTATATTAATGAAAATAGAGGTTCTCATTCCAAACATAATTCTTAACAATATAAAAATTGTTTTTTGTTTTATATAATTATATTATAAAAATGCGTATATTTATATTATTTTACTTTTATTTCGAAATAGCATAATTTTAATTATAACTTTTGCAAATTCTTATAAAAACAAATTAATTCATACTAAAGTGAACAATATATTTAATAACATATTTAATATTTATAAATAATTAAATTACTATTAGATCATTTGAATCAGTAAGCACTTCATGAGAATATTGACTACCAGATGTTACAACATGCATAGGACCAATTATACAATCTTTCAATTCTGTGCCCTCTTCAATAAAACAACCTTTACACAATATGCAATTATGTATTATGCATCTGTAAAAGAATATTTATAAATAGCATATAATTATTATAAATTAATTATAAATTAATTATAAATTAATTTATTATAATTTATTATTTTATTTTATTATTTTATTATAATTATAATTAATCATAAATTAATTTATAATTAAAAGTATAAATAGAATTAAATTATTTAAATAATACCGTTGCCTGACTGTTACAGCTTCCATTAAAATACTTTGAGATATTCTAGTTTTTGATTCAATAGTTACGTTTTGTCCAATATGAGTATTTTTAATAGATGTTTTATCATCGATAAATGAATTATTATGTACACGACAATCTTGTATTTGTGAACTGCGTATTATTGCTGTAGTTGCAATATTTGGTAATGATTGTCCATCATTATCCTCATTCCACCATTCTGATATCTATAATATTAATTTTAATAATTAATGAAATATTTAAATTATATATTTATATATAAAATAAATTGTTATTAATTTTACCTTAGTATTAGCAAGATGATACATTTGTATAGTATTTGTTCTCAAACCAAATTTTCCATTACCAATATAAGCATAACATCGTATTATATCTCCATGATATGCATCTTCTAAATCAGTATTATGATCATTGAATGCTGACATTTTTCTAATTAATTCATCAAGTGGTTTTTCAATTGCAAAACGATAAACATCTTCCTTTAAATTCATACGTACTATAGAAGTATTTTTATCATCTAGACATTGTTTGGGAGGTTTCGAAAATTGCTTGCTAACGATATATGGAAGAAGTTCTCCTTTTAATGTAGTAAAATTTCTAAAAAAAAAAAAAAAAATAATTCATTATGAAAATTAAGAAATTATATTATTAAAATCTTTTCTAATTCTATTTAGTTCTACTAACTTATTGTGTACAAGAAAATCTAAAACCCATTTATTAATAACATATAAATGGGAATCCATTAATTTTGAATGCATAGTAAAACTTGGATGCTTTTTGAGTAATGTTTGTGTAATTTTTATTGTTTCTTCGAAGTCTGATGCTGATGCTAAGAAAATTAAACGGCCAGTTTCATTACAAATACCAATTAAATCAGTTTCAGGCTTTTGTTTGTTTTTTGGACCTGGAGTTATAAAATCATCTGGTATTTTAGGAACAGGCAACATTAATGCTGTAATACTAGCATTATGTTTTCTATAAAGATTTAAAATTTCACATATATCAATATTAGTGATTAAATCACAAGAAATCACTATAAAATCTGTATGAATTTTTTCATGAATAAGTCTAATAGAATCTGCTGTTCCCATATCTTCTGCATTTTTGACAATAACAATATCTGTTTTAATTTTAAGATTTAAATCACATAATGTTAATGAGATATTGTGCTCCATATTTTCAGATATAATAACAATAGCTTCTTTAAAACCAGCCCGTTCCAATAATTGAAGAGGATACCAAATCATTGGTATATTTCCAATTGGTAATAAACATTTATATTGACCTCGAGTAAGTTCAGTCATACGAGATCCTCCTCCTGCAGCAAGCACAATTGCTTGAAATTCTTTATAAGGGAACATTCTTCACCTATTACAAAACACATGTAATAATAATTATGAAATAATAATAATTAAAGTATGAAAAGAAAAATTATTTATACATCAAAATTAAATAATGTTTATTTTAATAGTTTTATAAACATAATAAAAAAATATAATAAAAAAAAAAGAGAATAAAATTTTTATTATTTTCTTCTTAACATTACATTAATAACCTCTAGTAACAGGTAATACGCGTGTGCCTTCAATATCGTGTTGATTAACACTTATGCGTTTAGGTTAGATCAAGTCGTATCTCAAATTTATTTGTAACTGTATTATAAAATAGAAATTGTAAAATTTCATCAAAGTAAAATATTATAAACGTATTATAGAAAATTTAAACAAATTTAATTTGAGAACGCTCGAAGTTATATTGTTTTTTAACTAAGAAGAATTATCAAATTCATAAAAGAGAAAATTAATAAATATGTGTGAAAACGAAGATAATATAATTACAATAGGAAAATATGTAATAGTAAAAAAATTAAATTTCAAAAAAATTTATAAAGTAACTATTGATGGTACTTTAATATTGGGAAAAGATTTAGTACAAATGCATGAAATTATTGGAAAACGTTTTTGGACCACTTTTGAAATGATACCAATGAAAGACAAGAAACGAACATATTTTTTAAAAGAGGTATTAGAAACAGAATCATTAAATGATTTATTAAATGAACTACCAAGTGGTACTGATAATCGTTCTATAGTTGATGATGGTAAGTCGCAAAAACTTTCTAAAGAAGAAATATTTCAACTTCAAGAATCTGGTAAGAGTAGTAAAGAAATAGTAAGCAGCCTGATTGAGAATAATAAGTCTTTCTTAGATAGAACAGAATATTCTCAGGAAAAATATTTGAAAAAAAAAGAAAAGAAATATTTTAGATATATAACAATATGGAAACCAAATATAAGTTCATTGCATGATATATATTTTAAGCTAGATCATAATAAAATTGGAAATTTAAGAATGGATTCTTTATCGCAATTATTGTCATACAGTGATGTTCAATCAGATGGATTATATATATTATATGATAGTGGATCACATGGCTTGCCAGCTGCTGCAATGTTAAATAGAATAGGTTCAAATACAAAAGGATATTTGATCAATTTGCATCCTGGAAATGTTCCTCAAACTGCTCTTGTTCATGCCATGAATTTTTCTACGGAACAATCAACGAGATTAATTAATGTTAATATTTACAGTTTTTTAAGACTATATTATCAAGGTGAAAATGCTGTTTTAAATAACATTTCAAAAAAATGTAATTTAAAACATAATGATTTGTCAAATAAAATAAAAAAAGATGAAAATAAAAATAATAATGAAAATCACATAAATAATAAAATTTCGCGAATAAAAGAAGAAAATATTAAAGAGCGAAATTTGGATAATATTAATGAATCAAATGAAACAGTCAATCATAGTATAGATAATAATTTAAAACGCAAATTAAATGAATGTAATGAATGTAAATTTGCAGAAGTAACGCCTGCAAAAAAACCAAAGTGGTTATTGGAAACGCAACGTGCAGTAGATCTTGTTACAAATTCTAAAGCTCGGGGATTAGCTATTGTTGCTAAAGAACATCCTTTAAATATCATTATTGCTCTTCTACCATTTTTAGGAGCATCTAGACCATTTGTAATTTATCATATGTATCGAGAATCATTACAAGAGACTTATATGATGTTAAAACAAAAACAAAATGTTATTAATCTGAGACTTTTTTCCAATTTCTTACGTTCGTATCAAGTATTACCTGATCGAACACATCCTGATATTTTAAGTAGTGATACAGGAGGTTATTTATTAACAGGTTATTTAGTTCAATAAAAAATAATATTGAATATAAAATTTTATATATTTAAAAATCGAATTCATCTTAATAAAATTTATGCGATAAATATAACGATATACTTTTTATAAATGCTTTAGATTTAAATTAATTTTTGGAAAAATAAAGAAATATTATTTAATATTTTATGTGTGATTTATAATTATAACACATTCAATATTTTCTTTAATTTTATTAAAAATTTATTTTTATATTTAAAATTTTTTATAATAATAATAAGTATAATTTTTATATCTATTACTTAGTTAATAGATTTTAACAGCTGATTTCCCTTGTTAAGAAAGTTAGGTTTTTCTATATCGACTAGTTCTGCCGATTTTTTTTATGAATTTCATTCAAATTTTACTATAAAAGAAAATCACAAATTTTAAAAGAAATGGTTAAATAATATATTTTATTAAAAATTTAAAAATAAGTATTTGAAAGAATGACGGAGTATCAAATTTTAATATATATAAAGATAGTATTTGAAAGGTTAAGAATGTGAATAAAAACGCATTTACCAAATATGGATTCTGTGACACTTTTGCCATTAAAATCTTCATCGAAAAGTTTATTTATGATGATTAGAAAAAAATTTCACATAAAATTAAATATTCCAATTTTGTTAATGATATTGTTGATTGTTTTCTTATGTGTACATTATTTACCTTCTACAAAGTGTTCTTCTAATGAACAAGAAATAAAAAACAAAATAAAAATTAGATTTATAATACTTATACTTTCTAGTCCTGATAACTTAGAACGAAGAGCAACTATTAGAAAGACATGGTTGGCACAAAAACAAGCTTCAGTCAAACATTTTTTTGTAATAGGAACTTTAGATACATTGCCAGAGCAAAAAGAAACTTTACATTCTGAAAAACAAAAATTTAATGATTTACTTTTATTATCAAGATTACCAGATTCATATGGAACTTTAACAAAGAAAGTTTTATATGCATTCAAAGAAATTTATGAATATTATGAATTTGATTTTTTAATGAAATGTGATGATGATACATTTGTTTTGGTACATAAAATTTTAAGAGAGCTAGATAAATGGGATAACAAAGGAACAAAAAAAGAATTATATTGGGGTTTTTTTAATGGAAAAGCACAAGTCAAAAGAAGTGGACCATGGAAAGAAATAGAATGGATATTATGTGATTATTATCTTCCTTATGCACTTGGAGGAGGATATATTTTATCTTATAATTTGGTAAAATTTATTGCAATAAATGCAGATATTTTCAAGTAAGATTTTGAAAATATAAAATTGAATTGGTATTAAAATATTATATAATGTTTTCTATTATTGAATATATTTTTAGATTATACAAAGCAGAAGATGTATCTATTGGAGTTTGGATAGCACCTTTGGCAAATATTGAAAGAAAACATGATGTACGATTTGATACAGAATATAGATCACGTGGATGTTCTAATCAATATATAGTTATGCATAAACAGACTATTGAAAACATGAAAAATATGTATGAATATTATCAAGCATCTGGAGCATTATGTATAAAAGAAATAAGAAATCGTATGAGTTATCAATATAATTGGACAGTTCCACCCAGTCAATGTTGCAATTTACAATCTGGCATTCCATAGTAATTAAAATTCTCTTTTTCTTTTTTTTTATATACATTTGATCTTCTAGTCATTATTTCATTTTATATATTTATATTTAACCAACTAAATATGTTGGTAAATACTTATAAATATTTTATTTATAATAACTATGATTATAATAATGTAATCTAAATAATAGTATGCTTTATAGTTTTTATAGTTAAAGAATGAATAATAATAAACATATGAAATACTTTGAATATAACATTATTATATTAAAATATGTTATTTCTTAATACTTATCTTTTATAATATATAAATTAAATATATTTATAATTATTTTTTATATATATGTTTGAAATAGAATTAAAAATAGAAATAAAAATTAAAAATCTTATTTTTGTAAATTAAATATATTTTTTTCATTATATATGTATAGTATACATACATACATGTGTATATATGATATATATACATAGAAAAAAATTTACTCTATATATATATCATTTACATTTATAAAATATAAAAACAATATTTTTTTTATTTTAATACAATAATTATGTAGAATAAGATATTATATTTCAATTGAGCAAATCACAGATATTCAAAAATGACCAATTTATAATAAATTACTACTTTTATATCTAAAAGAAATAATAGAAAGACAATAATAGTCATGGTCGATTTTCTCCTCTGTGATAAGCTATTAATTTACTGCATTTTCATTACATCTTATATTGCTGACATAAATATTATTAAATATAATATTTAATTATTTTTAATAAAAACTATAATAAATGTAAATTACTTTTAAAATAAAATACTTAATTTTTTTTTCCTTTTCAAAAAGAAGTAGGTATTTTAAGAATAATTTTTCCTAGCAATATTAGCTGTAATGTAAATCCAATTTATTAATGTACTTTTTTTATATACATATATATATATATATATATATATATATATATTATATGAATAATATACAATCAGTCACAATGATATTCATACATCTTGTGAAATTTAATTTACTAATAAATTATATCATCAAAATCAATAATAATAATAATGTTTTATATGAAATATTATATATATATAGATAATGGATTATATATGGAACAATTTTTTTATTAATAGAATATTATTTTGAAGAAATAAAATCAATCCTTAAAGTTTCAATATTTTTTGTTTTTTAAATATAATTTTATAATATGAGATTACAGAATATTAAACTATAAAATATTTAAGTTTTGCTTTATTAAAGATTTTCAATTGAAATTGTGTGTATAAAACAAGTAAAAATAATAAAAATTTGAAGATTGTTTTCATACATTCAAGAAAATTTTCTGAAAAATAAATTACTCTACATGTAACCTATTATGCTCTATATACATAAAAATTTTTATTAAAATCAGATTTTTTAAAATACTAAAATACTAAATTTCTTACTGAATATTTTTGTGACTGATTTTATATATATTTTTTTTTTTTTTTTACAAATTTCCTATTTGTTTATCTTTATACAAATTAATTCATTTTCATGTTAAACCATGAAAAATATTGTATTATAATTTTAGAAATAATCCATGATTTTTTTTTTTTTATTTTAAAATAAATTAATATTATTTCATTTCAGAAGAAGAACTTACTTCTTTTTTCTATCTTGTGTACATTTTGGACAATACCATTTTCCTTTAGGTTTTGTAGTTAATCCAACACATGCAAAATGGAACCACTCTATAGGACACTATATTAACATAATATATATATAAAGAGAATATTAAAAATTACAGATATTTAAACAAATTTACAATAAATAATATTCACTTACATCTGGATTATCACAACCTATCATTTCCCCATAAGAAACTTGATGACATAGGCAATAAGTTGGTTCATTAGGATCAACTGGCATATCTAAAACATCTGCTGGATGACCAAGTGCAGTAGAATCTACTTGAGCACCACTTCCTACAGCTCCAGCTGATGAAGCAGAAGCAACAGATCCTCCTAAAAATATATATTTAATATAAATAATTTCTTTTAAAAACATAAATGAATTAAAAAACATAATAGTAATTAATTTCACCTTTTTTCTGTTTTTTTCTAGCTGTTTTTGATTCGTCTTCACTGTTAGTACCTGCACCTTTCTTTCGTTTTTCTTTTTCTTTCAATTTTTTTCTACCCTTTTTACTAGCATTATTCTCTTCTTGTGCTCTACTACTATTTAAAGCTTTATCTTGTATTTCAGCTTCAAATCTAGCCAAATCAGAATCTAATCTCCTAATATGTTTATCAACTAATTCATATGTTTGTATTGCTAATTGTACTTTATCATCACCATATTCCTTTGCCTTATTAAATAAGTTTTGAATATGAGTCAATTGTTCCTTTTTCTTTTCTGGAGATTCTTTCTTTACATTTTTTAAATAATCATCTGCTAATTTATCTATATCTTTCATTAATCCTTGTGCTCTAGCATCAAGGTCTCGCATTAAAGTGAAATTTCTTTGTAATTCAATAGGTAGATGTTCCAAACCTGGTAAAATGAAATTAGATTAGCACAAAATATTTTATAAATAGAATTAGAATTAGAATGGTATTACCGAATGTTGAGTCTTTCATTATTATTGTATTTATTAAATAATATAATTTGAATTAATTCTACATTTAATATAAATGTAAAAAAATATAGTTTCCTTTATATTTTTTAACAAGAAAAATTGAATACTTACTGTCCAAATAATGTTCTAGATACAGTGCTGTTGTCATGTTTATTGTCACTTAAAGAAAAATGTAAGAAGATTTTATATTTTATATATTAATATTATTTTAATAATATTAATAATTGCAATAATTTTTTGCATAAAGATTTAAAAATGATATTATTAAAAAAATATGTTAATCTTCTTGAAAAGAAACGATCAATGATTATAAGATGCAAAGCAATATATATTACTGACATGGTTACCAACTATACATTATCATTGTTTTAATTTCCTGGCGGAAAACTGTAATTTCTCTAATATTCAATAATTTCATAGAAATTATATAAATAACTAGAAGTATACCTTATAACTAATATTAAAATGTGATTTTATATGATAGTAAAAAATATTCTTAGATCTTTTCTATTATAATTCTATTATAATATTATATTTCATAAATCATACATAATTTAAAATTATTGTAATATATTTTTATATAATATATTATTTATTAATTATGATATTATTTATTATGTGATATAATTGTTTATTATATTCATATAACGTAAAATAAATATATGAAATTTATAACGAAATGTACGATCGATCGAGAATCATATTATAAATAAGGAACATGGCGGTTTCTTTTTTACTAATATCAAAGTAGGTGTAGTCGTAAATGAAATTAGAGATAATCATTAAATTTTTCTTGAATGAACAAAAATTTAATAATAAATATAATCTGATGTGTTTTTTTCAATAAAATAAATTTAAATAAGAATATATATTATTTGTGGTAAGTTTAATGTATATTAGTGTCGTATAATAAAATATTTTCACTTTAGTAGCGATGTATCTGAAAAATTAATGCAATAAATCTTTTTTGCAAAATATTAGACATTTAACACAATTATAAAGATAAATCATTCTGCAGCTCAGAAAATGGTAAAGTTATATGCGTTGTCAGTTTTATACAAAAATCCTACGTCAGCGACAACATTGAAAGCTGCTTATGACGTAGATAGATTTTCGTTTTTTCAAAGAGGAAGCGTAAAGGAATTTATGACATTTATAAGTAAAACTATTGTGGAAAGAACTCAGAATTGCTCTAGACAGAGTGTAAAAGAAGGAGGTATTTGTGAAAACATCAAATCTTATATGGAATGTTTAAAATTTTTTGATTGTATTGTTTTGCAGATTATATGTGTCATGTATTTGTACGAGCAGATAATCTTGCTGCAGTACTTATATCAGATCATGAATATCCTAGAAGAGTAGCTCATACATTAATTACAAAAGTTATGGATGAATTTGCATCCAAATATCCACAATCTACATGGGATACATTAAATGAAGTTATGACTGATTTTGCGCAGATTAATGTATATTTAGCCAAATATCAAAATCCTAATGAAGCTGATGCTCTCACTAAAATGCAAAATGATTTAGATGAGACAAAAATCATTTTAGTAAGTATAAATCTTAAAGTTAATAATAAAGATATATTTTTTAAATTAATTTAATTAAAATCTATTAAATTTAATTTATTTTTTATGCATTTAGCATAATACATTAGAAGCTGTTCTTAAAAGAGGTGAGAATTTGGATGATTTGGTTTCTAAATCACAAGGGCTTAGTGCTCAATCAAAAGCATTTTATAAAACTGCACGTAAAACTAATTCTTGTTGCAGTTTAGCCCCTTAAAATTTTTGTTATTAAATATACTGATATGTTTCAGTGAATATTATTATAATTTTGTAATTTTAACTCAAAGTGCAAATGAATTAGTATCATAAAAATTTTATTAAAAGGAATAATTTCTAAATTGTATATGTAATTAGCATCATGTGGCAAAATTCAATATTTTGTGTATAAATTTATTGTATATAAGATATATGTATTAATGCACTTAAATGGTGTACCAGGTTACTGCCAGACTCATTCAATTGATTTCAAATTCAATACTTTTTATTGATTCATAATTATTTTTTTTTTCTTTATAAAAACTTGGTTGTAAAAAATTGGTATAGTTTATAGTTAATAGTTTGTGCATAGAAATATTTTGATTTTTATTTTATTTATATATTGACAAAATTCAAAGGAACATTGTAAAATAAAATTAGTACTTCATTATTGAAAAATAAGTATATAATATAAATATAATTGTTATGTTTATTTAAATGAAGTGATAATGAATTTTATAATGAATTTCTTTATTATTAAAAAATGAAGAAAGATAGTTTTGTAAACAATTATATTAATTTTTATTTACAACATAATATATTATAATAGTGAATGAAGAATATTTTTGCTATTAAGAGTTTGTTTTTTTCTTATTCCTTGATGTCTTTTATGTTTTTTTTTAATAAATACTAAGTAAATTTCATAAAATTAAATTGTTTAATACGATTAATATAAATTAAAAAATTGAAATTAAATTATAATATTGAATATAATTCTATAATTCATTGCTAAAGCATATAAAAATGAAATTGAATATTTTTAAATTAGTTCATAATTTTTATAAATTAATCTATCTGTATGTATATAAATTTTATTAGTTTTAAAGATAAAAATTCTAATTTATAATAATTTTAGTTAAATATATATTTATATGCGCACATATATGCATAGACAATTATACATATATATATATTTATTTATGTAATTTTGAAAATATATTTATATTTTTAATATGTTTGTTTTCTGATATAAAAATAAAATAATATTAAATATAGGCCTTCATATAACATGATATTTTTGCAATATTATTTTGTTCTAATACAATCAAAAAATTGAAAAACTTTATATAGTATATTTCCATCTAATACAATTAAATCTTTTTTAATATATACAATAAATAGATCATATAAACTATAATAATTCTAATAAATATGATTATTAAAACAAAATGATAATTTCATTAATTTTTAAAATCTGTTCTTATTTTTTTTTTCTAAATTAGTAATTTTTAATCTTATATAATATAATATTTTTTAAAACATTAGAATTGCTTATATTTTATTATGTTATTCAAATAGTCATGAAAAGAAACTGCAAACAGAATTATATCTAATTTATATACTATAATACTAATTTTCTTTATTATATTAATTTTGACATCTATAAAGATCTATATTACAAATAATTTTTACTATTCTAATTTAAATAAATCGCAATTTACAAAATCACGAGATGTTCGGCGATAAATAGAAAAAAATGGAGAGTCTTTTTTTGTAATCCATGGAATCTTATCATAATATGGATTATATCCAGCTTGATATTTCTCTGAATTAACCTGAAATATTATATAAAATTTTTATTATCTATACAAAAATTAATAATTTAATAAATTAGTTAATTATATACAAGATAGCATATTGATATATACTTACTGATTCAAGTATTTTCTCTTGAATTTCTTTTTCATCATTTATAAGATACATATCAGTAGCAACAATAGGTTCTGTCTTCTGATTCATATAATCGAATATGTATTTCTTATTTTGATACATCTCCAAAAAATTAATTAATTGATCAGTATCAACAAATACCCAATCTTTAAGTTTTTCTTTATATTGATCTTCTTCAAAATCTAAAGTTTCAATGTCTTGAATTATATCTATATTATTGCCTTCTTTTGACCAATCATAGATCAATATATGTGAGTGTGATGATAGCCAAGACAAACATTTTTCTTTAGTTGAATTTTCTAAATCCGTTAAATATTTTGTTGTTAAAACTTTGGAGTTAATTTCATCCACATTACCTCGTTTTTTTATTTTTTCCTATATATAATACATTCAATTAATATATTTGTATAGTTAATCTAAATTAACAATTTTTTTGAAAATAAAAAAAATAAACTTACTAGAATGATTTCTGGAGATGCATCCAAATATATAACTAAGTGTGGTCTTAAAAGAAATTTGAATGAGTTTTTTCTCATCATTTCAAATTCTTTCACAGTTAAATCACTAAGATATCCAGCTTTATGCATAGCATTCATAAAAGCATATTCTGTAAAAATGGATCGATTGAGTACTACGCCTTGTCCAGTTGCTAATATATGAACAAGTGCATTCAAATATTGTTCAAATCTCATATTAAAAAATCCTAATTGGATGGTTGCTGTTCTATAATGATAAGGATTTCTTAGGAAATCTTTTAAATCATAAAAACGACATGATTCTGGTAATTGAGGATTTAGATTACGAAGATCAAATCCATAATAATTTATAAATATTTCATCATGTGTTGGTGCTGGCATATATAAAAATCCAAAATCTTTTGCTATTTGTTCACAAAGTTTAGTTTTTCCTACTGCAGGAGGTCCATCTACAATTATTAATTTGGTATTATCATCATATCTAAGAGTTGTTGGATCCAATATCATATTGACTTCATTGCATATCTTTTTCCAATAAGGATATGGAGCTGGTTTAGGTATATATTCTTTAAACGCAATTCTTTTTATAAATGCCACTTGTATTATATTGTAATTCTTTGATATCTATAATATATAAATTTAATAATAAAAGATATTTAAATTAAAAAATATTCTTTAAGAAATTATTTTATTTTATTTATTTATTATATTTATTACGATTCATAAATATTCGATAAATATATAAATAATTTTGATAATATCTAATTATTTCTAAATATTATTTTATTGTTAATAAAAAATATTGTTAAATATTATTTTTATTGTTTTTCTAATAATATAATTATTAAAAGTACTAACCTTACATAATCGAGTTAAGTATCCGATAGAATTGTTTTTTACAATTCTAACAGAAAATATCGATGTCATTTTATTGAAATCAATATTATTTCAGTAAAAGATATTCATATATAATTAATTATATGCAACAAAATTAATATTCTTTTTATTATTAATTTTTTATCTCAAACTCAACAATACAATTCAACATTGTTGAGATATTCTGATTGTTCAGTGGTACTCATTTG
Source organism: Apis laboriosa (assembly GCF_014066325.1). Lineage (NCBI taxonomy): Eukaryota > Metazoa > Arthropoda > Insecta > Hymenoptera > Apidae > Apis > Apis laboriosa. The sequence continues at coordinate 276,279 of NW_025222134.1, forward strand.
AATATATTCTGTATTATTATTTTTAAATTATAGATATAGATTTATTTCTAATATTGATCTACAAATTTGAATTTTTATAAATATAATCATAGAAATGCAACTAAAATATAAAAAAATTTTTTCCGTTTTTTAAGCATTATAATATGTATTTTGTTTCGCTATATTCTATATGATTTATATTTAATAGATTTTTGGACATTTAAATACATAGACATTCGTAATCTAATAATTATAAAATTAGTTTTAAATAAAATTATATTTTAAAATAATTACAACATTTAAAAAAAATTTTGTATTACAATTCAATAATTAAAAATAATTGATATCAATATAATGAAATATTTTAATAATCACATTTACAATATTTTATATTGATATTGAAAATAAGAAAAAAAATATTTTTTTGTTTTTAGAAAATAAAAGTTAACAAAAAAAGTTAAAAATTATATAAATATATATAATCGAATACAAAAATTTTGAATTTACCTCTTATAATAATTTCTTTAATTTTCCGCCGAATGGAGCTAGTATCACAGTTATATTACGTTCGCAAACAAATAGAATTATTTGCAATGAAATTGAAATATTGAATTGTTTTAATCACTAATTAATTAAGTACAATAAACGCGAAAAATATTGTTATTCTTGAGTGATAAATACCAAAATAAATCCTATTTCTTTAATGAATAAAGAAAAGAAAAAATCGTTCAATACATTTTAAGTAATAAAAGATGTGAATTCAACAAAAAATATAAACGAAATTTGTATGGCGGAGGGGAGAGTTAAAACAACGAAGAAAGAGAGAAGTTTTGTAACTTCGGACCACCATTCAGTCGAACAAAGTGGCAGACGCTTGCGTCTCATGATAAGGAAAGGACCTCCGAGTGTACCGTGCTGCGTCATCGTAGAATGGGTGAGTACCACGATATGCAACTGACGAACTTGCTTATATAAATAATAATCTATTTGAAGCATACAAGGCGTGTCTTTCAAAGAAATAAAACGATTTATTCTAACTTTTATTTTTCATTCTTCTATTTTTCGTAGTCCATATATATATATATATATATATATATATAAGAAATGACTTATAAAGAACTGATGTTCGAGCAACGCGCGGTGACTTTCGGTACTTCGATTAACTAATCTATCAGGGAAAATTATAAGACTATGGTGCACACGTTACACACCGAGATCGTTGTCGCGTGCCTGGAATTTTGTACTCTCCCCACTCTGGTTTGCTTCTATTATTTTCTATTTTCCACCATTATGTGTATTTCATACTTTCTTTCTGTATAGAAACTTCGAGTTGTTCCGTATTTTTTTAGTGCTTTGGATAAAAACTTGTTTGCTTGATGCTGTTGGGATATTATTGGTGATAGACAATGTATGTTTATATAATAGCTGCATTTAAAAATGATGGTTTGTGTTTGATAACAATAAATTTAATGACAGCAAAAACAAGATTTTTATTCTTTCATCATTCAAGAATTTAAGAAATTTTTTATTTTGAAATATAAGTGAAATGAATTAATTGTGATTTAATGATCAATTTATCAACGAGAATTTGTTTTGATTTTTAAAATAATATTTAATTGAGTTAGATAGTAGTAAGGATTGCTTTTGTTTTTAGTTCTGTAAATAAATTTAAAAGTTTCATAAATTTTTATAATAACTTTAATATGAATATTAATTTTAGTATAATAATAATTACTATAATAATTATTATAATAATTTTTATAGTAATTTATTGTAATAATATTTATGCTCTATAGAATTATTTAATAGATATTAATAGTGTTTACATATATTTCTTTCATTTATTTAAAGACACACAAGGGGGAATGTCCCGTAACACTGGACCTGGTTTGTATGAATTCCTTATGGAAGCAGAACTCCAACAGTATTATCCTGGAATTCGAGGTTTGCAGTTTTATTGAAGTTAAAATTTAAAATTTTTAAAAATTGAAAATAATTTATTGTATTCATTTAGGGGACTTGAAAGTACAGACAACTGCTCAATTGAAATATGTAACAGAAGATGATTTAAATGCGATTGGAATGAGTAAACCAGAAATGCGTCGTTTAAAGAAATATTTTCAAAAACATTTTCCACAAAATTATTTATCTAAATTCAAAAAGATGTTACTACCAAAACGGGAAGAACCAACTACAGGTGCTTTAACTATGTTGCCAGAAGAAAGGCAAGATAGACCACCGATTCGTGTTCCTAATAAACATATGATACCAGCAGATGCAATTATTGTGAACAAAGAATTAGGAACAGGAGAATTTGGAGTTGTTCAACAAGGTGTTTGGACAAACGATGGTGAAAGAATACAAGTAGCAATTAAGTGTTTATCACGAGAAAGAATGCAGAATAATCCGATAGAGTTTTTAAAAGAAGCAGCCATAATGTATGCAATAGATCATGAACATATTGTAAGATTGTATGGTGTAGTTTTAGATACAAATTCTTTGATGCTTGTCACAGAATTAGCACCTCTGAGATCATTATTAGAATGTTTGAAAGAACCAAGTTTACGTAGCAGTTTTCCTGTACTTTCATTATGTGATTTTTCTGTACAAATCGCAGATGGAATGCAATATTTAGAGGCAAAGCGATTAATACACAGAGATCTTGCTGCTCGGAATATTTTAGTATTTTCTAAAAACAAAGTCAAAATATCTGATTTCGGATTATCTCGTGCTTTAGGAGTTGGAAAAGATTATTATCAAACAAATTTCAATGTAAATTTGAAATTACCAATAGCATGGTGTGCTCCAGAATGTATATCATATTTAAAATTTACTTCTGCTAGTGATGTATGGGCCTATGGAGTAACTTTATGGGAAATGTTTAGTTATGGTTTTCAACCATGGGCAGCATTAACAGGTCATCAAATTTTAGAAGCGATAGATGATCCTAATTTTCAAAGATTAGAACAACCAGAATGTTGCCCAAAAGAATATTTTTCACTCATGCAACAGTGTTGGCAACATGAACCATCTAAACGCCCCAAATTTTCTGAATTAATTAATCTTTTACCTGATTTGAAGCCAGAACAAGTTCAAGCTGTTCAAGATAGCATGGAAACAAATCAGCTTGTTTACAGACAAGGAGATGTTATTACTGTTCTTGATAAAGGAAGTAGTAACACATTATGGAAAGGTGTTCTAAATAATGGAAAAACTGGCTTTTTTAATCCTGCTCATACAATAGCATATCTTGGATCTAATTTACCAAGTAATAAACCAGGTGAATTTACACGTGGTGATGGCAAAAACACATTTTCTTCTCAAAGACGAAAGATTCGTACGGATATGATTTCATCTCCACAAGGTGATTTGAAACACACTGGTCATGTTGGATTAGATGGAGCTTATTTTGGTGATATCGGTTTTCTCGGCGGAAAATATTCACATTTACCACGACAAGTGGTTCCACCATATAAACCACAAGAAGATGTAACGGATAATTCTAGTCAAGCTTCGAGCCAGGAAACAAGAAGCGCGGATACAAATAGAGAATTATTGAGAGATTATAGGAATACACAACAGGATGTTCAAAATAAACATGGTATACATATCTATTTTATAACATATTTATTTTAAAATAATATTCTTTTATAAACTTTAAGATTATTAATGAATTCTTTAATATTATTGAATATATTTTTTTTTTATTAGAAAGTTTGTGGTCAGATGTAAATGAAGTGTGCCATACTGCTAATTCAAATAAACAATCTATTCCATTAAATATGGCTAGTAATAATGATCTTGGAGCAGATCATGAATATCATGAAATAAGTGATGAAGAAAATCAAGATAGTCCATTAAGATTTGATAAAACATTAAATTTTGATTTTGGTCCAAGTTTATTGGCTGAAATGGATCAAATGTTTAGATCACTAGGTAAATTTAATAATGATATGACTTAAAAGATTATGAAGAATTATTAATATATATATATATATATATATATATATATATATATATTATATATATAATTTTATATATTAATTTTTAATAATATACATTTTTTTTTAATTAGGATCTTCTCCTCCTCCACCACCTCCAATTCATCCTTTATCAACTGAACATGAAACAAGTAATGTTCGAAATGAACTGAGAGAAATACAAGCAAAGCAGAGCAATAAAAAAAAGCAAGCCACCGTGAGTCCAATAAATGTACAGTAATTTTTTTGTTTTATTTATTATTATGCTTTTTTATATTATTAATTTATCATTTATTTTTTATTTATTATTTGGTGCTATGTATCATTAATCTTTTATATATATATTATTTGCATGTTGAAGCATAAAACCCTAAATTTTTAGTATTCAAAAAAAAATAGAAATAATAAATATAAGAAAAACATATACATATACATTTATATATAATATATGATATATTAACATTAAATTGAAAAAAATAAAAAAATTGTTATATATTTTGCATTTACCAGATATGGTAAACATTTATTTCTTATATATTTAGGTGAAGCCTATCTCAGCTGCCGATCAGAAAACTCTCTACTCAGCCATTGCTATGGCACAGGAATTGACAGCACGTTCCATGACAGACCTTGAACATCCACCGGAGTCTCCCCGAACACCTGCCAGTCCTTCAAGACGCAGAAAGTTCTCTTTTAAGTTGCCACATCAACACAGTCCCAAACCAGACAGACGACACTTTTCAGAAGAAGCTGCCAGTATACCTGACATACAGGTACATTAAACATATTTTCGTTTGTTCATCAAACTACTAAAAGATACACATAATCAAAACACAATTTAATATTGTACCTTAAAAAATATTAATTCAATTTATTTTGTACCAAAATTAACAAGCAATATACAAAAACAATCAGTTCCTACAAACATAACATTATTTATTTCAACACGAACATAAATGATGTAATTCATACATTTCAAACGTCTTTTTTGATAAAAATATTTTTGAAATATCTTTTAAATCCATTTTTGTTGAAACTGTTATGGAACAGAGTTAATTCCTGATGCCACACAAAAGAGTAGGTATATTGTAATTGTATATGTTCTTAATATTCCAACCTAATTTATTTAATTGAGTATTAAGATAAAATACTTAATTTACAAGAAAGACTAATCTTGACTTTCCTCTAATCCTTTCCTGTCTGTTTATTTTTTGTTTGTTTTTGAATTTTTTAATTTTTTATTATTTGTTTTTCATTTTTTATTATATTGCCATAATTAAATATTCTTTCATTTCTATGTATTATATGCAATCATTTGTCAAACTTCTTATCTAATACAATATGCTTTGCTTTCAATTACGATATTTTTGTCTATGCCTTTTGTCATTGCTTATTATTTAATTTTCCTAATTGCATGATTATTTGAAAATTGATGATCAATATTGATCAATAAAGTGGTTGTGTTCAAGTTTGCAATCATTATCATCCACTGTATCAAGCATAGAATCACTTGGAGCACCATCTACTTTGAAATTACCATTATGGGACAAAGCATCTGCCGAATTTTGTTTCGCTAAGTCTCGTGAACTTCTAACTAAACCCACTGCATGGACTTCTTATATGGATATAGAATTCGATGCACATATCCTTGATAATGCAGTTATGAAACAAAATCTCGTGAAGTCAACGGAATTCTTGGAAAATGGTAACAAAAAGAGTAATTTCAATTGTGAAAGTATAACAGATATAAGTGGAAAACAAAATGTTCTTCAACAAAATGGAAAAGTATCTACTCTCAATATAGAAAATTCAAATTTCGATTTTTCTCGAGAACAAAAAAGAGTATCCACTAGTTATGTGGATCGTTATTTTGAACAATCAAAATATTTCGACGATGATAGTATTATAACAGGTCCTAATGAAAAAGTATCATATTTCGGCGATGATAAATACGATAAGATTAATAATTTAGAACAACCAAGTAAATCTGGATGTTATTCGAACATTCAGGATCAAGGATCTATTGCTGTGAATAAACATAACCAACAGATATCAGGCAAATTTGTTAATTGCGATCAATCATTGAAGGATAATGTAAATTTTGAAATACAATGCGAAGAAACTACTGGTTTTGATTTGATGAAAGAAAAATCTTCAAATTTTGTTGACTTTACATGTAATAAGTCTATTAAATTTGATTTACCCAGAGATAAGGTAATTAACATAGACCTCGGTACAAAACCGAAGATTTCTAGTTCTTTTAGTGATTCTTCTAAAATGAATATACCTGAATTTCCTAAGAAAATTGACATATCAAAGATGAGAGGTGGGAAAGTACCATTTGTACCAAGAAATCCAAGTCAAGAAAGTAAAGGTATCATTTTTGGATCTACAGATAGTATAAAAACAAATTTAAAAATGGGAGGATCAGACAGTCCTAGAGGAAATATGGAAGCTATGAGAATCAATATTCAAAGTTTCCGTAAAATAGAACAAAATCAAAATGGTCATGAGGCTTTTCCTTTTGTTATATCCAATAATCCTCTATTCATTGCAGAATCTGAAAAAAAAGAATCTCCCGTTTATAGTAGTTCTGAAAGTTTACGAGTTAATTTCCAACGACTTAGAAGAAAATCTGATGCAGAAGTAAATAATCAAATAGAATTGAGTAGCAAACTTCTGGCAGAGAAATATCAAAAAGAAGTATCAGGTTTGGAGAGTGTAAAGAATTATTTAGATTCAAAGAAAGGCCAAGGATTGAATTTAGGTCTGGGTAAATTGACACAGAATATGATTCAATTAGGAAAGAATATCGCGCAAAATTCAAGAAATATAGAAAGTACTACCACCAAATCATTGGTTACCAGTGTAAGGAATTTGGATATATCTGGTCAAACTCAAACATCTCTGAGAAGTCTAAATATACAAAAACCTAAACATTTAGATTTGAATATTCCTCTCCAATGTCAATCACAGACCAGTATAAAATTGAATCTGACTTCACAAAAAACGAATCCTCCATCTAGTCCCAGTCTACACCAACATATTTTAGAACCACCAAAATTGTATCAGAATGACAATACTAGAAAAGAACTATCTAAGACTGATACACTTTTAGAAAAAATGTCTACAGCTACCAATATATATAGACATAGAACGTCTTCCCTATCAGAGAATAGAAAACCACCTCTTAAAAATATAAGGAGATCTTTTCATCCTATTAATGATTCTAGTGAAGATTCAGATTCTATATCTCATTCGGAAACAGACATACGGAGCCGTTTGCGTTATAAGCGTCGTCATAAAAAACTTCCGCATAATCTACGATTAAATTTCAAGAATAAAGGTCATTTTTTGCATCCGGAAGCGGCTAGAGGATTTTCATCGATAGAACTTTGCGGAAAATCTCCGCCTCCATCGACCAGCTTTTTAAATTCTCTATCACCGCCTTTTTCTTCTAGAAATAATTTACTTTCTTGGCCAGAAAGTGCGCCCAGTTCTAGTCTGACATTTACTAGCAATTCTGATTTGGATTCTGACACTAGTTCAGAATACCCAGAATTCACAAATGACATATTGACTTTTCCACCATCCCCAGCCCCATAAATAATCTATAATGCTTTAGATTTGGTCTTAAAGCCTGATATCTATAATGTGTCATCATTGATATGCCAAATGCATGTTTTTGGCAAAAATATGTAGGACAATGCCAGAGTTGGGCAGAAATATTTTATTTTTTTTTAGATTAAATTCCATTGAACGTTTATACTTGATTATATTATAATATCATAATTAATTATTGATATTAAGGATGATGTTAAAATGCAAATATATTTAAAAATAAAATTCTTGATAGTAATTCGTGAAAGTTTTGAATGAATTCACATTAAAAAATTTTCTATGTTATAAGACAATGGCTTTTTCAATAGAATAATTTTCATAAGAAATCCTCAAATAGATATTAATATATTTGTGAGATAGGATTGATTCTAAAGACCAAAAAAAAAAAAGACAAGTTGATATACAAAAATATCGATTGATATTTATTTATTATAAATTATTATGTTAGATGAAGCAAGACAAAGATAGAGCGAGCCGTATGACGAAGATAAAGCTTATTTTCTACCTTCATAAAGTTACAAATAATTGAAATAATTAAAATGAGAAAAATGGCTCTATCTGTGTTACATGTATGACAGAAATTAATATCACATTATTATATACTAACTTTTATTTTGACTTCTAGAATTAATTCTCCAAAAGAGTCCCATGAATTATATATTAATATCTTATATATATATATTTAAAAATGAAAATATAATTCTTAATAAATGATATATTATGGATATGAAAGAAATGCAATTAGAGTTGCTGTTTTTTTTATTAAAATCTTTGCTATGGTCATTAAATGAAATGATTATTGCTCAATTATAATTAATAGCAAATATGATGAATTAAATTTTATTTTAAAGATTTTCTTGGAGATCATGTAGATTATATAAATCGAAAATAATACCCAACTCTGGACAATATACAGTGTACTTAAACGAAAAACTGTTCTGAAACAGTTCTTCAATCACATACGCTTAGCATGCTTGCATGTTACATAATAATAATTAAATAATAATATCTAGTCGATAATATGTTTGGATACATTTACACGTTTATACTATTTGTACTTGAAAGGAAATTTTAATGGGAATATGTTAATCATTGAATCACATATATCAACATACGAATCTTTAACTTTAATATTAATACTTTGTCTTATGTACATGTATAAGGAAATACATTGCATTTATTCCGTTTAAGATAATATTTTTAATCGGTCTATATCGAATATATATTTTATAATTTGTTCACCTTTTTTTGGTATATTGATTTGCATCATGAGGCATAAAGAGTGTGTTTATTATTTTTCCACGTGCTTGTGATTTACTTTCAATTAGAGAGGATCCAAGTTTCTGTATATGCTCTCAGAAGTCATTTTTTCATATTTTAAATTATAGTCACTCTCTCTGTCTCTCTCTGTCTCTCTCTCTCTCTCTCTCTCTCTCTCTCTCTCTCTCTCTCTCGCTCTCTCTTGCTATCTTTCCTTTTATTTGTTATTTTCGTTCTTTAATTTCTGTTTCTCTTTCCCAAATCTATCCCCTCCCACGACTTGTTTAGGCTACGTTGTCGGATGAAGCCAAGGAAGTATACAACAGCCTTGTGGAGACGCCCAGCATAGAAACCTCCCCGGATACAAATCCATTGCGCATGCTACGTTCAGGCTTACCCATTGTCAGACCCAGAATTCGTGGAAATAAACATGCCACTCTGGGTCATCCAGTGTCTCATCAAGATGATTTGGCTGCCGATCATTTTCATTTTGATGCCTATCACAGTGGTTCCAAGACACTGCCAAAAATAAGAGCGCCGCCACCACCACATGCACCGCCGCCCATACCTCATTCCCGTCATCTAGAGAGACATCATTCTACTCAGGAAATAGAAAACAATCAAAACCAGAATAATGTAGACGAGAATCCTATACCGTTGCCACCTAGAGACAGATCTAAAACGCTGCAACCAAAATCTAGTTTACCCAGGCATCAGAGAAAGCATCCTTTGATTATACCAGGTGGTGGTGTAACTAGAACTTTGGCCAAAATGGCAGTCACTACACCGCCTATCGAGGATCAGGTAGATGGAAGTATGCAGAGTACGAGTTCTTCCATAGCCAGTAGTTTATTACATGAAGGATATTCATCAGAAAATTCAACTAATAGGTTAGAATCTTTTTTACTATAATTTATATTATATTACTATAATTTCAAGATTAATTAATTGGATGCTAACAAGTTTTTCTTTTTCAGTCCAGAAGAATTTGAACAGCGTATAGACTCTGAATTTGCTGCATTGGACTCGTTATCGGCAGACGAAAATAGATTGCACCGCTTCAGTGTGATCTCTGAAGACCTACTTGAATTTTCTGACAATTTGATTGATTGTGATACATCAGATTATCGACAAAATACACAGGAAATTAGTGATGTACAATCTATTGATTCTTCAACAGAACGACTCCAGAGAAAAATTAGCATTGAATCAAAGACTTCTCTCAGAAGTAATACTTCGAAATATGTTCAAGAAAATGAAATAGGTGAAGCAAATAGAAACTCTACTCCATCAGATACGAATAAATCTGAAGATTCAATGATCTCTCTCAAAAGTGATCTCACGCCAAGTAAACTTCAAATATGTAAAAGAACATTATTAATTCAAAAACCTTCAAACTATATGATGCAGTTCAATTATGGAGAATATTCAGAAAACAATTCACAGTCACGATGTGATACAAACAAACAGCAGACGGAAATCTTAAAAGAATCCTCTATTACTGATTCAAATGATAGTTTTCATTCTACAGGTTTAACTAACTACAATAGATTGTCTAATGAAAAATTATCTAGACATACAAGTGATCTTTCGCGACAATCTGATCATGTCTCTTGTGAGGATTTATTGGAATTCGCTTGTGATGGACCAAATGCAAGAAGAACACGTGGTCCTCGAAATGGAGAACAGTCTGATGAAGTTAGAATCATGATGAAAGTATTGCACGAGCAGTCCACTCCAGAATCATGCATAGCTGCATTAAATGTCACTGATTGGGATGTATTGGCTGCAATTAAGCTAGAACGTCTTCAAGGTTTACTTAAAAAAGAAAACAACTTCGTTGGTCTGGAAGATTGCAAAGTAATGTTAAATCAATGTGGCGGCGATGTCGTAAAGGCGGCTGCACTATTGAGAAATACTGATGATACTGCTGCAGTTTAATTAATCATTTTTATAACAATTGGCAGATCTATATGGCATGGAACACTTAAAGGGGTTAAGTTTGAGTAACATTTTCGAAGTCAAAATGTTTTTTCCTTTTGTGTCCGCACGTAGACGAATTTACGCAACATTTATTTATTATTTTAGAATTAGTTAGAGTGAGATTATAGTATTATATAACACATTGTTGTTGCCTAAGCACTTCGATAGAGCTTCTGCAAAGGAGTAACGTATGATTGCTTATCTAGAAATAAAATAACTAATTAGTTTTAGAAACATATTGAAAAGAATGTTCAAATAAAATAAATTTTATTTTTTTTTCAATAATTTAGAATCACATACAATAAATTATAATAGTTCAGAATATTAAATATAGAATTATTCATTTTTCAATTTTTAATATTTATTTAAATATTAAAAATTTTAATATTTATTTAATAATTTATTCGGAAAATTTTATGTAACAATTTTATTTGTTTTAAATATTTTAATATCTTTCAAATTAAATATTTTCTTTCTAGTGAGGCAAACTTACGTATATATAAAATAACAGTTTTTTTATTTAATTTTTTCAGTGAAAAAAAGATAAAATTACATTTTTCCCTCTTCCTTTAATACGAACTTAATGTGATAATTTGCACAATAAATCGTTGATCAATTTTTTGTGATCGGATAAATCATACGTAGTAGAAACATAACTGAATATATGCGTATATATATCTTTAGTTAGACAAATGTTTAAGAAAAAGTATTATCAAAATCTATGATTAAACAGTAAATTAATTCTTGTACTGCATAAATTATCTCATTTCTTGTTTGTTATATTTTCATTTCTTATTTAGAAAATTGCATGAAAAATTGCATATTTTGTACAAGATAATTTTTTATTATCATTTGATAAAAAATTTTATAAGAAATCTAACTTATAAATTGAATATCTGGAAATTATTTATTCTCTCTATACATTTTCATTGTTTAAAACAAAAAAATAAAAAGGAGAGAAAAATATTTTTATTATTAAAAACAAGATTTGATTCCAAAGATAATATTCGCACGGTATTATTATTTGGGTATCATATGCACTATAGATTAATATTCAATCATATTCATTGCATATTAAATTTTTATAATTAGTCACTTCAAGAAAAAGATATTTGTTTGTATCAATGGTGACTAATGAAATACTATACATTGTTCAATAGAAGTTCTCTGAAGGCAATATGTATTTGATTAATTATTTATGATAGAGCAAATATAAAAATAGATATTGGCCAAAAATTTCTACAAATGAAACATACATCTTGTGATGGTGAATGAGAAAACAAATTCTTGTGCCATTTCATAGAACTTCTTAGTGTAATACTTATATTATATATCATTTTATATTAAATGCGAGTTTATCAATAAGTATATTGATAAATCTTAAATACGTCCTGTATGCGTAATAATCGCTGAAAATCAGCACAAATGGGAGAGAGAACGAGAGTGAAAGAGAGATTAGAAAAAACTGCTTATTATAAAGATTTAACATTTAAATTCTTAAATGGAGAATTTTTTAACAATGCAGAACTTTTTTTATCTCGTACAGGGATGGGAATAGGGGAATGTATTTTGACCCGGTAATAGGGTACGATAAGCACCAAATATTACGTACGGAATCTTTGTGTTCAATAAGATTGATTTTTATATTTTGCTAGAGAGAGTTTTCGTGTTAATTTTATTAAGTTATAAGAGATATTTAATTCGATTTGATTAGAGATGAATAGCATAAAAGAGAAAATATTGTTAATGAACGTACATAAAAATATGAATTAAATTCATGATACATTTAGTTAACAATTTGTATAGCGGAAATTTTTTTATTATGATTTTTACTTATGTCTCAGGTAAAATAAGTTTTGTTTTTTTTCATATAGTATTTCGAAAGTTTTGCAAATCTTAATTCGAATTTCTATAATGATTTGTAGCTATATATAATAATATATAAGTTGGTATTAGATTTGGATTGCATTATTTTCGAAGTACTGAAAATATTTGGAAATGTTCAATAGTTTGACGAGTTGAATAACATCCGAAACTGACTTTGGCTAGAGCAAACTGCTTAATCGAGATATATTTTTTCATATATCTTTTTTGTACGAAAATTTTTTCTATAAATGCTTTTTTTGGTAGTTTTGCTATAGTTCAAGTGAGTTCGGGAAAGAAATTTGCTCATTGTAATTTTGTGTAATTGACTAATAACATAATGTTTTATTATAAGAAAAGTGTTAAACAAAAAAAAAAAAAAAAAAAATGAAAGGACAATGTCTTATAAAATTAATTATGAGCGATTGAAAGTCTTTGCCGACCGTACTTCTATCTCTTAACAAAGCCAAATAGGAGCTTACGAAAATCGCCTAAATAATATTACTTAGTTTCTTTTTATAATAATATTGAACAATAAGGTTTTCGGTTCCTGAATAAAAATACGCGTATCGTATCGTATGTATTTTTTTATGTTGAATTTATATTTGTTCTATCATGTATTGGCTCTAAGAATATATATATAAGGTTAGGAAATAGTAATACTAACCTGTTATGAACTAAAGAATTGAAAAAAATCAAAGTATTAGGGCATTAATATTAAGAACGTAGAGAATGAAAATACACTGTTCAAAATAGTCAGAAAATATTTCTTGAATAATAAAAAAGTATAAACTAACCTCTAATCTAGATAATTATAACTGCAACAGTATTTATATCTTGAGTAAATTAATTAACTTTTATGGTATTGAAAAATGATTAACTATTAAGTGATATTTCAATCATATTGTTTAATTAAATTGTTTAATATCTTAGTGATTCATGAATAGTGACTCAAACAAGAAGTCTTATCTACTGATTTACCTTGAATAGTGTGAAATATACAAATATACAAATGAAATATACAAATGACAAGCGAAATGAAAAAATTTTCTTGAGCCAACACATAAATCAAATGAAGATCTACAAAACATAATAATGTTCAGTATAAAGAGATCAATTATTTTTGTGCAGGAACCACAATATGGAATAATTAGATTTAGCCAATTAGTAAATGTATCAATATCAATTTTTCTGAGCCAGCGTACTTAGTCGATTCTCGTGATGAAAATTTATATAACAATTTAAAAATCATCGACAGCAGAGCTTTCGTAGGATTTTTTTGAAATGTATGATCATTTTATATGAGATCGTTACTAATAAGATCTTTATGCGCTTCCTTTATGCGGATAAATCTAATAAATCCGGCGCTCTTGAATAAAATAATTGAAATTAAATCTGCCAAAACTCGTGAAGAGGAGAATCGACGCCTCTTACGGCAATAATAGTAAGTTCATCCTATAATCCGTTTTTTTTTAAAAGCGATATTACTACGATAAGATAACACATTTGTATGTCTATATGGATTATTATATTGCGCGGAAACACGATGTTTTATATCGATTGTATTTACGATAATATATATACACATTCATAAATGAAAAATTTTGACTTTTTTAAAATAATTTTTTAATTAAAAAATTATTTAAATAATTATAAAAAAATTTTATAAATATGAATTAAAATTTTTTATAAAAAAGAAAATTACAAAATTTTATTTTTTATTTATTTGAAAGTTTATTTATATTTGAAATTTATAAAATATAATTATTTTATAAAATTAATTTATAAAATATAATTATAAAATATAATTCGTAATATTTTTATATTCGTAATATCATATATAATATTTTAAAAAATTATTCTATAAGTATTGAAAAAGATAATTTGATATAAAATTTGATATAAAATATTTATAAATACAATAATAAAAGATATTTATAACAATATATTAATAATTTGATAATAATTTTCATAATAATAATGAATATATGAAAATCAATTGGAATACTCATAATACTCAAAATACAATTGGTGCATTAAAAAATCTTACATATTCATTAAAATATTTATAATTCGTTTTTTAAAATTAATTATCAATTTTAATAGAATTCAAAATCAATTGAAATTTGTAAATTCATTATCTTTTTTACAAAAATTTAAATTAAAAAAAAATATTTAAAAGAATATTTTAATATTCTATAATATGTATTTTAAAAATTTTTAGAATTTTTTTTCAAAACTAATATTTATGATAATAACTGTAATTAATTTATTTTATTTATTTTAAAAAACTTCATTAAAATAAAAAAATAAAACGTCAATGTTGCATGTAAATAAGTTAATACATGTAAATATAAATTTTTTTCAAACGAATAGCGAGCGGCCAAGCAGTTAGGCTGGTCTGCATTGGCCGCGACAGTCTGTATGTTCTCAGTGCACTTTAATCATTAACTGGATAAATATCGTTGTAAACTTTTCTTAGTATTGATTTTGTAATTTGAAAATGTTTAACAATTATAATTTTGAAATCAAGAGATTTCATAATTTGAGAAAAAATATTTTCATCATGATTAGATATAAAATATTTATAAATATAAAATTATTATTATTAGATATAAAAAATATATAGAATATTTCATTTTTAACTGAAATTTCAAAATTAGTTAATATAAAATATTTTATATTTTCAATTAAATTTTATATAATGTTTCTTAATTATTGTTTCACATTTTTTGTTTTACTATTTTTTTAATTCTAATGAAATATATTAGTAAATTTGAACTTGGTTATTATTTTCTATTTAGAAATTTATATTATAGCGTATGTTATTTATATTTTTAATAAAATTTATAGATAATAATGTATTAACATTTTATTTTAGCATTTCATTCACATTTTAAAAATATTTTAGATATAAATTATGATTGACAGTTAAAAATTCGATGTCGATTGTAAACTTCAGTTTCTCATTCGATGGTGTTCGAGATGCTTCGATTTATCGCTGGTTTACGATACGGTACGAATATCAATTAAAAAGATGAAATATTTTAACAATACAAAATGATATTTCACTGTGAATTTTGTGATGTGTAGTGAATAATAAAAAGAAAATCTACGAAGATTTATAATAGGGAAATGATATTGGCAACGTAAAGAAATATTTCAGTTAGAAGCTAACCTACTGAAATTTAATATTGATACATCTCGTTCAGGTAAGCTATAAAATGACTATTTTTCGATATATTATATATAAGAAAAATTATATATGTATAATTATTTGCATATATAATAATAAATACAATAATCTATAGATTTTTCTTAAAATTTATGAGTGAAAAGAAAAAAGAAATTGATGCAATAAATAACGAAATTGATAATAATAATATATAAATAATAATTTATATAAATAAAACGATTAATGGAAATACAGATAACCATAAACACTGAATGATATGATTATTTATATAAATATTAGCATTGTAATACAAATATAGAGATTAACATAAACAAGAATAATATCATAATATAAATACAAATTTATCATATATATGTATCATATATATCACTCGATTCTGAATATAGAAAAATGTTATATGTTACCGGAATAATTAAATAGAACAGAATTGGATTATTCCAGTTATAGATAATTTTGAGATTTGAATCATTCTCTCGCATATTTTAGTCTTGATTCTGTTGCATTAAGGATTCAAATATAGATTACAAAATCCAATTTTCCCTATGTATTACAATAGAATATGTGCGGAAGAAACGTCTAAAAGGAGATTCAGTTTATCGTTGCACAGCGAGAGAATGTTGTATGCGGCGCAAAGTAATAGGAATGTCAGCTCTATATTACAACGTGTCCAACGAAGCATTGTGTTTGAGGAATGCGCTCTGACTGAGCCACGCTTTCTAAGTATTTTCAAACTTCTTTTTTCACATGTATTTCCTTCATCATATAATCGGTTACGAAGTATTAATAAATAGTTCGAGTTCATTTATAAAAAATCTATGCCATGCAATGAAATCGGCAATTGATTTTGAACATTGTGAAATTAAAAAAACTAAAGTTTTCATATGAAAGGATTTAATAGTGATTAATAGTATACTATATAGTATGTTATATATTTTTTTTATTTAATCTTTAATGAGACTGATTTATAAATCTTGAATGCTGAATATAATTTATAAATTTAAAAATAGTAAATATAGTATTCTAGGATTCGTTTATAATCCTAATTAATGTAATGAAAATATCTCTAAAAAATGGTTGAAAATGTTATTTTTAATTCTTAAATTTTAAATTGGATCAAAATGAAATATCTGGATAATTTTTATCTATTCAAATAATCTTTCGAGATATTTGAGCATTTCAAAATCAATAACTATAAAGTCTATTTTTTTTCTATCAAAAATCTACTATATGTATTATATTATAGATACAACTATTATGTATCTGAATATTATAATCTCAGAAAACTAAAGAAATTCAAAATGAAGATGATTATATGAGAATTTTTTCATATTTCTAATTATCTATAAGAAAATCGTTAAACAACAAAATATAATTAGTTTGAAAAAATTATTATAGAAAAATGTATAGTAGACCTGTCAACATAGTTATCTAATGTTTTTCTGCGAATATTTACATAATTGATCGATCTGGTTGATTATCATAATGTACTGGTGCATCCGCGTCTCACTTTTATGCTAATTCGCAATTCGCTTTCGTGACTAGCTCACGTTGTTTATCTGTTTATTCATCGGTTGAGGATGCGCTTTGCAACGTGAAAATATTAGCGTAATTTCTATGATGGAGCCAAAGTGGAGGTTACCATAACTCTTATCTTTCTCATGGGCGAATTTTATAATATTGTTGCACTGTTATTATACGGAAATATGTTTTACTAACCCTTTCTACAGATATTACCGATATTAGTTACATATGTTTTACAAATGGTTGCCTATTTTGATGAAAAATATAAGTGGAAATTTAATGGAACTATAAATGATATATGAATGTAGTTTAATTGAGCTATTTAAATCTCTTTTGATTACATATTTTATATTCTTAAAAATTCTAGAGATTAGGAGTTGATTAGCTAAAATTTTTTCTTCTAAATTTTTCTAGGTTTGTTCATTTATATTCTTTATTTATTGCAATAAATTATTATTTCTTTGAAGTTATTTGATTGAAATCTGTTTTATCCAATACATAAATAATTTGAACTAAGATTAAAATTCTGAGATTATTGATATATTTAAATATTTATTCTAAATTGGATTAAAAAAATTATAATTATATTCTTTTTATTAAAAAAGTATAAATAATTAAAATCTTTAAATTAAAATCTTCATGGAATCAAAATTGTTTTATACGTATTTAAAGATTCATCAATCAAGATAGTTTTTTCTACTGAATTTATATTCACGTTTTATTATCCTTGGTTGGGACACTTTTATTTCATAAACGTCACATTGCATAGCAACAAACCTCTGGACCGGCTGGTGCATCCTAGCGGTCAGTGCAACATAACTGCATTTACTGCTGGCACAGCCGACTTCTCAGACTGCACAACACATTACCATATATCTCTGATGTGCACTATATATCAGAGTCTCATAAATCGAATTTTTTTGACATATGTATATGAAATTGCAGAACATATATATACATATGTATACACATAGTCTTAATTATTTCTAAATTGTCAAGAAAATAAATAAAAATTTAAAGAATAAAAAATACTGAGAGACTTAATAAGTTTTAAAATGTTGGATTTCATCTATACTAACTTTCAATTGAATTTTTTGAAATAACGTTATAAATTAGAAAGTTTTATATATTAGAAGACAGGAAGTTAACGGTAACAATAATTTCCTTAATAATCCATTAAATGTTAGTATGTTAATTATGTAAATCAGGCTTGAAGTTTTGACCCATATTTCGCATCCTCGTCAAAGATCATTGGTCATTTTAAATTACTTATTTATAAATTACAATCCACTGCATTTTGTAATTTGAAATAAATATTAATAAACATTAATTATTCTGAAATATATATATAAATTTTTTGGAAACTCTATATCTTCAAATAATAAGCGAAATTTAGAAAATACAGAACAGTATAGAATAGTACAGAAGAAATACTAATAAATTTTCTATCCTTCGTTAGCTCAAATTCAAAACAAAAATCATTGAACCATCTAGCATCTGATATTATTTTTAAAAAAATTCCCTGATATTAAATGTGACCATGCTTTTTTTAATATTGCATAATTTTTTTATCACAGGATAACGTTGACAAGAAAAAATTACAAATGTTTAAAAAGGAAAAAGGAAAATTCAGAAGAGATACTAATACATCTATGTTAGCTATTCAATCCAAAGGAAGGGAAGTGCATTCCGCGTGAATTCTGCTGCCAAGTCTATCCGTTAGACACCGAATGAATAATTTATTAGGAAGAATCAAGCTTGAATCATCACTATATCCACTGAATTCATCTTGTCTGAGAATCGTTTCTAATTGGTTGTTAGCGATGATCATTTCTTGACCAGTCCGATATTAATCAGGGTGGTTATTTGATAATAGAGTTAGATCATAATACTAATCTGTATTATTTGGAAAATCGCGTATATACATGATTTCGATTTCATACTCAGATACATGAGGCAACGGAATGAACTGAAAAATTAATTTTTCAACGTAATATCGATGATAAAATGTTTTCTAAATAATTTAATTATTTTTATTATGTATGGAATAGTTAGTTCTTGTTAAGAAGACTACAAAAAATATATATCATTATATATCAAATGTAATATATTTTTATTGTGTTTGTAATTCTAATTTATTATGACAAATTATCATTTGTTTTTTTGTAAATTTTATTAATAGATTATATTTTGTTTTCTGTTTTGTTTGTTTTTATATATTTTAGGTATCAATGATTCTACTAATATTAAAGATAATAGAAGAATAGATAAGTTAAGAAATTATAGAGAAAAAAATGATTCTATTTATGATTAAGTTTAGAAAAATCCGTATAGAAATATTACAAGATTGTCTTAAATAAAACGTATAAATTTAATCTTCTTTTAGTTAATGTTAGAGTTAAAATATGATTTCATTTTAATTTTGAAGGCTGTTTTCATTTCTTGGATATGGATGAAATCAATCATAAATTAAAATCTATAATAAAAAAATGGATCAAATATTTTTTCAAATATTATTTTCTCAAAAATTTTCATTGATGATTAATATATTCTTTTTTGTTAGCATTAAATTAATTTGACAATAATTTTTTTATGAATAATTAATTTTAATTATACGAATTTTGGAAAAAAGAGAGAACAATACCATAATGAATAACCATGATTACCAAATGATAAAAAAAATCGAAAAAAAAAAAAGAAAATAATAATATAATCAATTGATTAACAAGGCGAATGTGTAAAATTTAGAGAGCATGCTTGAAACGCATAATTAATTTTTATTAACGGTATTACATAATTCTGACACTAACAACGTTTTCTCATCGTATTCGGATTCCAGGTGAAAAGTGGGCAGAACTCGAAAGTGACGATTACATGAACGCCTCGACAAACATTTTTGTTATTCCTATCTCGTTCTTTCTATTTGAAAATTCGAATCGGTTGGCGATTCTCGTCTACTTCATTTTCGATTCGAGAATCGCGCAGTGACGCCGATTTGGCGCCACGTATATACCATCGAGATATCTATTGGGAATTCGAAACAATCTTTAATTCCTGGCATCAAATGCAGATTCCAATACATTAAAAAGCTCTTCTTGCTCATTATTGATCATTCGATTATTGATTACTGTTATTTTTAATATTACAAAAAGGAAATATTGTAAAGATTCTTTTATAATAGATACGAAGGAAAATAATTTTGGGATTGTTTTTATATAAATTTTGTATTTTCAGAATGATTCATAGTTTCTGGAGATTTTTTTTCATTTTTTATTCTGCAAAAAATGATATAAACTTTAAAAGTTTAACAATTAAAAGGTTTTCTTTTAAATAAATTATAGGTTCAGTAAGTTATTTGATTTATTTATGTCGCATAGTTAAATTTAAAATTCCGTTTAAACTAATTTCCAATTTAAGATTTAAATAAAGATAATAAATTGTTTAAAAAAACGTACAAAAATTATAATAAAAAAACTATTTTTTCTCTCTAGATTAAATTAGAATAGATTTAAAGAAAAAGGGAAAAAAATAAAAATATGAAAATACCGGTAAAACAAGTGGAAAGCAAGTGGCAATTAAAGAAACGGCATTTAACGAAATATATGCGGGACCGTGGCTGGTAGCCGGTGCCCCCGTAATTTTCGTGGGGGTCATTATCACCGGGCGCACTTGCGCCCGAGGAAGAATTCCGAACGTAGTCTTCAGTACAGTTATAACTCCGCCACGAGTCTGACGTCTCTCTCTCGTCGCCTCTGACAATCGACTTGCAGTCGCGGTTCCGCTTCGTTCTAAGTCGCATCCGGCCATTCTTCGAGTTGATAAAACTATAACTCAACTATAATCTAATTTTCATATATAATTATCAAACGAATTTAATTTATATTTGATTTAATATCAAATGTATTCCTAAAAATATTTATACTTAATATAAAGTTAATAACAAGTGATTATACATATATATATTCATCACTGATAAAAGAAACTGTGATTCTGTTCAGGTTGATGTAAACTTAAAAAAATGACCAATTACCAGAGGACATGAAGATGCACAGAGTGTGTTTTGGTACTCAGTTATGAGGTAGAATGAGAAACAGAGAATCCAAGTGAGAGAAAAAGAAAGTGTGACGAAGAAAGAACCAAAGATGTTGTGTTTGAAGAAGCGGAGGACGTACAGTTTCACGCATGGTGTTTGCACGGAACTGCCTAGGCGATCGAAAGAGGACAATCATCGGTACGAAGGGTCCTTGAACATGGCTATTACGACATTGCCTCGTAAGAACAGGTGAGTCACCTTTTCCTGTTGATTTGACTGTATAGTTCAATCTAATCCGTCATAAAGACAAGTGATCAACAGTTGTAAATTAAATTTTTTAGGATTTTTATCTTTGTCATTTCATCATATGAATTTATGAATTATGAACGCTTTGATGTCAAGTATTTGAAATGTTTTACATGTTTTGAGAAGGATACCTTAAATATATTAAATAGTTCTATTATGCTAGGGCATTAGGAATCTTTTATACATATAATTTTATTAGATTTTATTTTATTCATATTCCTAAATATTTAAATACATTGATAATATAATTTTATACTTTAAATCCTTAAATAATTAGTTTTAAATATTTAATAATTAAAATATTTAATTAATTAATTTCAAATATTCATTTCTTGAATTCATATTTTTATCTGATTATTTCAAACATTTAAAGAATTTAAATCCTTAATATTTTTAGATATATCAGAATTATTATTATTTGATGTTAAGATTTTTCAATTACTTCAAATCTTATTAGTACATCATAATATTGGAATAGAAACAATATTGGAATATTTCAGACGTTAGCTAGTAGGTACTAGTAGAATCTTATAGGTACTTAGCTCGTATGTTTTCGACAAGATCTCTGACCAGTCAAGCTTGAGAAAAGTAAGTCGCAACGCGAAGGTCAACCGGAGGTAAAAGTAGGTATCGTTCGATACTGTTGGACAAGTGGAATAACTTCCTACGCATGCACTGATGGAATGATCTCCGATTGCCCTCAGGATGTTGCACCCTATGTATCCGTGGAACGCAGTCACGTGTGACATGCAATTTTATACATGTGGGAGGTAGCATTTCCTTTTAATCGAAAACGATTCCCTTAAGAGAACTTTACTGTTGCATCAACTTTATTTTCATTCTTCTCATAGATTACTCTTGTAAATCGATAGATTATTTATTATATTTTTATTTCAATTCTAGATACATTGTAATTGATCTTACAATCATCTGAAGACAAGTTATAGTATTGACCGAGAAAGATTGTTGGAAAATATTTTTTTTCTCATTTGAAGAAGATTATTATTGAAATATTAGATTTTAAAAATATAGATCTTATAAATTAGAAAATCCTTGTATTTGGAATTTTATTAGGATAAGAATATTTTTTCATTTGTCTGGGAAAAATTAAGGTTCATATATTATATATATGATTATCTATCTTACAAATTGGAATCTTTCTTAGACATGAAGTAAAATATAACATGAGAGTATTGCACTTATTCTGTTGTCAAAGCATCTTTTTTATTCATTTGAGAAAAATTAATATTTATAAATGGAATATTAAATTCAATATAATATTTTTTGCATTTTATTTGATTTTTTTTCACAATTTATTAATTTTTTTTTTATTAAACTTTATCAAATTGATATCTACGTAAAGTTTATTTAAAATTCTACATCAAATTTTAAATTTTAAATTGTTTGATCAAAATAAAATAAGAGATAAGGAAAAACAAATATGAACTAGAAGAAATCTTTCATTGATAAATTTTAAATAGGTAATTTCCAATTCCAATAATGCAAAGCAAGACCAATATATATAATAATATAATTTCTATTATTATTATGATATTGTTAGAAGATTTTTTGTTTTTAATCAAATCAGATTTATTTACATACATTGTTTAATATGAATGTGTAAAATGGCCGCAAAAGATAAATTTGAATACGGTGATTAGTGTTTGCTACCGTTAGAGATGGAAGGAAAAGACAAGAGCAACGGTGCGAATCATAATTGCAATATTAATTTTGCGTAAATTATTAATCATTTTTTTATCTTCAACGCCAACCATATTCTCAAGCTAAAACAAAGTGTTCCGGTTCGAAACTCGGGTGTTCATAATGATGCATCATTATTAAATGATTATCGTTCGTTTCACTGACTCTTCTTCGTTTGTTAAGATTATGAAAAAAATAGAAGAATATTTTAAAATATGTAAAATATCTATTTTTTTCTTTTTACAAAAAGAAGTAAAATATTTGCATTTTTCATAGAGATAAAAAATATTGTTTATGATATACACATAATGATTTTAATTGAAATTCTCTTACTGACAGAAAAAAAGTGTAGAAACTTATTGTATAACAGTATCTATTAATCTTAAAATGTTGTGGAATTTTATGAAGGTATTGGCTACCTTGTAGGTGAAAGCGAATATTGATTAAACGAATAATAAACGAATAATAATAATAAAATTTATATTATTTGAAACAGTATGAAAATAGCAAATGATGACTTTACTTTTAACTTGATACTTGTCTAATAAATGTTCTTTTCTGATCTTTCTCATTTGATACTTACTTATGTGTATTAACCAATTGTTAATTATTGAAAAAATTAATTTCATATAAATATTTTTAGTATTTTTTTATTTTTGTTACCATTCAAGGATAATATAGCCAAAATGAGACTTACCTAAAATGATAAATCAATTTCGTAATTCTATTTTTTTTTTTTTCTCTTCTTCTTCAGTAATTGATTTTACCTTTTACCATTTATCTAGTTTATCGTGTTCGTCCTCTTTCAATAGCCGTGCAAGAAGGTTACGTGAGTCAGAGTATGGGCGTCGTGATTGTGCCTTATCTGGTATCGTTTCCTTCATCTTAGTTTTTTTCTTAGCTGGAAGTACCTTTGGAATCGTGTCAGCATGCTTAATTATTATTAATCAACATATAAAGCGGTATTAGTTCTTCTTTGTCATCCATCTTTTTTATAAAAAAGTATATAGGATATATTATATAACATACATTATATATTGAGAAAAATTTCTTATTTTGAAATCCAATTTCTTTAATATAAATCAATTAAAAAAAAAAATATATATATATATATATAAATCAATTAATATTGTATACATTGTAGATGCAATATTCAAAATAAGAATATTGAAAGAATTTTGAAAGGATTGTTATTATATTGCAAAATATCGTTGAAAATACTGTGTCGAAATAATGTACGTTGAATTAGGAAATTGGAAAGTTGAATAATTAGAAAATCGTGGATTAGAAAATTGCATGTTAATATTTGGAATATATTGCACTGCAATAAAGTGAAAAATAAAGTAAAAATTTAAATATATTTTTCAATATATTTGCAAGAAATCAACCTACCATTTATTGAAGAAAAATCATTTTATCAAGTTAGTCTTCTAGTTAATTATATTTCGTACCGTATTAATCTTCGCATTAATCTAACTACACTTATCGACGATAAGAAACTCTTTGTAATTCTAATTTTCAAGAACTTCTTGAAAATTACTTGCTCATTGCATAATTTTCTATTTCTAGTTGAACATTCAGTTGTTGCGTAGTAGTATTGAAATAATAATTTTACAATAAAACAACTCTTCAAATATCTAAGAGATTATAAAAATCTGTATTAATAGGAAACAATTATAGAAATAATAAATTACAGATTATTAAAGATATATCAGAGATTTTCTAATAAATTAGTTTGAGTAAAATGGTAAAAAATGAAATAGTAAATTTTTAAAATTTAATACTAGAGAGATATTTGATATCAAAATTATTATAACAAACCTAATAATGTACTCTTAAGATCTGATACCAAAATTATTTCCTGTGGATCATAAATTGTGCATGTCGAAGATCTTTTATGCAGTTAAATTTAAGTCCTCTTTCACTCGTAATTCTTCTAGCAGGCAGATCCATTGTTGCTCAGATAAGATGGTTCCAAAAGCTAGATTCTCACAATACTCCCGTTTTTCCTTAATAAAAAGAGCCTCTTCTCTTTTTCTCTCTCTCTCTTCGAATGCAACAGAAGATTAATGCGCGATTGTCCGGCTGGTAAACTAATTCCGGCTCCTGGAGTATGTTGGACATAGATTAACGTTTCTTTCCATGAGTGAACCGCTATCTTCAATCGATCTTTACTCTCGGTCTATGGTATCGTTTCTAGTGTTTTATACGTGTATATTATACAAGGTACCTTAGATAAAAGTAATAATAATTACTTATAAGAGATTGTACTCGCTATCCTCAAATATATCTCTCTTCTTATTTCTTCTTCTTGTTTAAATTACTTTGATTCATTTTTTGATTTTGATAATAACTCAACTCTTTTGAGACAATTTTTTCTTTCTTTTAGCAATTAATACAATATTATAATACAAATATAAAAATAAACTTAATCATTCTATGTTTCAGTAGATTTTTTGTCAATAATACTACAATACAATAAAAATTCCTTTTATTGTATTTAATGGATTTCATCAAAAGGATACAAACTTCTTGTGAATGAATTATAATAAACATCTAATACTATTATGTACCAGTGACCTCATTAAGTATGTATTACTATCAAATCTTGGGATCACATTAATAATTCAATAAAAGTGGGCATGGTGCACAAGCTTCTCGTGAATGAAGTCAAACAACAGCGGTTTAAGCAAGCACGTATCCTTGGTGGTGTCCCTCATTATCGGCGAACGACATTCCACGTAACAACGACCGACGACATAATTTCCATTCCGAATCGAGACTCGTTCAAAGCGAGCGACCATCGACTGGCATAGAAAGTGCTTAGGTAACCTTAACACCATGCTTATCGGACGGCATGCCAACAAGAAAATCAGTCCAACCGATGAATTTTTACTTAACCAGATCCCATGAAAATCGAAACTTGATCAGTTTCTCCAGTCCATTTCAACACTTGTCCTTATACTCTCTTTCTTCTCTTCTCTTGGAATGTTCTCTTGATTATTCATCAAATTTGTCTTAAGAAGATTATTGTACTTGGACGTTCTACTTGTTCTTTCAACGTGGTTTTCTTGAGATGCTTGGCCGGTTAAATTTAAATAGCAATATCTTTGTATTATTAACATGAACTTTCTCGCCGAGGTTTGATTGGCACTGTTTAAACAATGATCTTTCAATGGTCAAGTGACTTTTTGTGTATTTCTGCGTCAAGAGAAATTTTAAATTAACATTTTTATATTTCTAAAGAACCAGTTCTATTTAATTATCAAAATAATAATCAGTGTTTGATATTTTGTTTTATTTATAAAAAGCTTGTGCACCAGATTCATATTTAAAGAATTAACATCAAAAATATATAGATTTGTATAAAATCAACTAATAAAAAATTAACAAAATAGAATTCATTTTTATTGTAATAAAAATTAATTACTAATTAAATCAATTATTCAATGAGTACGACTTTTAAACATTCTTATTATTTATTTTCAGTTAGAAGAAATTAACAGACCACGATCATCTCGATGTCAACGAACTAAAGAAAATATTTTTATCCAGTCGCCAACAATTATTCTTCGATATCATTTTTATCATTTATTTACTCGTTTGTCCGACCAAACTATTTTCTCTCCTCACCATCATATCGTTTCTCCTGGCAACCAGCTCAGGTCAAGTTCCACTACATTAAACCCTATCATTCTAGACCGTGTATCGTGTTAACTCATCACCTGTTGCCTGGTAAATTGGCTCGTGGAACCATGGCGATCCGATCAAGACCGGTTGCCAAGAGAGAGAACGCAAAAGGGAAAAAGCGTTCAATTTAGAATGATAGCCGTGTCGTGGCGATCTGAATTCACTCCATCGATTCCATCGTTAAACATTGAAGACACGCATCTTTTTGGCACGGGGATGCATCGATGAGGATGCCCCGCCTAGTTGCAAGGAAACGATCGCTTACAAGCGTAGACGCGTTTCCAATCGTTCAGTTATTCCATCCACGGCGTTTCCGTTCTGACGGGAAGTGATATGAATTCATCGAGGTTTCATCGATTCATCGAGCGTTTGGCGGGAGCATTTCAATGGGATGGCTGCAGGTGTTCGACATTAGTTAGTCTGGAATGGTCGATAAAGAATACATTTGAAAGAAGTTTCTTCTCTTCAGCTACCAAAGTTTTATAGCTTTGGAACATTCCTTTACTTTTTTGGATTTTTTCCTTCTTAAGGAAAAATTTTTTATGACTTTCATGATTTTGTTTTTTATTATTGTCTTTCCTGGGAAGTTTTCTTTTAGTTTAATAGTTTTTATGAAGCCAATGATTTTTGAATTGAAAATTGAGCAAAGTTTAGAAGATTATTATTGATAAAGCAATGTATTTTTGCTCAAAAATTAAATCAGTGAAGCTAAATAAAAGTAATTTAAAGAATATAGATTTCAAGATGCTTTTATATAGTGATTGATTAATGAAAGAATTATAAGTAATGAATTCTTGAACAAAGTTATATAAATTCTCTATAATGCAGAAAATTATTAAAAATTTCTCAATATGGTAAAATGGCCAAAATTTTACATCTATTAAATTCTATATTGTTTATATTTTATGTAATAATCAGCAGAACAATTAATATCCTAATTTTCAAAATGACGTTATTCTCTGTACATCCATTCATCCATTTCTGCATACGAAACAGTGGGATCTGATTACATAAGAGTTAGGGATCCCGCTAATTATCCGTAATTACAATTAATTACGGCTGATGGCAGCCTCTAGCCCAGCTCTGAGAACGACACTGTTCTCAGACAATTTGTCGGCTGTGCAGAGATTGCATTTCGACTGCTTTCAAGAATGTCCTCATTACACACCGTTATCTCGTGTTCCTGCAGATCTCACACACGACTCGACGCTTCTGAAAATAACAATGAATTCGTAGAGAAAGTACCTGTGAACAATTTACATGCATGCATTCGCCTCACCTTCTCGTCACTTTACTTATACACTGTCCTTTCACTGCCATGATTTTTCTACTACCACATATATAATACCGTATTATATATTTCCTTCTTGATTAAAAACTAACTGTCTAGCATGTTGTTTCGCACTTTGAAATAATGATTCTCTTGTATTGTATCATATTGTTAGATTAGATTATGTTCATATATGCATATATGATTCTGTAGGATTTAATTATCATGGTCCAATCATTGAATAATATATGATAATATACATTATTTTCATCTATATCTTTTTAGAAAGTCTATCTTTGCGATTTAACAATTATACATATTATGCAAATGTAAAATATTGTAAAATAATATCATATTGTAGAGATATTTTCATATTTATATTTGATTTGCTGTCAAATAAGAGTCAATAAATCTATTTTACCAATATAATTACACGGCAGAATAACACGTTAATCCTGAAATTATAATACGTGAATATACGTGATATCTGTTTACATGGAAATCATAGTTTGAAAGTAAATTGAGTAAATAAATTCACATTGACAAGAAGATGGTCTTGGATGATACCAACAAGTTTTAAAATTGCGTGAAATCAAAACTTAACGAAAATGCGCAGTACATGTTCAAATATACCTTTATCTTTAGAAATCTCAATGTTTCGGAAACAGACGGAGCCATGCTTTCTAACTTTTGCCTTGTAAATCGCGCTCCATCGAAAGACGTATGCGAACCGATAATATCTTCCATTCTCGTTAATATATGCAGTGAAAACAGGTTAGAATTATTTGGTTTATCTTTTTTGTTGATATTGCATTAATAACGTGATAAATATAAATTGATGATTAATTCGATATGATCATTTCGGTTTGATTATTCATCAAAAATATAGAATTCGAAGTTTCAATAGATTGGATTTATTTGGATAGATAATTAGAATATATGGAATAGGATTAATTAGGATTAATTCAATTGAGCTAAAAAAAGCAATTAATTTTATTTATTATACGAATGGCGTAAACTATGCATGTCTCTGCGTCACTGCAATCATATTCACAATTGCGTAGATTATGTTGCATATAATGCAGGGGCTCTTTTCTATTCATTTTAGTTTATTCGATTTTCATTATTTATATGAAAAGTTATTTTATTTATAAATTATTCCGTGTGTACAATATACGGATATGTATATGCATATCTACATGTAAGAATCATATTAATTACTGAAACATAATTATTTATATGCTTTAATTCGATGTATCCGAATAAATTTTTATTAATTTTTATTCATTTTTATTAATTTTATTATTATTAATTCGAATTTTCTTCTTTTCAAAGTTCTTCGAGTTTTTTAATAAATCAATCTTTTCTTTCCTCACAAACTTATACATAATTGTTTCTAAATTTTATTTCGATTTTTATTTCAACTGATACATACCTTAAGTTATTTCTTGCGTAATAACCTATATTCTCAAAGCAAAAATTCAATTCCGGCTATATTCTATTTTTGTTAATAGTTTCTATTGAATTATCAAACTTATGAATCTTTTTTTTAATTTTTTAATTTTAGTTCAATATGAAGTTTAATATTCATTTTAAATAGTTTTTAACATTTATTTGTAATAAATTAGAAGATACAATTTATAAATTAAAATGCCTTAATCATAATGCTTTCTAAATTATAATTTTTTATTATTTTAGATTTTATCAATAAATTTTATCATATTTTATCGCGATGTATATGTTTCATTTTTAATTAAATTATAATAATTAATTAAATTTTTAAAAATAATTAACCTAATAGAATATGTGGCTCCATCATTCGTGCAACTATGTACATATGTGCAAAAGCGCGTGCCAAGCATGCGCAACTACGTAAGTGATTCGTTGCTTCGATTGTTTGCCTCGTGTTCAGAATTTAGTTTCTTATTCATCCTTTTCTTATTTTCTTGATTCAATAC
This sequence comes from Apis laboriosa, assembly GCF_014066325.1. Classification (NCBI taxonomy): domain Eukaryota; kingdom Metazoa; phylum Arthropoda; class Insecta; order Hymenoptera; family Apidae; genus Apis; species Apis laboriosa. The sequence continues at coordinate 306,640 of NW_025222134.1, forward strand.
AACTTTTTCACTTCCCAGCCACAAAGAAAAGAGTCAATGGCAGGGTGTGACGGAGGTATACTTTTCAGAACTGGCAGTTTAACAGCTGCCACCGGTATTTTACTATGCTATCGTTGCCAACGGTCGCTGTGCATTATGCGTAACCCTCGTACGTACCCTCAGTATATTTTCAAATACGATCCTGTATGGTGTCCTTGATGAATCTGTGAAAAGAATTTGCGAAAATGGGATTAAAATTTTATCGTTTCTTCAAAATATTTCGGTAAGTCCTAATTTTTATCCAATTTGATAATCTTAATTTTATTTATTCTTAAATAATCGAACAATATTTGGTTATGCATGTTTTTTGTGTTCAATGACTTACTTTCATTTTATACATTTTTGAGATCTCAAATTGAAAGATTTTCAAATAAAATGTTAATGTAATTTCTGTAAATTAATGATCTAAAATCATAGATATGGTATGATGAAGTAATTCTTGTGTAAATTTAATAATGCAATTTTCAATGTGTGAATTGTATTTTAATCAATCTTGATCTTAGTTTTTTTCACGAAAAATATAATGAATTATTAATGAATAACAACTAATTGAACTCAACTGTGAGAAATCGCATTGACAAAAAACTTTCTCTCAATTACATATAATGGTAGGGAAAATATTTGTATAAACATTTCGTGAATAGAAATAACATATGACAGTAATAGACAAAATTGATAAATTCGTTGATGTATCTTTTAATAACATTTTTTAATAACAAATTAATTCATTATTGCAAAACAAATTAAAACTAAAAATGTGTACTAATCTTAATTCTTCTTTAAAATAATAGAAATATTTTAGTATTATTTATTTATTTATTATTTATTAAATTATTTAATCATTTAATTGTTTACTAAAAAATTAAATTATGTTGAATAACTATTAAACATAAAATAGAAATTTTTATATTAATGTATAATTAAATTTTTAAAATACATATTTTTTTCCTTTTTTTACTTTAAGATAAAAAATAATTGATCATCGATATTTAATATTTCTTAAAAATTTATGATAATATATGATAATAGCAAAAATTTTATGTTGATAAATTGCGAAAATCGTTCGTTTATTCTTAATTTCGAGAGTAAACGATGAGAGCCGAAGTTGAAAACCGAGAATACCCGAATGATTGTCGGAAAGGTACGACGAACGCGCGCGAAAACTACCGAAGTTATCCGCGCGAAAGCCGTTAGGTACGATCAGTCGTAGTTTGTCGATCAAAGAGAGAGGAGTATTAATTTTTTCTTTCCGACACGTGTGTTTAGTTCTATCATTTATATAAATTTTTGCATTTTAAAAAAAAAATTCGAAACGTTTGATTTGATTGAACTTTTTCATAACATAAGATTGTAGTTATAAATTGGGAATGTGATTGTTTGATGTGAAGTAACATAAAAATTTAAAACATTTTCTGACGAATTTATTACAAGTGTTAGTGAATAAAAAAAATTGTAAATTTATGACATTCGTGACTGGAAATGTATATTTGAGAGTCTAGAACAGAAGTTTAATAATTATCGAAATGACAAAGGAAAATTAATCGTTCGGTGAGTCTATTTCTCTTTAAATTTGTTTAAGTTTTTAAAAATTCAAATAATACAAAAAAAATATTGTCTTTCTTTTTCTTTGACGAAGTTTTAAGATTAGATAATTGGATATTTCCATTTTTACACGATAAATAATTGTAATTTTATCATTTATGCATACATAAATTATAATATTTGCAATAATTAAAATTTTTGCTTGCATAACTTTACACAAATTTCGATTTATCATTTATTTATCAAAATTGATAAAATCGAATTCTGAAAATTTTTATTTTGTACTTTAGAAATAATTTAGATTTTAATAGAAAATAGGTTATTGAGCGAATGTCCATGATGATCATGAAATGCATAGTGAATTACGTGTTATCATAACGGTAACTTTTATGATGTTTTATTTGGATAAACCACGATATAATATTATGTTGTTCCATAATATTAAATTGTCGTCTTCAAACAAAATATTTATTGCTTTTAGTTGTAAATCAATTTTTATCAATAACTTTAATTTTTCAAATGTCTTTTCTTTTTATCAATTTTCATAATTGTTCCGCAATAAACGTATATAATTTTTTCGTCAGAGATATAAATTGTCTCATGATATTGTAAGATAGTTATCCTTCTGATAAAATTTTTACGTGTTTTTACCTGATATGCTAAGATCTTGTGATAATTTTAACGTGAATATCACATAAAAATATAAACATATTCACGTTGCAAAACCGTCAGATTTGAAATTTATTCTTTATATAATTTGATATAAAATTTTATATTATAGCATTTCAAAATTAATCATATTATTTTAATCTATGAAATTTATGAAATACTTATGAAATAATATATGAAATACTTATGAATAATCTATGAAATACTTATTTTTTTCCATATTTCTCAAGGCATAATATTCTCATAATAACATATTTTATATAATAAATAATATAAATTAAAAAACGCTATTTCTAATTAATGAATCGTTCGTTAATTAATTTTCAATGATAAATTTCTATGTTTTCAAAAAAACACATTTCTTTCATTTACTTTTAATTGATGTTGAATTGATTTTAAATGCCTTTGAGATTTCATAAATCTCATAATAAGTATAAATTTATGCAAAAGTATCATCCAATGAAACATTGTATAAATGAATAATAATAAATTGATAATAATAATAATAATTACATTTTTTTTATATCAAATTACTATATCATATTTTAAAATTTAATTAAAGAAAAAAGATATTAAATAATATCAGTAGTAATTTTTTTCATCCGATATTGTAATTATTTTTATTATAATTAATTTTCATAAATAATTTTTATTATAATTAATTTTCATAAATAACAAAAAAGAAATAGTATATCATTCAAATCGTCAAATTATGTATTAGCGAATCTTATTGAAAGAACTAACAGTCAAATAAAGAGTGTGATGGTCATCATCTGTTTGTACAACTTAGCTCGTATTTGAAGTTTCCTTTTTAGTATTTCTAGTTTCTAGAATGCTATGTCGTAGATTCCGTATTTGTATAAGAATTGATCATAAGTGGTTTTTTAGTAATCGTGTGTTACGTGAAAAAATAGGGAAAAAAGAAATGCTTTGTAAGATATATGTATACGTAAAACAAATATAAATATATATATATTAAGTATATAAAATTCATGGCATAATTAATTGCCACATGGAACAAGAGAATTCAGAGAAAGTTTAAATAATAATGAAATATAATTCCAAACGAGATGTATCAAGGTTAAATGTTTCGAATATTCAACAAGATATTTATACTAGAACGTAATTTCGATCGCATGTTGTAAACACATCGTGCGTGACCTTTCCAGTGTGAATTCTGTTTGCTGGGGCCTTCGTCCCCTCTTTTTCTTTTTTTCTCATCTCTCCTTTTCCTGGAATTCGATCGAATCGAGGTAGCTATCACGTTCTGCGACACACCCGTGTTACGTGTAAAAATAGTTTTTTATGATCACTACTAGCTAGCATTCCGTTAGCTGGCAAAGTTTATGACCGACCATCTGCCCACCGAGCGGAATAATAATTATAAAATAGTCACCGATTGGTTCTAGGCGTGTTTATCCGTCGGCCATATTGAATTTCACGTTCTCAACGAATTTTAATAGACTTTTTTATTCGATTATTTGATTCAGCGTTAGTCAGAATGTTATTAAATAATTATTAAACAATTTTTTAATAAATGCTTAATTCATTGTGATAATGATAAAAAAATATATTAAGTGATTACGTATATAATGATTACATATATATACGCCTTAATTATAGCGGATGTTTAAATAATTATTATTCGATAATTAAAGAGATAAATTTATAATGATAAAATCGAATCATACAAGAATATGTTATGCAAGTAAAATAATATTACTAATTTAATATGCTATCAATAAATATAATTTTGAACATTATCTTATCGAGTTTAGATAATTATTTAGACTATTCGTTATCGGATCGATTATTTTGAATATGTTCATTCATCTTTTTCTCTCGTTTTTTGGATTCCTGTTGGATTTGCAATGTATAAAATATATTGCAGATGCACGGACACTTTCGCCGTCGACCGGCCAGGTTTTTGCTTGTCAGGTGTATGTATGTGAACAAACATCCTGGCCTTGATTTGAAAATCTGGGCCACGGTGCACCTCGTATCAGTGTCGTAATCAGACTGTATACAATGACTTATTGCATACGTTTATCTTTCGGCTTTTTCTATCCATTGAAAACCAATTTACTCTATCTTGTGTACGATCACTATTAAACTAGTTGTATACTATGCATATGTGTATAATATACTTGCATATATATTGAACTTAGGAAAAAAATAAATTGGTATCAGTTCAAATTTTTAAATCATTTTAGAAAAAATTATAAATTTCTTTCTTGGTACTTTTTTTATCATTATTATTAGAATTTCTTTTTTGAATTTATTTTTTTTATTATTACTTTTGGAATTCTCTTTTTGATATTTTTTTTGGACAGTTTTATTTATTATTGAAATATTATTTTAAAGTTGTCAAACTGATTATATTTTCTTCTAAAATATTTCTATATACGTCAATTTCATAAAGGTAAAATATAGGTAATAAAAATTCCTAAATAGGACATTATAATTTAGAAAATTATTTAAAAAAAAAATAATTGTTTTCTTATATACGGAATTTTATTATTTTTTTGCTCTGGTAATTTCCTCCAAATGATTATCTCTGAAAAAAATTTCCACAGTGAAGGCAAACTGCAATCAGGAAACTTGCACTGTCACTTCCCATCGTTATAAATCGTTGTCTATCCTGTTTGGATGACCAAGACTGATCATCAATAAATAATTAACGATATCAATGATAGTATTTTGTATTAAATTTCAAATATCTATCTTACATACCGTGCTTTCATAAGTAAGTCAGTTGAATTTAAATTGAACAAAATTATTTAGCTGTTTTATTAAAATTTTTTCTTCAATATGAATTTATCTATTAATAAGGAATCAAGGTTTTTCATTATTAAAAAAAAAAATAGGCTTTCAGGATGTGCAACGATTAATTTCTCATGAAACTTTCCTTTTCTTATCCTATTTCCTGTTTTTGGGATTTCTCAATTTCCTATAGTAGATGTTCATTATTCGTAGATAATTGATAAACCAGTTTTTGAATAAGTTGAATGGACATATTAATAATCTTATAGCGAAACACCTTTTATTAAAAAAAAATAATTTTTTCTTTAGTCATTTTTTAGCTTTCTCTTATATTATTATGAAGTGAAACTAGTAATTTCAAAAATCGATGATTCTAGTAAATATTTATTTAAATATAGTCCATAAATTAATTGTTATATATTATTTAAATTGTCATTTTTAAATTATTTCATTTTTAGATTATTTTTTTTTAAGCTACTTTTAATTTTTTTTAAAATAATAAAGAAAATATTAACATAAGAAGATTAATTAAAAATAAAAACAAATTTAAAAATTAATATGCAAAAATATTGATTGTCGCTTATTTATTAAGTTATAAAACACTTTAATTTTGTAATAGATAAAGCAAGATGAAGATAGAAACATCTTTGTCAAACATATTTCATTATAAGATATTGTCTTTTCATATCTCTTCAGATAGTATTTCGATATGACTCGTGGAGTATATAACTTGCGGTACAGAGATTTCATGTTTCTTCAAGTCATTACTTTGCATTATAAATTATAATCGTTGAATCTCGTTAAAGATGTTTGTTTGATATTTTTAAAAGACTTTATATATTTCTTCCGACAATGAATGACTATTTATTTATTTTTTACAAAAAGATTCAAACCAATAGAATATAGAAAATTTTGAAAATAAAATTTTGTTAAATTAACTTAGATTAAACTAAACAAAATTTTAAAAATATTCGAAAGAGATATTATTAAAAACAAAAGTCATTTTCATTTTTGTTTATCGCTGAATGAAACGGTGGAAAGAGAAAATCCTTGAACGTGAACGGGAATAAACTATGAATCTTGCGGTACATCGGGGTACGGTTTATGTACCGTTCCTTGCATGATGATGTAACACATAGATATATTATAATCTATATTATTTGCAATTAGTCTATATTTTTTTTTTATATCGTACCGTTAAATATAAAAAAAATAGGAGAGACAAGAAAATTAACTTTTAAAACTTAATGTTCTCAAATTAAATATATTTTATTTTTTGTTAGTTTGATATTTAAAAATTTTTAAATGTCTTTTTAACTAATTTACGATCAAATTATTTATATCATTTTATCTACGGAAATAATCATGCGTAAAAATTCTTCCGAAAAAAAATAGAATTTTACAAGTCGTATTTAAGTAGTCATGATTTGTTTGTTCTCGATTCGTTTACGTAAATGCGGAAAAGAAAGGAAAAAAATGCACGCAGTCTACATGACTTCACGTTCGTAGGAGCACGTATATTCTCGCATGTATTTAACATTTACAAGAAATGTTGAAGACAAATGAACAAAAGAAAGAGATAGCATAGCTTTCTCAACTCAATTTTTTTCCCCCCCCCCCGATTTTGTCAAGGTCACGGGAATTTGTCGCGCGCAGTTGCATTTTGTATGCAACTCGAAGCAGACACGTAAGATAGACCGTTATTCGCTTTGTATTGTAGATCTTACCATACTATACGTAGTGTACGATAAAATGGACAAGTCAGTACAGATTGTTTCAAAGATTGTTCGCAGTTGACAATATTTGAAGAAATAAGATGCATACAATTATGCATTATTTCAGCGTTATTATTAATATTATAGATTATGAATAAAATTTTCTACATTTATTAAAATTTCAAGAATTAAATTCACTTTTTGAGATTAGACAGAAGGATATAAAAAATTTAGGATTATTAAAACGGATTATTTAGCTAAGAATATTCTAACGTTGAAAATATTGAACTAGACGACGATGTATCCTTTCTGGACAATTCCGTGACTTATAAAGACGATCTAACCAAGAAAAAAATGAACTCTTGCGGATTGTGTTTTACAGTTACTCAATCAATGACTATTTTTAGTCCTTTTGAATATTTATCAAAGTTTTCCTTGCCTTTCTCCCTAATTTTTTTAATATTACTAGATCGTATTATTTGTCTAAACTCTTTAATATCTTTTTTCTTCAAGTATTAGATCTGTACAATCTTATTTATATATATGTGAAATTCTTCATCTTACAAATTTTTTTTTACTAATTATTTGAAATAAAGAATCTTTTCTGGATCGATCTTCAGTCATAAAACAATTTGAGATGTAATAAAATTGAGATTTCCTGGATCATCAACTAATCTCTTTCTTATGTTCGTTTTCATAGATTTTATTTTGTCCTTTTCAACCAATGTTGAGTTCATGACTTTGCCTGAGACATGATCACTGTTTGTTCTATGTTCTATATTCTTGATATATATGTTGATTACCAAAAATCGATTCTTGATCTTAGATTTCTCAGTCTTAAGATTCTTTAACAATTCATTAAATTTTTTTTATGATAGATTGAATAATTTTTATACACATGAAATAATACATATAAATAATGTATGGATTTCTTCTAAGTTATAAATTTTATTTAAAAATATATATATATATATATATATATATATATATTTTGTTGAAAAGATTAATTCAATTTTATTTAAGAAAATTATTATTATCAAGTATGTAATACATAATAATTGATTTATAAAATTTTATGAGTAATTTTTGTTAATTTCTAGTTATAGAAGAATTAATACATTTTTTGAATTAAGATATTTTTTTCACTTAATGGAATGTTTTTAATTTTGAAGAGAATTCTATTGTCTGATGAGATAAACTATCATCGTTATCGTATATAAATAAAAATCTAATAAAATATCGCTTTTGTGTCGAGTGTCTTGAGATAAGCGATAACATTATATTTATACTTATACTTGTGTTTCTATTGTCTGATAGAACAATCATCTAATAGATTTTAATTGTTTGATAACATTTTATCTAGATAAATATTAGATTTAGTATATAAAATTTCCTTTGTTTCAAAATAAAAAGAATTTTTTATATCAAAAATATACACATCATTCATATTTATATTTATATGTTTTTATAATATATATACAATGTTTTAACATGTTTCTATGGATATCTTATATAGTAGTGAATCGTAGACACATATTCAGGATTGAGATGATGGTAAATTTGAACATTTGTTTTCTCGTGAAAGATCGAATAATCGAGATCGAATGTTTCTAAGAAAATCGAATTTTCTTTTAATGCCAAAAACTAATCGAAATATATAATGTGATTCAATAAGTCATTCTCTAGATTATGATACTGATCATATATAGTATTAAATATGAAAAAAACTAGTGAAAAGCGATCACAATGGTATAGAATATAGTGGCGATTTCGAATAATAAATCTTGCTATTAATCGGCTCGTTGACGATATGTTTAACATCATGTTAAAATATATTTAAAATAAGTTTAAATAATCACTTAAATGATTTATCTATCACTTTAAGATTATTAAAAATAATATTAAAATGTTTTAAGTTTTGTATTTTTTAAATAAAGTCAGAAAATCGTATATATGTAGAAATTTAGAATTTAGATTCTAGATCTAATTTATTAAGAGTAATTAAAAATCTAAATTAATATTTTTATCTATAGAAAAATTAAGAATATATGTATATAGTTGGATTATATTTATATATTTTTTTCATATCATGATTCTTAATATTCTATGATAAAGTATATTTATATATCATAATTTTATACTTAGTTCTTATTTTAATATTTTATAATGTAATTTTATATGATATATTAATACATCATTTTAATCGTATAATTCATATGCATTATAATTGCACGAAAAATGAAATTATTCCTTCTTGTATCTAATATTTTCTTATCAATTATATTTTCCAACGTTAACTTTAAAAACTGTTTAATTGCTGCTTGAGCATCGCAAAAGTAGATATAATCTCGGTAATAAATTTACTTGTAGTTGGTAGTAGTTTCATTTTTATTATTTTATCTTTATTTGCTCATTTTTATTTTTTGTTTTATTTTATGTTTGAAAAATCGGAAAAAAATATATGACCGCCACGTTGAATCGGAGAATTTTGTAATCTTCATTGGAAAAATTGTAACTCAGTTATAATAAGTCATGCATTATTGATATTTTCTTTTCAGAAATTTATTCTATTTTTGAGGATTATAGTTAAATAATTATTTTAACATAGTGTATAGATCTTATCAATTTTAATGTTATTTCATTAACATTGATTGATTAGTTTCTTTGATAATGTTTAGAGAAATTTATATACTAAATTACGAATTAGGATTTATAATTCTTTTGACTTAGGTCATATCATTTCCTATAAAAGTCTCTTTTTACTTTGGAAATTGTGGGAACTAGTTCTTGAGAAAAAGTGTCTTAAAAAGAATGACTGTCCTCTTTAATTGAAATGCTCTATTCGAAGTGTTTAATTAATTACTAATTCTAAAAAAAAATCTTGTAGATTGTTGTATATTAGGAATAAAAACACAAAATAAATAATAAACGGTCATTAAATAAATAATAAATTTATTGGTTTGAGACATTGTGATGAAAAAATTGATATAAAAAAAGGTCTTGTTTTTTTTCTAAATTTCAAAAATTATGTTTTGGATTAAAATACTTTGTCAAAATTTATTCGAAGAAAGAATCGTAAAAAAAAAAGTTATTATGACTAATTGAGAATAATTTTAGGATTCACGAATCTAGTTTTATCTTCCGAGCATAATTTCTTTTCGATATTATGATCTCGGGATCCAACGTCGTTTCTGCTGAAAGAGAAGTGTTCGAATGTAAATCAGTGTTGTTCATTAAAATTCAGAAGATCAAATCGGATGGTCGTCTCGTTAACTCGTTTCTTTGCTTCGTCCTCTTTTTTTTTTATTTTCATAAATAACTTCTTTTTCTCTTTTTTGACTTCCCACGGCGACCTTAAATTCTCGTTTTATATTTTCTCAATTCACTGAACGCAGGGAAATCGCATCTGAATTCTACACTTTATAATTGGAACGAGTTTCTCTCTCCTCTCTAGATAAATCGGAAGTAGCTATGTCACGAGATTCGAATATTGCGCTCAATTTAACGTATCCGATTGGTTAATTCGATTGTTGTAAAATTCGAATATAATTCCGTGCGAACATAACCTTAATTTTGAATAAAATAATTGTAGTTAAAATAAAAATAATTTTATCTTAAGATAAAAAGTATGAAGTGAACGATTATGTTCCAAAACGATTAATTGTTATTAGATATATAATAATAATTAATTTTAAACATAGAAAAATATTTATTTGAAATTTAAATTAGGGATAGAAGAAATTTTTATTTTGAATCCTTTGAAATTTCCCGCCATATATTTATCCAAGAATGAATTCTCTTCTCTAATCTAGTTAAAATAATTATCGGATTATCCAAAACTGTTTTTAATTACAAAGATTACGAATCCTCTTTTTAAAAATATTTAATTGTATAGTATTGTGCTATCTTAATTATCAGTTTCTTCTATCCGGTAAACAACATGACATAGAATTATTTTCCAATTGAAACGAGGAAATATCTTGCGTGAAACAACTTATTACATCAATTTGCATGAATTTTTACAACCTGTTGCTTTCAGTTAATCTCTTTTTAACTCGCGGCCATCGGACGCTGACTTATGAAAGTTTCACATCTTAATTTATTCAATCCGTTTTATGAATTTTATTGTAAAAACGACTTTAGTTATATCGAGAACAGTTTTAACAATTAACACGAGTAAAATTATTTATCTTGATCGTTAAATTAAAAATAATATAAATAAAAATATAGTATAAAAAATTTAAGAAAAATAATCTTATTAATATAAAAGTCATTTCAAAAAAAATCTAAATTATATTTTATCTGTCTGTATATCATTGGAGAGCACAAATAAGAAATTATTAACTCTTAGGAACATATTTATATCTAGTATTTCAAATTTAATTTTTTTAAGATTTTTTTAAGATCAAAGAATGGATAACAAATTAATAAAATGAATCTAATTTCCAAAAGATTATATAGAATTAGATAGAATTAATAATTTCAGTAGTGGAATAATGCTATATTCCAGTAATATCTCTCTTTATCTCGATAGTATCAGAAAAATGCTAAATTCCATGTAAACCTTATCTTGGCATGTTTGATCCTAAAGATATTCTTAAACATTGTCATTTTCATTGAAACATAAAATATAAAAGTTCTTACTCAAGTCATACTCAACATACCGATAAACAGATTAAATTTCACGTCGCCCAGCAACAACGAAACCGTTGGACGAGAAGAAACGATGTGTCTAGCGGGGACCAGTTTTTCCACAACGAGAACTGAACGTTCGCCTCCGACGCGCTCCGATCTCGTTGGACCGCTTCTTGCAGATCGGTCCTCGGTCGGCGATCATCTGAAAGTCTCTACTGGAGAACGTTAATCGCTGCTCAGCTCGTGGTTACTTTCGATAAACGCAACTAACCGCGATCCGACCAATACCAACACCATCGAAAATCTCAAAGATAATCATTCGAATCTATCGAATCACTATGACTTAAAAAATAATAATGTAAATAGAAAAGAAGAACGATTATTTTTATTCAAGTATGAAATGATAAAAAGAAGTTTTGACTAGATTATTAGAAATTAGATATTAGTTAGTTAGGTTTAGATTTAGATTTGAATTAGATTTACATTAGGTTTAATCAAGCACTAGTAAAATTTAATCAGGAGAAAAAAAAATAGAAATCGTATACGCATAACAAAAACTAAAAATATTGTAAAAAGAATTTCTAATTTCAGAAAGTAGAAAATCTTGTAAATTGGAAAGCAATGGTTATAAATTGTGGGGGTATATATATATATATATGTATATTTTAAAATAACAAACTAAGAGAATTAGCCAATAATGATTAAGGATTGACGCAGTGAAAAATATTGGAAAGTTATGATATCTTTAAATCGAAATTGTGTGCATAAATATAATTTTTGAGCAGCTGGTACCCCTTTTAAGAAAGTCATCTTTATTAACCAACATTAAGGCCACCCTACGGAAAGTCTGGTTCCCCCGAGGGAAAGAAAGGCGACATCGCTCTCCATTTTTACTTTCTTACACGAAATGGAGGGAGAAAGTAACGTGAAATGGACGAAAGATGCTTGGTTTCCCAGAAACCAGTAGCAATTCCACAAGCACGTGGAATTTTTTTTCAATGATATATTGTTATTATTAAAAAGTCCATGAAAATATTTACGCGTTGCTTAATGCATGGTTAATAATTCGTAAGTTGTTAAATTGATTTGCGAAAATAAAAAAATTAACATCAAACAGATTTGTTTATATTAGCTTATTAACCAATGAAATTCAAGAATTTTTTTCTTGTAACATTTGTATTATCTAGAGAAATAAATTTTCTAGAAAAATAATCTAGAGAAATAATCTAGAGAAATACTTCAAAAATGATCATAGTGACATTCAAGTACCTAGTAATTTTCCATAGCAAGTTTATGAATTTTATTATTTGACTTCACAGATATAATACAGATATAATAATATTTTTAATTCAAATGGATACAAAGTTTATCGATGTATAAATGCAAGTCATAATTCTAATAATTAATATTGATTTAAAAGAATATCCTTTACATCACAAGGAAAACATTTTGGTGTTTGTGACTGCAATTGATTCTGATTAGCGGATATGTTGTCTAGTCGAGCATTAATCATGAACTCGCAGTTATAGCCGGGTGTCTCGAGGTCAGGGTCATGTTTAGCGTACACGGAGAAAGCGGGAAAAAAGAAACTGTGGTCGCCTTATCCAACCGAGGAGAAACGGCTCTCGGATGAAGAGAAAAAGCTGATTGGGACATGATCGAAGGGTGAAAAAGTTGAAAGAAAGTTAGCCTCTGTTTCTGCCAGGAAGGAAGAAGCTGTTAATGAAACTTATCTTCAATTTTCACCAGATGGAAATCGGAAAGAAATATAAGTAATTCTAAATAAAATATTAACAGTAATAATAATAATAAATAAATAATAAGATAGTATCGGTGATTGAAGAATATATTTTCAAAAATAATATTTAGTTCTTAAAGTAATTAAAAACGAACAAGGAGAAATCTTTTCTTTATTTTTCCTTGAGATCTTAATCTTAATAGTAATGGTATATTTTTTCTATCTCATTATCAAAAAATAAATTTTAAATGCATATATTATATTGATATTGAAATCGTCTTGACTAAAAGATTATCCTTCTTTCAGGATAAAAGAAATATTCTATATCATACATATATTAATAATACTATTATTGCCATTCTATTGCTTTTCTAAACTTTATATGATCACGATTGTATAATTTGATAAAATAATTAATAAAACTAATTAGAATGTTAAATTGTGGTAATGAAATTATGGCGAATAATAGAGACATATAGAATTATGGGCATAATCCGGGACCAATGAAAATCATAATGACAAGATGTAAGAGATAGATGATGAAATTATGCATGATGAATACTATCGTTAGAATTATCCTTGGCAAGAAAACCGGGTACCATATTTATACTATCCATATCAGGAACTTCAGACTCACTTGACGACGATCATTGAATCCTGAGCAGCGCACGGCTCATAAAAATGCATCAGATCTCCCCGAGAAAGTTTCACGAAAGTCACCGTGGAAAAAGAGATTTCAGGATGATCGGTTGGCAAAAGTGTGTCACCAGCCGTCGAATGAAAAATAATTACCTTATCAGAATCGAACAGAAGCTGTGAAGGTATCGTTGAACATATGAGGATTCCCTCAGATATGAACGTCTCGCTTGATTTACCGTTCTAGATACATTATATTGATAGAAACAGAAATTTCCCTAAGATTTCTCATCGTCGTGATATTGACGCCATTTCGAAATTTGATGTCTTTGGAGAAAATAATATAATGATAGAGTTTTCTTGTATGATAATTTATCGATTAATAATAGTAGTGTATTAAATTGTAACATTTTATTGCAAAATTTTTAAATCAAGTAAGAAAATAAATTAATTATAGATAATTTAATATCTATTCGAAAATCGTAAGATATCCAACAACTATTTCGAAGAATATTTTAATTGGTCGTTATTCTTGAACAAACATCAAGCAGTTTCTTTTTTCACGCGATTTTACGTGCGCTAGGAATCTTATCTTTCAGAGGATCGGAGATTTTAAAAATTTTAGTTTACATTTAATGACTCGTGATGTTCAATATAAAATTCGAGATAGATTTGAATGCTGTCTAAACATTTCTCTCTAGTGGAAACGAAAGAATTTTAAAAGGATATACAAATAAAATTATTTAATATTTTATAAATAATTAAATCTATAGCAATTAAGAAAGTAAAAATAAATTTGATATCTTATGTCATGCTTCTATTCTGACGAAGCCCTGATTGTGATTGTGTGAAATATAAAACACACTTGAGAATAGGAGAATAGATATTTTTAGCAACAATGTGTTTTAATAAGAGAAGAATTGATGTATTTTGTAATTTTTATAAACTGTAACAAATTGATCTCACGGATTTAGAGATATTTTATTTCGAGCATGTGTGTATCTTGCTATAAATTTCGCCCGATAAAAAGTAACTAATGCTGGAAAAAAATAACTAGAATCTAGTAAACAATCTTCGTATCTCACTTTGTAGTCACGTTTCTCATGTTTCAAAGAAGCATTCGATTAGATTGACCCAGTTCCAAAAGATCCACGGCTTACTTACCTTTGCCCCTCGTTCTAGAATCGATACGATGGTATTATATGCTCATGAAACTTGAGTGGAAAGGTCCTTGAATGTGAACAACCTAGGTTACAGAGTGACAACGACCTTGCTACTCTGACATATCCTCATGACATCCTTTTTCAATATTTTCTTGCGTGTTAATTTCATTCGTGTTAAATGGAAACGCAGGCTTAATTAATCTATAGAAACAAATGTTTTTTCATTCGATAAAAGATATCGACCTTGCGAGGACAATCTATATCTATAAATGCAGTAAAAACATTTCTTCTCCAACTGATGACTCTTTTTGACATATTAAAACTAGTTTCCAAATATAGTTATAAATTCTCATTTACTCTTTTATAATTGGCACCCCTGGAACTTTATAGGTACTCTCTTGTAAAGCGATTTCTAATTGCACAACACTTGTGCTATGATTCAAGAAACTAGTTAATGATAATCTTTGACGAGTTAAATTAAAATTAATTCATATTTCATATCGTTGGAATGATATCATAAGTTAGGTTAGGATAAAAGTTGTTGATTCAAAATTATATTTTGCATTAGTCTTAAAATTTTAGAATTATTGGGATAGAAAAGATTCAAGGATAAGGATGCTTCTGAGGCAAGTGCATAGCTATCTTAGAGTTGCAGGTGAGTAGCCTGGAATCTCCGATGGCAACGACCTTGCCAGCCGGCGCGACGTGTCCTCGCGTTATCCTCTCTCGCTGCGGCATCCTGTTTACATCCCGGTTCACCTGACGGTAAATCGACTTCTCTTTTTCTCTTGCTCGTTCTACGGACATTATTAATTCACGAGTGTCGAGTTCGTTTCGCTTGTTGCACGCAACAACGTTCCAAGCGCTCACTCCTCATTCTTTCCCTTGTTTATCCCCACTATCAATTCTAACGCGGATCTACTATTCCACCAGAAAACATTGGACTAAAACTATTTGCCCCGTTAAAAAATGGCTTCCACATGGAATGCTGGTACTTCTTACCGCTTCTAGCGATGGATAATCGTTAAGCACATAACCATCCTGGTGGTAAACGTAACACTCCGGTTTTACCTGCGATTTCTGATTGCATTAATAGTCTTGATCGTTTCCCGAAACAAAAATTCTAGAGATAGTAATTTATCTCTGTAAACTTTTTTGGGGAATCCTTTAGCTTCTTCTTAAAGTAAACGTTAAAGTTCAACCGAATAGAGAGAACGAACGTGTGTTATTTAAATTGTAAAATTAGAATATCTCCATTTCTCAATTTAAATGAAGGAGAAATTGAAAAAATTATATTCATAGGCAAATTTAAATAAAAAATTAATTTCATTATGAAAGCGAAATATTTCTGAGAGCGAAGTCCAAGGGAAGTGATTGGTTACATAAAATAAAATAAACCCGGGTTCCGTTCTTCGGAGAAGAGAAATTGAATCGTAAAGTCGTTCCGTGACGTGTTCAGCTCGTAGCTAACGCTGCGCGGACACGTAACACGTCGCGCGTAGAATAACGTAAGACGTAACGATGGTCCGCGGGGCTCGTACGGTAATACACCGCTCACGGTATGAAACACGATCCTTTCAGGTGAGTCGTGGTGCCCCGTGCACGTTCTCCTGAGTGACCTTATACACTCCACAGAGCAAACTTTTCTTCCGTAAAGAAAGCTCCAAGAAATCCCGTACACGTGGCCGCTTATACCGGGCGTCTTGAAACGATTTAAATATTATAGATGTCGAAATCTGATTTTTCGATTCTTGTGAAATTAAAATTTTGATTTTAAGCTTTTTTTAAGTTTAAATTCGTTAATTGTTATAATAACACTGATTATTTTTTGACTTTGGTAAAAAATTTAATTTTTATTTTTTATTTTTTTATTTATTTCCTCGTGACATTGTAGCGATATGAGAAATTAATATTAACAATGATGACAATTGAGATTGGATATTTAATATAATAATTAACTTAATTCTTATAATTCCAAGTGAGACTATTAATTTTAGAATTCTTTATAAGGTAGTATCAAGCATAGAATATATACATAGATAGAATTTCTTTCAATTATTTGATGAATTTTATTTGATAAATTTTTTATTCGCTTTCTGAGCTATTTTTTATTATGATTCTAGAATTATCCATGGAAAAGTTTTGGGATATAACCATTTAAAACGGTGACTAATACTCTTAAAAGTCATCTTCGATAATTAGCCATTTGAACCATATCAATTGGCCCACTTGTTCAAACATTTTGATCCTTTTCTAGTTCGTCTTCATTGTCGTCGTCGTTCACAATCAATTATGTTGACCAAGGAGATTCCACGGATCGTTAAAAAGTCTTCCTCGAATTTCCTGGTCGAATGATTTTATGAATGACGGTTCTTGGTCAATTCAAAAGAGAAAAAAATTATCGATATACATTTTTTCTTATAGCAGAGTCAAAAATGTTGAAAGATTTTTTTGTATAGAAAGATCAATCACATCTGAAACAAGTCTTCTTCTTTCTCTTTCTCTTTAATATTCATAATATTGATCACAATATTGATCAATATTTCTAATGAATGACCAATAGTTATTGACACTAACCAACTAATGACCACAATAATAATAAAAATTTAAGATTAATTTAGTTTAAATTAATTAATTTAAATTAATGTGATTACATTTTTCTTAATTAATAACAATTTTCTATCATTTTTCCATTCAAAGAAATAGTAAAAAAAAAGCATGTTGATTTTATGATTATTCCAACGTAATTTCTAAAAATCAAAGAACTTTTTGCGAATAAAGAAAAAGATGAGGCGGTATTATTACATGATATTGTTCTACTGTTGGTATGACTGTACGTGCGCATACGCATCTGCATACAAACATGGCTGAAACAGCTCTACTGAAACGAACTTGGAAAGATCGGAGATTGCATTCCTGGCAAGGGCGTTCGCAGGTTATATTCCCCTGAAAGAAACTGAGAAAAGGAAATAAAGATGGTGCGCTTGAAGGTCTCTTTGATCTTGTTTCTCATATACCTGTTTGACGTTTCTTTTGCGGCGTCTTCAAGCTTTCTCTCGCTTTTTAGCTCTTTGTTGATTTTGTCTTGTAGTTGGAAAATATTTGTAATTATTCTTTGATTTATGACTTTTTTTTTGATAGTTATTTTTATCTTATCTCTGTTCTGTTTATTATAAATAAAACTTTTAAAATGATTATTGTCATTTTTTTACTACTACATTTTTTTGTTACTATTATTATTATTCTTTTTTTTATTTTTTGTTTAGTTTATTATCTTTAAGATATATGAAAAATATTAGTAATTAACGTATATACATGAACAGTATATAACTTATTTATGAGTATGCTATATAATGTATGTATCTCATTTTTTGCTAATATTAATTGCAAATTAGCTACGTCGTTTTTAATTTTGTCATCTTAAGTGCTTCCTTCACTTGCATTTTCATGTATATCTCACTCAATATTCAATAAATGAGGCATATAAAACTCCCGGAAAATTTTCTATCGTAATTAAAATACTTCATTGAAAATAAGTTATGCAATCAATTCGAATCGAATATTTCGAAACGAAAATATTTCTAACGTGATTCATAAACTTCAGGGATTTACGAGGATACACTTTCTATAGTTATGTAGAAATTTTTATTCCTATGTGTCACGTACCATTTATTCTCATTGCATCTTTTATCGGATTCTTCGATTCTTCTCAGTAATTTCTTTGAAAAACTTTAAATTTAAATTATTTTTTTTTTTTTCATAAAAAATTTTCACAAAATTAAGTGCTGTCATATATAAATATTTAATTAAATTTGGTATTAGAAGTCAAAAACAATTTTTTGTAGAATAAATATATTATAAAAATAGAGTTTCAAGGTTAATTGTTCTAAGGTTAATTCTTTAAAAATCATTAGAATTCTGAAAAATAACTAACTTTTCTTCTATATTTAAAAAAATAAAAATTTTACTTTTATTTTTAATAAAATAAATAAATTAAGATTTTAATATGATAATTAATATCTATATATTACAAAAGTTTAATAAAGAAAATTAAAATATCTTTAAAGTTTAGAAACTAATTTATTTGTATGCTAATGCAAACATACATTACAAAATGCTGCATCGTGGAATAAATTATCTCTTTCCACGACCCTGATCGTGCGCAAATAATGCTATAGATCACTTTGCGTCACTGGAATGACAATTACGATCGTTTAAAGATGCAACATGCGCAGAACAGGTGATGACATTCGTCGACGACCTTCTCCTAGATATGTTCTAGACATATTTCATCTTTTCCTGGAAATATATGAAATCCAATATATCATACAAAGCTTATACCTGAATCATAAATCAAATGGAATTTCTAAAAGCATAAAATTGATAAAATATGATAAAATGAATTCTGTAGAACTTAAATGACTTAAATTAAAAAAGAATTATTATTAAACTCAATCAACTAAAATCATTTTATAATTATTTCTATAATCAATCTGTGATATAATTAAAGATAAACAATTTATTTATTATTTAACTTATTATTTAATCAATTAGAATCATTTTATTAAATCTTAATCAGAAATTTTCCATTTTAATGCAATTAAGAAAAAATAATTCTAATTAATTTAAGTTTAAAATCTAATTCATAGAAATATAAGTAATATTTATATAATTAAAAATTAATATAATTATTTAAGCAGAAAATATAAAGAAATGAATCTTTATATTTAAAGTATCGATCATCCTAAAGATTATCTTAAGATTATCTTAAAGATTAACTAGATATGCCCAGTTTACATCAACTCAAGATGAGTATTACTATGTAATATTGATTTCATAGAATTAAATAAATGAATAATCCTCACAAAATCTAAATCAGAGACAAAATGAACGGAAGCAAAAAAAAAAAAGGTGGTGACATTGCAAGGTTGCTAGCCAAGTTTTGCAATCGTGATTGTGATGCAATCGGACCCCGGAGTCTCGTCGACATTGAAACCAACACAACTTGCGTTCAGTAGAAGCCAGCTTTGCCACGAGTTTATTTTATATTTTCGAATGACGATTATTATTGTATGAAAGATTATGGTTTCTTTGTGACAAGTTCTTATTGTCTTTCCTTGTTTTCTTTTTCTTTTATCTATGTCACGAACTGGAATTATGCCTAAAGAATGATCTTAATGACTTTTATAGTACACACGTTTCCTTGTTCTTATTTAACTTCTTATTGCCTTTATTATAATTATTATATTTGTTAATTTCTTTGTGTCTACAGATTATATATACACATATTCGATTATGATATTTCAACGAAGTTCCTAATGGTTACAATAGAGCCATTATACATGCTATTTTAATTCTGGTAATTAAGTCAAGAATAATAATGAAATTAAAAATATAAAAATTACGAGAGTTGAAATTGTTATTTTTATGAAATGTTATTTTTTAAATTAAAAAAGAAAACTATTATTTTAATACTATTATTTTAGTACAAATATAAATACATAGTAAAATTCGTAATAACCGGTTTTTCTTAATATATTTGGTATCTTAATATAACACAAGTTGCTAACGATAAATAAAAATCCTTAAGGCTTTTAATTACAATATATTCAGGTTCGAAAATGTTCAATCGACAAGCAAGAATTATATTATAGAAGTGTTAATTGGTGGAAGAACTCGTTATATAATTTACCATGGACTATTAATGGCGAGAAACAATAGTATTCGTAACTTTCTCTTTTGTGTGCGATGAGAATCGGCCGGATATTGGTCATGTATTACATATAGAGATATTTATGCATTTATGTGATACTGTTGGATTAGAAACAAATTTTATTGCTATAAAAATTTATTTAAATAAAGAATTTCGCAAAATAAATGAACTTAAATTTTCGTATTCTAAATTCTCTATTTCAAAGAGAAGACGTATATGAGGCTCTAGTGACTAATTGGTAAATGACTATATTGTCATCGAACAATACTAGGAGAATCTCTTCAGAAAAATTTTGATAACATTTTGAGTTAACATTTTCTAATAATAGCTTAGTATTGAAACTTCGAAAAGAATATTTTTCGAGACAGAATTCTAGAAAGTGATTCGCTACACATGTCACCATGGCGAATTCCAAGAAATAATAAACGTATTATTGAACTGGATAATTGCAGTATCATGTTTCGTTGCTTCGATGAATTTATCTCCGTAGCGATATACATGGTGTCCATTATGAGTGGATCATATCTCGATTCGTGGATATTATTTATCGGATATCAATTTTTTCATACATTTTTTCATAGCATTTTTATCCATCGCTTCTTCGATAAATAAAAAGATTGTATTGTATTATTAATTCAATATTACATCGATTTCAATTATTCATTGATTTTATTTAAAAATATATATTGAAGAATTTTGACAAGAAAGATAAAATTAGAAGAACAAGATATTTACTTTAATGCGACAAAAAAATAAGGTTAGGTTAACGGCTTATTCAAGAATCTTTGGCTTTCCAACTTGCGACGCAGTACGGTAGAGGGCGTAATATGGTTGTTTTAATTAATCTAACCTAACTTATATTTTTCGTTTTTGCAATTTTTCATAATAGTGGTTTGCTTCGAAGGTTTTTTAATGAATATAGTTGGTTTTCATTGGATTCCTCGAATATTCTTTATAATCCTATTAATCTTTGACAATCTTATTATTCCTTCCCACTAAGCGAAAGATTCTATTCGATAAACGAGCACAACTTCCGTCTTCGTAATTTCCTTCCAAGCCATTTCTTCGATTTTACGAAGAAAGTTGTTTACTGACTATTCCCCTTATACTTTTTTTACTTCTTATGATCGACTCATATCATTGATTCGCATCATTGACTCGCATGAATTCTAATTTTTTACGTAATATTTCGAACAGAATTGCGTGCAAGGAATGCATTGTTGCGCTTTTTACATGAAAGGCTTTACCCGATTTCTGTTGATGCAACCAACGAATGCACACGATTCTCATAAATCAATCTGTTTTTAGTCATCTTATCATTAACCGGACTTATTCTTGCCTTTTTTTTTTACGATAGAAGGCTTTAGAATAAGAAACTTGGAACAAAGTTAAATGATAATGATATTTTAGTATTTGAATATATTAGTTATTAATAATTTTATTCTCTCTGTTGCAGGTAAGTCAAAATCTTGTCAGATGGCTGAAGTAATCCATTTTCATTTTGGGATTTAAAAGAAAAGATTGTAAGTTAGAATTTGATAAAACTGAAAACATTAATTAAAAGAAAAAAAAATTGATTTTTATTGAATCTATTCATTTATGATCATTCAAATAGATCATAAAAAGTAATTTTAAGTACAATGTATTATCACACGAAAAAAGTTCATAATTTGATAAAGAGTGATGAAGATTTCTCTGTATTAACAATTTGAGTGGTTTTTTGATTATAAAGAATTTCTTATTATACTATCATTATGTAACTTTAAATTGGAGAACGAAAGTTGTGGGAGTGGAGAAGTGCGATATAGATTAACATTACGAGCCAGTCGAGTCCACTTTCTCGCAAGAGAAGTAAAAACCAAGCTTACAAACACGCACATAGTGGCTATTAATTAAGTCCAAATTTATTTCAAATTAATAATTATAGAGTAACTGTTACTCTTCATGCTTATAATAATTTTTGAAATTCAATATTTATTATTCAACTTCTATTAATCTTAAAAATAGATGGAAGGAATCTTCACTTTAGTTTTCAAGGTAAACCTGCTATAAATATTACAGAACTTGATTGATTCTTCTAATAGTTAATTTATACTTGGATATAATTGATGTCTTTATAAAAAAGAAATAATTAAAATCTATAATTAAAATCTTCAACTATGTTTCAGAAACGCATTTAATAATTCAGAATTAAAAAGCTAATATAGCTAGACTATGAAAATTAGTAGATTTATACTAATTCAATACTTGTTGCTGTCTGATTAAACTTAAGTGATGTTTGAAATCTTGATGATTTTCAAAATACATGTAAAATAACCAATTTATTGATGAAGAAACTAATTCATAAAATCATAATGATGATTTCTAGTTTGCTAAATTATTAATGGTAATGTTACCTTCACTTGAATTGACTAATGAATGTTGCAAAAGAAGAGTGGCTGAAGAAACTATTTCTTTTTTACTTAGCCCAAAGTAAAAGTAAAAATTGCTTACTGACAAGCAAAGACTTCAAACGTTGAAAAAAAAATGAGGAAAAAGATTTTTATTTCCTCAAAGAAGTGTTACAAATTGAATGTTTGCATAATTCTTGGCACAGGACTAAATCAGGAAAAATTCATATTATGGGAAAGAGGAAATCCTTGTCTAAACAACTTGTATAAGCATATGCACTAATTTCATTAGGAAATATGTTGAACTATTTTTAATTATAATTTATAAATTAATTCTAATTTTATAATTGAAATAATTCTCAAAAAAATAATTAAAGATAATATATATAATTGAAGATAAATTATATTTGGATTTAATATTTGTTAAGTGCATATAAGAAATTTTTTTTTAATGATGAAGATGTAAACATAATTTTCTTAATTGAAGGGAATTTTAGTGAACATTTTTTATAATAATTAATGTTTTTTTCTAATCACTGTTCCTTGATCAATCTTTCAGATCTCTTCCAATTCTAAAATTCTATTTTAAAATTTTTTTTATGTTTTTTTAAATAATTTGCATGACGATAATATCGACATTTTTAAAATAATAAACTTATCATGGCAAGATTTAAAATCAATTATCAATTATGATCAATTATCTGACTATTCAAATATTTTCTATTCATCCAATGTAATAATTATTAAGAAAATCAGAAAATTGACTTTATTAATATTTTTGTCTTCTATTTAAATGCAATCAGGTAATATCTAAAATTCCAATATTTATTCAATCTACTGAGCTACTATTTCTACTATCCTTCTACTATCTACTATTCTTCTACTTAGTGTGTTTGGCTATCCAATTCCATATCATTAGTTATCAAGAAACCTGCCTTTGAAAACGATAGTAATAGAGATATATTGGAAAGAAAAATAAATTTTAGAAATATTTATAATATTCTCATGATGAGTACATCTTCTCTTAGTTTGTTTTTTTTTCTTTTTACTTTATTTATTTATTTTTTTTTATTATTTTTTTCTTTTCTTTAAACGTTTCTAATCACTGTTCTTTGATCAATCTTTCAGATCTCTTCCAATTCTAAAATTCTATTTTAAAATTTTTTTTTATGTTTTCTTTAATTTCATTTTAATGATTTATATTATTATTATTAAGAATCATTTTACTGATTTATATTATCTACTATTAAGGATTACACTTTATTTTTTAATTCTACTTTCAAGTTTCTCTTTTAGTTCTCTTTTTCATTTTCAATTTCTTTTCATTTTCAATTTCTTTTCATTTTCAAATTCTTTTATGCCTCTCTTCATTTATTCTGAATTCTTTTATTGTTTTTTATTATTATATACATATTTTTTACTATTATTTTTTTTATATAATATATTTTAAGTTTTTAAAAATATTTATTTTAAATTTTTGAATTCTTGAATCTTTGATAATTCTTCTAATGCCTGTGGCAATAGTTTTCTAATCTTGACGATTTCATTGCTCTTCTATTATGCATCAGATGGGCTCATAATCATTTCTAATAAGTAAGTGTGCATGTAATGCGCACGCATGATGCGACAAGCAGCCTCTGGAGAAGCTCTCTCCAGAGGAGGTCGCGAGCAAGGCCACTTGGGGCGTTGCCCTCATGAGTTCGATCTCGAGCTTAAATGTGGCTGGTTATCCGCATATCGATGACTGGTTCAGAATCGATCTACTGGGTGTCTTGATTTCATCTTCTGTTTAACTTTTTCGTGTCAATATCAAATAATTTTTTTTAAATAATCTTTATTTTCTTAATTAAAGCTTGATCTTTTTTGATAACGTTAATTGAATGACGAAAATTAAATCTTCTAAAATAAGTCATTTTTGATTTAATTATTGTCATCTGAGAGTTAATATTTTGCATGAAAAATGTTAGAGTTACATTTTTATCATGAAATTCAATTAGAATTCAATCCATGCAAACATTAAATAATAATCTCATTGGTTATTTCAATGAGTATAGCGATCATAATCTGAAGGTCAAGAGCAACGCATTGAGAATAATGATTCGTCTGAGATTAAAATGTATGCTAATAAATCGCGTAGGTGTCATTGTTTGAAGACTAAGAAATATGTAGATGTCAATTGTTCTTATGCTGTTTACAAGCTTGTTACATGAATCTAATGATTCAAATATGTGTATTTTACTTATAAATAATTTTATGGAAGATGAAAATATCATGAAAATATCATTCATATGGAAAATGCAAATATTGTCAAATGAAGACATGTTTATTAATAAGATTTGAAAATAGACACGTTTTGAAATTTATAAAACAAAAATTTGAATCAATATTGAGATTGACGATGAAAAACTTAATTAGCTCTCAGTTATGTAGTTTCTTATGACTACTTAGTAGTCTGGAAGAACTTTGAGAAACATATCTGTACAATGTATTCGAGTTCCCAGAGAAACATTCTGTGACGATCAAGTTACTAATGGAAGTTATGTAAGTGCATTATCGTCTTCTTAAAACAATACCTGCCATTTCCTGCTTCACAAAAGCTTAATAAATTAAGAACATAAAAGAAATAAATAGTTTTTACCTGTTAAAATAGCATTCCAGTATTACTTATAAAAGATCATATTAAAGATCATATTAAAGTTTGTGGATGTAACAAAAATAATTTTTTGTCAATATTTGTTCCCATCAAAAGTATGCAACAAAACTGTGTATAATAAAGAATATTTAGAGTACAATAGCCAAAATAAGACAAAAATAAATTCTTATTTTCAGTATGATATCTATATACGCATACATTGTGATTGTCTTTTTTATAATATTGCAACATTATAATATTTATATGCAATATTTTGCAACAATATTATGTCATGCTGCAAATTGGATTTAAATGTGGTAATTTGTGGAATTTTTATATAATTTTTTTTCCATTAGTTACATCAGATACAAATATGTTTCAACAAATATATGGAGAAAGGAATACCAACTATTTATAGAGCTGAAAGATTATATGTGATATAAATGGCGTTTAAAATTGCAAATCCGATTCTCAGTGTAGCTACAATTTCATATTCAATTGTAACAGTGAGAAAAACGAATGCTTGAAACGTTATTATTGATTCACCGACTGCCGGGAGTTATATAAATCTATGGCGTATTTTATTTTCTATAAAGCATTTTCTGTTACTTTCATTTAAAGAAACCAAGCAGAACACGTTACACGTAAGAAATGAATGTGGATTTATTTTTTACGGATGGATTGGCAAGATATGTGCCAATGTGAATAATTTACAAATTGAAAAAACTAATACAATTCACCAGGGAATCTATTGAAGAAAGAAAATCCACGAATTTAAATAAATTTACATTAATTGGAAAATAAAGAAATTATAACTAATCTGTATCTGTAATATTCTAATAAAAGTTTGAGAATCTGCTAGATATTATTTTAAAAAATTAATGTGAAATTAATACAATTATAATATCATAAATCTGAATTTCTTAATAGAAATATATGTCTTATTATAACTATATGTCATAAAAGCAAATATATTAATTACAAAAATATTAACTTAATAGAGGAAAAAAGTTTATAAAAAAAAATATGAAAAAATCGTAAAGTGCGATTAATCGCATTATATGGATTGATCCTAATACTATTATTAGATTAAATATTGTAATTTCACAAAATTGTCTCCTTACGTCACAAAACAACAATTACGTTAGTTGATATGGTTCAATAAATAGTTTTGCGAATGCTTATATTTCATGCAGCGATGGCAACCTGTTTCTTTTCTACAAGAAAGTTTTTTCAATGTTCAGTGAACCAGATCGCATCATATATTATTTGAAATGGATAGTATTGGTCATTTTAACGCTAAAAAATATTATCTTTAATGAAAAAACAGTGTATCTTTTAAAATAATATTTAAGAATTGATTCCTGATTATTAATGGTTTAAGAAGTCTTTGTCTTACCATAAATTTCTATTCAAAAGTGATAATCATTGGAAGACATTTGGAAAAAGGAAATTGAATTTAATTATGGCGTCGAATGTTCTTCAGAATGTATAATATTGGTAGTTATTAACACTGAAAAGTATTACCTTGTGAGTATCACCATTACAATTACTCAAAGGCAATATATGAGAGAATAAAAAGAACCGAGTGCATTGGCAAAGTGCAATCGCGTCTTCTTTGGTATTACGCGTATTGCATAATCGTATGTTATGTAATTTGCTCATAAACGGAGGAAAGAACGAAAAGGAAAAAGGCGAACAAGAGTGAGATCGATTGAGAAAGGTCTTTGAGAAATCTCTAATAACAATTTTTTCTTCGCTAATTACAATTAACAAATAGATATTTAATTCATGTGTCAAATATCTATTTATTTTTGTGTGCATATATTTAGAATTAAAAATATGGATTAAATATTATCAAAACAATTATTTAAAAAAACGAAGTAGCAAAATAATCAGTTATAAAAAATGTTATAGTAATTCCTTTGTATAATAATCATTAAAAGATACGTAATATCACAAAATATGCATATCATATGTTTATATGTAATAGTACAAATATATGTATAATATATAATGTTATATATAATATGTATAAGGTTGAAGCTTGATTACTATACTGTATTATTGTATACACTAATTACATAACGCAAAAGAGAAGAGTATAAAAGAGCTAATTCATTCTTCTTCATCTTTTGTGACTCATCTAAATGATTTGCACGTGTTTGGCATATTT
Organism: Apis laboriosa; assembly: GCF_014066325.1. Lineage (NCBI taxonomy): Eukaryota > Metazoa > Arthropoda > Insecta > Hymenoptera > Apidae > Apis > Apis laboriosa. Next base: position 334,451 of record NW_025222134.1, read on the forward strand.
ATACTCCAATTATAAGTTATGTAGATCAAAATAATTAAAGATGTATTCAATTTTATTATTGAATCAACTGTCTTTGAAAATGTTCACATAATACACATAATAATTGATATTAATTTAATATTGATATTAAATACGTATCTATAATGAAAATATATATATAAAAAGTTATGAAACAATATGAAATTATCAATCTTATTTTAATAGAATTTTAACAAAACTGATTTAATTATTGTTATATCATTTAATTCTGAATAAAGATTCATTAATAATCTCATAAAAACAAATAATAAAAATTAGTTTCAAATTGTATATGATAAATGATACTAGATAATAATACTAGATAACTAGATAATAATACTAGATAACTTTAAGTTAGAAATAACCCTAGAGATCCTAGGGAGAAAATAATTTCAATTTCTATAAAAATTGTAGACTGACATATTTAACTCAATAATATAATTCATAAAGAATATATTATTCCTTTCAAAATTACAAATTAAAAATTCATATATTATTACATATCGATTAATTATAAAAAAAATTAACTATAGCAAGCTAATTTTAGCTGAACAAATAATTGATCTAATTTTAATTTTTAATAGTGAGCTTCGTTTAAAAAATTATATTTTTAATTGTATTAGATGATTTAATATTATTTCTTCTTGATTGGGAAGTGTTCGTTGATCTTAATAGCGGCCTATTTTCCCACATATTTCCCATCATTCACTTTGCTACAAACCAATCGTGATTTGTTATCGCAAATCGATCAGTGGCCGATAGTAATAGAAACTTTCTTGGTATCGTAACAATCGATTCTATAGTAAGTTTCACGACGGTTATCGATAGTCGTCTAGAGACGAAGCTAGAAATCTCCACTCAATGTGCTTCATTGAACACGCGCCACTTTTTTCAAATCTATCAATATTTCATTCCACTTAATTATGTTCCGCATCAATGGAGCTGGTGTAAACTGATATCTGAAAGTAATCGATCTGTGATCGTTTCGATCTCACATTTACATAATACAAACACAAATATTTTATATCTGTTGTCTTTGAATATCAAGGAAGAAAGTCTTCCTCTTTAAAAAAAAATATTTAGAAATGTAGTAAATGTGATAATTATGGCAAATTGAGGCTTATATTTATTAATAATAATAATAATAATAAAATGGCTTTAATATTATAGATAGAAAGAGTAGTTATGATTAATATTTTTATTATCGTTTGTGCTTAACTATTCAGTAAATAGAATCTCCAAGTAAAAAAAGGAGAGAAAACGGAGAAAGTTTGACGAATCCAAAAGAAACTTCACCTTGAGGTTATTGGTGTTTTATGACTTCCTAAAAGTCGAATAGTGAAGAGGTTAGGTTCGTGTTGTCATCTGACCATTTCATCTATATGTTTTTAAAATTCTTATTCCATATGGGAATTTTTATTATAATAAATTTTTTTATTTCTAATTAAAATTAATTTTTATAGATAATTATTTTTCTATTGAATCTCTATCAATAATTATATTGATATTATATTCAAAGTAGTACTAATATCAATTCAATTGGAAGTTTGTAATTTATTTCATATTTAAACATAATTCGATGTTATCTTTAAATTCAAGTTAAAGCAATTCTGATATAGTATCATTAAAATTAAGATTAAAAAAAAGATATCAACGATCAATTGTTGAGTGATTGACTCAGCAAATCTTCAATCGAAAAAAAAAAAAGAATCATGGAATTTTGTGATTCATAGTGAATGTTTGATTTTGCAAGAGTCTAAGATTTCTCGAACAATTTGCGGGAAAGTAAGAACGAATAAAAAAATGAAAAAAAGAGAACGAGTATTAGAAAAGTAGCTTCTGGAAAGACTGTATGCTGTGAAAATAGTGTTTTCTCTTTGAATAGATAGTTTTGCAACTGATTCACTGATCGATATACCTCGTTCTCGACAATACGATCTCGATTTCTCGGCCCTCTACGTCGAGAAAATTATTAAATTATCTAGTGAAAGGATTTTATTCGTAAATTTATCAAAATCTATATACAAATGTGAAATTTATTTATTTTTTTAATATTTATCAATTATTATTATTTTCTATTTTTTTTTTGTTAATTTAATTATAGTTGATAAGAATCGAGGAAAGAGAAAATACATGGAATTGCGTTAAATAATATCAACTTTCACGAAAATTTTATCCAACAGTAATCTTGATACCTTCCAAATATAGAAATATTACAATAAATATTAGAAACATAAAAAATTAAGAGCAACTGGAAAAAAAATATATATCTTATAAATTTCAATATAGAAATTATTCTTTTATGATACTTTATAAGAATATATATATTATAAGAAAGAAACGAAGAAGATCGAATTAAGGCTGATTTATCCATGCGTGAATAATTGCTTGTTTAAATATTCAGTGCACGTTGATCCTTGATGTGCTCTGCCTCTTTCCGCTCAGGTATGTAGAGCATTTCCTTTAATATAACCGGTATTTCTATTGCGTGTAGAATAGGACCTCCAAATGGAATCGCAAAACTCGTTTCCAAACGAACGGCGTGGTGCATGATATTCAATAATTGCATGATGGTGCAGACTAAGTCGTGAACCTACTTCGGTGATGGCCCTGTTCAGCTATTAACCTATATTCGATTTCATATGATATCACAAGTGAAAATATGAAAAAATGATATATTTTGCGATAAACTTTCTTAGCTAAGATGAGAAAATATATATGTTTATGCTTCAGGTATAATTAATAATTATTTAAAATTCAATTATTCAATTAATCTTTTTTTAATTTTTGAAAATTATTAAATCATTGAATATATCTTTATTGTCCAACAGAAACTAGAATTTTCTTACAATCAATGAAGTATAATAAAGCATTTAAATGCTCATAAATGGGGGATGATAGAATTGGTGCATACACTTATTAATTATATAATAGACAAAAAAAAACAGGAAAAAAGAAAAAGAATGAGAGGTAGAGATATGTACCATAGTTTGAGGCCTCCTGCCTTCCTAAATTCCAATAGCGCATCCCGTTATTTCTCCACCTGTCTGATCACTTTGTCGGAATAATAATTGACCACTTTCCAGTCTGTTTACTGTAGAGGTGATCGCTGTAGATTATGAATGGAATGAGTCAATTGTTTCTCATGATGTTCTCTGAAATACAGTCTAATGAAATATGAGTATTCAAGCAACAAATATCCCAAAGATATAATTTTCATCCTAATTTAACATTCATTCCTAATTTCTGTTGCAAGACATGTAAGTTTTTGGATTTTTATAATTAAATACAATAAAATTTTATTTATATGAATAGATAATATATATGTATATATTTATATTCTTTGGAAAATAGATATGTAAGTAATTCATATATATATATATATATATAGTTTAATGATTCTTGATAATGGAGAAATTTTTTGAAATTTTTAAAAAATTTATTTTTCTATATAATTCTCTTAGATGTAATTCCAATTGCAAGAGGTTATTTTATATTCTAGAAAATTTAATAAATTATAAAGAAAATATTTTCACTACGGAGGTTAGATTATTAACAATATTCATAAATGCTATTTAATATATTTTAATGTCTGAGTGTGAAAATGACATGAATAAACTATTTTTCGATTGTTATAACAAAATTATACAATATTGTTTTCTTATGATTATTTCGTATTTACGAGTACTATATATATATATATATATATATATATATACAAGAAATAGCACATGGTAATAGCATCCTGTCTCTGGAAGAATTATATCATTTCTACATAACTGATCGTGAAAGTATACGCAAGTACCAGGATATAGTGTTAAGTTTTATGTAACCGTAAGAAGTGTTGTAAATTCCAAAAGAACGCGAATTAATGGTAATACTTGTGTGTATTCTGCATTCATTGTATGCACAAACAATCGACACGCATTGCATTGCGATCTTTGTGGATTAAAGATTTTTATTACGTGTACATTAGCCTGTGAGACAGACTGCTTGTCGAAACCATGCTGTATTGTTTGGTGCGTGACTATTTTATCAATAAGTAGTATTTCAGGATTAAGAGAATAATTTAAGTGCTGTGGTAATATTCTAAAATATGTGAAATATATAAGTATATTATTTATATTTATAATTAATAAATAATAATTAATAATTTTGAAAAAAGTCATAGACAAACGCATTAAACTGAATTATATTGTATAATGAATTATAGCATAATATCTAGAGATTTAATATCATGTGACATATCACATATCATGTGACAGATCGTATGATACCTGTTATGTTATTTGAAAAAGTTAAGATTATAACTACAATAAAGAAGCTACAATAATGAGTAAAAAAAAGAAGATATGAATAGTTAAAAAAGAAAAAATAAGCTAACATCAGTTAAGTTATAGATGTATCACGGTCAAGGTCGTCTACTTACTTGATAAAGGTGAAGGCAAAGAACAGTAATATATCATAATCATTAAAATATTTTCAGAGCAAAGATTTCATTGTTAATTGATATTATATAGTAATTTCATTTCAAAGACATTTATTCACAAACATGATTTCTACTCATTAATTATTGTGTTATTCAATATAAAAGTTATATATATAATTGTTGATATATATATATATAGATATTTCATTTTAAATTTGTCTGATTCATTTATAGAAGTCATTTATATTATGATATTTATTACAAATGATTATGATATTATGATTTTTAGAATTTATATTTATATTAAATCAAATGTAAATTGTTAAACTATATAGTGAAGATAATTAAATATTTTAAAAAGTTATATTTATTATTCATTGCTAATATAAATGAAAAAATAAAATATTATTGAATATTATGTCAAAGAAAGCATTTAACATTTTTGGCATTGAGATGAGATAACTATTGAACTCTTAACTACTAGCTATTTGTATTTTTTTGATCATTTATAAATAAGAATTTTTTAAATAAGGATTCTTTAATTATTAATTATTAATTATTATAAAATATAAAATTTATTCATAATAATACACATACAGAATAATATACAGAAATAAATTAAATTAAAATGCTTCTAATAATATACAATTTTCTTTATTATAAAGAAAAAAGAAAAAAAAGTTTATCAATCACAAACAGGATATATTTCTTTTATATAGTATATCTACTATTTTTTATTAACTATTTCTTGAAATAAGATAGCAAAACAAGCAATTTCAGAACGTTACCTAGCAGGATATAAATCACGGCTCTTCCGTGGGATTTTTAACTGAAACCTCGGTCAAGAAAATACAGAAAAAACATTGATATTTCCTGCTTACGAGACACCTAGTCAACGAACCGAATCGTAAGAAATATCTTAAGGACGGTATCTTCTAAATAACTAGGGAACGTATAATCTGTAAACCTCGATACGTTGATTGACCAATTATCTTTTCTGGTTCGTGCAGATGCTGGACGAGAATAAAGCTGTTACTAGGAATTTGAAGAAATGATCACTAATAAAAAAAGACATAGAACAAGTGCAATTGAAAACTCTAGGAGTTTTGTATTAAGTATATTATTAACAGATGAAACTTAAAAACAACTAAAAAGAAAAAAGGAAATTAATGTATATTGATAAAAATTTATTAATTATTATTTATTAATTAATATTTGTGAATAATGAATAACATAAATCTACTATGTCAAATTAATTAAAAACCGTTTATTATATGAGAAAATATTTTAGATAGAAATTATAATATATATATATATTATTATAATTGAAAATAATCAAGATTATAAATAAATTTCTAAAGAATTCTAATTTGACGGTCAAAGGTTTTTAAGATATACATATGTCTTAATTAATCTGGTCATATTTTATTTTAAAGAAGACTTTGTTATATTACTACTTCAAACTATTAATTCAAGAGATATTTTAATTTCAAGAAGTAATTAAGATAAGTGAAACAAATTAATAGCAATCGATTTCGTAAATGTTTTCCATAAAAGAGTTGGACACTTTGGTAATTCAGACTTTCTGTTGCAAGAACGGAATTAAATCTGTAGTTTAACGTCTCCAGGGTACGCATTGCCCCCGCCTCATTACCGTGCTTCTTTCTCGCATACACCTCGTGGAAGAAAACGTGCCTACCACGGCAATTTATTGAGCAACCCACTACCACGAATCGCTTTAGGGACGCGTCTAGAAGTCACGTGTACCCGCACGTGGTGATACTCTTTGACAGAGTAAATTTGAAAAAGATTTATTAATTTGTACTTGGTAAAATGTTGTCGTTTCTAGACATCTAGAATAAACATATACCAAATCTTATTAATTGTAATTCATAATATATTAAAAGATTTCAAAAAAAAGTATAATTTTATAAAGTTAGTTTTTTTTTTTCTAAAATAATTTTTTTAAATAAAATTATATATTTTTTAATCTAATAGCTTATAATAATTTTTAGGATATATTATAGATCCTCAAAATTTATAAAATACTATTATTTTTGTAATTTTTTATGTGAGAATTTGTTTTTATTTGAGATGAGAAGACTGAAATTTGATATTTGCCAATTTATTTCTTTCTTTTTATTAATTTTTATAGTTTTTATCTATTAATTTTCTATGTTCATAGGATAATCCTAGGATAATCTATAATTTAAACAGAGATGAATCAACATTTCACCGATTCGAGTTTATTAATTTATTATATGCACAATACACGATACTTGCATAACTGGTTGTATTACATGCGTGCAATTAACATCGATGGCTGCGTTTGCCATTTTTAAGTGATAGTCGATTATGTAAAGAGTCTTTCTTCGAGATCCGAATTATGTAACGGTATCATTCCTTCGATATAATCATCGGTTACCCGTGACTGGAATGATTGATATTGAAATAGGTGTGTGGATCTCAATTTGCTTTGCTTGGTTGTCCAATGAAAAATTTTGCCTTTAAGCGATAAAACAATTATATTAGCTATCAACTTGTTAAAATTGTATCAAAAATCCAAGAGATAGATCTTAAGTGCAATAGATGATTCAATGTAAAAAATTGAATAAGGTATGATCATATGAATTTCTTTAATAAGAATCTCTTTTTCCGAGAAAATTAAATTAAAATTATGGAATTTCTTTCATTTTAGCCAAATCATTATAATAATAGCAGACAGATACAGTTAATCTGCTGTATCAAAAAATTTTAAGTTCAGTTTTCTTATAAACTGCATTATAGAAAAATATTACTCTTCACTTTTTGTTTAAACGTTTATAATTAATATTATGAAAATATTTTGCTATGTTAATGAAACATTGAAATATGATTCAAAGATTGTCAGTTTAAATGAAAGGTATTTTTTAATTTAATAGTTCTATTTACTTTGTATTCGAAAACCTGACATTGTAAAGGAATTTTAAACGACTCCAAGTAGTCGTTTTCCTTTCAACGGCCAACAGTCACGTTCATTCAATTGGCAAATGTCGCAATAGTGTGCGAGAGAGTCAGTTATGAAATCACTGATGAAACCATGTTTTCCTCTGCGACTTCAAAATAAGATTCATTCAGAATTTTATGTTATCATCTTTTGTATAACATTTCAATATAATCTATTTAAATCTACTAAATGGAATGGTAAAAGAGTAGATATTATTTTATATTAATACATTGTAAGATAATTGTTTAAAATTACAAAAAAAAAATATTATATTAATCACAGTATGAAATTGCATTCATTTTCAGAGAAATGCAGACATGATATATATACAATATAAAGTATGAATTGGGCTACAAGTATCACATTAAACGTTCCTGTATATCTATTCCTGACAAGTCGGATAAATGGTAATCGATCTCTGTCTGCTTTATTTGACACAAGAGACTGATAGGATAGATTGCGTTATAGGAAACGATACTTTTCTTTTTATCACGTGTTTCGTCTTCCAAGTGTCACCGTTCCACTATATCATTTTACACGCGTTCCAATATACGTTACTTAGATATCCATTAACATTGATAATTTAACTTTTTTAGTTACAGATGTTATATATGTGTATATATATAAATATATATGTTATACATGTATATGTGTAACATCTTTATAATTATTGAAATACCAAGAAAATATCTAAAGACTATGATAAATATGATGAATAAGTATCAAATAAAATACTGAATTATTTAAGTTACTATTGTAAAGTATTTAAGTTAATATTGAAGTACTATGACATCAAAATAATATAGTTCCTAAAAATTAAAATAACAGCGTGAAAACATAAAAAATTATATTACATTGATTTAAACTATTTAAAAGCAAAATAAAATTACTCTTTTAATTGATTGCTCATTTGCCAATCAATAAGATTTATAAATCTTATTGAAAAATTAAATTATCAGATTTACCGTGATTATTTGAAATATACAGATTTTAACGTTGTATTTAAGGTATATTTAAGGCATTTAACAGTCAGATAATTCATTGTTCGTTCCATGAACAAATTCAGTTCTTTTTCGATAAAATCATCGAGATTAATTCAGCCATGTTTTGAAACGGCCACGGATGATAACGATTGACATTGAATAATTGCGTGACATGGAAACATAAAAGTGTAATCGATGTATGTTTGCGGAAGCCATAGAGAATTTGTGTCACGTTTGTTTTAATGTACGCTTTCATTTCGTATACATTGAGAAATGTTAAGAAATCGTCATCAAAATTGTTTGCAGAATTATTGCTTGCTGAAATTGTCATATAAATGATACATTAAAATGTAAACCTAATGATTTGTATATTTATGAGAACAAAAAGTATATAACACAAAGATATAATAGATATGCATGCTAAATAATATTTCTAAAAAGCTATGCGGTATTAATTCATAAAATAGGATTGAAATACAATAATAATACAATAATAATACAATAATAATATATAATTATTTTATAAATAATACTTATATAATGTTAACATACTCGTAAAACATCTGTAAAAGATCGATTTTAGGAATCAAAGAAACATAAAAATTGATATATCAAAGCATTGATTGAGATTTATTTATCAATTTTATTCTAATTTTATTTTAATTTTTCTATAACAATATTTCTTTCTTATTCTTATTCTTATTCTTATTAAGTTGATTAAATATTTTTTTAATGAAAAATTTTCTTTCTTAATTTTTAGAATTAGAGAGGAAAGGCCATCCAGAATGGTTTTAACTGTGACCGAAGACACACCAGCAGACATGCTGGCCGGTAGTATGGAGCTTCTGGTCCAGTTACCTCGGGAACATCATCTTCAAATGCAAAGAGTCACGGTACAGAGAAGGTATACATATTTAATCTACTCTATAAATTCTTACAATACGGCCATGGAATACTTTTAAAATGATTTCTATCAGTAAATCCAGCTTTATTTTTATTTTCTAATTATTGTTATCGCCTGATTGATGAATCAACTAGATTTAACCATTAAAAAATACATAAATGAAGTGTGAAATACATAAATTAAGATGAACATTTAATAAAAAAAAAAAAAGTATTTTTGATATCTTTAGTTTTAAAAGGCTGAAAAGATTTTAGCGATAATCAGAATTCTTATCGCACAATCAGTAATTTTTATATTAATGATATTATTATATTAATGTTTCTGAAAGTTAATGAAAGTAATCACAATTCAATCATAAAATGAATTGTAGGACAATATTTACAATATTATAATCATTTATTTTTTATTTTATACTGATTATATTTATATTTAATATTAATATACTGATTTATATTTATTTATTTATATTTATATTTATACTGATTGATTATTTGATGATTATAGATAAAAATGATGTTAGAAAAAAATTTTTAAAGTGTAAGTGCAATCTTCATTAGAAAATTATCAATGCTTTTTAATTACAAATAGTTCTCTCTCTCTCTCTCTCTCTTTCTTTTTTTATTGATTTCTAACAAATTTTTTCTTTGAATAGAATTTTTTCTACTTTCTATAAATTCTACTTTCTATAAATATATAATTCTATAAATTTCTATAAATTTGTTTCATGGAAATGGTAACGAATAAAAAGATTAAATTTTTTTAATTAATAAATATATACAATATATTTAGTTTAATTAATAAAATTGTTTTATGAATAATAATTTCGAATTTAACTTTTTACGTTTTTCATGGCGCAAAATATTTATAGTTCAGGGATTTGATTTTTCAGAAGTATTAATGCAATGTGTTGTAAAACATTATAACATATGGCATGAAGATCTATTTTCGGTGCCCAGATTTCCATGAACGAATTCTAATTATTTTCCTTAATTTTTTCTATTTGCAGTACGCCGATGATGGATCTCCTTGTGCAAATCGCCACGGCTCACAAATTGACAGCTTCCAACTATACTCTACAAGCGATTGGAGAACGTGGGATGGTTTTATCTCATCAACCCAATACACCAATTGGTGCGTTGGATGCACTTCAGGTATTATATGTACACATTATGAAATGAATATATGTGCATATATCATACCACATGCATATACCATAATTACTCTTTTTTTTTTTTTATAGATGCAAAAATAAGCAAAATAATATTCATTTTAAATAATTCCTATTATATTCTTTTTCTTGTTTTTTTAAATAATATATTTATATTAATATTATTTTATATTTTAAAGAAATGATTGAAATATTTAGAATAGATATTTAATTATGATTTTCATTATTCTTAGTGAAAACTTTGATAAAAATTAAAAAAAAAATTTAATTTAAAGTTATTGAAATTATTTTACTCTAATTAAATCTTTTTTTTTTTTTAGAAAACAAGAATAATAATCAAAATTCTTGAAAAAAAATAATAGCTTGAACAAACAAATTTCATCATCGTTTATAATAAAAAGTATTTCATTTTTTGTAATTAAAAATAATAATAAAAGAGGAAATAACTCATACTCTAATTCATAGAAAATTTTTTTAAATATGATATTGATGAAAATTAAAAAAAATGTTGATGAAAAATGTTAATGAAAAATTGTTGAAAATTATTATTGAATAATTAAAAGATATTGAAAAAAGTTTTCTTTTAGAAATTTTAATTAAAGAATTTTTTTAAAGAATTCGAATAGAAAATTAGGAAAAAGAAAATACTGTTTCTCCATCTTTTTTCTATTTAGAAAAATGAAGAATTATAAATAAAGAAATAAAAAATTCCACGAATTCCTTGAAGAATTCCATGAATTCATGAGTATAGAAATTTTTAATTCTTATAAAAGAATGCTTTTAATCTTTTCTAATCACATCGTATTTAATTTGAATTATTTTGTTATACATGTCTAATTTTTTTCAAGATCTTGGCTATTTTTGCTATGCTTTTCAAATTGAATAATTTTCATATTTTATTTCAATCGTAATTTTCAGCAGAATCATTTATTATAAAGTATCAAATATATTGAAAATTATTTTACCAAAAATAAATATTTAAACATAAAAATTATTTTATGTTTAATGTTCCAGGTAAAATTATTACCTAAACAGGGGACTTTGGTACCAAGAAAAGCGAAACAAGTTAATCAACCGTTTGAAACTACTTTCAGGTTACAGGTAAAAATATGAGAATACAAAAAATATATATATCGCATATATTTGTTGCGTTAGAAATAATATTTAAACTCAAAATATTCCGTAAACATTTCCTTATAAAGTGGAAACTTTAGACGTTCTAGTTTTATCACCATTTTTAATATCTATTTTTATATATATACGATAGTTTATCAAGTAACGTGCTGGAAAAATCATGATTGTGCAATTATTGTAGGTACATTTACCAAGAAATCAATTGTATGTATCGAGAGTCAGTCCCAAGATGAACTTAGGTGAGATCTTGGAAGAAGTATGTCGTGAAAAAGATCTAGATAAGAACAAATATGAACTGCGTCACCCAGGTAAATAATTTAATTTTTATGTGATTAAAAAAAAAGTCATAAAAAAGAAAAAGAAAAAAAAATAGAAGTAGAATAACAAAGATAAAATTCTCAAAGATATCATTAAAAATTCTAAAATCTTGTTTGAAACATTAATAAAAGAAGTGAAAACATTGACTCAAAACCTGTTAGAAATTAAAAAATTAAATAAACTAGCGACGAACTATATTAAGCAATTAAAATGTTGACATAAGATTTTAAGAAAAAGAAAACAGATTTATTATTTGATTCACACAACGAAGAACTATTTGATAAAATTGTGTAAACGAATGACGGATATTTGTTGGAAAATAACAATTAAAATAGATTTTTAATTAAATTGTATTATACTACTATTTTTATGTGTGTGATTAATGTGCACATTAATTTGGAATAAAATTTATAAGCAGAAATGTTAATAACTGCATACTTCAGTTAGATTTGCTCGGATCAATATGGCTTCTGAAGCCATTCGGATCACGTCTATATAAATATATGTGTACATATATACATGTATGTAACATGAAATTTCAATCCAATTTTCTTAGAAATCTATATTCCTTTTTAGATGGATAAAAATATTTTCAACAAAATGTAATAAGATATATTTTTAATTTTTTTCTTATTATAACTTATAAAGAAACTATGGAAGATATTTTTTTAATCATTGCTGATTTAACTCATAAGTTCAGAACAAGTTTTCTTCATTTCTTTATGAGAAATTTATTGTAATTTTGATTTACATAATATATATTTTATAATTTAAAAAAAAATTTATCAAAAAATTAGTTTTAAATTAATTTTATATATTTTCCAATGCCCAATATTGAAAAGTTAAAATAAATAACTTCTAATAAAATAACAGGACTAATAGATAACAAATTAATAAAAAAAAATTACAATGTTTTCTTTTAAACTTTTATTTTTATTTATTATAATAATAATTATACTATAATTTTAGTAAATAATTTAATATCACTTGAAAATGAAAATTTCATATAAATCACCGTGTAGATGAATATCGAAAATATCCTACTATGTTCGACTATAACTAGATTTACTAGTAGATGACTCGACCATCCTCTATAGCCTATTTCCAATACTATGAATACTAGTGGGATCTCCTCGATTATATATCTCACGTTGGTGCACGAGATATTTCAGTTAGCTAGTTACACCAAGCCAGTTGTGTTAAGATCGCTATCGCAAGGTTACCGGCCGGCTCTTCCACTTGTTACTCCTAGTCGTTAAGCGTGCGTACGCATTGCTCTTTGGGTGCTTGTCCTCGCAGAAACCGATGTTTCCTTACACTTGTTACCGATCCCTTGGATCTATAATAATCTCTTTTTGCGCTTTTAAACCGTACCTCAATTGGAATTCACTTTTTGGGGAGATTGATTCTTATATCTAAAGGATTTTGATCCATTTTGGAGAATAGTTGATCTGTATTCTTATTGTGAGGTACTGTATTTATTCTATTTTTCAATATAGATTTCTTTATTAAACGAAGATTCCAATTTGATTTGAACTTCAATAAAATTAAACAAAGGTATTTTCTTTAAGGAAAGTTTGATTTAATGAAAAGTTTTATTTTAATAAAAATAAATTAATCAAAATATCTTCTTTTCTCTAAATGAAGTTTAAATTATATTAAAGATTATTATTTATTAAAAAAAGTTTATATTCACATAGAAATAATCTTAAAATTTAGAATTTTAAAAAAAATTAAAATATTAAAAATTGATATTCTTTTACAGCAAGCTTGGAAACATTGGACTTATCATTGTCACTGCAGGATTACCACTTACAGGAAGTTACCCTGTATGCTAGACAAGGCAGGACACTAGGCTCAGCTCTTAGCACTCAGGATATAATGGCTCTTCAAAGACAAGAAGAGCGACGTAGGCAGCAGGCAAAACAAGGTGTCTTTGGATTTGTATTCAAAAAATCCAAAGAAGGTTCCTTAAGTACAGATAGTCTTGGTGAACGTAGTGCGTCACCAGCAAGAAGTGACGAAACTGGAAGAAGTACGAGTCCTCTACAAGCACCTACTAGACCTCAAAGAAAACGGAGACCAGCTCCAAAGCCGCCTATTCAAGCTCAAGCAGATATTAAAAACGTTAGTAATTTTTCTACAATATATATATATATATATATACTAATATAGTAATTTTTCTTTATTACTATAGATATAGTTTTTATTACATGTGTATATTATAAGTATTATATGTATAATTTTTATTTATTTATATATACTATAAAGTTCAAAAAATTTTATTAATAAATGTATTAAAAACTGGCATTTTTTGACATAAATAATGTTAATTGTTTTAGGATATTGAAGAAAATTCTGGAGATTCTAGCAAAGATAAAGTGATGATTAGCCACAGTCGAAATAGCAGCGATAGCTCTGGTTATCATGAAGCTTCTGTGTTAAGTGATAATCCAGATTCCGCGGGAAGACTTCCAGAAACATTGCCCAGAAGGAACAAAGTTCCTTTTGAAATGTCCCGGAAATTAGCTCAAACGTCACAGTCCAGTAAAAGCCTGAATAATTTGGCTTCTGTACCTGGTACACTTAGTCATGGCATTAGCAATACTTCATTGAATTCTACAGGTGTAAATTTTTCTTATATTATTTTAGGAATGAATAATCTCTTTTTTTATAATCATTCTAGTAAATTAAAAATTTTTTTTAAATTTTGATTCTAAAAATATATTTTATAGAAAAATATAATTTAAAATAATCTCTCAAGTAAAAATATTTCATTCAAATTAAAATAATTGTTTTTTTTCATTTATTAAAATATATATTAAATTTTATTTTTATTTATTTTTATCTTTTTTTATTTTAACTTTTATAATGAATAGAATTTTTTTTGAACTTTTATATAGGATTACGAAAAAAAAGAGTTGCACCTCCTCCGCCAGTAACTAGACCTTTATCGTCAGCGATTTCTACTCAAGCATTAGAACGTATAGTTGACTCTGAAGAATCCTTAACATCAGATATGGATCCTTCTAAACCTCCTTCTGACATCGGTATTCCATCTAAAGCAAATTCAGATATAGAAGAACGTCCAAAAGCCAACTCAGATATTGGAATAACAACTGTTAGCTCAATATTGTCTTCGAGTATTGATTTTATAAAATCTGATACTACAAAAGTGGAATTAGAATCAAAGAGCGGCAAATCTGATCTTGAATCGTGTCATAGATCTGGTTCTATAAATGTTAAGTTACCCAGCACGGAGTCAAAATACCCTGCACCAATAGAAGATGCTCCTCTAGATGCTAGAGTACTGCGAAAGAGAGGTAAGCTAGTGCATAGCTGCGATAATATAGACAACAATCTTCCTTCCTATAGTTTTATGCCTATGAACAGTTTTGAAACTGTAGGAGAAAGAAGTAATTTTATAAAGAAACATACTAATCTTTTTGATTTAGAAAAAATTAAATTACAATCAAAAATTCAAGATTATAATGCAGATCAAAGGATTAAAATTTCTGATGATCTCAATTATTCTTTTGAAAATTGGTCAATCAAACCCAAAGTTAACTTTTTAAAATCAAAAAATAATCATTACAAATCACAATCCAAATTAGAAAAGTCACAGAGTTTTGCTTGTTCCAATATTGTAAACTCTAAAGCTAGACAATTAACCAAAAAAGTATACAGTTATTCAGGTAGTAAGGACATTTTGAATCAAAATTCGTTTAAATCCCAGAATAGATTAATTAAAACGCAAACTTTAGTTAACTTAGACAATATAGAAAAGAATATTGAAAATATATCTGAGTCTGGTGTTTTGGAAAATAAATTCAATTTCAGACTGAATAAGAATAATTGTATTTATAATGAAAAATGTCAATCTAAAGAATTGAAGCATAGTTTGAGTTTTCAAATCGGTTATAAATTACGAGAGACGAAAATAATAAATAATTTTGAAAAACCAAAATTATCGAATTCCAGAAGTTTTTGTACTCGAAAAAATGTTTTTGAATTAATGGACAATAAACAGCCAAGATTGGGAAATGTTAGTACGACAAAATGTTACAATGATTCAATTTCCTCTAGTTTTGATACAGATATATTCGAAAATTCAATAATAGATAATCACAAATCCAATCTTTCACCACCTCCATTGAGTAATTTACAGATATTTGCAATTTCTACAAAACCATTAGATATTTCAGTAACAAATATAGATGTTCCTAATAATATTGATAAATTGCCCTCTTTGCCTATTATTCATCATAATGAATGTAATTTAGAATCTGAGAAAAAGCTGAGTATCTTGGAACCACCTCCACCAGGTTTAGTCAGTCGAGAAGAGTCCACTGAAAATTGGAATAGATTTTTGGTTCAATTGAATTCAATATTAGAAAGTAGAGTTGGAGAATTTGTTTAAATGCTGTTTTATTATTAAATCAATATTTATTTTAGTGAAAAATTTTTCTTTCTAGCTTGGAAATTTTCATATTAATTTTTTATAATTTCTAATTAATATTTTTTAAAATAGATTGCAAAAATAAATTGATGACTATGATGATACTATGATACTATAATATATCCAAATTATTATTTATTTTATTCTATTTTTATTACTATGTAAGATTATATAAATTTAATTAATTAAATTTTTATATAATAATATAAAATATTAATTATATAATAATATAGTATATATATTACTGTTCAAAAAACATTTAATTTTGCATGCTTAGAACACTTTTGCATTTTGTTTTTCAATGCACATAAATTTTCTTTCTTAAAAATGATTTGTATTTATCTGCTTGCTAACTAGATTCATTGGTGATGGCCTCTTTTTTTTTCTTTCCTTCTGAGTATAGTTGCAGTATCTGTTCCACATCCTAAGCCTAGAAATACCACTACAATATGGCCCGAGGTTGCAAAACGCAAGTTAATATCACCTTCCCCATTGAGTAGAACCCTCAGCTCAAATTCTAATAATAATAATATAGACTACTTATCAAATGATTCTGCACAATCCAACATTGAAAGTTTAACTGACGCGAATTCGTATGTCACTGATGCAAAGAATTATACTGACAGCGATGGATCTAGCAAAAAAAATTCTGTAGGATGTGAAGAGAAATTGGAAGTCTCTTGTAATTACTTTACTAATGAAAAAAAAGTATTCATGACACCTGCTGGCGAAAGTGAAGCAAATTTCGATTATAATTCAGAAATTTTGCAAAAATATGATTTTAAATCTACAAATATAAAAAATGATGATGATGATGATGATAATAATGATAATAGAACTGATCATAAACAAAAATTGAATATAAATATAAATAAAGAAAATATAGAAAATTCTTTAAATAGAGATTCTATATTGACAAGCAGTGATTTAATGTCAATTAAGAGTACTTCTGGTCAAGAGAAAAAACTCTGTGCTGTAATTTCTACAATGCCAAAATGCAATCATTTGAATAAATTATATATCAATGATATGATTACACAAACTAAAGAAGGGGAATATTTAAAAGATCCAAAAAAAGCCAAACTACCTCGGACAGCATCAAAGTCAAATGATTTTGAAGTAAATTCATTGGAAAAGCAAAAAAGACATTTAACATCTCATGCAGAGGATATTACATTTGCTTTGAATCTGAATGTGACATCTATTCTGCTGCCTGATCAATCGAGAGAAGTCGACAAAAATTTTGCACAATTACCGAAGACGAAGAAAAATACTGATTCCAAAGATGTGGATGAAGAAAAATCCTGTATAACAGTGGGTTCATCAGGTGCATGTTGCATATCACTAATATTTATATGGGAATAATCATTTAATTTTCACTTGCATAAGCTATTGTATTTAAGCTATTGTCTATGCTTGAATCATTTTAAATGTAATAAAAAAAATGAAATTTAATCTTCAGATAACGATGACTGGATCAAATCTGATCTAAATATATAGCATTGTCTGCTTAATAATTTTTTTTTTTTTTTTTTGATAAGTCTTATCTATTCTCATCAATTTTAAATGAATTTTCTTTGTATTTCATTCGCTTTTACATACGATAAAATTTTGAAAAAATCAGCATGAATTGACTGTAAAACGCCAGAAAATAATCCGATCATCGTAATCCGAAGATAAATGATGGTTTTAGAAAATAAAAATATTAGAAATAATTTGAAGCAATTAACTCCTAATATGTAAATATGTTTAATACAATTAATAGTTTGAAGAATTGTTTGATATCTTAGGAAAAAAGGTGATGGAATTTAAAAAATGGAATTTAAAAATTTAAAATAATAATTAAATTTTCATAAAATTCTTAGTTTGTGGTTTCATAATTGGTTTGTTTTAACTATTTTTTAAATTTTAAATTTCTTTTTTTTTTTTAAGCAATTTCATATAACATAAACATTTATCTTATTTATTAAAATATTAAATTACAGATATAGATCTCTCAGAGACTGATGTCCTGCTCCAAAAAGTATTTGATACTTTATCCAATTCTGTTTCATCATCCGATGAAATAGTTGCTCCAGCAAAAACTAAATTAAAGTCAAAGGATATTTCCAAAGAAACAGAACAGAAAAATAAAAAGAATGCTGAATATCCTAATGATTTAAATATGAATACCAGTCCAAATTTAACTATAAATTCACAACAGGATACGTCAGATTATGTATCAACACTTGAAGAAGATTTATCCATCGTTGAATGGGAGTATCAACTTCCAGCTCCTCCAAGTGCCTTTAGAGACAATGCATCTCCAATTTTTGATAATTTTGAAGCAATCACTCCTATATCCGAGTCTTTAATAGATACAAAAACAGAAGAAACAATTCAAACTTCAAAAAACAAAAATCTAAAAAACATTATAGGAAAAAAAGAAAGACAAAAAAACAAGGAACAATTATTGGAAAATGAAGTTAAGAAGCCAAATTCACAAGAAAAATCAAATAAAGAACAAAAATCAGAGTCAAATATTAAAAAAGAAGTGATTTATGAATTAAAAAATAAGATAGGTATTTTACCCCAATCTGTAAATGATGTAGACTCTAAAAAGATATCAAATTCTTCAACTTCCAAAATTGCTCCTATAGATATCACTCTATCAAATTTTACTATTACAACATACAGTAAACAGAAGAATTTGAATATATTCGAAGAAATAGAACAGTTTAGACAAGAAAATTCTGATGATAAATTTATTAGATCTTTTGCAACTTTATCTAGAAATAGGAGTAATCTGGATGAGAATGAAAATAAAAACTCGAAAGAATTCAATATAGGGACTTTACAAGGAAAAAAAAAAGTAGTTACAGGAGATGATAAATTGAATAATATTAAAAAGCTGGAACCAAAGATACAAATGGAATCCTTGCAGAGGTGGCAGTATGGCAACGAAAAAAGCAATATTCAGCGGTCCAAAAGTTATATATCTATATGTGATAAACCTAATTTTCAAGGAAATATGTATGAAGACAAAAATATTAAAAATGTTAAACATACGGAAATGGATGATGCCGGAATGAAAAAGGCAATGAGCATTAATAATTTAAACATAACTATGCCTAAAAATAATGAAAAATTTTCGCAATGGCGGGATAATATTTTAAAGCGGCAAGAAAATCCTACCAAAGAAAAAGAATTACAGTCTTTACAGGTAATTAATTTTTTGCTTAAACATTTTTTTTTTTTTGTTATTTTTGTGACCATAATAAATGATATTTTTTAGGTGCTGAAAAGCATTTTGCCGCAGTTGAAAAATGCTCAACAGGCGGAGGAAAATGTGTCCAAAGATTCGAATAATACAATATTATTTGAAGAAAAAAGGTAAATTTTAAATCTCTCATAGTATAAATTTTTTAAAATCTAAATAATAATTTTTTAATTTGTTTAAGGACCGAGATCATGTCTAACGAATATTCGAAAGAATCGAATGTTGTTCCGACTGAATCTCAGTCAGCACCAAGTAGTAAAAAAATAGAATCAGAAACGAATTCAAAAATGAATGCAAAACGCTATATATATTCAGGACCTCCTACAATCAATTTAGGTAGTTGGTCTGAACGGCCGAGTGCCAATGTTCAGATAAAAATGGATTTAGATTACAAATTTGGAACGCAACAAGCCAATAGCAAAACAATTGTTAATGTAAATAATATTAAAGATGAGATAGAAACTTCCTCTAATAGTGAAACTTTTAAAATGCAAAAAAATAAATTTGAGATTACAACTTCAGATAAAAATAAACCGAATGATTTAGTCAAAAAATTGATTACTCATACAACAGCTTCAGGCTTTAAAAAATCAATGCCGAATAATATTATTGACACAAACTCAAAAGTTATTAATGATAAACCAATTGTAACTGGAGTAGAATTAAAAAAGAGTTCTCCAGAGAATAAACAAGATAACAATGTTATAGATACCACTCCAGTGAATTTTAAAGAATTAACGAAAGCATTTGGTCAAGATGTTTGTCTTAAATCGAAGCCAAAACAATCTAATATAATTCAACGGTCGGAATTTCAACAAAATAATTGCAGCATGCAAAATGGGCATAATCTTAATCAATGTTTAACAAATGTCTACCAAAGTAGTTTAAAACCTAAAAGTTTTACATCAATTGCAGTCAATCCAACACAAAATCAAAATAATTTGATTTTCAGAAATGGCATAAACTTGAAAGGAAATCAACTAATGCCTGTCGTAAAAGGATTTAAATTTTCAAATTTAAAATCGGAAGAAGATCAAGATCAAAAAATACAAGTCCATGTGATAAAAAAAGATACAAAGATAGGAATAAAGAGAGATGATATTAAAGAATTTTCCAAGGAATCATCAAATGATATTCCGAGATCTCCTACAATGCCGGTGATAACAGGTGTAACTTTGAAAAGCGCGAGACCGAAATCCATGCCCGTTCAAATAGATCAGCGAGACATTTTATTAGAATCGATTCGAAATTTTGGTGGTCGCGAAAATTTAAAGAGTGTAAGTATATAATTATGCGAATAATAATTAGTATTGTAATAATAGAAAATGTTTATTTCGAATTCAATTTTTTTCATAAAAATGAATTAAAAAATTCAAAATTCTTGTTATTTTTATATTTGCTTAATTTAAAAATTTATAATTGCAGGCAACGGAAAGATGTTAACTTTCAGAAGTTAAAAAATGATCCTATCTGAGGATAATATCCGAGAAGAACTGGCATTCTTAAAAAGATATTTTGGTGCTTTATGTCATATAGTCTGAGTGATAAAGAAAGAAGGTTGGCAATTATCAAAAAAAGAGGACAAGAATCATATATATATATATATATTTTTTGATCACGATTGAATGATCATTTATTTTTCTTTCTTATTTTTATTCTTCTTCTCGATTATCCAACCTATAATTTCTTCGAAATCATTCTATTAATAATTCGTTTGACTTATGTAAAAACCGACTCGTTACATGTTATTCGTTCACATGTAAATATCGCGTGTAAAAAATCGGAACAATCAAAAAGAAGAATTGTCAATAAAAAAAATCGATAATGTAAATATCGTTTACGCATTGAGGCGATAGGAAGAATATTTTCGTGTCCAAATAGTCAACGGACCTATTTAGGTTTGTTTTCGAAACATTGTTGCTCATTGTATGACGCAGTCTACGCAATTTTTGTTAAGTTTTTTTTTCTTTTATTAGTTCGATCAGCCATTCAGTCCTAATCTAAATAGAAAATGAATCGGAAATAGATCAGGTCTGAATGATTGAGTCAATGTTGACTAACACTTCCTATTTACGATTAACATTAAGTTTCTATCACTGGGACCAAAGGTGACATCTTTTATTTTACATATCGTACAACGAATTTAGATACAGTTAGGATATATTATGTATAATTATGAAAGATAATTTTTTTTTGTTTTGAGAAGGAGAAAAAAATCTGGTCAGTTATATAAGTTGAAAATAATTATAATTATGATGATATATTTCGAATGTGTGTTCACAGAATTAAAGAAATCGTTGTTTATCTCGTGTTTACATAAAACAATGAAGAATTATTAAATAATTTTAATTTTTTTTGCACTTGCAACATTTATTGTTACTAAGAAAAAAAAAAATTTCATTAAACATATTTTTGCAATTCATAATGATATTAATTTCAACAATTATATGAAAAAATTATTTTGTTAATATAATATTAATAATAGTCCAGAAGAGTCAACAAAAAAAATACGATTACTTATTAATATTTAAATTTGAGATATATATTTATTTTATGAATTATGATCTTTAAAAAGAAATATTTTTATGGCAAGTGGTAATCATCAAGGGTGTATTCTATACTGTAAATAGCATACGATGTGTTAATATTGTATTTAATATTATTATTTTTGCGTAAAAATATATTATGGCGACCTTTATTTATATATGTTGTTATTTAAATTCCATTAAAAATTTAAAGAAATCGTTGGTTTTTATTTAAATAATAATTGCTTTAGAAATAATTTTAAAGAAGATAACATATATAATCATCAATTAAAATGATGAATATACTTTTCTTTTTTGAATATTTTTATTTGCAAATAAAATATAAGTTATTGTTATACATAAAAAATTAAAATTACACAATTCACTTTTTTTCTAATAATTTTTCATATTTGTATAAAAATAGCACTTATTATATTGTAGAACATAAATCTAACAGTTAGTATAAAATTTTGAAAAATAATGTTTGGTAATTTTTGTTCAATTTAAATTTAAATCTTATATATATATAAAATATATAATATATTGTTTAATATCTAAAAATAGTTTTAATAAAACGAATAAATTTATTAATTAATATATATATATATATATATATATATATATACTTAATATTGCCACTAAGGGAAGATATGTATTACTATTAAAGAATCACAGACTCCAAAAATATGTTAGAATGGTAACAAGTACCATTTTTAAACTTTTATAATTGCATTAACAATAATTATAGTTTGTAACTTTCATTCTAATAAGATATTGTTATATTCATAAAATATAATTATAATATATAATATTAATATTAATCATTAGGTATAGGAGTATTACAATTTCCATGCCATAATTTTGTTTCTGAATCACATTTTGAATAATTCTCAAATACATCCGCATATCCACGGTCTTTCCACCATGTACATAATTGTCTATTCCATCCACAATCAATAGTGTGAATTAATTCGGGTTTTTCCATGCCTAAAAGAGTATAAAAATCTTGATCTCCTAAATGACCCTAAAAACAAGTTGAAAATACAACAGTTTTGTAATATATATTTATAATTGATATTATCATAGTATATAGATCAAATATAGGTTATATTTATTATATAAAAAAATCCATTACCTTGAAATGATATTTTGAAGTCATTGTATTTACACTTTCTTTTTTTACAATTTTATCGTAAACTGTAGAATTTCGTAATTTATCAAGATTAAAAAGTACCATTCCACTATTATAACCAGGATAACCACCTGAACTAGCAGGTTCTCCAAATAATGTATTAGGATGTTTATTACGATATAGATATAAAACATGTCTGTAAACTGGAGTGAGTTCTGGAGACAGACCAAATAATGCTTGATTTCCAAAAGTATTAAATTCTTCAAAAAGTTCCTTGATATCTTTACGAAACTTAGTATCAGCATCAAACATTGCTGCAACATTTTGTTCAATTGGAGCTATGCGATGTAGACCGAGAGATAGGAAAAATAATGCATCTGAATAATAAGTTCCTGGTTTGCTGCTAAAGTGTGGAGACATAACAGACACTATGTCTTCCAATTGTAATGCCAGCTCATGTACATCATAATATTGTATCTAAAATAATATAATAATAAAATAAATTAAATTTTGAAAAATTCAAAAATTCAAAATCTTCTAAATAAAATCATTTTTACTTTCATAAATTTTCCAGTAGATGAGAGAATATTTCCCAAAACTTTCTCAGCAATATTTTTGCTATCATTATCAGTCATAACATGAAATGCAATATCAACAGAAGATAATTCCAATAAGGATTCTGCAAAAATCTTAAATTTTCGTTTCATCGGAGAGTTACTAGCAACTTTTGTAAATATACACCAGACATTATAATAAATCTTTTTATTTGACAATAACATTGACGTGGTAATCGTATCATCAGTAGAACTTCTCGACTCAATAGTCGATGCATTTTCTTGTTCACCGTGCAATGTCCAATGTATACCATTTGATGTTTGATAACAATAGAATAAAACAAGAATTATAGCAAGAAGCGTCAAATTGATGAGCACCTTGCGTAACAAAAGCATTTAATTATCCAATCATGTTCAAGTTTTCTTCGTACACGAAGTAGCGATTTTCAAGAAGAAAATATATTAAAATATTTGATGGAACATTGATTCTTCAATATTGTATGGTTATGTTATTGAAGTTTTCTAAAATCAATTAAATGATTATCACTATTGAACGCATAATTAAATTAAGTTATATAATTATTATTTATAAAATTGTTATTATTGATTATCTATATACACTATAGAAATCACAAATTATTTAATAAAAATAAATACTGAATTGGGATCGAAAACAAAAACAATGCAATGTTGATGTAGCTAATTTAGTATTTGCACAAAAGATATACCATCATGAAATTTATAGTTTATGATTTATTATGATTTATTTTGAATCCTTTAAAAATCCAAAATAAATATGTACTATAAAATTTTAATTGATTTATTAAAGTATTATATAATATTTTAAATAATATTCAAAAAATAAAATTTTTATTAAAATATAAAAAATTGATTGAAAGATTAAAATTTAAAAATTCCCGCTGTTATAAAATTGTAAATAATAGTTCCAATAGTGATTACTAGATGGTACTGTTGACACAAATAATACTTATAAGTTATATATATATATAGAAATAATTAGTGTTTCATGTTCAATAGAAATATTCAAAATATTTTACCAAATATTTTAATGTTAAAATATTAATTAAGATCTATTAATTTATTTCTTAAAGAGTTTTTAGAAATATAAATATTATATTAAAAGTTTCGTAATTTTCAATAAATAGAAAAATAATAAAAATAAAGATTTTAATATTTTTTTTAATATAATCTATAATCTAAAGTCTCATCTCTCACAAGCACGTTTAATTCTAAAATTTAATATTTCCAGGAAGATAATTGTTGAAAAAGAAAAAAAAACTTTGCGGAAATTTATAAAAAGTTTGAAAAAATTTATTATTGACAATGGGATGAATGAATAGAAAGCGGAAAATTTTCAAGGACGAGCTTTAACGAACTCGTATTTTTTTATCCGTATTGTTTTCCATGTTGAAATTTAGACCAACAACCTACCAGTCCTGTGCAGAAAACCTCTCGCAGTATTGATTATTGTAGGAGGAAAAGCTACATTGAGGGATGGTCGATGAACACGTGGTATGAATCGAATTCTCAAGTGAGAATTTCTATTTTTCATATAATGAAAGAATTAATAAAAAATAAATGAAATTAGAAATAACTACAATCATATATCCATATTACTTAAAATTAAATAAAATTATTGTAATACAATTTTTCAAATGGAAAATATTGTGTTTTTAATGAAATGTTTTGACTAATGATCCAATTTTTATCAAATATGTAAATAAGGTTTTTTATAATCTTAAAATTATGTACATATTGACAAATATGATTTTAAAATTTGGTCTTTATACATCTATTTTTGATATCTCTTCTAATTTCTTAAATTTAGATTCAATATATATTTATTATATATGAAATATAAAATAAGTATAACAAAATAATTGAAAGCCAAATATTTAGATAAGAAAAATACTATATATTGATCCATTCAAAGATATTAAAAATTAATAATATGAGTTTAAAAATATTTCTAATAATCATGATTAAATATATCATTTTTTTGTTTGAACTTTAATTAATTTATTTAATTACTTACAAAATAATTTAAGATATAAAAATAAAAAATTTTATTTTCAAAAGGTAAAAAATATATGAAGAAAGAGACGTATAAATTTATCCAACTGTTCTCCATTTTGGATCCTTCTCCAAATTCAGAATACAGTTTATATATAGTTAGACAATGATGGGAAAACGTTATCGAAGGAAGCGGTTGGTCGAAGGGTGGGCTACGAAGGAGAGGAATGAAGGGAGAGACGAGAAGAACGCAATCAGAGGGGTTGATAATACGAGCAAGCCGATAGAAACCGACCCAAGAGCAGCGTAATGGTGTTGGTATATAAGGCACGAGCAGCGAACGTCTGCTTCTGACAGCCCATTACCACTGTACAAACGTGAGCACAGAGCTTTGGGAGGATGGCGAAGCTTCATCTCCCTCCCAACATTTCGACCCGTCTCTTTCTGCGTCTGTTTCTCTCCTCCATTCTCATAACTCCCTTCCTCCTCTTGTATAACTTGTTCGTCCCGTACAAGATATTGGAAACCACCTTGAACTAGTAGAACTTCTGCTATGATTTCGTCAAACACGGAAATCACGATCTTTTGCAGGAAAAGATTTTATTTTAAATTGTTTATGAATTTTTGATTGAAAGAGTGCCTATTGAGATTTAAATTAAAGGTTATTTTTAAGATTTTTAAAATTTTTTCCAATTATCAAATATAAAATTAATTTTTGAAAAACTTACTAATCTTTTTAAAAAGGTTAAGAAAAATCAAATAAGTTAAAAATTAAAATTTATTATTCTATAATATGATATTTCTTCTTTAATATTTATTTTCCATTCAATATTTTTTAAAATTTCAAAAACTAAAGAAAATATAAGAATAATTCTTGGAAAAATTTTATAATATTTTTTTTTATATTTTTCTTTCTTTTTCTATTAAACATTCAAATATTCTTAATAAAATATTTATATTTCTTAATAAAAAGTTATTTCTAAAGATTTGCATAATCAATTAAATTAGGTATTAATATTATATTAAA
Organism: Apis laboriosa; assembly: GCF_014066325.1. NCBI lineage: Eukaryota > Metazoa > Arthropoda > Insecta > Hymenoptera > Apidae > Apis > Apis laboriosa. Next base: position 361,381 of record NW_025222134.1, read on the forward strand.
CTTAAATTTCTTTAATTTTTTTTTAGAATTTGAAGAAGTTATATCATATAATATCAATTGTCTTTTTAATTCTTAAAAAATAAACAGGTAAATCTTTATTTTATAAGAGATGAATACATGTAAGAAAGAAAATATTTGTACAGAATCAATTTCCTCGTGTATCTCCATGGTACATAAGAGCGGGTGACTGGTGGTTTTTCGAGAGTGGCGTCCGGGCCACGCCTGTCGGCTAAGCCACGCCCGTTCATGAACCTACCCCCGGTGGCTGTCTCGAGGGCCGAAGGGCTAATAATTCACGTCACGAGCATACCCCACCATAAAGAGTCAGTCACAGCCGCTGCGTGTCGTATATTCCGTATCAACGTGCCGTATGAACATTATCCGGCACCAGTTACTGTTAATTACTGATCATCTTCCGTAATTAATTGCCTCTTCGATCGATGAGATCTTTCTATAACCAGCGTTTTACCTATTTTATTTACTTTATTAATTTTGTGTTTACATTACTATACAGTTTACATTACTATAAATGTGCAAATCATTTTTGCTAGGTTAGGTTATAAAAAATCGAAAACATTAAATACATAGAAAATTCTTTAATTCTACTTAATGAATTTTGAAAGTATTATTCTTTATAATAATAAAAATTAGAGAGAAAATTTTGAGAATTTTATTTTTAATTTTTTTTATATTATTTATTTATAATTTTAATATATTATGTATTATATATTGTATATTGTATGTTTATAGATTATTCAGATATTTGAAGATTCATAAAGTGGTTAAAAGAAATTGACATTGAGATAAAGAGAATTTTTAATGCATTAATAATAATAGATTTAAAAGATTTTAAAAATGGAATTGAAAAAAATTATGAAATCATAGATGTCAAAATTTATAGAAGTTTTCCAAGTTTAGAGAAATGATTCAGAATATTGGTAAGTATTAAATAAAAAGATTATTTATTATATTTTAATAAATTTGGAAAGCTTTATACTTGATGACAATGTAATTAGAAATTGAGAGATAGAGAAATAAAAAAATGTTAAGATTTATATATTTATTATAATATTTATAAGATAAATTTTTAGATTAATTACTCTCATTGATTTTGATGGTTTTGATATTTTAACATCAATCCATAACAAATTTGAACATTTCACGAATATTTCGAATCCACGGAATGCAAAAATAAAATAAAAAAAAGTATTCTTAAGCAATCGAAATTATATAATGATAATGATGTACTTCATACTGAATATCTCTTACTTAATATCTATTGTTATAACATCATTTTTGTAATTTTAATCGTGCTATTTTTCTATTCCGCAAATTTAAAAGAGAATCTAATATTTTCGTGAAGTAAAAGTTATTTAAAATGTCGATTTTTATATTCTATTACTTAAAAATTATAAATAATTTTTAAATAAATGAGAGAGAGGTTAATGTACAAATTCAACATATATTATTTATATTTTCCGATTTAAAGATTCAGTAATAAGAAATATTTATTTAAATGAAAATTTGAAATTGTGAATGAGAAAACATAATTAGAATAGTAAAAATAACAAAAAATAAATAGATAAAAATTATTGAGAAATTATTATTCAGATAATAGTAAAAATGATATCATGATATCAATGATAAATGTTATTAGATTAAATTTCCATTTTCAGCAAATATATCCGGAATCAACATTTAATTTTATTTTAATTTTGGAAATCGATAATCATCTTTTGTCATTTATTATCTCATTACGGAACAAGATAGAAATGATACTGCCTGGAGAGAGGTAATTAACTGATCTGACAATTATGTAACATATTGACTCATTCAATACATTCGAATCTGTTCCATTGTTATTTGATAATCAATCATTTTCATTTTGATAGTCATCATTTTCATGATTGTTTTCGATATGATGAATTTAATATCTAAATTTACTTCAAATTTCTGCAATTTTTATGAAAAGATTTTAAAGCATTTATTGGAAAAAAATTAAAATATAAATTTTTAATCTAAAATAACATTATGACTATGAACATAGTTATAAAAATCATTTTAAAGGAATTTTATATAAGTTTTTTAACCAATTATGTTTAATATATTTTATTTTTGTATTATTTTATACAGATATATATTATTATTACAATGTTATAATTTATTCATATTGTATACTAACTCTAATATTAATATGTTGTATACTAACTCTAATATTAATGTTGTATTAATATAAAATACACAATTATTATTTATAATATTATTAATTTTTAAAAGGTCATTATAAAAAAATAAATTATAAAAAATTAATAAAAAAAATTAGCTTAATCTAATCTAGTTAATTGAAAATTATAATATTTTTTAATAAAAATTATTAATTATGAATAAAATAACTAAGATTATTAACTACAAATAAAATTATAAAAGCTACCTTAAAATCCAAACAGTTCAACAATTTTAAAATTAAATAATTAGTTTTTAAATTTTCAATTTTATTATCATTCCAGGAGACATATTACTATTGATTTTAAAAAATGAAACTAAAATTCTCAAGTGCTCCAATGAAACAAAATAAATCCAGTGAAAATCGGTCACAGGATGTGAACCCACTGAAAGAAATCGACTTTGTCGTCGGTGGTCGACGATGTGCCCCTAAAATTAGCCACAGTGACATATTGAAGAGTACGGGCAGGCGGGTTACAGTGCCCCATAGGCTGCTTCCCTCATCTGATATTAGGCACAAAAGCAGTGCCCTGGGAAAATCAACTGACGCGTAACTAAACGGTGTATCATTAATTCCGACATGTATGTTTATATTGACAGTGTTAAGCAAAATTGCACGGCCAATTTTCCATGACGATCTCACCAACACTATAGTTTTTTCTTTAAACTCTTTTTTTTTTTTCATTTTTCAATCATGAAGCAGAGAGAGTTCCTTAAAATTACTGTTTAGAAGATATTAAATATATTTAAGAATTCTAATTCTAAGTAAGTTTTTTAAAAATAATAATTAAAATAGATAGATAGATAGATAGATAGAATAGTCTAAATTATAAAATGAATTTGAATATATAAAGTTAGTAATTATTCCAATTAATTCAATTATAAAAAAAATATCAAGATTAATAAAAGATTAATAATAAGCTTGATAATGGAAAAAGAACTTCTTTTACTTTCTATATTTCTTTCATTTTCTTAGGTTTTGTTTTATTATTTTTTTATCAAACGAAATTCATGTGCCATTAATTCTTTTTTCCCTTACGCAGTCAAGTTAAATCGAATATCCATTTCTGTTCATTTTTTCTTGACACCATCTTTCATATTCTGTCTTCGCTAACACCCGAGTGTGTCTTTTCCTTTTTTTGCTTTTCACACTCTGTCGTGACGAACGGATACCTTTCGTGCCAATCAATGGTCCTCCATCGCCGAAGGTGAACGCCGATAACTGGTGCAGGAAAATTGACGTTTTCGCTCGGTAGCTTTAACGCGTGCGAACAATTGCACGAAGCATTGAATTTTCAGTGAAGGAAGCAACGACAGAGTTTCGATATTGTGGGATTACAATTCAATTTCTTGTGGTTTAATTTTAAGAACGTAGATAGCTATATTTAATAATATTCAATATTGAGAACCAAAAAGATTGTGAATTAAGATTGATATATAATTCTTAAATGATATAGATAATTAAATAATTAATCATTATTTAGATTAGATTTGAATTTGGTTGGTGAATAAAAAAATTAAAAATACTCTAAAATTAAATAATTTGATTGAAATTTTTGCAGTAACGGTCAAGAATATCTAAGTTAAACTTAGATTGTGAATGAAAAATAAAGAAAATTAGTAGTTAACGGAAATATAATAATATAATGTTATCTATCTATAACAGATTACAGAATTAAAATATATAAATTTTTATCAAAACTCAGTGATGAAAAAGAAAGATAGAAACGAGTCGAAATGTATTAACCATTTAATTTTTTTTGTATCTTTGATCCTCCCAATGGAGGATAGTTAAAGAACCGCACGCTTCATTGTGCTTTAGACCGTTTCTACGGTGGTTCTTGGTTGGAGCAAACAGGCTTTGGGTCACCAAGCCTATTTGGTACACGTGTCCTAACACGTTGAATCTCTACGATCCTCCCTCCGTTTGGGACGAAGTAGAGACCGAACCCGTGACAAAAGGTCGGCACGCTTCAGCACGTGACTGCCAATGGAACGACTTCGGGGCACTAGAAAGTGGCAGCCAACAAGGAAGACAAGGAAATATAGGTATTCTCACTTCACTGTATTTTTTGTTTTTTTTTTATTTTCTTTTTCCTGTATTTCTTCATTAGATTAATTTGTTAGAATAAAAACAGATTTGAATTTTTTTAATTTGGATAAGTTGGTATACCTGTGGTATTGTAAGATAGTCATCAAAGAGGTTAGGAAATTTTGTTGATATTAAATGATATATGAAATTAAAATTACAAATTAAAATTTTGTATTCTTAGATACTATTTAGATTATAATTTAATTATAAGCATAATATAATAGATTAATACATAGTATAATAATAATACATAGTATAATAAATCTATGGATAATATACAAATTTTTTTCTTTTTTTATTATTATAATATTATTTTACTTTTTATTAATATTTTTTCTATTATTTCTTTTCTTTTATCATCTCATATTTTTCTAATCTCTTCTTTTATCTTTTCTAGTCATTTTTCTTCTTTCTCTTCGCAATTGTCCTCGTATATTTCTGAGTTCTCTTTGTTCAAAGCTTCTTTTCTCTTTCCACCCTGCTCTCTTTTCAACATCAGACCGTCGATAGGCCGCAATTCAGTGTCGCGTCGTTGCACACAGTTTGTGGCAGTGGACGTCAATTGCATTGCTCCGCATATTTCATTCTAGGCTGGTTCGGCGACTTGTCACCATTTCAAAAGATTTTAATAATTTTCAAAAGAAAAACTATTAAGTGTATCTTGGGAATTGATTAAAAAAATGTATGCAAATCAGTTACATTATGAAAATAATTGATATTTTTTTTTATAATAAAAATCAAAATTAAATATAATTTTTTATTTTACATGGAATTAATTTTGAATAATGCTAATAAAATATACAAAAGAACTAAAAAATTATTCAAAAAAATTATAGACTTAAGAAACATAATATTGGAGAAAAGATTCAATTTTTTAAATATTAATATTCTTTTGCTTCTTTATATGAAAATCATGCATGAATTAATATTAAATATAAACACTTCATTTCGTCGAGTCATATTTAACGTTGAACTTTTCATCAAAAGTTTTATTCTATTTTATTTTAAAAATATCTTTTATTTTGAATAGATATAAAAATTAAAATATGTTTCTTATAGACGCAAATTTGTTTTTAAATTTCGGATTTTTCATTATCAAAATATAATAATCAAAATAATGTTTAATAATTATTAATTATAATAATATCTAATTATTAATCTAATTATTAATAATATCTAAATATAAATGAAAAATAAAAATATAAATTAATCAGTAATTAAATATTAAAATTTTATTTATAAATCTTGTAATTATAAATTTATATTAAATTTTATATTATTAAATTTAATATTATTAAATTTACATTCATAGATGCATTCAAAATTATTACAAAAGGATCTATTTAAACAAAGATCTCTAAGAACGAGAGAACCATGAAAAATCTCGAGTTTACTTTTCCCAAACCGCAATTTAAACATATTCGTGGTTCAAATGGTGCTACTATCACTGAAAACAGCTTCCATCTAAGCGTATTTGACCAATAAATAATTTGGCAAACAAATTGATCCCCAGGGACTATAAACAGATACTTAGAGGCACGCGTTTCACTCTCCACTTCTGTCAGAAAATAAATTGACCATATGTTTATTAAATTAACATATATACTGATTGGACAATAAATATTCGATAGAGTATGAGACCCCTACTGTGAGAATCGAAATAGGGCCCGCAGTGTGAAATCTCTATTATCGAAGGGTTGGTATGGTATCCCGTTGTTCCAGCAGTTGTATACATATATATATGTATCTTGATAGAACTGGTGCTGACAGAGATCTTTCGATCCTTAGAAATAATGTAATCGCTAATTAAATGTTTGGATATCTATGGTCGTTTGATATTTTTTGTATCTGGAAAGAAAAAAAAGAAAAACGTAAGTATTTACTTATATATTTGTATGTAGCTACATACATGTACATAGCTTTATATACAGGTTAATTGGATGATTAATTATTTAAAAATATAAATGAGAAATGAAGAAGATAAAATAGAAGTGCTTCATTGTATTAAAAAATGATAAGAATTCTAATGATATAAATTCAGTAAAGTAATTATAAAAAAAAAGTCTAATAATCATCAAAGTTTTTTAAACTTTAAAAATTAAAAATTAGATAATAATAACAATTTAGATAAATAATAAATAATAATTTATCAGAATTTTATTTAATTAAAAAATCGATTCTTATAATTTGTAGATGGATTAAAGTAAAATTGAAAGAAATAAAAATATTCAAGAATTCGATTTCGAAAGTTTTTCTCTCCCCGTCTATGAGACAAATTGAGATAAATAATTGTTTGTGGCGATACAATACTCTCTTGAAATTTGTTATGGTGATACTCGAAACGGCACGCTCCTGAACATTTGCGAATTGATACTCGTAAAACTAACACTTGAATCGCATCTGGTGTGTATTCTCTGCTCAGAAATGATATTTGAAGATTTTATCAATATCAACCAATGACAAACGTTATAGTTTCTACTTCAGAATTTTTTTCTGTTCTAATATTTTAATCAATAACTTAACCTCAATATTATCATGACTATTTTTAATAATTTTTATATTTTTATTTTTTATTTTTTTCAATAATTTTTTTTATTTTTTTCATTAGTTATTATCAAGTTAGTTTTTTAAATATTCTATAATAAAAAAGTTTAATATAAAAAATGTTATATTTAAAAATTTATAATTATAAAATAAAAACTTACAACTTTAATAACTTTATAAAAATCAAATTTCTTCACTAATATTAATTCTTTATTATATTAATCCTATCTTCACTAACATTATTAACTACTGTTATTAAAGTTTAGCTAGAGTTAAATTTCAATCATTAGATAATATCGAAATATGAAAAGGATTTCTGATTCTTCCATTCGAAATGATTGTTCTCATATATTCTACGGCTAATCCTAATTATGTTGGCAGATCTGTATAGTAGATATATTGACGATTGACAATAATAATTCGCTTTGAGATTGTTAGTGAGCAGTTACACGTTTTTCAATCTAGATGTCGACAAAACTTTGCCAGTTAACTAGGTAGAACCCTAGCAAACTAGTATTGTGATCGTATTAACACCTTGCATAATTGCATCACCACCAACGCCGCCGCGTTTCTCATTGTGCGTCCGTTAAACACGTCTCATTTGAATATTGGCCCATTCAGCACTCTGTCTGTCGCATAACCTCTCTTTCTCATTCTAGGATGCTTGATCGTTGATAAAGGGGAAGCTATGTATTCGTTGCTTTCTACAATATGCTATGTATTCTTTCTCAGGCTGTCAGTTTTCTTTGATCATGCTTCATTTAATATAAATAACATGAGTATAATGATTTAATAGTTATTAATATAAATAGTCATTAATATAAATAACATGAGTATAATGATATAATAGTTTTGTGATTAATAATCCAATAATTATATATTTTTTTTGTAGAATATAATAAAATTTATTTTAACCAAATAAAAACAATAATTTGGGAAAATATATTTATGATTTACATTAATATGATTTATATTAATGATGTAATAAATAAATAAGTATAAAATAAGTAAAAAATAACAATAATACTTACGTACTTTTTTGAATTAACATAAATAATATAATAATATTATATAATAATTAAATTTATTAAATAATTTAATTTATTGAATTATTGATTTATAGTTATTTTATATTAATTATATCTTTTATATATAATCTTTAAAGAATGAAATATATCAACAATTAAGAAAATAATTATTTTTATATTTTTAATATTTCAAAATTAACTTCTAATAATATTTTCCATTTTTAACTTCTTAAAAAAATTAATTTTAAATAAATTATTAAAAAGTCACAAAATTATTAAAAAATTCAATCAAATACACCAAGAAATTGACTAAAAATTAGAAATAATTTCTATTTCGAATAGATATGATGATGATTTATTTGTATTTAACATTTTAATTTCGTCATTATCATATAAAGATTTTCAATATGTTTTTAAACTCAAAATTTTAAATAATTATAAACATTTTTATTAGATAAAATATCTTCTTTAAACTTTAGCATTTTTTTCTTTTCGATGAAAAACGAGAATTAAATGTCAAAAATACATTTTTTATTAAATAAAAAAAACCAGCTTCCTTAAAGAAATTTTTCTCAAAGTATCTCATATCATAAAACTTTTATAAATAAAAATAATTTAAAAAAAATATTCATTAATTTATTTTATTTATGTATGCTATAAAAACTTGCCTATTCAAAAATAATTTCTCATCGAAATTTTTCAGATTATAAGAAGAGTTCCTCCGATGTCTTCGGTTGGTCCGGTTGGAATTTCCACAAAATTGTGAAAAGAGGAAGGATGCCGTTGAACAATTTTACCGAGGGTACCAAATTGTAGGAAGATGGAAAACGATAGAAATAAAATTTCAGACCGGGCAGTAACAATAATCCGCAGAACTCTGGGGGTTTGCACTTTGCTCGTTGAACGATCCACCAATGGCTGGATGGGTCGAAGATAGGTTTCACTCTGGAACGTTCAGGATTGGCTAGATTCTCCGCCCAGGGGTTGCATCGATCATCCCCTTACCGCTTCACCAATCTCCGATATATAAAGCAGCCTCCCCAGGGACACTGAGGATAGTCTGATTCCTTTGCTGCTCTTGTGTATCCTTGGTTCCCTTCATCCAACCGTTGTGAAGTGATCCTTGGGAGATTGGAAATTAATCTTATTATAATTAATTGAAAGGAAAAATTATCATTAAGAGGTAGATACTTATCTTTAGTAGTGAATTAAGATTATAATTGAGAGATAGACATTCGTTTTTAATAGTGAATTTTTTTTGACAAGAGATTATTGAAGAGAAGTTGGACAGTTGAAAAGTTGCAGGTTTGGTGTATTATAGTTAATGAAACAGATATTATGAGATTATAAAAAAGGCATTTATTTAACAAAATACAAATCAATATTAATTTTGCTAAATACTTGAATAATTCTAATTGCAAAAATAAAAAATTTGAAGTCAATTAAATTGACTGGTTTAATAATGTTAATATTTTAGATTTATATATCATAAATTTTTATCAAATTAAATTTTAATATAAAAAAATGTATCTTAAAAGTAGAAATAATTGAATGAAATAGAATGTTAAATTGAATGATAGAAAATAGAATGTCGATTAAAAGATGATAAAGATTAATAAGAGATAGAGAGATTAAATAATTGGGAATTTCAATTGAATTAGCTGCACTTAAGATCGTATGTAATCTGCAAATACTGAATTTCACTTTTCAAATATTATTTATAAATTTATATTTAAAATTTTTGATCTTTTAATTAACACAATACTATTAAATGAATATTTTTATTAAATCCATTAAATGTATATTTTTCTTCAAAATTATATCGAAGAAATATAGATTATAATATATAAAAATATTAAAAAAAGATTAAAATTTATTTAATTATTATCACTGTTAAATTTTATTTCATAATTTTCATGATTTTTTAATTTTTAGTTTTTATTCCACATTTAAATTGATAATATAAATTATATTTTAAAAATATGAGTTTGGCGTTATATGTAGTAAACGTATGTTAATTTGAATTGCAATTGAAGTTATTAATGAGCTGGTAAGAAGAAAGAATATCTATGGCGAACCATTCGAGTTACGAGTACGAAGATAGAGGACAGAGGATGCGACATCGTGTTGGTACTACTTCCAGAGCGGCCGATTCTACTGTGGCCTGCACTAGGTGAAACTTGTAAAGTTTTATATCTTTATAAATAAATTTTATTTATTTATTTATTTAATTTTTATTACTATTATATTTAATTTAATTTCTTTTAAAAGATTGACATTTAAATTTTTATTAATTATTTATTTTCTAAAATTCTATCTTTATGTTTATATATAAATTAATAGTGCATAATGGTTTAAGAAAATTATTGTTTATTTATTATTATATATATAAATTTTATTATTTATTACATAACAAAAATTAATAATTTTGAAGAAACATATTATATGCATATTTATATTTTGATTAATAAATAATTTATATAAATAAAAATAAAAGATTTTTTAATAAAATTACAGTAGTCAATATTATGTGGGTCCAAGCAGTGATATTAGTGAGGAAGATTTGGCAGAGTTGCCTTCTTGTGTTTATGCGGGTAGATCCACTCAACACGTTGCACACACCTCCTCACATACTCATTCTCCTCTTCATTATCATATGCCAGTTTCTACACCTGGTAATTCGATTAATAATTTGAATTAAAAATTTAAATTCAATATTTAAGTATTTTTTTAATGTTTAAAATATATATATATATTTATTTTTATATATAATAATTAGGATGAAATTGATAATAAAAAACAAAATATAATACTTATAAAATATAATATTTATAAATAAATTTTAATATTGGCAAATCTAATTTGTTACATTGTGTTTGTTTTAGATCATAACGATACAGAGATAAATGGTGTAGAAGAGGGGTACTATCCAAATGGTAGTCCCTACAGAATTCAACGACATGCTGCCAATATACGTGAGAGAAAACGTATGCTGAGGTGAGAAATTATTCTCAATAAAAATTCTAATTTTATAATTTTAAAACTTTAATTTTCTGACTTTAAAAATTAATAATCATAAATTAATAATTATTATTATAAAATATTAATAATATAAAAAATATTAATAATAACAGTAAGATATTAATAATAACAGTAAGATAAATAAGTATAAGTTTTTCATATAAGTAATAATTATAAATTTAAAAGTTATCGATATTTTTTTGTAATATAAAATTTATTAAAAAAGTTATATAAAAGTATGTAAAAGTTATATTAAATTCACTTATTTGAATTTTTTCTTTCAATCGAAAAATTATATCGAGTGTTTTAAAAATTATACGAAACAAGAAGAATCAGAGAATAAAGTGAATGAAGTGAAACAGATTGTCAGTGTGATTGCGATTTTTAGCAGCATCAACTCGGCTTTCGACGAGCTTCGAGTACATGTACCAACGTTTCCATACGAAAAGAGACTGTCCAAAATTGATACTTTGCGTCTGGCTATAGCATACATTGCACTACTTCGAGAAGTGTTAGCTGCTAGACTTGATCCATTAACTTATGTTGAAAGGTGCCTTAGAGGAGAAATAAATGGGGAACGTGCCGAATGGAATACCAGCGGTGAGAATTTATTTTGCAATTTTTTATTTATTTTATATTTAGTAAAAATTATACAAGTATGAAAATATTTGAAAAAGTAAGCTATAGTTTATTTGAAATGAAATAATATTATTTATCATTTATAATTCTATTTATAATTAAATATTTTTTTATTATAGATTTGACAGCACGTTTATCATGGATAAATTGGGAAAATCTAGGTGTGAATCCAAATCGACGATCAGTCTTAACTACACTTGCTCTAACGACAGACAATATGAACTAAAATGCAAAAAATCTTTTCTTCCCTTTTCTTTGTAAATAAGTCCCAGTTGAATAGAGTGCCAAAAGATGTTATACATAAATACATATGTATACATTTCAGTTCTAGTCTGGACGTGCAATATGAACAATGATATTATATTTCGTATTTCTATATATAAATAATTATATAATAAACGTACACGCGTGTACATGTAAAAGAATAGTTATTCTAGTTTTAGTATTTTATTTGGAATAAAATAAGCGCTTATAAGAAGCTATAATTTTGTGTTTTAATTTAAAATTTATTAAATTTCCTCTTTCTACTTTAGAATTAGTTATTCTACTTTAGAATTATTATATAAATTTCAATTAAATTAAATTTCAAAATAAATCACAGTTTTTTAATTCTTACATTATTATTGTAAATATTATTGTATATATGAAAGTTTAATAATCTAAATATATTTTATTTTAATAATTTTTATATTTTAATATTTAGAATATTCTACAATTATAAGTTAATAAAATTAAATAATTTTTATTTAATATTTTCGTTTCTTTTTATAATTTCTAAATAATTATGTATAATTCTATAATAAATATATTTTATAGAATGATTATTAAAATATATATTGGCATTAAGTTTATATATATTTTCTATAAAATTTAATTAATATCAAATAAAAATTCAATATTTCAATAAATATATATAACTAACAGCAAGGTTCACAGCGCACTCTCGATCAGCTAATCTAATTCCAAAATAATATCCTATTTCACAGTATTACTGAACACAAGATCTGATTACCAGATGACACTATTGTTCCCATTATTGGAAACAAAAGCATGTGACACGTGTCTTGAACAAGTTTATTGGTTAGATTTTCTTTAACCATATTCTAAATAAGAAGAAATTTGTTTAATTGACAAGTGTTTCCAAGAAATTTCAAGACTATTACTCAATATAATAGTACATTTACTAGAAGAAAATCTTATATATTTTGACATAACCCCGATGATTGATTTTCTTTTTGAAAAATATGTTTTACATATATATTTTTTGATTTCAATATTTATATATTATCAAGATTATTGAAAATATTGTTCAACAAGTCATATAAAGAAATTATGTGTTCTAACAAATATTCGGATAAGTTTTTTTTTTAAGAAACGAAATAGAAGATTCAAAGAAAATGGGATCAAAACAAAAAAATTTTAATGACAAGGATGACGATGATGTGAGCGTGATAGCTGTGATAGGAAAAGAAAACGATCGAACTTCACGACAGCAGCAAGATGAAGAACTGGATGAGAAACAAGAGGATGAACGAGTGTTCGAGTTGAGTGACGAACGATCCAAAATGGCACTTCGGAAGCAACTCGATCTGGGATCGTTATCGACCGAGCTAGGTAATGTAGCACAGAATTACTATGAGGGCATAGAAATTTTGCAAAAGCTGCCTCCAGGAACAATAGTTATTAAACAAGAAAAGAGATATAAGGATGATAGTGATTACGTGCGGGATTCAACGGAAATCAGTAGTGGCGGATCGACTTCAAGTAATGGAGTAACGAAAGTTAAGAGGATTTATCGATCTACGAGGAAAAAGTAGGTCTTTAACGCAATCAAATTAAGGATTTTATTTTTATTTACAAATTCTATTTAGTATTTAGCAAATAGAAAATGGAATACGATAATAATGTCATTTGTTTTAGATTTTTTATGGTCTTATAATGAATAGTTTAAATTTATCTTTCATAATATATAAAATTTATATATATAAAATTTATATATATAATATAAGAATTTGTACATTAAAAATATTTTTATTATATATATCGTATATAGGTAATTAATTACTCAAAATTTTTTGAAATATTAATTAATAAAAAAAAAATATATTCATTTTTTAAGATTTTGATTCAAATTATTCAAATTTTTTAAATAAATTTTCGAATTGTAATATTTTTAATATCAGAATATTTAAGATTTTAATATTTACAATATAAAATATTTTAATCATAATTTTTCTATTATTTTTTAAAAAATTAATTACAGTCGTGGAACCACGGAAGTCAGAAGAAATCCTATACGTGTTACAAAAAAAGAACCAGATAAAAATTTTTCTCGGCCAAGGCAACGATTACTTTCTGCAAAACGGAAGGAAATGCTCTTCAATTCTGAGCCTACTAAACGTGGAAAATCTTCTACGATGCCCTATATGAACACAAGATCTGTTACTCGTAAAATGTATAATGTAGGAGCAACTTATCAAGCACCCACTTTAAAAGATGAAACAGAATGGAAAGAATGGCCAGTTCATGGTATGCATGAACGACCAGTATTTCATCCACAGGTAAAAATCTAATTTATATAAAAAAATATATTAAATATAATTTATATATTAAATATAAAATTTATTTATAATTTTTATTTTTACATAAATATTAATTGAATATTGAATATTTCAGATTGGTCTAGCTGCAGAATATTTAGGACGTTATTTTACGAGTTTAGATGGTCTCTCTTATCGAGAAATAATCGATCGACCGGAAATAGAAGTGGTATCCGTAGATCCTCATTGTGATTATCTTTCTTCATCTACGGAAAAAAAAAGAGATAAAAAAACGAAATCTAATAAAAGTTGTCCCAATTCTAAGAATACAAAAAAACCTTCTATGGAATCGTCCGAAAAGAATAAATCTTTTGAAAGTTGCATGCATGAAAGTTTTCACTGCGTTCTAGGTTATTGTTCGCAAGTAATGACACCAACTTATAAAATGAATGTAGAAGGAAAGATAAACATGTTAAACGATAATAAAAATTTATCTAATATTTCTAAAGAAATCGATAAAGAATCGTCTAAGTCGAATATCGTTGATCGGAATTCTAAACGCGAATCCTCTATTAGTTTTAAGGAAAATTTACAAAAATCAATTGAAGAAAACAAATTCCTTGATAATTGCGGAATTACTATGTTCCCACAAAATGTTAAGAGCTTCACTCAAGTTCCAAAAACGCGTTTGTTTCCAACTCAGAAGGTTTATATAGCTAATTCCTCGAAATCCATTGCTTTTACCAATCTAAAAACACTTCAAGGAGGACATATGAAGATCCAGGAAGTAATACGATCTTCTAAAAGTCCTTTTATTCTAGTAAATCCTCCTGATTCAAAAGAAACACCACTTTTAAAACCATTTACAAGTAATATAAATGTGAATAAAGCAGAAGAATTTCCTGCTAGTGAAGAAACTTTAGGTGAAGTAACATCTATATATAAGAATGTATCTAATGAAGAGTTGAATGCAAAACAAACGCCTGTAAAACGAGGGAATAAAGTAGAATTTACAGTAACAAAATATCTTTTGAATAATATGCAACAGAATAAAGTTCAAGTGGGAAAAGAATCATCTTCGATCGAAAAAAAATTATGTTACGAGACAACATGCAGAGAAGTGAACGTTAAAACTATGTCTGGTGGCATAAGTAAAACTTGGTGTGCCGGTGAGACCTCAGAAATAGCGAAAATTCTTTCAGAATATAATAAAAGTAATTTAAAAAAGCCAGCCATAGAAAATCAAACTTTCTGTAATAACATGAAGAATATTAAGATTAAAGAACTCAGTAATAAAGAAGGAAATGTGAAACAAGATGTCCAAGAAAGTGTTATGGATAAAAATGTGAATATAACCTTTCCTCAGGGAAAATGGCGGCGATTTCATTTAACTGTGGAGAAATTGAAAGATTTAAAAAGTAATTCTAATGAGAAAAAACATTCTTTGGGAGTTTTAAACGGACAATCATTATTTAAAATGGACCAAACAACCGGAGAAATTTCATCTGATAGAAAAATTGAAATTCCAAAGCAATTAGATATGGTCCAAATAAGTCAACCATCTATAATGAATTCCGAAAAGAAAGAAAATATTTCGACAGTTAATACTAGCGTAGATACAACAACAATGAAAACACAATCTTTACAAGAATTATTAGAAGATACGGCCATGTTATATTGCGCCGCCACTGGAACTCATCAAGATGATTTGGCTAATTATATTGATAACTTAGATGCTGCACAGAGTATACAATGGTTGGAAACTTGTAATGATTTAATTGCATGAATTATTATGTCATATAGAACAATTAGTTACAAGATTAATTTTTTTTAATTTTATGATAATGAATATTGCAATTATCTTTCGAGAAATTAATTAATTTTATTTTTTTTGTAATTGTTAAACAAATATTTTAATTAGGATATGATGAGAATGAATTTGAGAAGAAAATATGCTTTCATTCTTTTATTAATCAAGCAAAACTTAAGATAGTAGAAATATTTCTCAATCATTCTCATTTACATGGTTTAGATATTACATTATATATAAAGTAACTTTAATTAATGGTTAATCATATAAAATGGAATTATATTAAAATAATCTTAATTTCTAACTCATAAATTACAATTTTAAGTTAAACTACTCTAGTGCTGAGTTTTCAAATAGTATAATTTTTTATTGTTCTTAATTCTTTGCACTTCAATTTTGACTTTAAAATACATTTAGCATTTTATATTGGCATCTATTTTAATTAAATTCAATTAATAATTAATTATATTTATAAAAAGAATTCAAATTTTTTAATTTTTGTTGTATAAAATAATTAAAGTGCAAAGAAATTAATTAGTATAGATTATTTTCTTTAGTCTTGTTATTAATATAATGCCATTGTTGATCCCAGCATGTATAAAAAGCATGCAAATAATGAGGATCGCAAAATAGACAAACAAGAGAGTGATTATACCGAGGTATCGTTGTCAGTCTCTGTTTTGTCTTCGTTTTCTATGAATGTACCTACAAAAAACAATAAGTTTCTATAATCATCTTATTAAAATTATTTATATTTGATATTTAACTTAGCTAAGAAATTTCTTTATTTAAATTTAGAAGAGACTCCAATATGGGAAGAGATGCATATAAAAATATATAAGTGAAAAAAAAAATTTTTTATAGGAGTTTCTATTTAGTAGACAAATTTGTTCAATTTGTTAATTAATAAATCATTCATTATTATAATGACTCTGAACTATAATAAGTTATATACATAATGTTGTCTTTTGTTTAATAATTAATTTTTTATGTTTTATTAAATTCTAAAATAATCAAAAGATGTAAGATAAGAAGTTTATTTATTTATTATGTATATTTGATAATTTATTAATTTATTCACCTTTTTCTTTCTGATTCTGATTCACTTTCTTCGCTAACTGTTTTATCAGTTATTTCTTCCGTCGTTAATTCTTCTTCACTGTCTTCTTTGTATTTTCGATTCTTGCTGGAACTTTTACTAGAATCATCATTTCTAGATTTCATTTTAAAACTTTCCGTATACTTTTTGTTTCCTTTTATCGATAAATTTCTGTTAATTTTTCTTTTTTGTTTCTCATCATCACTGAAAATTTCAATTTCTTCACGTGACATTTTTTTTTTATTTCTTTGAGATTTCTCATGCTTTCCAGAATTTCTAGAACTAGAAGTAGAATATCCAGTATCTTGGCGTGTTTTTCTATAAAATTTTAAGATTTAAATAATAAATATACTTATTTTTAATTATTGAATTTTTATAGAAAAAATAATAGTTTGTACTTTTTTGAAGATCTAATATTCCTCGGAGAGGAATCAAATTTATCTGTTTCTTCTATTGTTTCTTCACTTTCTGTATAATTAGCTTCTATATCTTTGTCTTTTCTTTTTTTTCTTCGCTTTTCTTCGGATATTTTGCATTTCACATCTTTATAAATATTTTCCCTCGATATAATACTGATATTCGATATTTCAGATTTCTTCTTTCTTTTGCTCCTATTTTCCGTCTGAACTACATACAGTCGATAAAGTTGCAAGAGAATCACTAGAGTATTCTTGCACGTGAAGAAAATATTCATATAGCTGACTATGCGATAATGGATAATTAAAATCAACCTAAATGCAAGAAATGGTCCATCCTGTAATATTTTTTAAAAAATATTTTAAAATAATCTTTTAAAAATTATTTAAATAGATATAATCAATATATGATATAATTAATTTTTAATTGCATAATATATTATTCATAACTACAATTTTCATAAGATTTATTCTCATTAAATTTACAAAAATAAAATAATATATTTAACATAAATAATTAACATAAATATTTAACATAACATATATTTAATAATTTACTTAAATCTAAATTTTTAAATTAAAGTTAAATTAAAATAAAATGAAAAACAAAATTATCATAATAAATTTCGAAATTCTAATTTTACCATATAATTTTTTTTGTTTAATGATTTAGAAAATTTGTATAAATAAACAGACCTGTAAAATCATATTTAAAGTAATTCCCCAAACATCTATGCTACAACAACTAGTTTCAGTGTGTATTCTTCTTTTAACAGCATTTCCGGATGACAATCTAGACTTCCGGGATTTAGTAGCTGTTAGAACGACCGTGAATTGCATCAAGGACCACGCCCAAATCCCCAAAGTTAAATAAACTAGGACAGGTTCACGAGCTATGCGATCTTCCTTGAAGGAATCAAAGAATTCAATTATGTCTGCCGCTGTTCCAATATACACTAACAATAATTGACTCAATTGATCCCTGGTTAAATCTCCTTTTGGTAACATCCATCTTCCAATGATTAAAATTAACATTAAAAATTGTTCAATTAGAGTTACCCAAGTTTCTTTTGATATTTTTATGTTAGGTAAATGTATGTTCACCTAAATAACATATTAAAATATTTTTAATTCCTTTTTTTTATAACATTGTTGTCCGAATTTATATTTTGATTGTAAAACGAAATATAAATTGAACTTACACCTAATGCTTTTTCTAAATGTTTTAAATCTTTAGCAGCCAGATTTGTTAAATCCAAGTTCTCGGATTTATTCACATTCGTTTCGAATGTTTTTAATCTTCTGTCAACCTTATCTAGTTCTAAAAGCCATATTGCAGGAACAACACTGCTTAGATATAAGAAAACTGAAGGACAAAACCTTTAAAATAAAAAAATTTCTTTAATATTAAATTTATTTAATTATTAAAATATTTTTTATTCGATTGAATATATAACATAAAAAAAAAAGATAAATAATAAATTATTTATAATATAATATAATATAAAGAATATTAATTAAAATTATACAATGTTTTTATATGTATTAATAGTCTAGAATATTTATAATTAAAATATCTTTGTGCTCTATTTCATTTGTTTGTAATTTATATTGATCATTTTTAAAAATAGTAAAAAATATAATTTTTATTGAACATAAGTTCGATCAATCATATAATACAACTAAAAAAGAGGTCACTATTACATGGCTCTTTTTATATATCGATAATTTTTGATGTATAGTGGATTGTGTCTCATTTCACTCTTGTTACTAATGCTCCAATTTCCGACTGTCAAATTGAGACGGACCCATAAAAACACACCTTTTCCTTCCAAGAGAAAATTAGGTTGGTTTTATTCCATAGACTATTATATACTAAAAAAATTGCATGTAAATGCATCTTATACATTTATTTTAATAACTTTTTTCTATTTTTATTTATAATTCAAAATTATATATATAATAAAAATAATATATATATATATTTAAGTATTTATAGAAATATAAAAATGATTTTTAACCATAAAAGTAATAATTCTATTTAATTACAATTGAAATAAAATTTATTTTCGATTTAATTATTTTTAATAAAGATTATTATTATCATTTAAAAACTATGTTATATATTTATATATATATATAAATAATTATCGAAATATTATATTAACTACATATTAATAAATAAATTTTTATTACTTACCATTTCCATTCTTGATTTTCTTTTATAGTAAGTGTAAAAATTCCTTCAAAAAACAATAATAGAATTGGGCAACTCAAATACCAAAATAAAGAATTCTTTTTAAATGTAGTTACTTGCCAAATTGCAATAAAACCATGAGATGCAAAAACTAATCGAGTAATAATTGCTTTGATTGTAGCTAAAAATTTTGCCATTATCACAAATCATTCAGTTACTTGATCAACATTTATTTTTTACCTAATAAGTTTTTCACGAATTTTTTAATGTTCAATTTAAAAACTTTTTCTTGAAAACTATATTTTTGAATTCTTTTTTAGAGTAAGAAATTAAAAAATATTATTTTAGAATATATTTTGGAATATTATTTTGGATCTTGTTTAACTTAAGCTCACTGTATCAGAACTAAAATAAAAGTATAAAGGTTCCAGAGGGTTTGGATTTCAAATAGTCTTGCGCATGCGTTGTCGAAATAGTATTATAAGGAGCATATATTTATTTAAAAAAAAATTAATAATATCGCTAAATCAATCATAGAGAAAATATTTTAAAAGTTTTAAAGTTAGTCATTACTTTTAAAGCTAAAAATCTAATATCTATGGATAAATTTTATATTAAAGATCAAGATATTGTAATTTTTTGAAAAAGATATGGTGAAAATATATTGAATTAATATTTTCTATCTCATGTATGATCACTTGCTAAGAACAATAGACAAGAATAGAAGAAGAACAAATAGAAAGAAAGGAACAGAGATAAAGTAAAAGTTTGAGAATCAGTGCTATCTTTTGAGTGTCGTTAATGAAACTAATAAATAAATATATTAAGTAAAAAATATCAATTAAATAATAAAAATACCAATCAATTCTTGAATGCTACAGCATATAAGAAAACTAGATATAAATTCTTATACTTAGTGCATAACTTCGTTAAGAAGTATAAGAATTATTTCATCTACGATAATAAGTGTAGGAATTATATTAAATTCAACTACAAAAGTTAATAAACAGATTTTAAAAATAATTTCTTTAACATCTTTATTTAATATCATCTTTTCATAAATATATATATTAGATGAATTTATATCTTTGAAATCTTTTAATTATTATTAATAGTAAATAAAGAAACAAAAATAAAAAGTAACTATAACAAGTAAATATGCAAAAATAAATATTTCACAGATAAATATATATATTACAAAAATTTTTGTTGCGAAATTGCAGGAAAAATTTCACGTGTAACCTGGTATTGAATTATTTTCCTAATACAAAATTAAAAATTTTGATAAATTTTTTATCAAATATTTATGATGTATTAAAAAAATTAATTTTAAAATTTGTTAACTTTATCAGTTCTTGTTATTAAATTGAATATAATTTCTACATTCAATAATCAATTGCTACAAATAATTCTTATATACAATAATTCTTCACTTTTTTTATGAATTCATTTTCTTTTTAAAATCATATATTACTTATTATATAATATTATATAATAATAATATTAATTAATTAACAATAATTATTATTAAAAAAATTTTAAGGAATTTCACTAATTTGGATCTGTGTTTTTTATTGCTTCGCACTAAATCAATCATAAAAAATATTTTATAAATTTGTATTACTTTGAAATCTGTTTACTTGATTTGTAATTATTGTCAGAATGAATGCTAATGAATTTCATCATAATCAAATTCTATGTTTTTGAAATTAATGAAAATTGTTATAGAACTCTAGAAAATTTGCATCACATAAATATTTTGTTTGATTGGTCTATTCTTATATCTAGTCCATCAAAAATAATTTTTCCAAATAGGATGAAGTAGAATAAATATTGAAAATCAAGTCATCTTTTGACGACTTTTGAAAGATATATTTTTGACTTGATTTGAGATGCATTTGCATTACTTTTTACAGTTATTTTTTATAATATTGAACGTTTTTTACTATTTTAATTTTAGAAAATTTAGAAATATAAAAATTCATTCATTTAATTTTATCATTTGAAACATCATTTGTTTTGAATAATAATGAAAAATGTTTAAATAAAAATTAATTGATTTTATGAAATATTATATTCTAAGAAAAAATATCTATATGTGAATTTCGTTCTTTTTTATATATTTTTTTTTTTTAAATTTTGAAAAATAATTTATTTTTAATCATAATTTTTTAAATTAATTTATTAATTTTTATATAACAATAGATTGTAAAATAATGTTATGTTGTATCATAATTCAGGTATTAATTAAGGTATAATGAATCTACTTGAAAGTTAGTCATTACTTTATTCAAATTTGGTTATTGATTTATCACAAATAATTCAATTTCTTTTAATAGTTCTATAAAAATAAAGAATAGTTCGAGAAATCTATTTCTTAATCATAATATTAAAATGCATTGCTTGTCATTTAATAATAAATTTTTTAATTACTTATTGAAAATTAAATTTAATAGAAATAACAAGCATCAATATTTTTTTCTTTCAATAACAATTTTACTTATAAGCAAAACTTCATGAAATACAAAGGAATTTGTATTTTGTAAGTTAGTTTATAAAAATCTACCATACGCTTCTTACAATAGTTAAAGGATTTCTATTTCAATTAAAAAGTATCATTCCTTTATTAGAATAATTCTAGGCTTTATCCATGAAATCCTTTATTTTTAAGCAATAAATATTTTATTTTTATATATCTTTATATTTAGTGATATTTTCATATATCGCGAAAAATATTCATTTCGTTATCAATTTTATTAAGGGTTTTTATATGAACCGAAAATCAAAACCATATTATTTTAAAACAAATTAATTATTATAATTTGTTTGCATTTTATAATTTACACATATTTCACTTTTCTTTTTTAAAACATATATATATATATATATATATAATCTAAATCATTCTAATTATGTTCGTTAATTATGATTTCAATGCAACCTTTTTTAGAATTTATTTTTTTTCATATTAGATAGTTTTTGAAATAAAACTGAATAAGTAATTAAGTAATTTTAATTCAATAATTCGTTTTAAACAATAAAAATGCAACATTTTGTAATTAAATATATTTGCTAGACAAAAAATATTAAAATTTTAATTTGAATATAACATACCGAAATTTACAAAATATTTTTCTTTTTATATATAAATTATTAAAAAAATTTTTTTAACCCATGGTAGTATCTATTAAACCAAATTTGATTCAAAATAAAATTTCAAAAGATTAATATAGATCATTTCCTAATCCATCCGTGCATATTTATGTGTAATCATTCTTTAGAA
Source organism: Apis laboriosa (assembly GCF_014066325.1). Lineage (NCBI taxonomy): Eukaryota > Metazoa > Arthropoda > Insecta > Hymenoptera > Apidae > Apis > Apis laboriosa. Next base: position 384,273 of record NW_025222134.1, read on the forward strand.
ATCATCAATAGAAATGAATTATAATTTTTTTTTCTTAATTATTTACCTCTAATGAAGCCACAAAATAATAAATCCACTATTATTAATTCTATTTAATTAAGTACAAAACACGTTCCTTTAGTACTTTCGCGTGTTCTACGTGATCGTGTAACGTGAAGCATAAAGAAATACGCTAATGATTTCTATCTTTATATTATACAGGAAAAAATATGACTGCTTTTTTTTTTGTTTTTAGTACATGATATGCATTCAAACATGACGCATATTTTCAAAAACTAAAAAAAACATTTATCTGATATTTCAAATAAATAAGTCAGATGTGTTTTTAAGCACCTTTTAACAGTTTACTCATTTGCTTAATTATTTGAAATTCTATTTTATTTATTTGTAAGAGTCAAATAAATCTAAGTTGAAGAATTGATCGACTATTAATATTTACAGGAATTAATGCAATAATATGAATGATATATGTAAATTTATGAAACTATAGTTAATGATTAGAGCAAATGAAACTTAAGCCATTACGAAATTGGATTTTTGCCATTCTTGTAAGAGTTCAAAATTGAATAATTGACAGAATTTATAAATAACTCTGATTAATTTCGGTCAGTTTTCTTGTCTATTAATATCAACTTTTATAACGATTCTATTTTCTATTCAGCAAAAATCTTTAAACGATTTTTTTTTTCAAAAACTCTTATCTGTAGGCAGCTTTGAATACGCATTAAGCAATTCATTTGTAAATGAATTCTATTCAATATCTATATTCTGTATTCTTTGCTTTATGTAAGAACTCTAATAAAGTAAAAGTAACAAAAGCTGTGAAAAAGAAAAAACCAATAGAAATCAATAGTTTATTGTTTGAATTATTAATTTTTTAAAAATTATTTTCAGACATCGAAAAAATCGATCAGCTTTTGATACTTTCCATTTTCTGAACTGATTCCTAATAATGATGTTCTGCAAAACTTCAAAAATTTCTATATGTTGTTTTAATCAGTGATGGAAATTTGAGCAAATCCTATTAATGCTTTATCATCTGGTACTTCATTGGCTGCATGACCAGAATTCTGAAATAATATCATTTATAATTAATCTATTCGAATATAATTTTAAAGAAAATTTAAATTAAAATTTACCAATGAAAACGTTACTGTTCGTAACTGGCCGGCACTGTCTATGAGTTTTTGCAAATTCGCTGCTATCACAACGATATCTTTGCCATCAACCAATCCTGCACCAACTAATTCTGCTGCAATTCCTTCAGCAGAATCCACTCCAACAGCAAATTCAAATCTAATATCGTTAAGCTCTCGCTTATGATTACTAAATAAAAAAAAAATTATCTATTTAATATGAAATTTTTTATGCTAGAGAAAAGTAAAGTTTTTGTTAGAAAAAAAACTAATAGTTATAAAGGATTAGGAGTTGGAACATACTCGAATTTATCCACAAGGGAAAAATGGGTTTCAGGACGTCTGAAATAAGAATAAATTATTGTAAATTGTAATAATTATAATAAATGTAATAATTGGAGAAAAAAATAGAGAATTATAAGACAATGATTTTACATTCTAAAAAGAATTTTCTAAGAATTATTAAAACTTTAAAAAATTTAGCATTAATATTAAACAGAAGTAAAATAGAGTTAATAAATATTAAAATAAAATGTACCGTAATCTTAACACCAAATTTATAGGAATACTTGGTTCATGCTGCACAACAATATGGCTTTGTGCAAATTTCAATTGTCCAAAGAATTCTTCCTCCTCTTCTTCACTAGTAGAATTTTCAATTGTATTAACTGGCAAAGCCTCTTTGCTTTCATCACCACTAGATACACTATCTTCTTCTTCTGAAGACCAAACCCACTCTCCTGTAACTGTTCTGTGCAGACGTCCCGATGTGCCAGGTTGTCTTTTTGAAGCCTAAAATAATTATATAAAATATTAATATAAATAAAAATATAGTTAACAAAATAATATAGTTAAAAAAATACACCTTTTGCACTCGAGTTTCAAGACTAGGACCACAAGCTACCAAAGTCTGTTGTAAATATTTTTTATCTTTTGCTTTTTTGAAAAATGGATGTTTCAACAATTCCGTTGCTGTTGGTCTGTAAATATTATTTTTATTTTTTATATTTAATGTAAATGATTTTTTGAAAGTTTTAAAAAAATTTCAAAAGAAGAAACCTTTTTGTCGGATCTTTTTGCAAACAATCGACGATCATTTTTCGGAATGTTTTGCCATAAGCTTTATATTGGTCTTTATCATCGGCAGCAGTATCTAAAGTTGGTGGATCATTTTGTAAAGTCAACATGAGCACTTTCATTGGTGGATACTTATGATATGGAGCAGTGCCACTAGCCATCTCAATAGCAGTGATGCCAAGTGACCAAATATCTGCTTTGAAATCATAACCATGGTCCTGTAAAATTATTTGCATATCATAATTGACTTTACAATGTATGTGAAATAAAATATCAAAAGTAAGATTAATCATGCTGTTTATTAGTAACATGCTTTTTTCAGTAATAGTGAGAAATAAAAGAGTTGTGAGTATTAATAAATATTTTTGACAAATATCTGTTACATGATTCATGCTCAAGAAAATATAAAAAAATATAAAAATATTTAAATTCTTCAAACTAGAACTCTTTTAAAAAAAACAAAAAATGTTATGAAACAAAATATAATATTTAAGTTTCAATTTTTTTAAAATAAGTAATTTTGCCTATTCTAAATAAAAAAGCATAAATATAAACATCAAAAATGCAGGCTAAGAAGTTGTAATGTTACTTTCCTCTCTCACCTGCTCCATGACCTCAGGTGCCATCCAACAAGGTGTGCCCACAAATGTATGTCTAACTTTCTGTCTGCTCAAATCTCGACCAGTTGCTAACCAGGCACTAACACCAAAATCAGCTATCTGGACAGTGCCATCTTCTCCTAGTAGGATATTACCGGCTTTTATGTCCCTAATATTATTCTGTTATTAAAATTTGTCTATGCATTATCAAAGAATCAAATATATTTACTTTGCATTTCATCAAAAAAAATTATCGGATATTTCGATAACATTTTTTGATTCGATTAAATACAAAATGAAATTAATTAAAAAATTTCTTTAAATAAAATATAAATAAAAATATATTAATATCAATATATAAATAAAATTAGAAAAATTTAAAAATACTATCAAAAAAAGTAAAAAAAAAATCTAAAAAATTTAAGAAAAGGAAAAATATTTAATTTGTTTCCAATTTAAATATTACAAATTAATTTTTTTTAAAAATTATTTTATAAAATTATTTTTATATTATTATTATATAAATAAAATAGTAAATTAGTATATATATTTATATTATAAATACAAAAAAATAACTAATAAAATACCTATGTATTTGCCCATTACTGTGAAAATATTCGAGGCCTTTAAGCACTTCTCGTAGAACTGTAGCTATTGTAGCTTCATCAAATACTCCATGTTTACAATTTGTAGTTCTCGTTTTATGTTTGATAATGTCCAATAGAGATCCACCCTCTAGCAACCTCAGAACAAGCCAAAGCTCCTCTTTTACAACAAATGATGTATAATACGTGACTACATTTTCATGATTGCAAGAGGACATTGCCTGTATTTCTTTCTGTTCATAAAAGAAATTTTTTTTTAAATAAAATTGTGTATAAAAATCGTTATAATATATAATTTTTATATGTATATATTATAAATATATTCTATATATGTCGATATATTTTCAAATAGTTATCAAAATAACCATTTTTCAATAATAACGATTTAATATCTTTATACAATAAATTAATATAAATATAGATTAATTTTCAATTAAAAAATGATAATCGCGATAATACAATTGTCAACAATCAATTTTGCTCTATAATTCATTATTAAATAATTTATATATAAATAACTTATATGTATATAATATTTAAAAAAAAATTAAAATTACCAAAAGTTCGTCCATGCTTGTGTTCCATTTTTCTAAGTTTATTCTTTTGATCGCACATTTTTCTTGTCGTGGAATGCAAAATGCTGCATGTACTACAGCAGTGGCACCTACGCCTACAATAAACAATATATATATAAAATATGTAATATTATATACATAATATTTTGAAAGAAATAAAATTTTATTTTGAAATATGAATAGATTAATTTGAATATTGAATAGATGTGACGTAAAATATGTCACAATACATTATGTGACTTCGTTCACGATATAAGATTTTTAATTTTAATATATTTTTTTTAATTAATTTTTCAAAACATTTATATTTTTATATTAGTAATTTTTCTTAAATTTCTCCATAAAAAAAAATAAATATTTTGACATTAAATTTTTTTTATTAAAAAATATTAAAACGAAATTATAAAATATAAAATTTAAAAAAAATATAATAATATTATATAATTTGTGAATTATTTTTTAAAATTTTGATTTGTAATTTTATTTATATTGATCAAAACATTTAAAAATATATTAAAATTTTATAATATTTAATTATTTTAAATATTTAGAATAAAATATTTCAATCTAAATAATTATAATATAAATTATTATACCATTCTATTTTTCTACTTTTGAATAAGAATTTGTAAATTCGTTCCAAATATTTTTGTACGTATTTTGTATGTATGCAATAAGAATTACTGGATTCGAATAAGTTAACTAGGTTAGGACGTATCGGACACCGGTATACGTGCCTTAACTGAGAGCGAGTGAGAAAGTAATCTAAGTACGACAGAGATAATCGCGTAAACGCGGACGAGGACAATGCGTCAATTTGAAGCTCATCATTTACGATCGTGAAATCATTAATTTTTTAATACATTTTATTCTATAACTCTGCACTTTTATGTTTCATTTAGTGAACTAAAAAATTTTCTTGAATAAAATCAAGAAACGGAATCAACTATTCATCAATGCCCGGTCATCATATATCACAAAAGGCATTCTCAGTCTAACAAAACCTATAGGAATTTTCGACATTGTAGACGATGAGGGATATAGAGAAGTAATGATTACTCACCAATAACCTCTTTCAGCTCATAGTCGTCTTTGGTGTTCGGCCAGCCCTGCACAACCGTGGTGGAGCTCGAGGACGCCATTTTGTTCGCCAGTGCTGTACCAAAACGTGCGTGCTTGCTGGTATTTCGGGCGCCCCGCGCAAGTAGTAACACACCGCTCTTTAAACGTGTGCCACTGTTAGGTGTTTTAGGCTCACGTGGACCTCTTGTATCGACGCTTGCGCGCTGATGGTTATTTGCCGCAGGTATATTCGCGTTTTTCGGTGGAGTTGAGGCGCGGAATGATTTCTGTCGAAATATCCCCGGTGAACAGGAAGGTAGAATCTCTGGTGAAATTTTTCTATAGAAATATTTGATTTTTCAAAAACAATATAATAAAAAATAAATATTTGTTTAAGATAACATTTGTTATAAGGTATAACAATATCATTTATAAAATATTAAATCATATATTTAATATGAAATAAAATTTGAAATAAAAAGAAAGATTAAAAAATTTGTTTAAAGAATTGTTTTTGCAAACAATACACGAATTAGGGCCGTAGTATTAAGGAGGCCACGACAATGTGTTTATTAGGTCTCAATTACATATAATTTTGTCAAAATAAATGCGTCGATAAAACGTCGACGCAACCTACGCAAGCCCCAATCTGATTCATTAAGTCGATTGGTCTTTCTTAGAGAAATCAACCACTTGAGTAATAAATTCTAATTTAGAACAATTTAATGTCTTCAAAGAAACTTTCTTTCCATTTTCAGTACTTTCACTATTTTCATCTATATTATTTAAATAAACTTATTAAAAAATTTTATTATAAAGAATATAAAATAATTTCATATTTAATTCACAATTAAATTCACATTATAGAACTATTATAGTAGTATAACATTTACTACTTAAAACAAATCTTATATAAAATACAAAGTAGAGGGAAATTTAAATATTACTCTTATCTTATTCTATTTTGAATAGGATGTTACATGGATGAAATTGAATTAATGGTATTATCGGGAAAAAAGTTAAATCTTATGAGCTCTTTAATCTTTTTTGAACATTTTTATTGAGATTTACTCACACATAAGTATCGAGTAGCCGAGGATTACGATTTATCCAACATAAGCAATGCAGTCTGGCGTGCAGGATTTGTCACTACTGTCGGTCAACAATTCAAAATATTTTTTCGGAGAGAGAGAACAAGAACCGCGTGATACGTGACCGCGATATTAAGGTTAATCCTGGTTCGTCTGTCTAAGTCCCACATAAACTCTGTCGATGACACGCTCTCCATGATTAGTAATTGAAGTGTCATTCGCGCGTATATCGAGAAGCGTGTTAAAAAAGTTGGAAAAAGAAGACTAAGCAAGAGGGTTAAAAAAACGGGAAATAGCCACAAAAGTATAATAAAAGAATTTATAAGAACAGAAAATAAAAGAAAAAATAAAAGATATATGAAAAAGAAAAGAAAGAAAGAAAGGAAAGAAAAATTAAAGAATAAATTAAAGAAACAGAAAAAGGTATAACTATATCTAATGTATCGTTCACGTTATCAATATCAATATCGAGAAAAATCAATTGACATGATTAAAAAATTTAATTAAACGGTTGGTAATCAAACATGATGTTGAGATATTGAATTTCTGTATTTGCAAAAAGATCTATTGAAGATGACCTTTAGTTTTCAAATGACACATGACGTTCAAATCCTGTGCAAGATATAAAAGAGCTAAATGAAAGTAGGTAGAACAGTAATCTGATTCACAGTTTCTGATAAAGGTGACTTTTTGTAAAACGGAAAACTGATTAAAACAAAATCATTTGGCTGCTATGTATCGACTAGGATATATCGCAATGGTAAGCAATTTTTACAAAAACGTTTATTTGAAATTTGATAAAAAAATTTTATTTCAAATTTAAAAATTCATATTAAAAAATATGAAAAATTAATTTTAAAGTATCAGTAGATTTAAAAATAAAAATAACAATTATATTGAAAAATATTTATACGTTTCATGCACATATCTGCATCGTCTATATATCGGTAGCTTTTAAACACTTTAATTATCATGGATGTACTACTACGTCATTAAGAAAACTTACTTTGTTTACATCAAACTATTAGTATGTCTCCGTATTTATGCCAATTCGTAATAACTCGTTTAAAAAGATGTTAAATATATTTGTTAATATGTAACATCACACATGAATTAAATTTAATATTTGCAAGTTTAAATTTATGTAGAAGCCATGAAGAATTTTAAAAAGCAAATCAAATGGTTATCATAATTAATTCACAATTCAAATTGTCCATTTATAAACGAAAATGATAATTATTTTTCAAAATGTGAAAATTATTTGGTAAAAAATTATAATTTATATTTTATTTTATAATTAATAATTATTATTATAATTTCAAGTATGTTAATTTTCTGAAACAAATAAAAATTTAAATTTTCAATTTCAATTTTTATAATTTCTGCTAATATTAAAAGTCCCTAGATTATTTTTCGATAACAAAAATCGATCACGCGACTACGCGCGCAACAATTCATTACTATCGATGAAATAACGATTGAATCTTTTGAATTTGCAAAGTAATTTAAAATAAACCTTTTAAAACCAATAATTGAAATGAATTGTTGGAGAGAGAATCGATGAAATTCTGAATTACAAAAACGAGCAAAATAAGAACAATGATGCACTTACCTATTTCTACCAAGAACTAATGTCGTCAAGAACCTGTTGTCTTGAAATTTCAATCGTTCTTCCTCTGTAGATATAGGCGCCGCGGCGCCAAGCGTGCCCGTCTTATGTTGCCTCATGTTGCCCGCAATTCTGCGCACAAAGAAAAAACATGTCTGTCAGATTGGTTACATATTTTAGGCGCGCTTACATTTATATCGAATAAATTTATTAATTAACAAATAGAGAAATAGTTTGATTAATAAAATATGAAAATATAAATAAAATAATACATGATTTGAAATTCAAAGAATTGTTAATTTTTAAATCTTAAATTAATTCGAAATTTATATATTTTTATTTCATAATGATGAAATTTTTTTGCTTAAAGTATAATTTTTATCAAAAGAATTTAGATATTTTATATGAATATAAGTTAATTAAATAAAACAGGAAAAAAATCATAAATTATTTGTCGATTGTTAATAAATTAATTAGACTTTTTTCAATTGGAGTATTATTATTTCAACGTTCTTTATAATATTTTATAAATTACTTATATTTTAATGTTATTAAATATTATTTTGATAATTTTCAATTTTGCATCTTTTCTCTTGTTATTGCGATGGAATATAAATACAGTTTTTTCTATCCTGCCAACATATTATTCATCTACAACGCAGCCTGAGATCTCCGGACTGCCAGCGTGTGGAATATTTCTAAATTGGCGGTCAGTCGATTGTCACCTAAATACCTAAATGGAATAATTGGAGTTGGATTGGCGGTACCAGCTATTTTTAGCCAGCATCAAGGGGTAGTCCCTATCTTGCTATCTAAAAATAATCTAATAGCGAATGGATCTTTGAATGTTTTCAGCACATGTACCTTAGAATTTTTTTTAACGTTTTTAACTAATATCGAAAATTTTCATCATGCTTGAGCAAAAATTAAAAAAAATAAGAATTAAAATCAAGAAAATGAAAAATAGAGAATACTATAGAACATATCAAGTTTTATGTTTTTAAAAAATAAATTTATAAATAACTATTTATTTGAATTTTCGTACACGTCATTCGCAATTTGCTAATTAAGGTTTAAATCTATCCTCGTGAAAATGTCTCACCAGTATGATCTAATTGTCTCTTTAAACACAAGGAACGTACGCATTCTTCCTTAATATAGTCATATAACAAGTTCTTTATGTTAAATGAAAAATAATCCCCTACCAATTCTTTTAGTAATGAAAACTTTTATTAGACAAAAAAGAAAAAATTATTAAACAAAGTGTTAACAAAAGTGTTAAAAAGTATTCACTGACCTTATTATATACATTCTTGCGAGACGGTGATTTTTATTTTTTAAATATTTTGAAACTGCAACAATTAAAAAAAAAGATTTCTCTGTAAGAATATATCAATTCAAGAATTATATATTATTTTCGAATATATATTACAATAATAATTTTAATTTCATAAAACTTTTAATTTTCAATTCAAGATAATTTGAATTTTAATTGATTAAATTATAATGGTTGATGGCATGAAAATACAAAGATTCCAATTTTAAAGAATAAAAAAAATAGTATGATTAGACTATTTTTTATTTGTGATTTTTAAATTATTAATATGGAGCAAATAATGTATTAAAAATGACAATAAACACATCACGTAAAGTTTCGATGGAATTCTTATTAGGTTTTACGCTGACTGGGACGAAGAATCTAATTGATTTCCTAAATTAACGAGTCTAATAGTCTCTTCTCTAATCGTTCTCGTTTACGAGCCGCGTCCCGTTCAGAATTTCGTGTTCTAAATTACGCGCTAACTGGTCGCTTTATTTCTTGTAATTTTTCAATGTCCAACAAATTGTTAAATTTCTTAGCTAAAAATCATTTATTACTTTATATTACTTTTTATCTAATACATTGATTTTTTTCTTTTTTTTTGAAAAAACAATTTTAAATTCAATTGACTTTAATTTTTACTTTATGATAATTCAATCATGAAGATTTAAGATTGATAATATAATAATTATTAATAAATGTAAATTATATTAATACATTTTGTAAAATCTCAGAAAACGAAATGTCCACTGTTCACAAGGCATATCCGGTAAAAACTGTTTGTAATAGGTTAATACTTGCCGATCGTTGTCAATATTATTAAAGAGAACACATGTTTGTGTTTAATTTTTTCTTTGACAGCAGTTACGTGAACATTTATTCTACGATATTTCATTTCATAATTGATAGTACATGAACATGTTTGTGAGTACTTGGAATATATATATATTTCATGGAAATATTTAATTCTTTGAATTGAGAAAAAAAGAAAAAAAAAAAAAAAAAAAAAGAAAACGGATATGAAATCGATAGAAAAATAGAAAATACCAAAAATCATAATAATTACTTCTTTTAACGTTACTATTGTTGGATTATTTTCGTTGGATATGTTTCTTTATTGTTAAAAAATTTTTGATATTCAAAAAAAATTCTGATTAATTTAAATTTCAAATTTGATTACTAATATTTAAAATATTTTGGAATAGAAATTTAGAATTTCGAGTGAAGAACTAAGTTTAATTTTTTTAAATTTAGTTTTTTCTATTTAAGTTTTGTCTAACAACGTTCATCAATGAACCTTTGGTCAGGAGGTCGAGGATCAATTGGTTATTAACTCAAGACAGCAGTAACGGCTATTAAATCGTTTCATTGTCATGAAAATTGACGTAAAAATCAGCAAATCACATTCTTATACGAATCAAATATTCGAGATTCGATCTCGCTTGAACTAGCAATTTTTATCAAATATTCAATATTCAAATTTCTTCTTCTTAATTTATAATTCTATGAATTCTAATGTAATATTTCATAAACTCATTTCATAGAATTCTATAATATTTCATAGAATTCTATAATATTAATTTATCTCATTCATACCTATTACCTATTATTATTCATTTTATATTCATGTTCTAATTCATTTCACATATTATTTCTATTTTAATCTATTTATTCATAGAATTTTATTAGATATATTTAAAATATTTAGAAAATATTTTAATATTATTTTCTAGTAACTACATAATTTATATATATTTATATAAGCTTAAAATAAATAAGAAATAGAAACAGAATTTAGAATTTACTATTAATTTATAAATTAATTTATTTATATATATAAATAAATAATACTTATTTAATATGTTCATTTTATAAATAATATATTTAGAATTACGTTAAATTAAAAAGATATTATTAAATTAAAAACTTTCAATTCTTTCCAAATTTACATTTGACATTCTCACTTTTTCTAATTTTATTAATTTTGTTTTTTTTTTATCCAATTTATATATATATATTTTTTATCCAATATTTCTGAAAAATATTTATATATATTTAAGAATATTTATATTTATTTATTTTCATTCATTATTTGCTATATAATTTTTATATTTCTATAGTTTGATTTCATAATTAGTTAAAAAATATGCAATAATTATTATGAATTATAAAATCTTTAGAAATGGACATATTTACTTAATAGTATATAATATGAGAAAATATTCATGTTTAATCGGTATTCCGTATTGTCGAAATTAAATATTCGTATCTGTATTGCTAAAAAACGTATACCATGCCAAAGAATTGCCATTTCAAGTGCAAAGAATTAAACAATCATAGATCATAAATAAATGTCTAATTCTTTGTAATTCATAATCTTCTAACTATATTTAACATTGAACATGAAATAAAAGAGTTTTATTAATATTAAATTTTCTATATTATTACTGACAATAATTGCTAATTTGAAATAAACTATAAATACAAATCTTTTCATTTTTAATCGATTCTCATCATTAATCAATCATCAAAAAATATAAGAAATAGTAACAATCTTATCTTAAGTTATTTCTTATCTACTTATATCTTACCTGTCGGACGTTGACTTCACGGATCCATTCGCGTACAAGTCGGCTGCCATGTCAATTGCATTTGTTCACTCGCATTTCTCTTCACGTTGAATATGTGTTTATTCCAAAAGGAAGCTGTCGGATCAACCGATTTTTCAGCTCGTCTATTGATAGCCAGAAAAGGAATTAGTTCACTGACAACGATCAACCTTGACCGCGTTGTTTGTTCTCACTAGACCAATAAACCAAAACACGATGTCTCTGGACGCATTTACAGGAATCATCATGTCGATTTTTTATATGTTAATATTTCAATCTTCCCTTTACTATTTATTTTTGATATGGTATTTATATGATTAGAAGAAGCACATGGTGGAAGAACGCAATTCATCAAAAGAATAGAATCGCAAAAACATCACTGTTGGTAGAAACGCAGTCAGATCATCCTAAGTTCGTCGACGACTGAACTATGTCAGACGGGGGCACTGTCAATTGGATAAGTACCTACCACACATCGACATACTACCGCGTGGAGTATATGTTTAATAGCGGTCCGTACTGACAATCGCCCCTGGCCCCTTCCTGAAAGTGTTAATTTAATTTTAATTTTAGTTATTCGACGATGAATCTTATTAAAGTATAAAAAATATATGGAAAGAAGAAATGATTATAAGATGTTCAAGAATGGATTTCTTTTGCTGTTTTTGTTTTGAAAATTTTTAGCGAAGAAATTAATGTTAACTACAAAAATGAAGGGAAATTTGATATAGTATTTAAAATATTTTCTATTTATGATCGTACAATGAAAAAATACTTTATAGAACAAATTAGTTTAATACCTTACAATTATTTTTTAACATTTTACAATTAAGTTTGCATTTAATATTAGTTTATCAAAATATTTGATGGATTTCCAAATTTTTTCCTCTATTTTTGTTAAATGAGTATTATTCCACTGTCAATTTAAAGGCAGTACTCTACAGAGATCGGCACGGGGAAGATCAATTTATATCGTACAACGCGAAGCACATCAACTCAATCACAATCGACCTTGCTGACTGGTTCATACTCTGTTTTTCGCGAGAGTATCATCGTCTTCAAAGAATCATCAACACGTCACGTTGATTTCTGACATCACTATCCAATTGATCACAAGACTAGTTCGTTTAATCCCTTTTAAATTTTAATTAATGATTTTCATTGAACTGATTTATAATATATTTCAACTATTTTATAATTTAATATAAATTTCAAGAAATATATATTTCTATGCAATAACAATATGCATAGAAAATATATATTTTTTTAGATAAAAATTTTTTTTATCGAATATAAATCTATAAAATTAAATATAATTAAAATAAAAACGATGATATGATATATTAAAATAAAAACGATGTTATAAATTTTTTATGACATTTCGTGACGTTATATTACGTCATCGTTAAAATTCAAGCATTGTCGGAGTTAGCATTAGAGACCCATCAAACTTGATAAAGCATAAATCGTATGCGGAGGGTTCTGCCAAGTGGGAATGGAAATAGAATGAATCGGTTGTTTAATAATGTAACTGACAAAACGCCAGAACGATCGTCGATTATTGATGGCTCACATTCTAGCAGATTTGATTTAAGTCTCAAAACATTTTTCTTTGTTACAAAAATTACTATTATACAATATCATATCGCCATATTTATAGCTAATTCTGTTACTATGCAATTCTTATATTTTATTTTTTGTATTCTTTACTGAATAAAATAGAAGAAAAATGAGTAAAAATTAAAAAATTATTAATTAGTTACAGAAAAATATGTAAATAAAAAAGTTCAATTATTTTTATAATTTAAGAACTTTATAGTTCGCAGGTTTAACTGTGATGGCGCAAGATTGTTACGACGTCTGCAAGAAGTGCAATAGAAGTTCTCAAGAATTAAAACCAGTGGATATTATTCATTTATATCCCCAATTACATTTTCCTTTAATACAAGATACACCTTATCTTCTTGAAGAAGATTTCATTAAAAATAAGCAGAATCATCAACATTCTCTTAACCGAAACAACAGAAATTTGTTGCCTGTTAGTTATATTATATTTGATAAAGAAAAATAAACAAGATCTAATATTCTGTATTTTGCCTATAGGAGTATCATAATCTATGTGAAACTATAACAAAAAAAGTGCAATTAGATGATTCTGAATACGAGTATCAACCGCCCTATTATCATGAAATCTACTGTAAAAGTTATAATTTGTTAGATAATTTGCGACGTGCTGTAAATCTATCAAAACAGGTAGATAAAAAAATAAGAAAATTGATTTTCGATAGTTTAAGAAAAATTACCTAAAATGTAGAATAGAAGCTTTCATTTAGTAGAATACTGTAGTATATAATTTAGCCCTTCAGATGATTCTTGAACCTGGAAAAAATGATTCGAATATTCATATATTATATGAATAAAATATTTTAAAATACATTAATTATTTGCTAACCTTTTTGCCAAATTTGGAAAATTATGTATAAGTGCTGGAAATTTTCCGTTTTTTCTTTATTAAATAGCATATATTTATTTCAGAAATGCGTGCATAATGGTTTTCATTGCGTGCAAAGAAGTAAAACGCTATTATTGGTAAGACGGCGATGGGATAACGAATGTTGGGAACCTTTCGTCAAACAGATTGCCAGTGGTTGTGATTGCATGTGGCCAGTTTCTGTTCTCGGAGATATAACTGATCATTATTAATCTCTATTTTGAAACTATAGATGGAGCAGAAAAGTTAACAATTAAAGAATGAAAATATCAATTTTTTTTACCACTATTTAATTGATCAATCATTTGCTGAAGCAATTGAAATTATTATGCATATTATATAAAATTATAATCTATATTATCTGTTCATTAAAGTTATTTATTTTATTTTTGTTTATATGGTTAAGTGCTTAAAAAAATAAAGAAAATTTTTCATTTTTTTCACCTAAAATTTATTCCGTGCGATGAATATTTATTAAAATAAGGAAAGGAATATTATAATATAAAATTATTTTGTTTACGTGACATATTATTTCCATGAATTCGCTTTATGTTTTGGTAAGAAATGAAATCCTTTGGGTACTTTTCCTAATAACATTTCTCTGAAAATAACATATAAGTTAAAAAAAAAAAAATTATATAATTATATATATTAAGTATAATATTAAATATGATGACGAATGAAAATATATTTACGATAATTTAATCCAATCTGCACAGTTCGAACTGGCCATTAAAGTTTCCATATCATCGCGGCCTTTATAAAATGGAGGTCTTTCATTTATTCTTTGCGGCGGTCTTTCTAATATTCCAACAGGAATATACCTGGAATATAATTAAAAATACAATTTAATATTTTATGTGTAATAATTAATTATAGTATCTTAAAGTTACCTATGTAAAAAAGATATCCATTCCAACATAAATCTTCTTGTTGTTTCAACACCACGGGTGTCCGAACCCCAATGTTCAAGACCATATTTAGAATATTTTTTTAAGATTTCAAATCTTTCTGTACTTGATATATCAATCAATTTTTTTTCTTTTATTTCTGTGAATATCCAAGGCTTTATTAGCGCACCACGGCCTATAGTGACACCATAAATGGAACTATATGTATCTTGAATTCTTTGATAATCATCAAAAGATAAAATATCTCCATTTCCATAAACTGGAATAGGATGTGCTGTTTTTGCGCACTTTTCTATATAATCCCAATCAGCCAATTTAGTATACCTCTGTTCACGAGATCTTCCATGTACCTATATTCATTTGTTATTAATAATAAATATTTTTTAGGATAATTAGTTATAATTTTATGATAACAATTCAAAATACACTTAACTTACTCACAGTAATCATGGATACACCCCAATCACGAAATTTTGGCATCAAAGTATGTGCAATAGGTTTGTCTATATATACACCTGTCCTAGTTTTTACAGTTAAAGGTATATTCATAACTTGATTAACAGATTTTACAACAGTTTCTAGAACATTTAATCGATTCAGCATACCACTGCCTCCTCCTTGTCTGTAAATTAGATCTATAGGACAACCTAGATTCAAATCAATAAAGTCTATATCAATTTGTTCATTTAACAATTGTGCACATCTTGTTAATACTCCTGGATTATTTCCACATAACTGTATACCAAAAATATCTTCAGATTCATGTCTTTTCACTAATGCCCATTCTTCATGGGCTCCTTTCAATATTCTTGGTGCCAAAGCCATTTCTCCACAAGTTATATCTGCTCCATATTCTTTACAGATTCTTCTGAATGGTAAATTGCCTACTGTTGTTAAAGGACTTAAAAATATCTTATTTTTCCAATCAATTGTTTTTTTTTCAGAGTTTCTACATTTTATTAAATCATAGTCTTCAATAGGACCAATTCTTTTTTCTGTATTTTGATTTTTAGAAATTTCATTCTTAGTTTCATTAACGGAAACATTTAACATTAAATTGTCCTTCATATTTAACTTATTTTTATTTGAGGATTCTTCAATTTGTTTAACACTTTCTGTTCCTGAATTTTTTCTAGAATGTTCATTTATTTTAACAATTTTTTCAGCTTTGTAGAAATTATATTTATGCTTTCTTAATAGAATTTGAATATTTTTATTTAAATGATTTTTTGTAAATGGAGGTTTTTTTTTAAATTCTTTCTCTTTTTCCTTGTCAATAATATTTAAACCATCTTTTGTTAAATGTTTAGAACCCATTCTACAAGTAGTGCCCCATAGACATCTACCACTGAGCTTAAAGAGATGACATTCATCTGAAATATCATCTGGCTTAATTTTTAAATATTCAATTCTATCATGTAAAAATATGCATCGTTTATTATCACATTTCTTTTCAGGTTCATCTACTGCTTGATCTGCTATCCATGGACAAAGATTTAATTCACGCTGTGTCTTAAATGGAGGTGGTCTTGCTTTATTCTGTCCTCTAAGTTTTTCTTTTTTATCATCATTTTTAAACTTTTTGGTTGGAGGTTCATCTAATAAAGAAGTATCATCATTTATATTAGTTGTATTATTTAAAACTTTTTGTTTATCAGTTTCAGTTAAACACTTTTCACTTAGAAATCTTATATGATCTTCTATAATAAATCTGAAATATTTTTAAAATTAATATTTAATTATAGTATTAAAAATAATTTTTTCAAAAAATAAAATTATAATACTTTTATTTAGAAAAAAAAATAATTCAATTTCATCATATAATTCAATTTAAATGGTTATAAATGACAGAATGCCACGCGGTTTTTATAAATTGAGGTTATCCAATACGGTCATAATAATAAATTGCAATAATTTTTTAAAAAACTAAAAAATTTAAATAAAAATAATAACGTTTACTTACTCTTCTTTAATTAAACATACACCTTTTTGTTTATCCTCACTGTAATCAAATGAACAGTCTTCTGTACATTTATCATTGTAATCCGCCATTTCAAACAATCGATTACTTACACTGTGAGAGATCGATCATCAATCAGTAATCGAGATAAAAATCTCCATGAGTTGACAATTAAACAAATCAGTGAAACAAGCATTTGTTAGTCAGCCATTACGAAGGTACTTTCATTTTAAATAATTGCAGCACCTGCATTTAAAACATTTTTTCATAAACTTTCTTAATGTTGGAAATTTGACATATTTTTATTATAAATGCTTCTGTTCTAATCAATATTTATTTATTCTTTATACTTGATTTTATTATCAATTAACTATTAGAATTAATGTCAAAATAACTTTTATTAAATTTTTAAAATTTAATAAAACTTTTAAAAATTAATACTTATATTTATTAAAATTTCATTATTCTATCCAATTCATTGATCTATTTAATTGAAAATAATAGTTTTTACTAATAAAATATCAATTACATATTATATAATTTTTACATAACATAAACATAAATAATCATTATATTGAAAATTTTTAAATATTATACGAAATGAATTCTGTTCAATTATTGCTATAATTATTATTTAAAAATATATAAATAAATAAATAAAATGACTAATATTATTAAACAAATGCATTTATTTTTAAAAGCATTAATTATTTAAATAAGAGTTACCTTTGCTCTGTTATATATGAATCTAATAATTCAAAAATGCAGAACAGTGATTCTCAATAGATATAATTTTTAAATCCTTTTAATATATATTTAATATATATTTAAAATAAAAGAATTTTAATTACAATTTTTTCATTACTAAAAATATTCTCAATATTATCTATAAATAAATTTCATATCTATATTATTAAACTTTTAGATTTACTACAGATATTCACAAGACATTGCTATAGATATTCACATGTAATTTTTTTTTCAGGATATAATTTTTAATAAATCTTTAATACAAAAATCTATTTACTAAGAAAATAATAGAAAATAATAAAAAAAATTTTTCAATAAAGAATTTCAAGAAAATAGTAATAAATTTTATTATTTATTATCTTATAAATAATTTCTAAATAATTGTAATATCAAAATTTCAAAATAATATAAAAATATTCTTTATAATTCTAATATATATTGCTCTATATATTGCTTACCCTTATGCTATTGTTTACATTTGCTCATGTTTTCCACGTGTTTTCTCTAAATACTTTATATGATCATTTTTTCGAAAGAGCGCATTGAAATCCACTATCGACAATTAAAGAAGGTCAGAATCGCGACACGGATCAAGATTGATCCGTGTGGCAAAACATTTTTATTCGTTATATCGGTGGACGACGTTGCCACGCTCCTGGTAAGTTTACGAGTTTATTCGTCAACGTTTTTTTTTTTTTCGTCATTATTGTATTAATATTGCACTATTTTTTATAAATAATTTTATAAATTATTATTTAAAAGATTTTCAATATAATTAAAAACTATGATTTAAATTATTCATAAAGTAGAATCATAAGACTTGGATTGATAAGATGTTCCGCTAATTACACAACCAAAGGAATAGTATTAAATATTGAATATTGTCTCTCTAACTATGATAAGATTTTTAGATAATACTACAATTATATTATAATATATAAATTAATTTTTTGTTATTATAAAAGCTAGAAATAAATAGAGTTCTTATGAACTTTTTTTGATGATTACCATATTTATTGTTTCTTAAATAATTTTATTACTATTTAAATTTTGCTTAAATTAAAAAAAATAAATGCAATTTAAGCAATTTGATCTAATCTTGTTTCCATAGATAATATTAGCAAATAATACTTAATAATGTGCTATAAAGATATACTTGACAAAAACAATTTATATTTAAACTGATATAATTGATAATGTATTGAGTATATTTCTTTCTTTAATAATATTATTCATTAGTTGATATAATTTATTATGTAATATATTTAAGATTGATAGATTTTTTTCTTGAATTAATAGAATAATAGTATGGAAAAAATAGGAACATTACAATGGGAAGACTATCTGGTCATAGCAATTACATTATGTATAAGTGTGGGTATAGGTATTTACTACAGATTCAGTGGTGGCCGACAGAAAACTATAGAGGTATATTTATCATTCTTTTAAAATTTTGGAATAATATTTAATTGCAACAAAACAAAATTATGTTTTCTGATAGGAATATTTCATTGCCAGCAGATCTATGAGCATTCTTCCTGTGGGTGTAGCATTAGTTGTTTCTTTTATGTCTGCAATTACGTTGTTAGGAGTTTCTGCAGAAAATTACACGTATGGAACACAATTTGTAGTAATTAATTTATCATATCTTATAGGAACTCCTCTTGTTTGTTATGGATTTTTACCAGTATTTTTTAAACTCCAAGCAACAAGTGCTTATGAGGTTTGTATTATTATTATATATACATAATTTCAATAATAATAAGAAACTATACATATATGTATATAAATTATATTTTCCTCTTCTCTAGTATTTAGAAAAACGTTTCGGAATAAAAGCTAGAACATTAGCTAGTTTTGTATACTGGCTACAACTACTTTTGTATTCAGGTGTTGTACTTTATGCTCCTGCTTTAGCATTGGAGGCTACAACAGGAATTTCTAAAACTGGCAGTATTATTATCATTGGATTAGTCTGTGCTTTCTATTCAAGTATAGGAGGCATTAAAGCTGTGTTAATTACAGATGTATTCCAAGGATTGCTTATGTTTATTTCTGTTTTTGTTATTATTATCACAGCTGCTAATGAAGCTGGAAGTTTAAAAAGAATCTGGGAAATAGCTGAAGAAGGGAATCGAATTCAATTTGATAGGTATATGCATATTACAATGAAAAATTTATATTTTTTAAAAAAATTTAAAAACAAACTATTTTCTTAGTATTTCTATAGACCCCACAGTTCGACATACTTGGTGGTCACTTATTTTTGGAGGCTTATGTACATTTCTGTCATTATATGGTGTAAATCAAGTTCAAATACAACGTATGCTAACAGTGAAGTAAGTATTATAATGAATAAAATAAGAAATGTTATTAATTTACACAATATTTTTAGAGATATAAAAGCAGCACAAAAAGCACTTTGGTTATCATGGCCAATTTTATCTTTACTTTCAATAACTACGTGTTTCTCAGGATTAGCAATATATAGTAAATATTATAAGTGTGATCCATTACTTCAAAAAAGAATATCATCTACAGACATGTTAATGCCATTGTATGTTATGGATACCATGTCTGATAAACCTGGTTTACCTGGTCTTTTTATAGCAGGTGAGATTTTTATAAAATTTTAAATAAATTATATTTTTTATGTTAATATTAAATATTAACATGTGTAATATGTTAATATATGTTAATAATACATGTTAAAAAAAATAATAACATTTTAATAAAATTCAAATAATCATATTTTTATACTTTTTTTCTTTAGGTATTTTTAGTGCTGGTCTCAGCACTATTTCAGCAGCATTGAATTCTTTGGCAGCAGTAACATTAGAAGATTATATAAAACCAACATATAAAAAATGTTGTCATAAAGAATTTTCTGTAACCATATCCACAACTTTGGCAAAGTTACTTGCCTTTATTTATGGAATTATATCTATTGCTTTAGCATTTTTAGCACAATTATTGGGTGGTGTTTTACAAGTATTTATTCTTATGCATTATTATATCAAAAGATTATATTATAAATATTATAAATATTTCATATTTTATTTAAATGAATTTTATTTAAATATTTATATTAATATTATAGGCTGGTTTAACAATATTTGGAGTAGTGGGTGGTCCACTTCTTGGCCTTTTTACACTCGGAATGCTTACAGAAACAGCTACAGAAACAGGATCCGTAACGGGTACTATTATATCCCTAATATTTTTATTTTGGATTGCATTTGGACAACCCAGACCTATACCACCA
Organism: Apis laboriosa; assembly: GCF_014066325.1. Lineage (NCBI taxonomy): Eukaryota > Metazoa > Arthropoda > Insecta > Hymenoptera > Apidae > Apis > Apis laboriosa. The sequence continues at coordinate 405,334 of NW_025222134.1, forward strand.
GCACTACCAGTTAATGATATAGATTGTTCAAATGCAACCATTTCTATCTTACAAACGCAATTGTAAGCAATGAATTTAATCTTGAAATTCTTATATTAAATTTCTGAAAAAATATAATAAAAATATTTTTGTTTTTTCTCTTTAGGAAATCGGATGATTCTTATTTTTATCTGTATCGACTTTCTTATATGTGGTATTGTCCACTTGGATTTTTGATGACATTTATTATTGGATTATTCCTTAGTTTCTGCTTAAAACAGATGTTTAAGAAACAAAAAATTGAGTTGGATCTCAATCTGTTTTTTCCTATAATAGCAAAACGAATACATCGTAGACAAATGCAAATTTCGGATACCAACTCAAATGATATATTAAAGGATACTACTACTGCACCAAGAAAGTATATTTTCGGTGTTAGTTCTGATGACATAGATATCATGGAAGATGTCAATACCAGCAAAGTTTAATTTTTTTTTTCATTTTTAATTAATCAGTTGTGGCTTGAAATTTGTAGATTTTTAAACATTCCATATTTAATTTTATAAGTTATAAAAAAATATATATAAAATTACAAAAAATCTATGAAGTAGATCTTCATAGAAAAAATAATGACATGTTCAAAAAATGAAAATTTAATTATCAATTTAATTTTAATTAGGTTTTAAAAAAAAATATATTACTTTTTATTTGATACATATAATATATAATCTTAATCAAAATAATCTTAATATTTAACCAGTTGAGCTAGGAAATAAATTATTTAAACATATTAATTTCAGGCAATATTGTATTATAAAAAAAAAAATACTTAACTTAGTGAATATTTAATTAATTAAATGTCTTCCATCTATTGTTCCTAAACTGCCAGTTTCTAATTTTTTTATTATTCAATGAAATAAGAAGAGTTTTAAAAAAGTTATTATAAATATTATTTCACATATCAGCAATAATGAAACATGATGAGAGTTAAAACAATAAAATATTTACAATACCAAAATAATACCAAAAAAAAATTTCATTTAAAAAAAATAATTATAAAATAAAAAGTACTTAATTATAAATTATTATGTTATATAAATTACTTTATAAAATTATATTTTTCGAAAATTGATCAAAAATGTTATAAATTTGAATTGCAAATTGTTATTGCGCACAAGTAATTAAATAAAATTTAATAAAACATGATGTTCTAAAAACGCTATTTTAGTTATTTCTAAACATAAAAAATATTTTTATACAACTTAATACAATATCGAGCACAATTATAATTAAATTTATTAAATATATAATTATATATATTTAATGTTTTATGATATGTTTTGTGTAATTTAGCGTGTAATTTAAAATATTTTAATTAATTAATGTGATGTTTACAATACTTATACTTATATTTTATTGTTTTCAGATAATTTTTTTAGTTAATAGAATGTAACAGAATATTTATCCAAGCTTTGTTGTGTACTTTGCACTTGTACTTTACTTTGAGTTAATAAAATAGTGTGTGTGAAAGAAAACGATATTAAGAGTAGCAGCAATTATTTTCAGTCTCTCCTCTTGTTTATCCAATGAAGAATCAAGTAGTTACAATTAACAGCAAGACAATCAAGCAACAGGAATGGAAATTTATTGTTAGAATTCGAAACTAAAATTTGCAATTTTTAATTTTTTTTCAATTCTTAAACTATTTATCAACAATTCTTTTTCTAATGAAAATAAGGAAAATTAAGATTCCTATGATTTCTTTAAATGTATATTTCTTCATTTTCTTTTCATATAAATTATATAATTTATACTTGAAATATTTTAGAGTCTTTATTGAAAAAGTTTTCTTGAAATTAATTTTAGTCTTATTTTTATTAGAAATCTAAAATTTTGAAAAGAAGATAAAGAAAAAAATATTTGAAAAGAAATTTTTATAGAAGAAAGAGGATAGCTTAAGGTGCTTCTTGAGAGACTTGTAAGTCCCAGATCAAACTACTAGTGGGCAGTTGAAACCAGTTTCAATTTATCTGTAACTCGCGCTTCGATCGGCACCGGGCATCTTTTTAATTATTTTTCTAGAAACTGTGACCGCCATTTTCTACATCCAGTTCTTCTTTAATGGTCAATTAATTCATCAAAAAATCCAACTAATGTTCTCGAGAAATGAAGAATATGTTTATATGTTAGAAGATTCAGCTTTTTAATAAAATTTATTAATCTCATCTTTAGTATAATATTCTCTATAAATATGAATCTTTAATAGGATAAATTTAAAAGTTTATTATATTATATATATTTATTAATTATTTGTTATAATAATTAAGTTTTGTTATAAGATATATATGTAATAAAATAAAAATAATGATAATATATATGTATTTATTCTTTATCAAATTTATTTTATAAAGAATTTATTTATCTGATAGATTTATTTTATAGTAATTTTTACAAATTTTAATAAAAATTATTTTATAAATAAAAAAGAATTTAATGTATATTCATTTATTATATTCATTTTATATTATTAAATTTCGTTTATTTTCCTAAGATTTTCCTTCTTCTTTCTCATGACACAGGACTTTCATGTTTACCTTTTAAATCAACGGTTTTGTAATTTTGATTTTGATGTTATATGTGTCATATATATATAAAATTATATGTAAAATTGTATATAAAATTATCGTACATTTTAAAAATCAAAACATTTTTTTAGATTAAGCTAAATAATAAAAATATATAAATAATAAAATATAAAAAAAAATAGTGTAGTTCAAATACGTGTGTATGTATTCATGTATTCTCAGCTCATGAAGCTGAATGAAAAATTCGAATTTTTCAGTTTTCATAAAATTAAACTATTGTTACAATTATTTGTATATAAAAAAATTGTTTCATCAAAAAGTAAGTACTATTCCTTTAAATTTTTTAATATTTAAAAAATTATAATAATTAACATAATAAACTAGACTCAATTAAAAATTTTAATATTATATGTCACTTATGTTTTTAAAAAAAAGAGATTAACTTTAGATGAAGGTTTTAATTTTTATATTTTGTATCATTTAATAACTTATTATGAAATTATTATTATATTATAATTATTATGAACTTATTATTATATTGAAATGATAAAAAATGTCATTGTATTCTATATATTTCTTCAATATATAATATTTTATTTTTCAATATTTTAAAAGGAAACTAATGATACATTCATTGCTAATATTTTTATTTATATTTATATTTTTCAATATATATATAATTTATATAATTTATATAATATATATATAAATTAATATATATAATTTATACATTTCAATACTTAATTTTATATTTTATATAGTTTATATACTATATAGTGATATTAATTTGAATTTTAGGAAATTGTTTTGAAAAATTTTTTTTTAAAGAAGAAATATATCAAATAATATATATATGACATTTTGAATTTATAATTATCGATAGGTGTTTAGTTCTATGTTCATTTATCAATGGACAACGTAACTTATTTAACTGATGTGAGTCATACATTCTTAATAGAAATAGCATAATCAGGATGAAAATTTCATTGAATCGCGTTGTGTTATAAATTATTCCAATCATCCCTTGCCTTCAGATATAAACATTACATTATAATTTCTAATGTTCAATTGTCTATATCTTAATCAAAAAATTCTAAAAAAATTTTAATCATATTCAGTACTTCATAACTTCTTATATATATATATTATATTTTCTTTTAATTCAGCTTCAGAAAATCTACACAAATTCATTCAAATAAATTCACAAATCACAAATTCAAATTTACAATGTAATTAAAAATAACTCCTTTTTCGAAATAATAATGCTTTTTTAATATTTTGCTGATTTTCTTTAAAATGCAATTATTAAAAAATAATAAATATCTAGAATCTTTCATGAATCTTATTCCACGTTTAAGAAATTTTGTTTTATTTAAAATCAGAAAATTATTTTCTATAGTTGATTGATAAAGATTACCGAGAAAAATTTATTCATTTAATTGCTCTCCATTATCCTGATGTTTAACAATAATTAAGACACGAGTCAGGTATTAATAAATCTAATAATAAATTTACGATTAGATAAAATACTTCTTTTTTTTTCTTTCTTTACAATTAATAAATCCGAATAAAACGATAAAATGATAGACTCATTGAAAAAAACCCATAACTTCTTTGTTACTGAAATATACAAAGTTTACTATAAAAAATACTATAAAGAATATAAATTAATAGAAGAATAAAAACTATAGAAAATTTATTATGCATTATTATAAATTTTTTTTGAAGTTTTTTTTAATAATTTTACATAATTTATGATTATTATTAATTATTAATTTTAATTCTTCTCAATATTTATTTTAAATGTTACTTTATTCATTAATTTTTCCAATCTTTTATAATTACTTTTAATTTTTAATTTTTTAGATTCTTTAATTTTTCTCAAATTTATCTTTTTTTCTTCATATTTTTATCACAAATATAATGTAAATATATCAAGAAGTAGAAAAAATTCAGAAATTTGAAGAATAATATCTATTTACATACAAGATTTTAAATAGCAACCGCTTGAATCCTGCTTCAATCATAATAACTGTAAACACAGTTTTTATGATTATATATTCTCATTCGTCAATTTTACATGTTTCAATTTTCATCTTATAGAGCGAGAAGTGATACATAGTTTATCAAGTTTATCAGTTTTCATTATCACAGAATCCAATACGACTGCTAGTTTATATCTTTCATTATGGTGTTTCATGAAATGAATTCTTGAGTTACTATATACAATATGGAGAATAAAAAGATAGAAATCTTAAGTAATCGTAAGTTAAAAAAAATTGAAAGAGATTCCTTAATTGATGAAAAAAATAATTTCATTAACGAAATAAAAATAAGAATAATAGAATTCTTCATTTAAATTTAAATTTTCTTTATTTCTTTTTGAATTTTTTTTGCAAATATTCTTCAATTTAATTTTTTTTTTCATTTATTTTTAAATTGACATATGCTTTTTTTTATTTCTTTTTAAATTAAAATGTTCTTCAGTTGTACTTCTTTTCTTTTTAATATCTTCGCATTAATATCTTTTATGATTTGAAATGATGATGAAATATTTCTTCTCTTTACATTTGTGTAATTTTTTTTTTTTTACAAAATATTATATATAATTCCAAAAATTAAAAAAAGGATTTCAAAAATATTATGAAATTCAATACCATTAAATGGATATTTCCATTTCGTCTTGTAAAGTTTTCTCTTTTATTAAAATTAACAGTGTTTCTTTTTTTTTTCATTTCACCTTACTTCTTCCCAGAAATCAGAATATTTTTTCTTTCAACACTGCAACAACATATTGATTCTTTCTTAATTATTGATATAATTCAAAATCGATTGATTAAATTTAATTTCAACCATTTAATCAATAATCTTCCTTAATTTTTCAAAATTAAAATTTTAAAAAATAAATAAATTCATGAATTTATTTCTTCTTCGCAGAATATTTTTTCATCCTAAATACACCTAATCCTTCGAATTAAAGCGTAATTATCATCATCGTTTCCATAAGTTTGCGGAATGCAAGAAACTCGTTACTCTGGAAGGGGCTGGTTCATATAAATGGACACATGTGACAATTAAAACGACAGTCTGAAATCGTTCTCCGCTTAATTCGCCGGCTCTGTTCAAAACGAGGCGCGTAAAATCGAGAGATCTTAATTAATTAATCGATCTGCATTTCTTTAATACATTCCCGGTCAAGCAGTTCGAATCAGTGATTGGTTAAAAAAAAATTCATATATGCGTTACGTTAGGAAGACCAGCAGCAAAATCATTCAGCTGCAATTTCGTACATTTTTACCAATTATTGAACACCATTAATATCTTAAGGGACTATTTTCATATTCCTTTTCATCAACATTTTCTTCTTTTCTTTTTCTTCTTGTTTCTTGATACAGAGAACAACAGATTTACCAAGATTGGAAGTAATTTAACATTTTTAAAAAGGTAAGATACATTAATTTTAGATTTTTTTTTTTTAATATCTTGGTTTTAAATACTTGATGTTTTTAATAAGATTGAAATAATAGATTTCTTTGAAAACGTTCAAAAATTTGAGATAAAATCTTTTAAAAAACTTGTAAAACAAGTTGTTGATCTTGAAGTTTTGAAGAGTTTTGAAGTTTGTGATGCATATGTTTTTATTGAAAAAATTCAGTTTTTCTTAGAATTAAAATCTAAAATTGTTAAAATTTAATAATTTAATATTTTGGAATAGTTATTGATCTTGAAGTTTGGAGAAATCTTCTAAAATAAAATATGTCTTCAATGAAAAAGATTGAATTTTTTTAAAGGACATATTTTTAAATATAATTTTCAGAATCTAATATTTAAAATATTTTAAACTAACTTTTCATTTGGAAATTTTTGAAGAATCTCTATAAGACAAAGATCATGAAAAAAAAAATCAATAATTACTTTATACTACTTTATTGATTTATTTGTCTTTTCTTCTGTAAAAAATAGTAATTTTATAATGGTAACTTTATATTTTTCCTTGTCAGATTCCAAATAGATTGTAATCTGTGCTTTGTCTCTCATTGAAAGTCTGATGACAATTCCTATGTCTATCGCATAATTTTAAATCAAAATTATTTAATGATATCATTGGTTGAATTTGTGAATCTGTATATTAACCAATATCACTTTTCAATTCTGAAAGAATATTTTTTTTTAATTAAATGATTACTTCTTAAATGATTTTTTCTTTTTTTCAATATATCAAATATTATTTCTTTTTGAAAAGAATTAATTCAAATCGAAAGATAAATAAGTTATATAATATGTATAAATCATTTTAATTTTACAATAAAAAATTTTAATTTTACAATAAGAATATATTAAAAATATGAAATAATTATTAGTATTATAAATAAAATCAATATTTCTTTTGAAAAGAAAAAATATATGAATCATTTAAATTTGAAGAAACTGGTTTTAACTAAATTCTTAATGAGAACTTAATTATAATTTAATGACGATTGAATATTATCGATAGTAAAAAAATTTAGTTAAAATTTATAACAAATACACAAACAATTCTTCTTCTATTTTCAAGATAATTATGTATTTCTCTTCATTAAAAAGAAATTTCAAAATTTCTTTTAGAAATATATTTCTTCTTTCATAAAGAAACTTCAGAAACTTTTAAATTTTCATATTTCATCGAAAATGATTTCAATAATTTCATATAGTTTATCCTAATTTCTTTATTTTTTCATTTATTTTTTCCTCTAAATTTATTTTTTAACCAAATCATTTGATTAGAAATCATATCTTCCTGAATTTAATGTCATTTTTTCTCTCATTATATCCGAAGAAAAAATATGGAAAATTTATCTTGTAATATTATTTATGCATATTAATTAAAATACAGTTGAATAAATTTATATGCATCGTATGGATCAGATTACAGTATTGTAAGAGATCTCCCTTATTCTGTTACTCTTTTCCTATACTGTTTGTATAAACTGGACCTGTTCGCCTTTGAATTAACTGGTTCTAGCCAGAGACAACCAGATTTCTTAATGATGATCGAACGCCCGTGTTAATAGCCACAACGATGGTGCAAATCCTACTAAACAATTACATCCATTGGTGGAGCATATACGTTCAATAATCACATCATTCCAACCAAAGCAAGCATACAGTGCATTACACTTTGCTTACGTAAGAGAAAGAATCAGTTGACTAAACGATATTACACCCATTCGGTTTGTGTATATATTCATATCTGATCGATACGCACAATTATTATGATTTTCAGGTTAGGATTCAATGGAAGAAAGATGAAACGTAAAAAACGAAGAAAAATAAAAATAAATAAAGGCATGATTGTATCGAAATATTTCAGGATCTTTAAAAAGAGGAAAAGATAGGAAAAGATTTTATAAATTTTTTCGAAAATTATTTTCTTCTTTGAGAAATTGATCTGGAAAAAGATATGTAATTAAATAATGAGGGAAAATATGATATATAGATCTTATAAATAATATTTTAAAAAAATTAAGAAATAAAAAATATATTAATAAAGATTTATAAAAAATTATATTTAAAAAATTAAAAATAAAATTTCAACTTTTCGATAAATTTCATTGATTTGATTTGAAAGACGAAATATGAGAAAAATGATACTAAAACAGATTCGCATAACAGATTAATCTAGATCGTGCGGAAGTGTCGATCAATCGTGTCTTTCATATGATCCTAGATTTATAGGAAATATTATATCGAATATCCATAAATGCAGCTCAAGGATATTGAATGCCAAGTACAATTGACATTTTCTATCGATTATTTTACTTACGAGTTTTTTTTTCATCTTCATAATTGATATTAAAACATATATAAAAAATTATATTATATAAAATATAAAATAATCTTCTTAAAGAAGAAAGTGAAAATTTTTATCCTTCTGTTCAAGCCCCTGAAAGATGAAGTCACGTTTCTTGGTACTATACTTCTTCTTGGCCATTTCTTCAGCAGAACAACGACCATCTGAAGATATAAATGAAATACACACTGAAAAATATTCACTTCTTTATTACTTTTCATGGGTTGATTACACGGTGTTGGCTGCCATGTTAATAATTTCATGTCTGATCGGCACTTTCTATGGTTTCATTGCTAAGAAGCAGGAAACTAGCCAGGACTTCTTGCTCGGAGGTTCGAGCATGGGAACATTTCCAATGGCAATGTCTCTCGCTGCTAGTTTCATTACAGCTATTGAACTCCTAGGAAATCCTACAGAAATGTATATACATGTATGTTTCTCTTTTTTTATTTGTTTAAATATTTTAAAATAACATATTGCTTTAGAGAATAGTAGAATCTAAAAGAAGAAATAGTGATCAATTTGGCAATTGAAATTCTAGAAAAGAATTCTAGAATTCTTTTTTTTTATCTCTTTATATATTTTTATTTTTTAATTTTTCTTCTCATTTCTATTTTCTCTTTTCAATATTATTTCTTCTTTATTTTACCACAATATTTCTAATCTATACATATAATCAATATATTTAAAAATCTTTTTTCTTTTCTTAAATTACTCTAAATATTTTGAGTAATTTAATCATAAAACTTTGATTTTAAGAAAATTGCTATTACATTTGAAAATATTTTTCAATTTCTTAGGGCACTCAATTTTGGATGACCTGTCTGGCTTTTATTTTCGTTGTACCTATTACCTCCTATCTGTACCTGCCTGTTTACATGAAGCTAAGATTAACTTCGAGTTATGAATATTTGAATCTTCGTTTCAATCGATATTGCAGGCTACTTGCCGGTGGTCTCTATATGTTACAGATGATTTTGTACACATCTGTAGCCGTATATGCGCCAGCGTTAGCTTTAAGCCATGGTGAGCAACATGATTCAATTAATCCTCATATTCTCTTGATTTATTCTTCTCTTTTTACAGTCACAGGTTTAAACACTTACATAGCCGTCACTCTAGTCTATGTAGTCTGTATCTTCTACGCGTCACAGGTACCTATTCCTCTTTTTAATTTTATTTGAAAAAATATGTTTGATATTTATTAATTTCTTTTAACTTTAATATTTTTATTTTTTTTTAAAGCTATCATGTTTTCGTTTCAAAGTTTTCTTCTAATTTTGCCTTTTTTCATCTTAAGGTATTTCTTCTTTTCATTTTTCTATCTTCTTCCTTTCTTTTTTTCTAAACAATTCTATCGAAATTTCAATTCTCTTCAATTAATTTTCTTCGTATTTTTTTTTTCCTATATCAGGGTGGAATGAAAGCCGTCATAATGACGGACACTTTCCAGGCAGTAGTTCTTCTTGGTTCCCTTTTTCTCATAGCTGGATACGGTCTCTCCTGGGCAGGAGGACCTTCCTCAATATGGCAAATTAACGAAAAATCTGGAAGAATAGAGTTCTTCAATATGGATCCTAATCCAACCGTTCGTCACAGTTTTTGGAGCGTGGTGATAGGTGGAACCATATACTGGACAACGATGTTTTGCAGTAATCAAGCTTCCGTCCAAAAATATCTTAGCGTTAGAAGCATTAGTCAAGTCAGAACGTATGTTTCTAAATGTCTTCAAGAAGATTACTAAAAAATAACAAAAAAAAATGTGTTAAATATGTTTTACTTCTAGATTATTTTAACTTTTCATTTTATTGCAGAGCTTTATGGGTATCCGCTTTTGGCATGATTATAATATATACCATAAATTTCTTGACCGGTATGATACTTTATGACACTTACAAATACTGTGATCCTCTCTTGGCTGGTAACATAACTGGCCAAGATCAATTATTACCACTGTACGTAATGAATTTCATGGGTAATCTCAAGGGGATACCTGGTTTCTTCGTTGCTGGAATCTTCGCCGCTTCTTTGGGGTATGTTTTATAACTCCTTCAATTTCTTCTTTGAAATTTGATTAGAAAATATATTTTTTTTTAATTAAAGAATTTTTAATACGAAAAAATTCTTAAATGAATATTTTAATGTGTCTATAGAGTGAAAAAAGATTTTTGGGATATTTTTCAGAACTGTAGCAAGTGCTTTGAACTCATTGGCAGCTATAACTTGCGAAGATATCCTACAAGGATTATTCAAAATTGATATGTCTGCGAGGAAAGGTGCAATTTATGCTAGATGGATCAGTATTTTCTTTGGAGCGCTTAGTTTTGCTTTGGTTTTTGTTGTGGAACAACTTGGCAGTGTCCTTCAAGTATAAATTTTTTCAATGAATCTTTTTTTTTTTCAAAATTATTTTTCAAAATTTTCAATATAATTTTTTAATTAAATTCATATTTAACTTTGTTTAATGCAATATAATTTTGAGAGTATTTAATTTTAATATCTCTAAACAATATAGAGAATAAAAATAAATTTTAAATTAGGTTGCATTATCATTCAATGGTATGGTTGGAGGCATCACATTAGGATTATTCTCTTTGGGGATGTTCATCCCATGGGCAAATGCCAAAGGCGCAATTACTGGTGCCATCATCAGTTTGATAATCATCCTATGGATTGGTCTGGGAGCTCAAATTGCTGTTTTAAATGGACAAATTTACTTGGACAGCAAACCTGTGTCAATTGATAAGTGTTCTAATAATAGTTTAATCATAAATTTCAATCATCAGTCAAGTAACAATCATAATGAAACTTATTCCATATATAAAGTAATTATCAATTTTTCCTACTCTTTATTTTTATTAAAAAAATAAAGATTAGATAGTTAATTATTTATCAAAAAAAATTCTAAAAATTAATTTTTTTTATTTCAGATCAGTTATTTATGGTATAGTGCAATAGGATGCATCCTAACAATGTTAATAGGTGTGATTATAAGCTTTTTCACAGGTGTTCAAAATCCAGCTGATCTTGATCAAGATCTTTTGAGTCCACCTATTGCTTCTTTGTTTCATGTGCAAACAAAACCGTGTGCTAATAAAGTACATGGTATCACAAACTTTGGTCTGGAATTAGATGATGAAAAATCTCAAGTGGAAAATGCCAAAAGTCCAAAGATATAAAGAAAAGTATCTATTATGTATGTAAAAATAGATTTTGCAACTAAAAGTTGCATTCTGAGTGATTATTTGAATGCATTCTGAGTGATTATTTGAATTATTTTAGAAAATTATATGAATATTTTAGAAGATTATAAGGATATTCCAAAGAATTGTTTAAAAGCAGTAGTTCCTAATATTGTAACAGTCCATTCATTATTTTTATTTCTTTAAGGTTGTTTTATAGTAAGTTAGAAATATTGACTGCACTAGAAAACTCTATGTGTTAGTTTTTAATGGAGCTTGCTGAATAATGAATTTATGAATACAGAAATGATCTTGAATTCAGTTTCTGAGAGCTAAGTAGTTATTCCACAAGGTTCCATATGTTAATCATGTTAGAAATTTAAGTTTTTTCAAGTACAATTATAAATTGCTTCATTTTGATAAACATTCTATAAATATGATGAATTAAAAAAATTGACTATTAAGAAATATTTCTATCTTGACAATATTTCTATCATGAAAAATAGATGAAAACAGATTGTAAATTTAAAGTTTTGAAATTCAAATGTTACAGAATGAAGCATTACAGATAATTAAATTAAAATAATCTCTTTGATAGAGATTCCTTATTTCCTTAAGACTCAATCAAATACCTTTGACATTGAGTATTAACCATGAAAAAAAAAAAATATTATTTATGGAATAAAACAATACAACAAAAATAGCCAGTGCATATTCAGGAATTAAATACAGTTAAAAATGAAAATAGTTTACTAATTTAGAGAGAGATTATTTATAGATATTCAGAGAAGACTTCTTGCCAGGAGATGACTTGTAAAGGCGTAAAATAGTTTATTTATAGCGCTAGTTGTTATATCTATTATATACTTAATATATTTTGCGAATTTCAACCATTTCTGAACGAGAAAATTCTCGTGGGCGGTTTTAAAATAAAATTATTAAATTTTTTTCTATACATTTTAATTATATATAAATATCTTTATATTTATGTAGAAAAAAATGTTTTTATAGTCTTCATAGATTAAATTTAAATTTAATGACAACTTTCATTTTAACTTTTATTTTAAATTTATTTTATTAAAGCATTTTCTCTTCGTTTTGACATTGAAAAAATATTTATTTTTATAAAGTACAATTTTTTCATTGATATTTTATCTTTTTTTTTTAAATTTCATAAATATAATTTAATATGCCAGTTTTTCTATTTCCAAGAAAAAAATTCCATATCGGTTTTATAATAATTTATATATTTTTCTTCAGCTTTTTAAAATAACTTCCGCCCCGAGATGTTTCTTTCGCGACGAAACGTCGACAATTCGTTTAAGAATCTCCTTTTTAACGCCTTGTCAATTCCGAAATATTTTTTCCCTTCTTTTCTCCTATATCTTGTTTTTTCTTTTTCTTTTTTCTTTTTTTTTTATTATCATGGAGATGAAAAATTATTTTTTCACTTGACTGCGGATCTGTACTTCGTTTCTTCGTGCGAAAATATTTAAATAATTAAGAGAAAGAATATATATGAATATGTTTTCAATAAGTTTCTTCGTTTCTAGATAAAATATTTGTACATAAAAAGAAAAATATACGAATTAAATAGATTTATTAAATCCATTTTTATTTTTTCTTTTATATAATGTTTTTTTAAATAAATAAATTTTTTATACCATTATTCAATGGATTTCTTCTTTTATTCTTTAAATAAATAAAATAATATCATAAAAAATAGATAAAATAAGATACCAAAAATGGAAAAATAATCAAATCTCTAAAGAAGAAACTAGATATTTGTTATAATTTGTTATAATTAGACAAAATTTTCCAAAAACAACATTCCAGGAGTAAAAAGAATAAAACAAGTATTCCTTAATAAAATTTATATTTACATCCAGAAATGAAGATATTAATTTTAAAAGAAAAACTCAAAAATTAATGCAATTGATCAAAAACAAAATGAACAATTATTATTATTATTTTAATTATGAAACAAGAGACTATTTCTATTTAATTAGAGAGACAATGATAGAGATAGAGATAAAAGTGGAACAAAGAAGAGTAAAAGAGGAAGAGAGAGGATTATAGAGAGAAAGGATACGACAGTGAAAGTGGATCAATACGCCGTTAACGTTTCGCCATACAACGTGCAACTAAACTTCTCCTCAAAACTTACTTTTTTTGTCAAAGAATAAGAGAGTTAATAGAAGATTAAATATATCTACAATGTTTTTAACATACATTTTTTTAATTTAAAAATTATTTATCATTTTGACATTAGTTTTTTCCATTTCTTGTTCAATGTCTTTCCCAAAGTGCATGCAAGATTTGAGTTCATTTGTGAAATTGTTATCAGTTGAAACAATCAGTGTATATTGAAATGTTCATATTACCATTGATGTGAATAGTGTTTAGTGTAGGGACCTGTAAGTGACAGATTTATTACTTGTGATGGCAATGGGTTGATAAAAATGCTTTTTCTGAGACAGAATATGTAACTAATAATGATTTAAGAATAAAATATAAATATATAAGGTTGGGAAAATTGAAGATGTATAGTGATTTATACTGATTTTGCATTATAAATTTAAACAATCATGTATTTTTCCTATTTTGTGAGTAACTTGGGATACTTTTCTTATCTATTTTTCTTTTTCTACTTTTTCAGAACTTTTTTAGCAGTGATTATTAGAATTGGTTTCAAATTTCTTTAAAGATAAAGAATTTTTAAAATTTCTAAGATTCTTAAACTTAAGAAAGAAAAAAGAAGAAAGATAAAAATTTAAATCTTAAAAACTTAATTTCTTGGAAATAGATATTGAATTAAAACTCTTTTTTCCATTTCCTTTCATAAATATTCTTAAAATTTATAAGATTCTAAATTTATGAAAGGAAAAGAAAAAAAGAAAAAGACCTATCTATTATTTTAGTTCTCTAGAAATAAACTTTATATATTTTTTTTATATTTTTTATATTTTATAAAAAAAGAATAAACTTTAAATTATTCCTTTTAACAAGAAATATCAATCTCATTTTATAAATACACAAATATCTAATTTCATTTTTCTTAATCATTTCTTCATAGATACACAAAGTTAATTGTAAGCCAAATTTGCGATGCTTCCGATTTATCCGTTGGACAATCCTTGTGTCTTTCGTTATCTATTTGTCTCTACTCTTTTTCAAGTACAATAGAAACGTGCCCTTAAAGAGCTTAACGTCCACTATATCTATACAAGATGATAAAGAATCTATGACTGAGAATCTTTTCATAGAATTAGAGGCAATGACGATCGACAAAAGAGATTTGGAACATTACAAGGAAATAGATCAGAATATAAAGAATATGAAAGAGAATCAAGAAAATTCGAGAATATTACTCGAAGATATATTTCAAAGAGCTGATACCGATCATGATCAATTGTTGGATATTCAGGAATTGGCCAGATGGATTCATACAAAGATCACGGACCATATAAGCCGAGCTATGAAAGAGAATATTGGTTTATTCACTGCGATAGATAATAATCCTCGAAATGGTAATTAATCTCTTGATAATAATTCTTGGATAGATTTTTAAAAAATTAAATAAATATCGTATTTCTAACTTAATAATGGATGTGATTATCTGAAAGAAAGAAAAAATTTAAAAAAAAAACTAAACGTAAAATAATATTTTTAAAATAAAAAAATATACAGATTTCTTCAGTAGAAGAAATTTAAAAAAGCAAAACTAAAGAGAAAAAAAACAAAAAATACTTTTTGCATTTACATATTGCAAATAAAATGAATAATAAAAAATATGAAAGAGATTTTTAAAATCTTATTATATTTTAATATTTCAGGCGAGGTCTCGTGGGAAGAATATCACGCGTACTTTCTCAGATCCCACGGATTTCCTGAGAGCTATGTGAGCTCGCACGATAAGAAGCATAGCGACATGTCACGAACTTTGAAAGAGAATATAATGAGAGATAGAGCCAGATGGTCGGAAGCAGCCAGAAATGATCCGGAAAGATTAGCACTCGACGAGTTTTTAGCTTTTACTCATCCTGAAAGCAGTCATAGAGCATTATTACAAATGGTTGAAGATCTATTTGAAAAATTCGGTATGGAAACTTATTTCTTTATAAAATTATTTCTACATAAATATCAATGTTATGTTTTTTTCATTTTTTTTTCTTCATAAAGCATTAATTTCATCGATAGCATTAATTTTTCTAATTTCTTCTTCATGATATTAATATAATTTATCTTGCAATATTAATAATAATAAATTTGTAATTAATTTTTATATTTACTTTTATTTTAGATCGCGATGGAGATGAACAATTGACAGAAGATGAGTTTTCGGATTTACCTGCAGAAGGGATGGGTTTAGAATTGAAAGAAGACAAACATGAGATGATAGGAGGAAGTGAAGACAGACGGAAGGAGTTCAGACATCTTATCGACAAGAATAAAAATGGAAAAGCCGATAGGACAGAGCTTCTGGTATGTACACTTAATCATCTCAAGCAGGACTAAAAAAAAAAAAAAAAGAAATAAAAATTAAAAATAAAATAATTAATTAAAATATATTGTTAAATAATTATAAATTTATTTATATTATTTCAGATGTATATAGATCCAAGAAATCCAAGACACGCTATACAAGAGGCCCAACATTTAATCAGTGTGTCAGATACCAATCTAGATGGAAAATTGAATTTATCCGAAATTCTGAGCAAAATGGATCTATTCCTAGGAAGCAAAATGGTGGACACAGAAAAAAGTTTCCATGATGAATTTTAAATAATCAAAATTAAAAGGAAATTAAATTTGAATAATCTTCAAGACAAAAATATGAGGATGCTTATTTAATATTTTAGGAGAAATTCCTATTTTTTACGAAAATTGGGCGCTATTTTTTATGGAATAATCTAATCTCTTAAATTAACAAGTTTTTTTATAAGAGATTTTTTTGCAATAAATAAATGCGCTCAATTTTGGTTTCACAGAATTTTTTTAAGAAAACTTTTATTATTACCGAAGCAGACAATATTTATTAATAATATAAGATGAAAATCTTTATTAAAGATCACTATGGGATTTTGGAATAAGAAAAAAGTTTGGAAAATATTTTACACATATTTTTTTATCTAAAATATTTTCTTTAATTTGTCTAAATAATATATTGAAAATTTAAATTTCTTTGTGGAATGTCTTTTACTAATTATTTAAATTCGTCCAATGACCAATTAATATAGTTTCTACTTAAATTTTAATAATAGTAATTAAGATTGAAGATTAAAAATTTATATTTTCACGAAAGCAAGTATTTTTTTGTTATTTTTTCTATTATTAGTTTAGCATAGAATTCTATTTTTCTGCTGAAAGAATTCTCTTGAGGAGATAAATCGCCAGTATTAATTTTAAACACTGAATTTTGTATGTTCGTTCGAAAGCACAGTGAAAGCACAGTTTCATGGGCTTTTAAAACATGTCTGTGATAATCTTTACAACATAAAATTTTCTGTAGATTGAGATTAATAAAGTTATTAATCTACAGAATTATTTTATTGATGAAAAAAGTTTTTTATATTACAACCACTATTTTTGTAAAATTATTTTTAATTTTTTATTATTTTTTTTAAATTATAAAAAATTAATGAAAATAATAGTAAAAGATAAATTATAAAATTATAAAAATTAGAGAAAACAATAGGAGATAAATCAAATCCGTCCTTTTATTAAATTTCTGCAATTATTTATTTAATAAAACTTTCTTCTTTTTTCATTTTTCTTTTAAAGTTTTAAACGAAACTGCTAATCTGTCAAATTTTCTTTTACTATTATATATATACATATATGTATGTGTATATATATATATATATATATATATATACACACATATATGTATGTGTGTGTAAACAGAATTAATTTGTGTATTTAAAAACTATTTATATAAATGTGTTTAAGTATATTTATAAAGAACATAATGTGTTTCACGTTGATCTAAATTTGTTAAAAAAAAATAAAATAAAATAAAATAAAAATTATAAATGTTATTTTTTAAAGAAACAAACTTGTACTTTGTAGAGCGTGTTTTTGTACAATTTATTATGGCAATAAAGATTGTTTTTAATTATAAAAATATTAATTCTAAATATTTCTTATTTCACAATTTAATTTAAATTTCAAAGAAATTAAATACAAAAATTATAAAAATTATAATTATCAAAAAAAAAATATTCTCTCAAATAATTGATGCACTAAGAACTATAGATGTCACAATAATTTATTTACATCTTAGAAAACGCACAGCTACAAAGTTGTACAAGCATAATGATGCATAATTACTTACGATTAATTACCCTGCGGTTTGTGATAAAGCTTAAAAACATTATTCTTTTTTACAGTAATCAGTCTATATTCATAAAGAAAATATTGCACAAATATTTGATAAAAATTATTTTTTCAAACAATCATTCAATTTTCCATTCGTCTAAAATAACAATGTAATACTGGAGGCAATATTTCTTCAAATTTTTAGATCCTTCAATTTTTATTATTGTTTATGTAATAAACACTGGAGGAAATATATCTTCAAAACTTCAATTTTTTCAATTTTTATTTTCTTGATTAAACTGCCTCTAGTATGATTTTTCAATAAAAATTATATTTTCCTTGTAAACATATGATAAATTACAGAGATTTTTTTTTTCCAATACATTTGACGATTCTAAAGAATAGAGATGTTTTTGAACTTTTATGTATACAATTTTATATTATTATTTCCCTGATTATTCTTTGTACGTATATGTATTGAAATTGATTTTTTTTTCTCAAAATATGATGCATTGTTTGGTATGTTTGATAAAATAATAAAGTATATAATATATCGTCCATTGTATCGGATATATAATATAGAAGATGCAAATTTGATGCGTATTATATAGACAATAAATATATTAAAAAGTACAAATAGTGTGTGTATATATATATATATTAAATTAAAATTATAAATATTGATATTTTTTATTTTAAATAAAGACATAAAAAAATAAATTGAATCTCAGTTGAACTTTGTTTTTATAAATTGTTCTTCTAATACATAATATATAAATTATTATTACTTAAAAAATTAATTCTATGAATTTTATGAATTTTCAATAATTTTTTAAAATATATATTTAATTTCTATGTTACATTATTCACTTTAAATAATTCTTATTAAGAAGAAAATGAACAAAATATATATTCACAGGATTCATTAACTTTCAATAATTATGATCAATGATTTCATTCACCATAATTTTATCATATATTAATTTATCTCTTCAATATTTCAATAGAAAGATTTTAAATTCTATATTTCCATTGATTGTTTCATTATTTCAGAAGATCCACACAAATATTTTAATAAATTAACAATTAACATCTTATCATGTTAATATATTTTACATAATTTTATTTTTAAAAAATTCCATGATTATCAATCAGAAGAAATTTATGAGAACATTTAAAATTTCAAATAATTCAAATTCTACAATGGACAATTATTATTATCATCCATCATTGTAATCAAATCACCAATTGAAATTCAATTTTTGAGTTTTTAAACAACTTCAAACTGATCAAATATCTTCATCATCTAAAAAAAATTCATAGCCCATCTTCATGATCTGAGAAGAATTTGGAAACTTCTGTCCAAGATTGAGGAGTCCAAAAAGGCTCCGGTCAAACAGCTGTTCTGAAACCAGAAATGATGATGGTTTCCAAAGAAGATAAATTTCTAATAAGAGTACTCTTTTCACCATGGAACATAGATTGGAAAACAAACTTTTTTTGGAGATTTATCTCTGAGAAATGAACAGAAAAATATTTAAATTTTGAAAAAAAACTTAAAATAAATCAAAAGCCTTATGAAGCATATATTACTGATTATATTTAATTAAAAAATTATTGTCATATCTTTAAATTTTTTTTAATATTTGCTAAATAAAACAATATATTTGTTATTTTGATGCATGAAAAATTTTTAAAAGAAATTTATTCATAACAAGAAAAATTTTTTGTTGTAATAAATATAAAAATGAAATTCAAAAAAAAATTGATTTATAAAAATTGAGAATTTAAAGAAATTTTAGATTTTATCATGCAAATAACTAACAATATATATGAAGCATTAATAAATATGTAAAGTCTATGCATGCAATAAACAATGCATTATAAAAATAGTGTTAAAAAGTTATAAAGCTTTAAAGAAACAAAAATTATTGAAAATCATACAAGAGAAGAGTTTTATGCAAAGAAAATTTTAAGACATTTTATGACATTAATAAATAAAATATAGAAAAACTCTTAAAAAACAAAACAAAATATAGTTAATTAATATTTTAGAAATTTCAAGTAATCAAAAAGAATTTAAAAAAATTTTAATAGAAACAGTTGCAAGAAATTCAAAAACTAAAAATACAAAACAAATCAATTTTAAAATAATTTAATTAAGAGAAGATTGAGAAAAATTTACTACAAACTCAAAAAACTCAATAAAGAGATAAAAAAAGATAAAAAACTAGGAAGAGCTTAGAGAAAACCAAAGAGAGGCAACAAGACTTATGGAGATTCCTAAAGATATCAAATCTATTATATCTTCACAAAAAATATCTTTTAAGAAAATTGAACTTAAAAATAAAAAATTGAATTGAAAGAAGAACTTAACTTCAACCAATGAAATAATCCAAAGCAAAAGTCATTGGAATACATTGAATTTCATTTGGTCATTGGGATAGAAGTTGAGATTGCCAAGAAGAAATGCAACAGCACATGCTTCTGTGCATTTTTACCTACTAGTATGATGTTGCGAGAAGGATCGACCGTCGATGCTGGTAATGATCTAAATGCGGGCGATTGTTCCATGATCATTACTCACTCGGCAGGTCGGTCCGGCGGTGGAGTGTTTCCACCTCGACAGCATAATCTTATCCATCCGCTGGATCTCATTTCTTCTTCCTCCATCTCGATCACTGCATGTATCAATATTCATTATTTTGTCATTCTTTTGTTTATTCTTTTCTATTCTTGATCTTCTGTTTCTTAGTGAATTAAATTTCTTTATGCCAAGAAATTTAATTCTATTTAATTCTAGGGTATTAGTAGAGAAGAATAGCCTATTGTTTTTCTTTCAAAGTTTGTTATATTTTATTTCTTTTTAAGATTTCTTTGTAAATTTTTTTATCTTAAAAATTAATAATCAAAATGTAAAGCAAATTATTGATTCAAGAAAGAACTTCATTCATAATTTCTAATGAATTTTCTTTTTAATCAAATAAATTTGTTTAATTTAGTTTAATTATATATATTATAGAACATCATTGTATTTTATTCCTATTTTATTCCTTTATCTTTTATTATTATTATTATTATTATTATTATTTTTTTTTTTTTTTTTTTTTAGATTTTTGACGAACACTTTTATTCTTTTTTTACTCTTATTTTGATCAATTTAATTAAAATTTTACTTTTAAGCAGTTAGTAATCAAGAAGTATTATGAAATACTGAAAAAAAGTTTTATTTCGCAATTTGATTGCTTTCTCAAATAACTTTAAATTCTCTTCTGATCAATTCCAACCTTTCACTCCCTAAATTGCGTACGAAATCGATTCAACAGAAAAGGATCTCAACTAAAACTTTTTCAACAAAACTTTTTCCTTGAGAAGTTCATAGAAAGAGATTTCTGGCTTTCACTAATTTGATTAAAACTCGCTAAGCTTTTTCAACAACTCTTTTGAATATTTCATGACCTTCTTTCAAAAATAATTTCGTAAGTATTTTGTATTTTGCAATATAATCATCTCGTTCAATTTTTTTGAAAATAATTACATAGAATAATTTGTTACATTTAATTTAAACGATTATAAAAAAAATATAAATAAAATTATTTATATAAAATAATTTTATAGTATTTATATTATATACATAATATAATTATAATTAAAAAATAGGGTTAATATATTGGAAAATAGGGTAACTATTTATATTAACAATAATTAATATTTAACAATAACTATTTCTATATAATTATTCAATTTATAAATAAACAATAAACGTTAATTGAGAATTTTGTAAAGGCATTTTTTTAATAATAATAATATATTAAAAATATTAATTATTTTGAATATTTTCAAAATGTCGTCAACTATGTAGATAATTATTTATTTACAATTGTTAACATTATTTAGATAACTGTAATTTGAGTAAAATGAATCTCTAAATACACTTAAATTATAAATAAAAAAAAAATTTCGTGAATTAATGGTCAAAACAAGAATAACCGACTGGCATATTTTGTAAACCGTATGCAATTCCTTTCCCAATTTGAATGCTTTATCGAGCTATAAGAAAATGATTCATCTGATTCTTACACTCTGTAGTAATGTTTTCCAACTTTCTTTAAATTACGATCCTTTTCTTGCAATGTTTAAATAATTTAAAACACTCTATTAATCTATATAAAAAAAATAAAAAATTGCGAAATAAAACAATGTTTTTTTAAATTATATAAGAAGAGAAGTACTCTAATAATTCTAATATCGAATTATACAAAATTATTAAATTATATAAAATAATAAATAATTATTACTAATTATATAAAAATAAATAAAAAGTTAAATGTCAATAATTAAAAACGATAACGATCTCTTAAAAATATTTTGTGATCCAATTATAAGTCGCGATTTAGAGGTTAAGAACCACTATTGGATAAATTTTAAATTCATTTTTTTTTTATGTGTATAATCATTGTTATAATCAAATAACAATGATTGAAAAACGAATGAATTAATAATATGCTGCTTTCTTTATTATTTTAAATGTTCTATACAACATTTCAAAATATTCAAGAAATTTGAAGTTTTACAATAGTTTTCACAATATTTTTATTAGGATAAATAAATTAGTTTATTACTTACAGATCTTTACAAAATTTATATGAATCTTTTAATTTTATTTAAAAAATTAAGAACGTATGAAATTTTAAATATTGCAATAGTGAAAAATTAAAAAATATTAAATTAGATATTTTAAATAAGAAAAAAAGAATCTGATTCAGAACATGATTCAAATTTTTAGTTATTTTTTTTTTCAAACTTTACATTGTAGTAAATAAAATTATTAAAATTAAAATAATATTTAAATAAAATAATTATTATAAAATATTTCAATTAAAATCAATTGCATTAATTAATTAAAAATTCTATTTCACTTATTATATGTTAAGCTTAATTAAATTTGAAATATATGTATATATTTATCCGATAAGAATATTAATTAATTGAATAATTATAATAAATTGTTGAAAATTTCAAAATAATTGTTAAAAATAAATTGTTGAAAATTGTTAAAAATAAATTGTTGAAAATTGTAATAATATGAAGAGTAATATTCTATAAAAATGTTATTACTTTATTAAAATATTTATGTATATATAAAATATTTGTTAATTGTTTATTTATATTTTTTGTTATTCATTAAATTTTTTAAAAATTAATATTTCGATATTTTTGTTTTAATATTAGTATATATATTTAATTATTTAACATTTGAAATTTAAATATATATAATATCTATAATTATTAATATTATATATATTTATATATATATAATATTAATTATTAATATTATAAATAATAATATATTAATAATAATATATATTATTAATTAATAATATTATTATATTAATAATTAATATTATAAATAATGAATAAAAGTACATTCATATTTATAGAAATATAATTCCTTTGTTAATATATAGTAGGAGGTAATATATTATCATGCATTGAAAATTTTCAATTATGCTTTATCTAATTCATTTGCTTTATTTAATATCAAAAAATAAATCAGCAGTGGGAATTAAAGATTTATAGTTAAATTGTATAATTGGTATATGATTATTGCATACTATTGCAAAACTATTATAAATATTTACACTTCTAATTTACACTTCTATAAAAAAAAATTAAAAAATCCTAAAAAAATTATAAAATTTCAAAAATTTTATTAAAAAATTATAAAAAATTTAAAAGATATTTCAAAATCACAAAACTCTAACAATTTATAGAAATTAGAATTTCTACTTTTTAAGAAAAATTAAAAAAATTAAAAATGAAAATGTTTATAATAAACATAGAGATCTTAAGTTATAATATAATATAATATAATATAATATAATAATATATAATATAATATATAATATAATTTAAGTTATATATTATATAATATAACAAAAGTTATATAAATAATAAATAATAAATTATTTTATTGACTTACCAGACGCAATTCTTTGGGGTTGACAACCACTGAATGTTGACTGTCTTCTTGCTTGCAAATCAGTTCCTCTTAAAGAAAGATATACGGAAATAGTTTTGTCCAGAGCAAGTCTCACCTATATACGAAATAGTAATTTAATCGTATTACTACACTGACCACTGATTGATTACGATACATTTAAATATAATTTCATTAGAAATGGAACGAAATGTAACGCGATGTAAATTCCACGACTGATAAACAAAGACTGACGCCAGACCCATACATCCGATAATTACGCCCCTCCTCTTAACCTATTTCTAAATCTATATATACAAATGGGACTTTGTAGTATAAACATTGACGTTATATGCGAAGCGCGAATTTTGTATTAATTACGAAGATGAAATAATCTTTTTTTTATGATTTATAATACATTTATAATAAAATTTTAAAAGAAAAATATTAAAAGATTATTAATTTTTTTTTTTGCTATATATATATATATATATATATATATACACTATACTATAAAATATAATATAAATATATATATACTATATATTATATATATAGTATAAATAAGTAATTTTATATAAATTTTTATATAATGTTTATTATTATATAATATTTATAATATTTTTATTATATAATATTTAGAACTATTATTTTTAATATTCTTTATTAAATAATAATAATTTTTATGAAATAATAATAAATAATAAATATAAATAATAATAAATAAATAATTATAAAAAATGTTAATATTTATTCATATCAATACTTATTAAAAAATAATTATTAATTAATAATTAATAAATAACTTCTAAATAAATTTTAATCGAATATTTCGATATTTCTATAGTGATAAATCATTAATAATAATTTTTTAGAATTTATATCTAGTTTTCGTATTTTCACAAATATGTTTATTTCTCATGCATAATGTATGAATTAATTATTGTAGAGTCATTTAATTATTGTAGAGAATTGATTATTAAAAAAAAATTTCATATATTTTCAGTATAAAATATAATTGCATATTCATATAAAATACTTCATATAAAATATTTAAGATGAAAAGAATAGAAATTTTATAATTTATAAAATAAATTTTCTCACCTCGCCATTTAGAAAACAGTAAAGAGTTGCAATGAAAAGTCCTTGAAAAGATTGAAGAAAATGCGTGGAATATGACCATAACGCGAACTTTCTTACGTTGTGCAAAGGTGCCTCGATCATAAAGAGCACGTTAGTAATACCCAATAGTGGTAAAAGCACTACGGCTGCTCTTACAGCTTTTCTAGAAAAATAAAAATAATAAAAAATAATTTTTTTTAATTTTTGTTAAAAGATATAAAAAAGATATACTGTATAATTTTATTAAATGCAGAATTATTTTCTTTTATTATAGTTTTTTATCTATTATTTGAAAAAGCTAAAATCGATTTACTTTTTTCAGTATTTATTAATTTTATATATATATTTTTTGGCTAAAAATTTTCAATTTGCAAATACTATTAATAATAAATGTTTGAACAAATTCAAATAGTGATATAAATTACTTACAAGACTTGCTCGATTTCACTAGTATGACTTTGTCGAAGTTTTACTACGAGCACTCTGACAATGTTCAACAAGAACAGAAAATTGAGCTGAAGAATTAAAATTATGGTATAATGGTTTTTATTTTTAAAGAATTTTTTAAGAATTTTTTAAATTAATATCACTTACCAATATTACTGCAAATCTGGGTCCCTCTAGGATCCAAAAATAGGAAGACAAATTATATCCAGACCAACATCTGGAAAATCTAATATATACATAAATTATTAGTCAATCAATTGATAACAATTAAAATCAAAATATTAAATAATATGACAATAAAATAATATGATATAAAAATTATATAAAAGAAAATATTTAGGCAATAAATTAAAATTGTTAAATATTTTCATTTCACTATTTAAATCCAATCAAATATTTTTTGCAATTGTCAAATCTACCAGAATGAATGACTGAATAAAAATTTCAAATACTCTTTATTTTAGGAATGAATTTTAGCTTCATTACTTAAAATTTAAATATAATATCCAATAACTATCCAACAATTTCCGTATCTATAATCATAGTTTTCTAATTTTTACTTACTTTGATTTTGGATGATAATAGAACGCGGTAATGATCGCCCAAATTAGCGTCATCATGACAGGACAACCCCATCCAATGAACCTGTACATCCTATAGTAAGAGTTTTCTTGAAACACTGTTACTGAAATAATAATTGAAAAAGAATTTAGTTTTTACTGACAATGTTCTGATTTAGTTAATTAATTAAAACTTAGAAATAAGTACTTAAATGATAGTTTTTTCGAAAATTTTTTATTTTAATTTTTTGAATTTTTAATTTTATAATAATCATTAATTATATAAATTATAAATATAATTATTAATTATATAAAATATATTGAATTAATGTTATATCATAAATAAAAATTGTAAATGTTATAATATGATTTTCATTGAATCAATTTTAACACAGAGACAATAGCATTAGTAGAACATTTTATTTCAAGTAAAAGAAATTTTTTCTAATATGAACTCAAGAGAAATCAAACCTTTAATTGGTAACATTGAAATATCTTAAAATTATGAAAATAGGTATGGAAAAGTTTACTCTTCAATATCTTGAATGTTCTTATTGGTAATTCCAAAGAAAATTTGAAGAATATTTTGTTCATTAATTTACCAGTGACCATGTTGTGAAGGAACAGTCCCTCTATAAACATCCACATAAACATTGCAGTTTTGGCATATTCCAAAAGTGCGTAACTGGCTTCACAAAGTACAGGCTGTAAGAGAAAAAAAATTTATAAAGTAAATAAATTTCTTTAAAAGACAAATCATCATATCGAAAATTATTTAATCTCAAATTTATATCGCGAAATCAATATTTGATTATTCAAAGAAATGACTTTGCAATTCTTCGAAAATAAAAGCGGTTGAATTTAAATTTTATTTATAAATAATTATTAATTAATTATTCAATAAATAAATATTAATCTCTTTAAATAATTTTATACAATTATTTCTTCTTGATCTGTATTGATATAATAATTACCGACATAATAAAATTTAACAAAATAATAAATAAATAAATAAAATAAATAATAAAATTAACAATTCCAATTTTCAAAGAAGCAAGAAGAAAATTTAAATTTTAGAAATTAAGAAAGACACTCACGGTGTTTCCTATGCCTCGTTGAATGCCATAAGTTTTCTTCCTCAAGATTTCGATATCTATGTAGATCGTTAATCTAATCAAAACCTGAACGACCATGGCGACGAATAAGTTCTTATGTATTCTAGTTCTGGTGTTTCTCAGGGACCTGTTTCACGTAAATATCAATAGAACTTCATCTCACATAATTTATTTACATTATAATAGCACGCTCGCTTAATGAAGAAAATATTGAATTTTTACATCTCATTTGTAAAATAAATAAATTTTCTATATTTTGGAAACAATATGACGCAATTAGAATTGTCATTACATTATATAAAAATAAACTTTTTTGTGGCGCAAATATATTTGATATGTTTTTATAAAAAATAAATGATTGTTGTGTATTAAAAAAAATATATTGTTTTATAATAAATCTATTTACAATAGAAATTAAATAGATACTATTAGTTATATTTGAAATAAAATATATATTTTAAATAGTTTTTATTTTTACGTGATCTTTAATACATTTTTTTAATTATTACAGAAAATAAATAGGATAAAATATAAATTTATTTTATTTACAATGAAATGTATTTCATTTATTATAAATTATTTATTAAATTAAATATTTTCATTTTATTATAGATTTATATAGTGAATATATAAATTTCCAAAATTATTTTTTAAGTACAAAAAATATAAAATGAATAAATAATTTACCTAAAACGACAGAATATGGCAAGTGAAGCAAATAGTGCTACTAAAGAGATGCTTAAACCCACGAACTCTAAGGTACGAGTTTTCTCAGCAATATCCAGCTTCATCTGAAAGACAAAAGAAGAAATTTGCTAATATTTTTATATTAAGGAAATACAAATTATCTTCATATTTCGTGAAATGAAAAATATCTTGAAAATAATCTATCAAACTGGAATTATTTTTCACAAATTTTTTTTCATTCGCTTTCGATTTATTACAATATTTAATTTCTACCGATTTTTTTTTTTATTAATATTTCCAATATCCATTTCAATTTCATCTCACTAAAAATTCATTAAATATAAGCATTATATAATTTATGATTAATACAAAAATTATATTCTTATTATTATATTCAAATAAAAATTGCATTGAAAATAAAAAATTATTAATTTTATTTTCTATAAATTACATTTTTTTTATTCCTTTTGTATTTTTTTTTTAATTTATTTTATTCAATAAATGCATATCTATTTTTATTAAAAATGATACCAATTACATTGTGAAAATTAATTCAACAATATTTCTTCATTCTCATTTATTAATTTCACTTTCATAATCTCAACTTTTACATATACTCACATTACCCTCAATGGCATTAGTGTAAACTTTTCCATGTAATCGAAGCATTTCCGGTGTCATACAAGTCGTGTAGTTTGCCCATCCATGAGAAGAATCGTTGTTTGTTCCGTTCTGACCCTCCCAACGGCCATTATATCCACATTTCTTCTCCACAGATTCTAAACAAACATTATATCAAATTATCTCTCATTTGTATCTCATTTTCTCAGTGTTATCAGGAAAACAATGCTTAAGACTACTTGACTACTAATTTGACTAATTAATTTGATCAGCTATTTACAAAGAACATCTCAACTTATTTTTGAAATATTTTCTATATAATTATTATTAATTATATATTAAATATTACCGTCTTTTGATCCCATCAATCTCAACATAAAACTAAGCTTTGGATTAAAACAAAACTTTCACCACGGAAATGTTGAAAGCATCGTTATCGAGAAAGATTTATTATCAGTTTCGGAAGTTTTAAAAAGCTTTATCAGAATACTAAAGTATTTGGTGCAAAATAAATAACTAGCGAAAGCAAAAAAACATAACTCTGATGAAAAATATTTGTTTTTAACAGTTTTTTCTTTTTATCATAAAGATAATAAATATTCATCAATACAATATTATTTTATATCATAATATTATATATTATAATATAATATATACAATATAATATTATATAATATTTTATATCATAAAATTATATTTCAATTTGAATTCAGAAAACATTCACAAAAAAAAAGATGAAAACTTTATATAACAAATTATATTATACATATATTTTTTTATATATAATAGTATGTAAAAAGCATATAAAAATATCAATATATCAAAGTTTTAATAACATCTGGATGATTATTGTTATAATTTTTTTTAATATAACATTAAAGATCCTTTATGTACATATACATATATTATCCATTTATTTTTTGTACTATCTGGTAACTTCTTTAGTTTGATTAAAATTTTCTTTTCTAATCTCAAAATACAGAGTCTATAAACGTATAAATATTGATAAATTTATAAAATTAATTTCTTAAACGTCTCTGTTAATAACATAATATGTAGAAAAGAATGCAAAAAAAAGTTGCAGTGGAAATGGCTTTGTTTATGCAGTTAGCGTTGACGTGTTGTGATATTATCGAGTGCAATCAAAATGTACAGAAATAGGTCGAGTGCCCGAGATTTCCAGATTTTCATTCTATCTCTCTGTATTATTGTCATTGTCGAAACGGAAGTTGTATGTCACAAATGCTGAGAGGCAAGTTCAAGTAAAGTGTCACGTGTGTGTGAAACCTGGCTGTGAAATCAATGTGTCCGTCTGTGAAATATTCTCCTGTTAAAGTTAAAGCTGACTGGCGATAAACAACTATATATTCAATCAAGTTTCGAATAGGATTGAAAGTGGATTTAGCGAAATTTTCCTCGAATAAACTATAATTATCATTTCAAATGCAATTAGAAATTACTTAGAAATTGTTTATTTACATTAGGGAAAAATATTTTTCATTTTCATTATATTGTATTTTTTTCTCTACTTTGAAATAACAGTTTATCGCATGCATAAACAAATTATAAATTGTTTATTTGTAGATACATTTATTTATTTACTTACTTGAATAAATAAAACAGTACATTACTGACTATATTAGAAAATATAGATTGAATTTAATTATTTATAATATTTGATGTATAGAATGTGATGTGTATGATTGAAACAATCACATCACAATAAACAATAAAATTATAGATCAATGTTAAATAGTTTAGATTAGTTTAAATTAGTATTTCACATATAAAGTTACGAAATATTCCAAATTGAAACAGACTGAGATTAGATAGCTACATCGTTTGATTAGATTTTGAGTAAAATTTAAGATATTATTCGGTTAAAGTAAGTACACTGGTTCAAAATTAATAACTATAGTAACTTCGACTAAGTTTGAATTTGGTTAGAAATTGTTTGTGAAACCTTTCTCGATGTTAAACAATATCGTTTGCTATCATGAAATATCCGCGTGCAAAGTATTCTTTAGTTAATGTAGGTGGAAATTAAACAATTATACAATTCAAACAGAGTTTCATTAGATTTGAGCTGAAAATTAATATATTAATCCATTACATTTTAGAAATCGATACGTATATACGTATCTTGTAAGAAATTTTTTTACATCAATATACCACTAGATTAATTATATTTAGAATGTAGAATCATAATTTTATAATTCGACGAGGAAAAAAAACGTGTTATCTCGAAACTTTTAAGAAGAAACACATTTTCAATTTATTAAAATTCTTCATTAAAGTTGATCAAATATTTGTTGTAAGAATTTCTTTCTCAATTCAAGAGAATTAAGTTCTACAAGAATAAGTAAATCTCTAGGAGAAAGAAGGAGAGGAATACTTATTGGATAAATCAAACGATGATTCGACATTGAACCGTATTAAATCTATCGGCTAGGATACTTTCAAATCCCTTGTCGGATTTTATTGTGACAACACAAGAAATTTGCATCCAGGTCGTAGCGCAGTTAACACGAAAGCGAGATTGAATCGAATACACTGTTGAGAATAGAGAAATCGTCGACAATAGTCACATCTCGTGCGACGTTAATCTCCGCCATGTAAATTTCTTCTGCTTTTTTCCTTTTTCTTTTTTTTTTTTTTTGTTCCAACGTCCTCGAATATGTTACATTTCTAGAGATCGTAGATGGTTCAAGGTTGTGATTCTGTTATTTGCAGTACTGGCTTTTGTAGTTTTCTAAAGAAATTAGTGATTGGATAGAAATTGTGATTTATGAATTTCCCAAAGATCTTGTCTTCTTTCTTTTTTTCTTTAATGTTAATTAAATAATTTAATTTTTTCTTTGATTTTAAATTTTGATTTTTAACATTTAAGACTCTTCTTATTATTAATAATAAATTTTAATTTAAATATTAATTTGATTCTTCTTTATATCTTTCAAGAATTCTTTATTCTTTTCTTCGAATTGTACATTTATTCAGATTTTTATAAATGTTGAGTATAAATTGAGAAATTGTGATTGATGATTTTCATTTAAGATAAAAATCCAAATTCAATTTTGACTTGAATTTGTTGTTTCTTCTTGTTTCTTTCTTGTTTCTAACATAAAGTTCCTGTCATACATCAATTTGTAACTTACTTTTATATTTCAATACTAATTTCAATATTAATTATTGAAATCTTAATAAGTTTCATAATTAATTCTTTATTACAATTCTTCATTACAATTTGTGAAATGTTCAATTACATTTTGCTATTTCATTTCCAAAATCTATCAATTAATTTTCCAGAAGATTTCCAAGATTTCCAGAATGTAAAAAATTTTGATTGCAAAAATTCTTGAAAATTTACATTTTATAAAAATAGTTTTTATAATCTACATCAAAAATTTTTAAAGCCACGATTAAAAGATCATTTAACATGCATTAAGCTTTTAAAAAATATGAAGAAATAGAAATTACAAAAAATTAAAGAATTTTAAAATCTGAAAATTAAAAAAATCTTTTGAAATCCATTTCTAAATTTAATTAATTAATTTCTAAAATTTCATTTAAATTTTAAAATATAAAAACATAAAAAATTATTAAAATAACATAAATAATATTCAATTGTTAAAAACCAACTATCTTTCCCTCCCCCTTTTTTCTTCTCTTATCAAATTTAAATGTCTAGCCTTGGGCAATCTCGATTCCTTTCTTTTTTAGACAGACAATTTCTTCTCAAATCAGGTAATTAGATGGAAGTTAAAAGCAATCAAGAATACTTGTTGCTGGGATGAAATGCAAATTGAGCTTCAATGATACGCAGTAAAAATTGGTATAATTATTCAAAAAGCCTGGCACAATCTGAGGGATCAGTTTAGTTCCTTGAGGAGCGAAGTTTCATCCATTTACATGTGGAAAAGTGGAAAATTTATGTGCATTCATTAAATGGCGAGGAATGATTCAATTTTAAAATGAAAAATTTAAAAATTCTTTGAAGAATTTTTTTTTATCAAATTCAAAAACAATTTAATTCTTTTTTTATAATAAATATATGTATAATTTTTTTTATTAATTTAAAACTGGAATTAGATTGCAATTAGAAATAAAAATTTAAAATGAAAATTATAAATAAATTGATATAAAATTAAGATAATAGAATAAAAAAAATAAAAACTTTTAATACAATTTTGTAAAAAATACAATTATTAAAATTTCAAAATGTATAAAATGTTTTTCCTATTACAAATACATATATATATATATTATAACTAATTATAACTTAAATATTCTATAATTTAGATATTTTATCAGTATGTCGAAAATCCTTTTTTGGTATATAAATGGAATTATCTACGAGGAATTTTTCATCTCTGAATAAGTTAAAAAATATATATATATATTATAAATTAAAAAAAAAAAAAGGGAAAATCTCTTCTTTTTTCCTTTCTTAATTAAAAAATGAACATTTGAAAATTTTGTGTTGATGTGGCTCGTGAAATGAATGAACATTCTTTCGGGAATAATCTTCCATGCAAATGGTGCCTAAGGAATTTCAAAGTTTTCCACTAGTTGGATTAATTAATCAATAATGCCGAAAAACTCTCTCAAAGCTTAGATTTTTCTTTAATTATATATAATATATATAATAATGACATAATTAATTATAAATAATAATGACAAAAGAAATCTTTTAAATCTTTTTTAACATTTATATAAATATTATAAATTATTAAGTTTATTATATATTTTTATATATCTTTATCTTACCTTATACATTTTTAATTCATTCTAATTAGATTAATAATATAGTTAGTTATAGTTACTTAATATAAATACTTAATACTATTCATTCATCAATCAAAAATTTCAGTACAAATAAAGAAAATTGAAAAATAATAATAAGATAAACTGGTTTTTTTAGAATTTTATTTTACTTTGATAATATGAATTTAATTATTAACTTTTTTATTAAATTATATCAGAAGAATATTTTTTTTTAGCTTTTCTTAGTTCTTTTTTTTTATTTCCAAGTTAATGATTTATTGGAAATAAATCTTAACTAAATCTAATATATAATTATTCTTCCAAAAAATTTTTTTTTCTTTCTCTTCTTTTTTCATTTTATATTTGATATTTATTGAAAACAAAGTTTAATCAAAATATACTGAACCATTATTCAGAATGTTTCTTGTTTTTCTAATATCTTTTTTATCGATTTTTTTATAGAATATCTTCTTAAATTCTTATTTTTACTATTTTTTTAAAAACACTTCAAACTTACGAGTAATTTATTCTCCTAGAATTATTTTTCACATTTCTATTTTTGATGTCTTTTTTTTCTCTTATGCAGAAAGCATTTTATTTTCCTTCTCCCCACATTTAGCGTCTCATTAAAAACGAGACTTAAATTATTAAGAATTTATTTTTAGAATTTTTTTTTTCGCTTCGATGACTAATTATATTAAATTTCCACTTATTTCACTGATTTATTCTTGTCGAATGCGTTCTATTTTTTTTTTTTTTTTTTTTTACGATAAATGGAAACATCTCGATGGAAAAAGAACTTAATCAAGGATATTAGCAATACGTAAAATTTTATTTTAATATTATTTTAAAAAAATAAGAATCCTAACATATATATATTCATTATTTTTATAAAAAAAATACGATATAATTAACTTTTTTTGGCTTAAATAAATCTATTTCTGAAAAAATTAAACTATTTCAAATATCAAAATCTTTTCTTCTTTATTTGTTTGCCATTTTATGTTAAATGTATAAATACATTTATTTATTTTCTTTTTTTTTTCTTATCTTTTCATAATTTCAGAATTTCCATTTGATTATATTTTTTTGCGCTTTTTGTAAAAAGCATGAAAAAATACATGAAAAAATAAATCGAAAACGGAATTCATAAAAATTTTTTGTATAAAACTTTTTATAACTTTCTATAAATCGATATTGAAAGATTCGCGTATAACTCTCATATGTGCATACGAATTAATTTATATCATATCTAATAAATCTAAATATATTATTAATATATATTATTCTTTTAATATCTAAATATTCTAAATAAAGTATCTATAAATCATCTAAATACAGGATCAAATAAAATTATTAATTTCAAACGACAATTTCAATTTTCTCAATTATTTAAACTGATGAAATAATTTAGATTAACATCAAATCGTATTTGAATTGCAATCGTTTTCCAATATTTCTATATCTGTTCCTTTTTGCGTGTACATACATCAGAAACATTAATGAACAATTTAAATGTACATTCGTTAAATATAATATCGTACTTACTGGTTGTATCGAATCCATCTTCGTACGGGCATCTTTGTTTGGCTGTAGTGGAAGCTTTGGTCGGCGGCCAACAGAGTAACGAGTCCCAGACTGGCTCGCACCACAACTCTGTAAAAAGAAACGATAGATCCGTATAAGGTATTACTGTCACACGAGTGATATACGCGTTGGCGTTTTATACAATTTGATATATCGGTATATGAATGTCTTTGAATTTCACATGGTAGCTGGAATAAATTATACTATTTCCTGCAAGCAGATTTGATTTTTTATTGATTATGTTTCGCTATTTTTTTGTCCCTGCTGTATTATATAGAAATTTCTTCTTTCAATTTCCCATTTTTTGATTAATATTGTATACATAATATTTTTTTTACAATTGTTGGAATTTTTCTGTTTGTCGAAATTTTTACAATATTGGTAATTAGTTTGTATTATTGTTATCATTGTATTTTTATAAAAAATGTTCAAGATTGAAAAATAAAAAAATATATTATCAGGGAGAATTCCCAAAGCTGTTTCTTTAAGACCGAATCTCCAAGATCTCTGTGTCCTTCTTTTTACTGGAATTTCCTCTGTGATACTTGTTTTAGTTTTTTAACGTCCTTGTTCTACTTTTCTTTAATTGATGAAATTCTTTAATATGACTTTTGCAACATATTCAATATCTTATTTGCACAAGATAATTTCATTCCATTCGTATTTTTTTTATTCCAGAATTAATTTCTTTCAAATTAGTTCTTCTCTTATTTCCCTATATATTTCTATCAAAACGAATTCAAATAAATCACTAGTTTTCAAAGAAATGAAAAAAAAAATTTTAATTCTAAAAGAAATATTAAAATATATTTCGAATATACTCACCACCTTCCAGAGGCATTAAATTCTTATATCTCGCGCTGCAGAAATCCGGCGTATTATTTTTAATTGCATTAGCGACATCCATATTTCTTTTAATTATCCATTTTTATTTCCTTTTGCCTCTGCATCCTCACTCGTCACAAGCTCGATAAATCACACGTAAACAACGCGTATCCCTCCTCTTTCTTCATTTCTTCATTCTACCAATTTCTTCTCTTTGCCAGGCGTAATCGAATTTCAATTCCGGGATTTCCCCGTAACCAACCCCGTTTCTGTTTCCTCTATCTCTACAAGCTGAATTCTGGCTGGTTGAATGCTTTATCT
This sequence comes from Apis laboriosa, assembly GCF_014066325.1. Classification (NCBI taxonomy): domain Eukaryota; kingdom Metazoa; phylum Arthropoda; class Insecta; order Hymenoptera; family Apidae; genus Apis; species Apis laboriosa. Next base: position 441,260 of record NW_025222134.1, read on the forward strand.
CGAGCGGAGAAACGCTCGAACAAAGAAGAAAGAAATTTCTGTGCTAGTGGACTGTTTCGAGTTGCCTCTTTGTACTTGTTCTCGCTTTATCAGAGGCCAGAATAATTTTATTGTCACTGTTACACTCGTTACTCCCTTTCCATGTTATAATCGATCGCGATAAGAAAAATGGGTACAAAATAATAAATCAAAATTCGATTAAGATATTCATTTTCATCGCTTCTAACATCTTATATTGATCATTTTTAAATGAATTTCGAATTCATCTTGTAGAAATTTCAATTTGTATATTTTTCTATTTGTAATTTTGTTTTTCAATTAGGAAAATATACTCATTCTTTCATCTGTTTTTAAAACTTGGAAAAATTTCAAAAATGTATTTTTATAATGGAGAAGAGTAGAGAATTGTTTTAAGATAAATTTTATGATATCTGAATTTCAAATTGAGAATAAAATTTGTGCCTTGGGCTGAATTATAAGATAATTGGTTCATTTATGATGTTCATCTGAAAAAGAAGAATTATAAAATTGTTAATTGAAAAAATATTTTTTTAAAGAAAATTTGAAACGAATTTTTAAAACTAAAATAAATATCAATAGTAAATTTAATTTATTATGAAGTATATTCTATACGATGCTATAGCGAAGTACTTTGAATGAAATGCAGATTTCATCTTATTGCTTCTGATAGATATATATTCATAAAATCTAGAAATATCATAACATTGCATGATGGTCTTTCATCCCAAAGGATTTCTTCTCAAAGCAACATATAATATTTATATATAATAAGCAAAAAAAAAAAGAAAGAAATTTACCTTTAATAATTTCAACATGTGAATTTAATTAATTATAAAATATTTAATAATAATTTTTAATAATATAATTAATAATATATATTCAATAATAATTTAAAAAATTTAAAAAAAGAAATTATAGAATTGAATTGTTTAAAAACAAAAAATTTTAATTTTTTTTTTACACAATAAATTTATATATCATACAAATTAATAATTAAATATTTCATTTCCATTTTATTTATTAAAACAACTTTTGAGGAGGAAAATGATGTTAAATGCCGAAACTTTATAAATTTTCTATTTAATTAATATAAAATTATTTAACCAAAATGAAAAACCTGAAATTTTTGTCATCATAAAAAAGAATTGAATATTAAGCTTGGAAAAGAATTTTCAAACAATCGTTCAATGTTTTTTTTCTCTTTAAACTCTTTAAACTTCCACTTTTTACAATGAAACGTGAAAAAAGTTTCAAATAAGATTATTTGCTGGTGATTATCTGGCAAATATGTCAGGTTACAAAAGAATTGACATTAATTGTCTGACATTGAAGTGAAAATTGGCAATAATCCTTGAACGATATTTGTTTTTTTTTATTTTTAATTCCTAACAAATTTTCTACCTTTCTCATCGCCATTTTCTATATGATTCAGCAAATTCACAATAATAAAATTAGAATTTCCAGCGTAATTTAATTTTTTTTAAATTTTAATTTTTTATTACATGACATCATTCTTGTTGATATACCAAAAATTTATTCTTGCATAAATTTTATCTCGTAATTTTGACTATCAAATTGACAAAAAAAATTCATATTCCATACTAAATAAATTTTCATACAGAATTTCAATTCAATATCATTTTTAACATATAATTTTTAATAACATCATTATTAATCTAATCAACTGAAAATTCCTCTTCCTTCTTTAATAAATTTTATTTCTCACTCTAATTTCAAATGATAAAAAAAAAAAAAAAAGAAAAATATCAACATTCGATATCAGGTGAATTTTTATTCCAAATTTATTCATAAAATCACTAGCTAACGCCATCCCCCAGTGGTTTAATGCACGCATCTAAAAATTGTATTTCGCCTATTCACCCGTTCCTCTCAACTTATCAACCAACATGAATCTTCTCTCGATGTTCTCCTCCTCCTCCTCTCTCCTCCTCCTCCTCCTCTTTCTTCGTTGATCGATTTCCAATTTTCTTCTTCGCCCTTCTAAATTTCGCGGAAGAAGTTAGAAGACTTACTGAAAACTTTATATACTATATATAACATAAACTTCACCATTGATCATTGAACGAGAGAAGACATCAAGGAATCGATTTGTAACACCTACTCGTTAAACTGGCTTTCACGAGGATAAAGGAGAGATTTTCTTTCTCCCTCTCTCCTTGATGAAAATGATGGATGTGATCGATTCCACGATCAAATAAATCGAGTCGTCGAAGAAGATAACGATATTGAGACGATATTGATGATGGAAGGGATCTCCTCTTTTAATCTCATGAGATTTTTCAATATCGATGGCTTCGATTAAAGAAGTTGTTGCATTGGAATTGGAAAAGTTATATATATATGTGTGTGTGTATGTGTGTTATGTGTATATATATTCATAATATCAATTTTAAAGATCGAGAAAGAAAGTTGATATACATTTAATGTATTTGTTAAATTATAAATATAATTTAAATTAGACAAAAGAATATAATAATATTAACTTTCTAATGAAATTTTGAGATATGTATAAATATATTATAATTATTTTTTTATATCTCGTATCTTCTCGTGGTATAAAAATAAGAATTCGAAAGTTCATGTCTGTCTTAAAAAAAGATTTCTTGATTTAATTTAATTTAATTATTAATGTTTCTTGCATATGTAGAATATGGTGGAATATGTATAAATGTCTCATATTTCTCATGAGTTAATAAAATTTAATTAATTGTTCTGATTGAAGTGCATAAAGTGAAATCAGTTTCCTTTTTTTTCCCAAGATGAAAAAAAGAATGAGCCAGTGAGACAAGTTTTCAAATCTATTTATATATTTTGTTTATATATTTTTATATATTATGCTGAATCAGATGAAAGTTTGCTCATAAAAATTTCCATTTCCATTGCACTTTTTGTACATAGTATATATGTGTACATGTATCGAATTCGAGAAAGAATTCGATATAAATCTTGTGAAAACTTTGAAATTGAAATAGTTTTTCGAATCTGTCTTTTCACCATCCTCGAATTTTAAGAAAGTTTATTATTATTAAGTCGTACTACTTACGCGATTATAATGTATAAGCTTATAAGTAGACAATGCTATTTTATCGCTGAGATGTACTACTTAAGATGTAGTACAGTACAGTTCTAAAATGTCCAAACTTTTCTTTCTCTAAGTTTTATCTTATCTATATACAGTTTTGATATCGTGAAAAATTTGACCGAGAAATTTTCTAAAAAATAAAAATTCTTTCTATTTTTATATTTAAAAAAATATTTAAAAAATCTTTTAAATTAAAAATAAGTAATCGAATATAATTAAAGATATTTCGAACATACAAATACAACAACATAATCTTTTTCGAACATACAAACTACTTAAATCGAATATATAATAATAAAATCGCGTTTTGATTCATTTATCATTGAGTTATTCTATTTGAAATAAATCTTAGAGAATAAATATTTCTTCATTACTTTAATTTTTTCTTAAACAATTCTAATGCGATTAATCTGTGGCTATTGTCATAAAATTAATTGAAAATTAATATTAAAATTTCTCAGGCGAGAAAAGTAGAAAAGAAATATATGTTTTAATTAATAAAAACATATTGTAAATTTCTTCTTTCAACCTATAGTCTATGTACCTATAGTCTATCATAAAATTCAGCGAACTATTATTGAACTTGTGTCTCCACAATTTATCGCTGACTTGTACTACTTAAAGCCACTTGTACAGTATCGGAATCTGCTTCTTTATTCTTGATTCTTTATCACTTCTAAAAACCAACTTCAGTGACATTAAAAATTCTTCTTAATTCGAAAAAATTAAAAAAAAAAACCACAAATTAAATTAACCAAACTGAAAAAATTCCTCCTATAATATCCAGAAAAAAAATCAATCCTTCTAACAAAATATGTAATATGTTTCAATTAAAAATATATATAACGATCTCCGTGAAAATTATAGTGTTTAAGGATCGCATCAAATCTGATGCTTTGTTGGATTTTTTTCTTCCAAGGCAAGAGATTTGTTTCGTCTGGAAAAACAAACAAAAAAAAAAAAAAAAAAAAAAAGAATCGTTGATCATTATTCGGGATGGATGTGAGCCATGAAATGGGCGGAAACGAATCGTTTCGAGGCTAAAGGACGGTCGACGGAAGTCAGCGAGTCGTTAACGCAAAATCCGGAAACGGGGCTGCGGCTGTTGAGGATCCTTGAGAAATTTAAACGGCCGTGGGTAATTTCGTATTCTCTACTCGACATCACTTGAATTCTATAAGCCAGGTTTTATTTTGTTTTTTATGTTTTTTCTTTTTTCTTTTTTTCTTCAAGAGAAGGAGAGAAATTAATGAATTAAAGAGAAATTTTTCCTTATCAGAGGAAATAAGGTAGACGTTGTTAATGACAATGACAAGAGATTTGAAAGTTTGTAAATTTGAGAAAAATATTTTTCTTTTTTTCGCTTCCAAGAATTGGGAAAACATGAGAAAATTCTTTGAGTTAATTTTCTCGTTATAATTTTATGATCATTTTTTTCTTTTAATAAAACTTTTGTTTTATTAAATATTAATGATTCACAGATTATTATTATTTTTAATTGGTTTAATAGAAGTTAGAAGAAGTTAAAAGAGTGATAATCTTTTCTGATTTCATGTTTAATGTTTATCGAATAAAATATAGGTAGATATTTCACAACCAATTAAATTCAATGGCGATCTATGATTTATTAAAGAAAATTTATTTTGTTTTGGTTTTTAATGTAATTATAAAAAAATATAATTATTTTTCTTAAAATCATATCAAAATAATGTTTTGTAATATTGCAACATTCTGTTATTTAATTATAAAATTAAACAAAAGAAAATATGCGTTATTATAAGAACACAAGAATTATTATTTCCAGTTTTTCAAGAGAAGTTTTTAAACAAATTATAAAGAATACTATTCTTTATAAAATTCTAATCATAATATTCTGAATAATTATTTTTAGATTTGCATCAACAATTTTTATACAATCTGAAGAAAAAAGGAAATGAAATTATTTGTTTCTAAATTCTAATCTAAAATCCTCTAAATGTGATGAAATAATTTCTTGAAATGAAAATTTAATACTCATAGAAACTATTTGCATTACAAGAAAAAAGAAGAAATTTTTTATTCCTAATCTTTAATCATACATTTTAAAAAAGTGCAAAAAAAAATATTATCTATTTTAAATATTGCATAATAAAGCAAAACACTGAAAATCTATAATCTTTTGTAAATTATTAAATCATATAAAAGAAATCCTTTACAAATAATAATAATCCCTTATTTCTAATCTCTAATCTTGACAAAACTATATATACTAATGAAATAAAAAATATTGAAAGTCTTGAAAAAAAAAAAAGTAAAATATAGTATGAATATATAAAAAAAAAAGGGGAAATCTCTTATTCTTAATATCTAACCATACATTTTAAGAAAGAGGCAACAGAGTCGCCAATGAAAGCTAGTTTTTGTGACTAGGAAATAGCTCTTAGAGTAGAGTGGTGAAAAAAAGAGAGAAAAAAAAAAGAGAAAAAGAGCAAAGAAGAAAATGGTACAGGCTAGTTGGATCATTGCCAGAAAATCTCGCGCGTGTACTGTGTACCTCTTGCCTCGTGTTCGTTCATGAATAGAGTCTGATTCGGAAACGTCGTGTTCTGCTGACAGGATTCTTGTTCATACCATGATCGTCCATTCCGTTTCAAAATGGCCGAAAGAAAGTGAATAGGATCTGTAAGAGAAATAGGTACAAAAACTTCAAGAGGCTAAATGAATGAATAGAAATGATTAGACGTATAGTATTTGTGTTTTTAGGTAAAAATTGAATTTTATATTTTTCTCTTTATCTTTTTTTTTTCTTTCCAATGAATATTCGAATAATATTTTTATCTTATTAGATATTAATTGATATACTAAAATTTTGCTGAATTTTTATTAAAAGATTTAGAATTTCTTTTTTTTATTAAATAATATTTGAATAATATTTAAAATTTGATTGAATATTTTTTATGGTATAATTTATTTGATATTAACATGATATTATTTTTTTATAAAAAAAAATTTATTAAATATTATTTATATTTCTATAAAATAATATTTTAATTGAAAATTGAATTTCCTATTTCTTTTTCTATTTCTTTATTATAAAATAATATTTATATATAAAAATAAATATGTAATAAAATTTCATTTGTTTTCAGCAAACAATTTTTAAAACGTTTTAAATTTATATATATTATCTTTTCAATGAAAAAAGAGTTTTTTGTCTTCATTTTTTCGTCGTCAAATTTAGTATGATTGCATTTCGTGGAAATAAGAAAACTTTGTAACACAAAACTAAAAGTAGACTTAAATAATTGTATTCTCAAATATTAAAAATTTTATGAGAGTTGTAAAAATGAAATGAAAACTAAAAATGTTTAAAAGCTAAATATTAAAAAAAAAAGAAAAGAAAAGAAAAGAAAATGGAGAATTCATTCTTTTCGTCCTTTAAATTATACTATATTAAATTATACTATGTTATATGTTGAATATTTTTTGGCGCAAAATGACCAGAAAAATGGTACGAAATTGCTCGAAAACATAGAAAAACAGTAGCAACTTGATGTTTCACTGACGTTTCAGTGAAATAGGTCAAGTAGAAGATCAACACGTATCTCATGAAACGAATTCACTGATGGATAAAAATGTTCTTGAAAAATTTTCTTACCGATTTTAAATCTTCGCTATTGTATCGAAAATGTTAAAGTTTCTCATCGCAAGGGAAAACTTTAAATCCATTTTCTCCAAAAGAAATGAATTCTTCTTTGCTCAACTACTTCTTTTTGAATTTTTCTATGCATTTTCTGGCAAGAATAAGTACCTCGAAAGAAATAACTTTTTATTGAAAAAAAAAAAAGAAAAAAGATAAAGAAATAAAATTCTACTATATTAATATCAGTTTGTAGATAGAAATTAATATTTTATTTCTTATATCTCATCTTTTTTAATGATCAAGATTAAAACCTCGAAATCAGATTTCGATCCACCTCTACGTAATTTCAAAATTAATTATTGTATCATTAATTTAAATAATTTTGTCGTATATTTAATTTTTAACTAATATTTCGCAATATATTTCATAATCAACTAATGTAAACTATTTCCACTTTTCCCCAAGTTCTCTTTTGAAGAATTCGTTATCAACCTCACCAAGAAAATTGAAAATTGCAAATATATTCTACAAAAAAACACGCAGATTTCCATTACATGATTAAACAGAGTTTCATCATTGAGCTGTGTTTAACCAGGTTGAACACAGTCGCTCTAGGTAGGGAACAAAGACGACGACAATTGATGAAATTTTCATAAAATTCAATTCCACTGAAATTGGAGTTTCAAGGCTAAATATAAATTTCGAATGATTTGCAGTTCTATGACAAAAATTCAGTATGCTTTACGTGAAATTGAGAAAAGAAACATTCTTAAGAAAAATTCATGAAAAAATTCATTAATGTCTACGTAATTTTATGAGAGATAAAAATAATATTCTGCTATTTTTCTTCTATAGGAAGAAAGACTTTTTTAATTTTTACAAAGATATCAAAGTAATCATATTTTTCTTCTTTTGTACTCTCTCATATATTTACACTGAATATTGAATAGGAGAATGGAAGAATAATCACTGTAAAAAATTACTCACATTTGCACAGCAAACAGATAAATCTTTCCACCTGTATGTAATATTTCGTATAATTTCTAAATATTTTTGTGTTTTTCATCTAAAATTTAAAATAAAACTATAAAATATTTTGAAAAATCTTTCTTTAATTTCATGAATAATTTTTTTGGAAAACCATCTCTTTGAATAAAATTTAATCATTTATGATTAATAACCGAATGAAATATCCTTATGAAATATTCTTCTAACATTCAAAAGAAATCTCTTTCCAAAATCCAAAAAATTTCTTTATGCATTCTGTTTTATGAACAACAAACTCTCATCATTAGAATAGTTCTTGGGATTGTGAAAAAAGCAATGATAAGAGAAAGAGAAAAACTTTTCTCAATCATCAAGAAACTTTCCTCCATTGAGAACGGATAGAAACTTCTTCCCTCGGTAGAGGGGAATATTTCGATCACGACTGCTTCATTCGCAGTTTCATGTTAGAATATTCACGTTGAAATGGGACAATCGATTGCGAGAGGCTGCTAGCAAGGACAACCCAACCGGTTTTTGTAGGTCAGAAATCCCACTATATGTCGACCTGCATCAACCAGCTGGAAAAGTGAAAAAACCACTTATTTTTGGATGGAGAAGAAAATTCCATGGAAATAGAAACATAGATCTTTAAAGCTTATATTTATATTGTCCACTTCGCGCTTCCATTATTTCTCGAAGATTCTGAAACAATTGTTGGAATCAGAATAGAGAATCTCTTCGGAAAAAAGACTTTTATAACGAGGATAATGAACTATAGTGCAAAGAACTTCTCAAATTTTTTTCTTTCTTTCTTTTTTTTTTTTTTTAAATGAATGCATCGATATATTCAATATCAAAATCATTATCATGAAATTCTATTCATTCATTGAATTGTATTATTTTAGCATTAGAATAATTTATAATTAGATAGAATGAAGAATTACCGTATGGATAATCTATTATGTCAACTGCAGATTTAATTACATCCCACGTTTTATATATGAAATAATGAACAACGAAGAACAATCATTTTACATCCTGTATTCACTTTCCATTTTTCAAAATGATACATTATATTATTTTTCTCAATTGGAAATTACATATCACTTTTGTTTCCGGATAAATAAATACGATTTTTAAGTTTTGTAAAGTATATTCGATAAAAATTTATATGATATAAATAATATTTTCTTCATTTTAGAAGATTATATATAAATAAATAATTGTATTAAGTTAGGTTAGATTTTCAAAGTAAAAATTAAATGAAATCATTTAATTGAAAAGTAAATACTATATCTATATCATAATACTATATCTATATCTATATCAATAACTATTAAGAATTATTTTAAAAGAAAGAAACAAAATCAGATTGAACAATAATCTGAAACAATTTAGCTCTTTATTATTTCTGAATACAGAGTACAAAATCACTTCAACAATCTAGAATTTGATCTAATAAAGTGGATCTAATAATCAAAACTAGATATTTTTACAAGCGTATAGAATTAAGAACAAAGATTAAATTTTACGAAGAAATAGGATTATTTTACAATAACTTTGTCATAAACAGAATTAAATCTCTAACGATAAAAATCGAATTGTATTAGAAAAGTGAGAAACTTTAGGAAATCAAAATTCGATCTTTAATAGAAAATAAAATCTTAAATTAATAAACAAAAGATTCTTACTTAGCTTAAAAACAGTTAAAAAAAAGAGATATAATCTATATTATGTAAATGTATCTATAATAGTCTTAAAGTATAAATATGAATCTTTTATTTCAAATGTAATTTTTTCCATAAACAATAATTTTAGTTTTTGAAGAAAATTTGAAATAATTCATATATTTTCAAACATTTTAAATAAGATTTCTCTGTTCAATAAATTTTTTTAAATAAACAAAGATTCATTCTTCGGAAATTTACGAAAAACTCATGCGAATCATGCAAATTAAACTAGATTATCTAACCTAATTTCTACACTAATCTAATTTTTTCGAGAATAATAATATCAAAATAACTTCGTAAGTTTGCATATAATTTATAATATCAATTTTTCTAATATTATTTACAAATGAAACATAGAATTCCATTAGAAATTATATATTCATTTAAAAAATTGAATTTATAGTTTGTTATATTTCTATTGTTATATTCCTGTTATAATCCTATATCATCATAATAATGCATTTATTAATAAAAGAAAATTTGTTTCAAAAAAAGAATAAATACTATGGGATTATGAGAATGAATATTAAATATAACTCACCTGAGCTAATCAAAGTCCTAGATTCCATGATAATTAGCCAACTATATCCAAGCTATTCTCTGTCCGTAATATAACGTTGTCTTTGTTAACACCATCTGCACAATCTTGTCCAATTATAGCATTACATATTAGTTTGCATAGTAGCACGATTATATCCTTTGTGAACAGTAACCTGAATTTCAATGGTGAAAATTCCACGCAGGAGATTCGAATTTCGATGTAACGTTCCAAATTTTGATCCGATTTCATCCATTCAATATGAAATGTAACTTGAATCTGTAATAAAGAAATGAAACTTGTTAGAAAATTTTCTTTTGGTTTTGGTATTGCTTAATTAGTTAGATGTTTAGAATTTCTGAAAATTTTAAAATTCTTCTATGTTGAAAAACAACTTAAAATTTTTACGATTTTTAAAATTCTTAAAATCTTTGAAATTTTTAATTTAATGGATTATATAATCTATAGTGATTTATTGGAAAATAATACAATGAAATAATAATTTAAATTGATATATATCAACTATAATTAGAAATTAATTACAATATATAATTAAATAAATATTAATATCTGTCGAATTAATGATGTTGACAAATGACTTCGTAGATTTTTTATTTGAAAAAATGCGATTATTAAAAAAAATCAATTTTCATAATTACAAAAAAAATTCATAAATATAATATTTAATATAGGAATTTAAAAATTTTAATGGAATTTAACAGAAATTTTATTCAAATACATAAAAAATAATGTATTTAATTCCAATTAATTAAGTACATTTAAACAAATTGGACATTTAAAAAATTAATCACGCATTAAAGTTGTTTCTTATTACAAATTTGAAAGTCTCTAACAGCTAGGAGAAAATGATTTTCAATTTATGGAGATTAGAAGAGTTAGTAATCGTGACGTCTTGTTACACGATTTGTGTGCCTGTCAACAGCACATAGTGATTGATCAACATGTGGCAAAACAATATTCGATTAAAATATCATCCAAGAATTGAAGAGGAATTCTATTAGAGTACACAGTTAAACAGATTATATGATTTAATATGATTCAATTTATATAAGAATTTAAATATTTATTTATACTTAAAAATATTATATTTAATATAGAAAGAAAATAATATAATTTTAGATGGTTAATTTCATCACATAAAGAAAAAAATATTCTTCAATAAAATTTTTTACAACATACCTCAACTTCATTAAAAGAGAATTAATTGATACATTATTAGCTCGAAAAATATTAGATTGAAAAAAATCTATGACTAAAGAAATTTTATTATGATTTTTTTTAAATTATACAAGTAGTATAAGTATTATCTATTAAAAATTTAAAATTTTAAATTATAGTTTATTTTTATAAATATTATTTTATTTGAAAAATAAATAAAAACTTTCTTTTTTTACAAATTTTATTGCTATCAATAAAATCACTATGAATACTACATTCGCATATTTTTAATTTCTAATAACTCTATAATTTTTTATCAATCTGATGCAAATTAAATATATATCTTAAACAAATAACTCTTTTAAAAAAATTTATTTTTATCAAAATTTCTTCTCACTTATAAACACTTAAATTGATGACTAAATCATAAAGTAAAGAACCAATAAAAAAGCTCGGCGACATGACACTTTGATTATCATTTTGATTGGTTTATATTCCGAGTCAAGAGAGCGGAGAGTTTAAATTCGTGGTTCTACAAATTCTACGGTTGATCAACTTGTTTTTTAATCTCGAGAGGCGTTATAAGGATCATGTGATATTTCTTTATGGAATATCTATGTAGGTAGAGGCTTTAATGATCAATCACATAGCAAAATAGTTACACAGAACTGTACGTCTCCAACAAAGATTGGCTATCAATCAAGAGATTACATTTTGAAGTGATAATTTTAATAGGTCTTATAAATTCTTTTAAGAGATTGATTAGATTAGATTGTAATTAAATAAATTATATAAAAAAATATGTAAAAAAATTTCTAATGTTCAATAATATCAACATAAATTCAAATTCAAGAAAGCTTTTTAACAATTATAAATAATTATCAATTTTATATTTTATATTTATTTTGTATTTTGTAATCACATATTTTATTTTATACATTTTATCTTATATTACTTACTAACAATAGTGTTAAATTATTAATTAAATAATAAACTAATTTATCCTAAGTTTAGCTAAAATTAATAAATCAATCTATTAAAGTGATAAGAAGATAGAAGAGTTTAAGAAGATATTTTGAAGACAAATCAGTAAATTTAAATTAAAATAGTGATATTAAATGCGATCCTTATCCATGATATTTGAGGTTAAACTACCGCTTAAGCTTAAACTTTTGAGAAGTCTCGTTAAAACTTCTCATAAGTGCATAACTGCATGACAATTTAAAGTTATTTTGAAAATCGATTCTCAACTCTATGAAAAGGCTGTCCTGTTTTTTCCACTCAAATCATAAATTGAATTGAACCTTCCTGAACAAGTTATTCATTTTTGTGATTATTTTAGTGATGAAATCGTTAAAGAAATCGAAATAAATCAAGTTTCCTCGCAAGATAGCTAGATTTTCAGCTAGATTTTCTTGCTTTTCAGAAACAAGAGGATAAGTTTTAAATGAATGGATTCAAATGAAAAATAGCGAATGTGTACATAGAAAAATCGTAGTTAAGAAAAATTATCTTATTAAGGTAAGGAAAAAAAATGAAACTTATTTTTTTTGAGATATTGTTTATCTTAATAATTTTTCAATTTTGATATCGTGAAATCTTTATTTCAACATTTGATATGAATAATGATATTAATTGAAAAATACATTATTAATATCAAAAATATATATTGAGGTTAGGATAAATATTAAATCAGGTTAAATATTTATGAATAATTCAATTAAATAAAACTTTTGTAATTAAAATTTTGTAGATATAAATATATTTGAATAAATAAAAAAAAATGAATATTAATTTTCTAATATAAATCTAATATAAATTCAAAATAAAAACTTTTATAGTTCGCTTTTCTTTACGTCAAGATTTGTTTTCTTTTGTTAAATTAATTTTACTATTTCAATATTATTCAATTTTAATTTATATTTCAATATTATTAATCTTTAAAAACGAAGAAAAAAGAAATAAAATATAATAATAATTTCTTTTTTTATACATAACATTCAATTTTTTTTATTCTAAGATTTTTTATATCAAAAAAAAAAAAAAAAAAAGAAAGAAGAAAAAAAAAATAGATATTTAAAAAAAAATCCATTTATTACATTAATTACATTAATTTCTCAAAGAAATAACTCAAATTGGTTGAAGACTAACAAGTAGAAAAATCTGGTTTATTCGTGGAATAAAACATATAAATCAAATAGAAATGCAAATGATAATTAGGATTCGAAAAATAGATAGAAATAAATATTCGCAAATAAATATCATCAAAAATTGTAAATTTGTGATAATCTAGATTTCCATGGTTTTTTAAAAAAGAAAAATTAAAAAAAATAATAAGTTAATAATTTGGGGAAGAAAAAAAAATTACTTGATAAAACAAATATATTAATTCCAAATGATTTGTAGATACTAATGGACTAAGATAATTACCTTCCACGCGTATTTCATTAAATTCTCTCAACAGAAAAAATCGATCCATCAAATTATTATTTTCCAAATGAATCATTCGGATAAAATCTGACAATTTTGGCAAAAGATACTTTTTACATTACAAAAATGATACGATTTCTCAAGAATATTCTAAAAAAATATACATATATTTTTATTGAAATAAAAATAAAAAAAAATTCTGTACTTTAAAAAAGAACACATACAAAATTTAAGATATTTTTTGAAAAAAAAATTTCTGTTTCTAATTTTAATGTATATATCCCATAAATCTTATTCTTCAAAGAGAACTTAATCTAATTAATGATAGAAATAGTCCATTGTACCATATTATATTAGCTTGTATTATATAAATTGACAATATTCAAAAGCTTGGAAAATTGATTTGTAAAATTTAGAAATTTAAATAAGTAAATACTTAATTATTAGAAGTTAAAGATGCACAAATTAACGAGATGTCTGGAAGCAACCAACCATGAATTATGGCTATGACTGATTATCGACAGGTATCGAAAATAATAAATATATGAATGAACATTGATTATATGCTTGTACGTTTAATTTCCATCCTGGAATATCGAGAATATTATTTATATATATATTATTTATAAAGCCATTATTTAAAACTGGTGAGCATATAATTATATATGAGATAATTCAGTAATAAGTTATGATAATAAAATTATTATATTATAATATTTTAAACTATTATATTATATTATCGAATATCATGTAGTCATCGTGAAAATATCTCTTTGAAAGTGATTCAGAGACGAATATTCCAATTCTTTATTTTTTTTTATCAAAGTTCTGTCAAAAGAAATTTTAAGATATTAAAATATCGATAATAAATTATCGATAAAAAATTATCGATTAAAAAAATATCGGTAATTATGAAAACATTCCACAAAAATATTTCGATTTCGAAGATTTTAAGAAGAATATTTTAAAATTGACTATAATGATGTTCAACTATAAAGTAAACACGAACGAATTCGCTATCTTTGTTACTCGTAGAAATATAAAATTCTATTCTATCATTATTTCATTTTTATTTATAATATATATGAATATAAATAACGATGAGTTAGCGAAAGACGTTTTTGTTCTTTCAAAAGATCAAAATTATAAGAATTCAAAAAAATTTCAATACGAATTTTTAATGTACTATTTCTTCCAGAATGATACCTGAACAGGTATTCGCGACAGGCGCACAGCGAATAAATATATCACTCGACAATCAATTCTCCGCAATGAATGTAACAATTTAGAATGAAACACCGGGCCAAGCGTGTGTTTCCTCGCCTTTCCTAATATTCGCTCGCTAATTAGCGCAATATCACGCGCTCATTGTTCACAAGAGAGGCTCTGTTGCGAATCCATCACGACTATTGGGCCTTGACCTGGATAAATACTTAACGATTGTTGCCAGAATTCAAGATCCCTTTGCGATTTTGTGTATGCGCGATTTTAATGAACGATATGGTGAAAATTTGATAAGGAAAATCGAATGGAAAAAGAAAGTTTTGGATTCTCAGATAAATAAATTAAACACATTTCAGTACGGATGTGCAAACTGTGGTTTCTAATTATGGCTTGTTAAAAAGTTTTCTCTCTCTTGTAATTTGGCAACTGAGTGGAACAACATGTCGAATAATACTGATGACGAATATTAACTATTTTATATTGTATCGTAAATTAATATCGTATATCTATTAATTCTATAATTATATCATACGTTTTAATATTAATTATAATTATGACGTTAATTTTTGTATCTAATAATTTCCAAATTTATATATAATTTATATATATATATNTTTTTTCTTTTTAGAATAGAAAGTTTAAATAAAACGCAAAAAATTGGTACATAAAAATATCAGTTAAGATTTGTTAAATTATAAATAATGTAAGTTTGCATTAAAATAAGACATTAAAATAAGATTTATCTTCACTTTACTTCATTCAGTGTAAATTTTATTTATTGTTTATATATTTATATATTGTTTATAACTTAAGCATCAATCAGAATTTTTGCATAATAACTTTTTATCCCTAAAATTGATCTTACAAAAATATATCTTATAAAGATTCTATAAATATTAATATTAGTTTATATAGTAATATTATTTTGAAATTATATTGATATTATTTTAAAATTAACGTTGTAGGTTGTAATAAAACAAGAATTTTACAAAAGTAAGAATCTTCATTAAGAATGTGCTTATTCGAATACATATCTACAGAGAATATTAAATATGGTTCAATGACTACTATGATTTCAGAATTTCCAGAATCATGGAACTTAAACTGAAATTTATGCAACACTGGTTGCATAGTATTAGAAGGATGGAACTGAATATATCGATCTAATAATTTCTGCGTGGGTAGATTGTACGTGTTGAATATCAAACGAGAAATTATAATTTTGCTAAATGCCCTATAAATTCGATTCTGTTCATTTTGGGTTCTTGAAAATCGAAGAAATGAATGCATTATTATTAATTGCAACTAAGAATTTCGAATTATTTTAATAATTTCTCATTTGAAAATTATGTTACAAATTATAATCTTATATGAAATTAGAATTTTATTAATTTTTCACGAAATTAATAAAATTTTATCAAATATTAGTAAAGTTAATTAAATATTTTATGAATTGATAAAAATATTGTGATTTTATGTTATAAAAATTTTTCTCTTTCTATTTTTTAATATTCAAAAAATCTTAATATTGAAAAAATCTTGATTTCACTGTTTAATAAAAAAATAGATATAATTTTTTTTTTGTAAAACTCTCTAAACTCGTTAACGCACTATGTAATTAAATATCTAATTAAAACTTTTTCTCATTCTTTCCTTCTTTAAAATCCAATAATAGGAAGAGAAGAATCGAATTCAATAGAAATCGAAGAAGTGAATTATCTTTATAGTTAGAGAGAATTACTTTAACAGGATACTATTATTTCATTTATTACACTTTAGATATGTCACATGCTCTAATTTTGTCTATAATTTAAGACTCTATCAACTGACTTTAGATCTAATCCATATCATGAAGAGATTAATAAACTGCTCTAATTGAAGAAAAATGACAAGATTAATTAGTTTAGTGTATTGATAATTCATGTGAATAAAAGTATAACCAAGTAAAACAAATCCAAAATGATCAGATCTAATAATGAATATAAAGTTAGTGAAGATTCAATTAAATTTTTTAATTAAGCATCTTTTTCTATTTGAAATATATTGAATATACTTTTTTTATTATATTTTATTATATTATATTTTTTGTTATATTATATTTCTTGATAATATTGTAGTGAATTTTTATTTATAAAAAAATATAATAAAAATTAATGATAATATTTAATAGTAAAGTTAATTAAAAATTAAAATAATAAATGAATTAATAAAATTGATAGAAAATAAAAGAAATAAGTTAACATTTTTTAATTATATTTCTTTCTTAAGAAGGTATAATTATCTGGAAAAAATTAAAGAAGAAATTTGTATGAAATATTTTATTTTTTATAATTATTCAATCTTTAAATTTAAAAAATAGGAACTTCGCAAAAAGAGAAACAGATTTATTTCTTTGTGAACTAATATAATAAAATTAGTATAATATTTACCTACTAATATTAATAATATCTTTAGATATATCAAGATATTATATCTTGATATATCTAAAGAAAATTCTATATATATTTTTTTTAGTAAGTTAAATGCAAAATTTATTTATTAGATTTTTTACTATTCTGTACAATAAGAATATAAATTCAAAATTACTCCTCTTTTATATCCCAAAAAAGTAATTATTTTGATATTTGGGATAAATTGGGGGCAATTTCAAACTCGAAAAATTCATCAAAAATTTTCATTTTATCACTATTTAATAAAAACTTAATAACTATTTATTTTATTATTATTATTTATTATATTAAAATATTTATTTTTTAGTAATAATTTTATAAACAATTTTAATTTCTTTATAAGAAATATAATAAAATTATAAGATCTAGATTTCTTTAAAATTCTAAGATTATAAAGTCAATAAGAAAAATGTCGATCAAAATATAAATAATCCGAATTCGAAACATTTCACAAAAACAAAAATAAGAAAAACATTTCATAAATAATTTAATACTGATACTTGTATAAAACTTTTTCTATATACAAATCGCGCTACATATTTGATGTTGCATTACAATATCGCAGAACTCCGATAAAATGCAAAATAAAAATTAATTATATTTCACATTTAATGCTAATATTGTCGATAATAGAAAATAATTGCTGATGAAGAAAATGATATTGATAAAAGATGGTGAATATCGAGGGAATTGCGAATAATTGGAAATCACGAGGATGTGCATTAATAATTGTGTGTGAATAATAATAATTTGATGTACATGTGAATAATTATGCATTAAAAAAATCTCAACGAAGATAGATGAATATTATTTTCGATACTCATACATATAAAATGTTTCTTTGACTTTCGTATTCAATAAATAAAAAGGCTGTCTCTTGTTCGTTAATGAGATGGAAGAAATGAGAATTAATCTTGTAAAATTATTGACGTAATTGTAATGATTGAGAAAAATATTATCAATATAAAATATGAAACATGTTTTTTTTAATAAATATTGGAAAACATACAATATATTTGCTAAAAATTTATATTGTTTTATTATTATAAGAGAATTTTACTTATAAAAAAGAAAAATGAAAAATAACTTCATTTTAATCCTATTACTTCTTAATACCAATGAAATCTTAATCAAATATTTACATGTTTCTTTCTCGATCAAACAAATAATAATAAATTAGATTAAATAGAATTTAAAATCAAACGTCGTTTAAAAATTGCGTTATCAATAATCTTAAATCGATTCAAATGAATTTGGTCCAAATAAATAATTCGTTAAATATTTCATATAAATAAAAAATTATTTAAAAAGAATGATATTTTCCATTATTAAAAATAACAATTAGAACTTACCACATGATATGAAAAAGCCAAAAGATCTTTTAATTAAGCATAGTTAAGTTAAAAATTACAAAGAAAAATAAAAGTTTAATAATAGAATCACAAGAAACGACACGAACGTGACAAAGTACGCGCGTCAACTGTTCCAAATTCGTTAGGGATGCGACTAGTCGCGCAAGGAATCACACTTCTACCCTATCGCCATCTAGTTGCAGGATTGCACATCAATAGATCCTTATTCAAATATATTGGATCAGCACAAAGATTGACGAAAAATTATTCTATGATCAATGAATTTTTTATTAGCTATTTAAATAAATTCTAGCTAAAATATTCGAGATGTTTAAGTGGTTTTATTTTTGAAAACAACAAGTAATAATACTGAGTTTCATTATATTAGTGGTTTAAGATTGTTATTGTAATTTATGATAAATTACTTTCATTTCGTGATGCATTTATATAAATGAAAAAATGAAAAAATTTCTTTTTTAATTTTTAAAAATTAAAAATCTAAAAGTATCTAGAAGTTTAATAAAAGTATATTAAGAAATGAAAAAATTATTTAAGAAAATGTTATTAATTTAAATTATATATTAATTTAAAATTTATCATTATTTTTTAGTAAAATATAATGATGATATTGATTAAGATTATTTTTATCAAAAAATAGTGGAATTTAAAAAAAATTAAATTTGTATATTTGAAATTTACTAAATATTAAAAGATAAGAGATAATTATTCAAATATTCTTTTTTATTATTAAATTATTAATTATTAAATTCCTTTTTTGAATTTAGAGAGTTGAAACAAATGATGAAACAAAATTTCTCCCGATTATATATATCGAATTATTTATATATCCTCTTTTATACTTATTCTATAGAGTTTTTTTTCAAATTTTAATTGATTGATTTCAAATCTTTTTATAGATCGATTTTCTCATTTTGTATGAAAAATTATTTAGAAATTCATATATATTAAAAATATATTAAATATATATATTAAAAAATCATCCATATATTAAAAAATACCGAAAATATAATATATGATTTATATTCATACAAATTCATATGAGAAATATAATTCATAAAATTATTCTTCATTTTTTCCATCAATATGTTAATCTAAATTTTCAATCATTCGAAATTACATTTTTGACTAATTCTAACATTGAATTCTCTAATAAAATCATCCCTGTACGCTGTACGTAATTCCGATTACGCAAATGCGAGGGAAAGAAGATAGATTAATTAAATGGATCGTCGATTACGAAACGTAAAGGGATGGATGAATCGTTAATTAATTCTAATAGTAGGAAGGACAACGTCGATCAAATGAATTCCCATTAATTCCAAAATACAATATCCTCAATTGAGTTGTTCACGTGTCAATGTCAATCTCACGCGGCCTATGGGAACACGTGATACACCATGGCCACGTGACAGAAAGGGAAAGCATTCTTACTTTCCGGTGAAAAGCAAGTCAGATCTTTCTTACCGCGTGACTATGATTTTAATCGCTTCAAATGTTTGCATAACATTTATAATAGGAAAATCCTTCTAACCTTTTCAATCGAGGATCAATTACAGTTAGTTGCATAATTGGAAGTAAAAAATGGATATTTTCTAAATTTAAAAGTTATTTCAGAAAAAAATTATTTCGAATCTATTATTGTTGTTAATTTATAAATTCATAAATTTGTATATAAAAATGTTATTTATATTAAATTTAAATTTAAAAAATAAAACAATGAATTCGATAAAATTAGTATTTTTTATTTATTGAACAATGAAAAAAAATATGCATAAATATTTTTCATTAGATATAACAATAAATGAAGATGTAATAAAATATATATAATAAAATATAGTATAGTATTTGAAGTATTTCACTTGACATTAAAACAATTTTTTTTTAATCTATATTCGTTAAAATTTTGAAAAAAAATAATTTTTTTACGAAACAATTTTTATTTAATAATTTATATAATATTATATAATTTATATAATATTATATTAATGATATAATATAAAGAAATATGAAAAATTAATGTAATAATTATATAATATATAAGAACAATGAAAAATTCATGTCATTGTAGAAAACACCTTCAATAATGAACTATAATAAATGAATATTTGTATAATCGGATATTATTAATTGAATAAATATAAACCTGTGATGCTACTTATTAGAATCGCACTTTAAAGCTGTTGAAGTAAGTTGAACAGGAAGACACCAACTGAAATAAAAGAAAAAAAAAGTTAAAACAAGAAATAATTTATTTATAAAAATCAATTTTATTCAACAATTGAATTTTCAATTAAAAGAATTTATTTATACGATAATCATTCAATATTTTTTATCAATATTGATTATTTTTAATTATTTATATATCATAAAAATAAATTCGATTATTAAAAATATCTATCTATGATCTTTCGAACGGATTATTTTATATTCAAAGTAATGTGATATAGAATATAAAAAATAATATAAAAATAATGTCATATAGAAAAAATTATTTTCATCAATTTCTATTTTTTTAAATTTTTTTTTTTTTTTTTTTTGAGAGAGAAAAGCAATAATAGAAGTTATAATTAAATTTCTATTTGGATTTTCTATAAAATTGGAACAATATTTTTTTTTCAAACAAAGCTATTTAAATTTAATATATAGAAGTATGTATTTTCTTTTAGATAAAATATTTATTTATTATACAATCGTAACAAAATCGTGAAAAAATAGATTTTAAATTATTTTGTATACATAAAAAAAATTATAGATATTTCATAAATTATTTAGATATTATTTAAATATATTATATCTATATAGATCTATATAGATAGATTATAGATATTTCATAAAAATATTAAAAATAAATTCATTAAAAATTATTTAAAAATTATTTATATTATTTTTTATTATTTTTGAAATACTATCATAACAAAAGAATAAAATTACAAAAATAATAAAAAAATAATAATTATAATAACAAATAAATAATAATAAGTAAAATAATAAGTAAAACTTCAATAATAAAAAATATAAAGTAAATCTAATATCAAAAAAAAAAATTTCAATTATGACATAAGATAATGATAATGAAATAAAAAAAAATAGAAATTTCAGCAATAATAAAATTATATAATTGATAATATTAATAATAACCAATGTATTTTTAAATGACTCAGAAAATTTCTAAAAAGATTAAATCTTTTTAACATTATATAAATTATAAAATAAATACGAGATAAAAAATTTACGTGTCGATGTAACATTATTCTTCATCGTCATAATTCTACTAATTATATTCTAGAATTTTAAATCAATTTGAAAAACAATTCGAAATCTCGATAAACCAATGCATAAAACCGTTTTTTTTTTTTCTTTTTCTGATACCGTATTCGAATTACTAGATGAATATAATGAATGATAGAAGAGGAGAAGGGGTAACTGGATCAAGCATTTCCTGAAACAAGTTTTATATTCATTATATATATTCATAGATTGAAGTTTATTAATTTCATGCCGATTTCGAAGACAATTAAAAGTTATGTTCTCTTTACGACATTCTAATTATTCATTCAAGCAATTATTTTATTGTTAATAGTTTGGCTCAAAGTTATTACACACTATTGCATAAAGTATTTTAATTAATGAAATTAGATGCTTTTAAGCTAAAAATGATAATAAATTTTGTAAATTTATGAAGAATAATTAATAAAATTATAAAGATAATCTTTTTTGAAAATGATTGATATAAGTAATTTAATGATTTTATTCATCCTTTGAGACACGAATTATTTATTCAATCTGTTTCTTTTTTTTAGCAACCTATTATAATTTTGGGAATTTAAGGTTGAATTAACCATAACTAGTAAGTGAACTAAACAATAAGATAGTTAATTCTTGAGAAAAATTGCTTGAAATTTTTATTTAAATACATACACATATAATAATGAAGAAATTAAATATTCTATAGTATAAATATCCTTTTAAATAGGAACACAATTTTTAAATGTGCCATAAACAATGGAAAATAAATAGTGAAATTCCTAAGCATAAAATCGAATATTTTTTTTTCATGGTATAATATACACATTCCAACTATGTATAGCTGCAATTGCAATCTATCTAAAAGTTATAAATTGTATGTGAATTTTTGTGCATATCTATTTTTGTTTTTTTATTTTGTTCAATTTTAATTTTTTTTTTTATTTTTGGTCCCAAGAAAATTTTAGAAAACAAATAAATAATTTAAATAAAAAAAGAAAAATAAAAATATTCAAATATTAATATACAAATAAAAATAGGTATCTTTCTTTACATTCTTTTTTGAAATTTTAAAAATTAAAATTATGCTTTAGCAGCAATAATTCTATATATACAATCTATTTATTTTTCAATTAAAAAAAACTTTATAGTTATCTATAATATTATAGTTTCTTCGTTAAGATTAAAGAAGAATGCAATTCAGTAGTGCCATGAAAATTCGTTGCAATTCAAGAAGCATACATACATATTTATATCCTTTGTGTACGATATTTTGCTACAATATTTAATAATTCTTAAGATAAATGCTATCACTGGTTTTTACAATATTTCATACATATTTAAGCTAATGTATATACTATCGACAAATATATTTGGATGCAATATACCTAGCCATATTAAAGATTCGCTAATAGCCTTGTTTATATGTTATAACGATTTGAGGACTACATCTTTTATTTTTCTCCTCTATTCTAGATCAATGATCAATAATCAATACAAATATCAAATAAATAATCACAAACGTAACTACTGAAAATAAAAAACCTGCTCCTCATTTAAAATATTATTTTCAATAAACTAATTTCTAAACTGATTAATATAAATAAAAATAGTTTAACATATATTAAACTATAAAAATATTCAACATTATTTAGACAATCAATATCCTTTGTTTAATAACCTTGCACAAAAACGATTTAGAAGCATAGAGCAGGAACTCTGGTTTACAAATCCTGTTACAGGTAACCTGACTATAATGTACACAGTATATATGTATATACACACACAGAATCGAAAATGCCGATGTTTATTTGCACAATTTTTAATTACGTTCCCTAGATAGGCTATCGATTACTCTAATTTTTTTAGAATTGTGGCTATGACCAAGAAAACCATGATCGATTGGTAGGAGATTTGGGTAATGGTGAAGATGGCACTGATGAAGTTGGTGTGAGAGGTGTTATTGATCTCTCATTTTGATTTCTGAGCCGTACTTTCTCATTTGTTTCGGCTTGCATCTTTTGTTCATACTGTCGAACATCTTCCAGTGTCATATCATACCATTCATCAATCCATGCAAACGCTTGTCGATGACCCAATAATAAAATATCTCTTATACACTACGGACATAAAAATTATATTTAATAATCTAATAATCATTTTATAGTTATAAATTATATAATTACTCTATGAATAAAGTCTTCAACTCGAGTTTGCATGCCCCAAACTTCAAAAGAAGCATGGACTAATTTATAAGAACACATTATAGGTTGTGTGATATTTTTCCAGCCTTCTACCAATGGTCCACGACCAGTTCGTTGAGATTGGAAAAATTTTGGATCCTAAAATAAAAAATATAAATCTTAAATCCTATAAATTTCTAAACATAAATAAACTAAATATATTAATAATAATACCTCTTCCTCTTTATAATGCTTTGCAGAAAGTTCATCATATGCAATGTCTACAAAATCAATTTCACGATGAATCAACTCAATGGGAGAAAGCCCTAAACACTGTTTTAATCGTAATATAAATAACAAAACTAATTATATTAATGTATAAAGCATATGCTTATTTACATACATTTTCTGTGGATCCATTGTTATCTTCATACCGTGTTTTTATTGAGATGTGAAATTTTGGAATAAATGAACACTGAAAAATAAAATTATAGATAGCAAAAAATCTCAAATGAAATATAACAAGTAGATACTTACAGTATATTCTTGATAGACCATAAATAACATGAAATAAAAATGAAATATTATTAAACAGAAATATATATTTATGAATTCTATTAATATCTAATGTACCTGTGATAGTAAAAGGATAATAATTCCAAGCTTTCTCTGTGACATAAAATATTCGTGGAATGATTGATTGAACCCAATATGGTAATTTACTGTAATATAATATGTAGAAAATAAGTCATCTTTTAATGAAAAACTTAAATATAAAAAAAATAAATGATATCATAATTATTACCTAGATAAATGAATTCTTTTTTCTGTAAATTGGCCTTTTCCATGTTCTGGATGATCACATTCTATGTTTTCAACTACCTCAACACCTTCATCATTATCAGATTGCTCATGACTATGTCTGGCAATCATATATAACTGTCCTATGCGATACTATAAGAAAGATTGAAATTATTCTTTAATTCAATAAAATGAAAGTTCAAAACTGTATTTAAAAATTTTGAAAATATATTAACTGACAAAGTGAATAATTACAATTGAAAATTGTTAATGAAATTGTAATAATTGTTTGTGAAAAAAAGGAATTATTAAAAATTATAACAACAATAAATATTACAAATTTAAAAAGGATGAATTACCTCTTCTGTAGTAAGAGGCATGCATATACGATATTCCTTCGTTAATACCATATTTGAAACGAAAATCTTACAAAGTTTTACAATTTTTAAATTTGCATAAAACTAGTAGTTCTTATGTATTCTTAGTATTCTCTTATGAAATTATAGTTTTTTTTCTTAGTTAATGAATAATGTATAACTGAAATTGTCATCTAAATAGTAACTTCACTATCCGAAGGCAATGAAGCAATAAACAATCGAATTGAATGAAGTCCGTCTCTTTTTCTTAAATCGATAATAAAGTTTGAAATTTTAGTTAAATAATAATATAACTAGAAGACTTATAAACAAAAAATCCCAACTACATAAATTATTTACTTATAACAATAATTAAACATTTTTTCTCTTAATCGATTTAAGTTTATTTTGTAATAAGATTTTTCAAATAATTGTTAAAATTTTTTAAATAAACTTATTTAGAAAAATAAATTATCAAAAATAAATTTTATAAAATAAAATAAATAAATATAATTATAATATAATATAATAATATAAATATAATATATAATTTTTTACAACTTTTTAATATTATTTCATAATTTATAATTTTCCTATATACTGAAAAGTATAGAGCTATAATATTTAACACATAACATGCAATAACATAACCTTTGTATCACCAAAACAAATATATAATGCGACCGCAAAAATTTCGACTTCCATGTAATATAGAAAGGTAATTGCATGAAAAAAATATTTTTTTAATATATATAAAATTCTTAAATTTAATAACAATTTGATTGATTTGTAAATATATCAATCAGCAATAACAATTAATGTTATACTTTTTCTTAATATTTTAATTGTTATATAGTTTTAAAAAAAATAATATATTTTTTTTTAAAATGTTAATAAAAATTTTCAATAATATTTTTAGTTTTATACACACGGATAAAAAAGTAGTGATTGTATCTGTGTTTGGAAAATCACAATATTATGCAAAAGGATGTAAAACCAATATGCTCAGTTCCATTCTACAAGTGAGCCTCCTAGATGAACCAGAAGTGGATAAAGAATCATTTGTAAGAAATAATATATTCAAAAATATATTAAAATTTCTAAAATAAATTAAATATAAGAATAATATAAATTATATTATTTCTAGTGTGAGATTGAAGGATATTATGATTCTAAAGATAGAACTATATATTTACATTTAAGAGGATTATTAGATACTCATACTCTTTTAATGGAATACGATAAATTTATAGAACAACAAGACTGTAAAGATTTTCTTAGTATATGGGCACATATGAGAGACAAATATGCAAGAGCATTACTTGTTTTGTTTCATATATCACATGTTATTATTCTTACTCATCCAACTCATACATTTGATTATAGTTATGTACACTTATTCCGAGCTATGGATATTGTAAGGTATATATTTATTTTTAAAAACATATTATTCTATGATTTCATAAATAAAATTTTTTATCAATTTTCAGACAAAAAGTTTCACCACAACTTTCTGATGTCTTAAGTTGTATCTATAGTTTACCTAAAGATTGGATATCAAATGTAAGACCCTGCTCTCCACGAGTTTTATTTTATTTTGAAACTTGCCCTGCAGTATTTCAAGATCCTACTAGTGGAGCTAATATTAAAAAATTAGAACATTCTTTGGAAGATCAAATATATCAAGTATTGAGAAAAAACCGTATAGTGACTAATATTAGGTATTAAAATCTAGAATACAAAATTTTAAAATTGTTTAATTTGATATAAAAAATATGTAAATTAATTTTTAGTTCAAATTCATTGTTTGCAATTCCTGCAAACCAAGAATTTGTTTATGTACATACGGGTACAACTGAGTCCAAAGATATTTTGGGTTATATGGCGAGAAAACTCATACAAAGTTGCAAAGTTAGTTCTGGAGGAAGTACTTCTAGAAGTTTAGCGAGTCAAGATTCCAATATTCAAATAGATAATACAGATACTGGTGTGTAAATCATTAAATGAAAACTATTATTTATATGTATGTGTGTGTGTGTGTGTTTGTGTGTGTATCAAAATAATAATAACTTATATCTTTGTAGAAATTCGTTCCTTTAGATCATTTCTACAACAGCACATAAACTTAGCTTTTGCGAGAGGTTTCGACGATAATGTTGGAAGACATTCTATACCTGCCTATTTTGAGGTAAGATTCACAATAAAAAAAAAATTAATATTTAATTAACTAATAATCTAATTTCCTTAATTAGATACCTAATGTCACAATATTCTGCGAAGTAGCGAATAAAATATATGATTATTTCATTTATGGAACAGATAAAGAATTACTAACTTTGCATAGCTTATTAGATACTGATGTAAAATTCAGTAAAAGCAGATGTAGTAAAGTACTTCCACGAGCTCTTCAGACTTATCAAGAAAATCTACCTCAACATTATACAAGGTATAAATTGAAATTAATTGAGATTTTCTACAAAAAATTTACATAAAATAATTCTATCGATATTTACATCAGAACATATCATGAGACAAAACTAGCTCATGCAATGGCAGTTTTTGAGATGCATGCAAGAGGTCCTCTATTTGAAGAATTCAGTGAAAAGTTACAGACTGAATGCGAAAAACATTGGAGATCTGGTAGGCAGATGTGTGAGGTATTGTCTTTGACAGGGAATCCTTGTACGAATCCAATACATAGAGGTGGAAGTGAAGGTGCTGGTGGAGGGGAACAGGCAGAACAAAGAGATAACGATAAGTATGTATTATTTGAAAAGTATTATTTTTCATTACACCTAATTTTATATGACATTTTTTTACTTTATAGTGATTTACCAATCAGAGAACATTGCAGTGGCGTTCGATATATTTGTGCTTGTAATTGTGGTCGGTGTCAAGGTTCAAGAGAAGATCCATTTAGTTTAAGACAAGCCAATTATGATTACTTTCAAATATTAGCCAAACAATGTGGCTGTGCACAATTGGAGAACATACAATTTCCAGTTTTCCAACCAAGCACACATAATTATAGGTAAAATATTATTTTTTATATTTTTAAAAATTAGAGTAATAGTTTTTAATTTTAAAAAATCTTTATTACAGACCAGCACAATTGTTTTCTACTAAACGAAAAGATTCTTTTAGTCATGGAGAGTCGTCTCAAGGAAATACTCAGGCTTGTAGCTTAGGAGTTAATACTTTAAATGGTACTTTTATTATCATTGTATTATCTTTTAAATTTGAGAGGATTTTTTTTATATTTTTTCAGATGATATTCGAACACCATATGGAAGTGGAGGTCAGTCACCTCCAACAAGCGAAACTAACGAAGATGTTCCTAAACTTAGTAGTAAAACTAGCTTAACACCTAGCGATGCGCATAAAGTTGTTATAGAAGTATCGGATAGTGATGCAGAAAATGCAAAAGGTAATTTTAACATAAGATTAATTATAATATCGTATGTTGAAAATAAATTTCAAATTTTAAATTTTGTAGAGAAATCTTTGGTCAGGCAACCTTCAACAACGGAATATCTACCAGGAATGTTACATACAGAATCACCAGCTGGTTTATTGCCACAATTTTCCAGTTGGTCTTTAGTTTGTCTTGGTCCAAGTAGTTTATATTCTCACAATTTGGGTTTACAACATCAAGCTGGTGTTTTATCTACTTCTGCCTTTCTTTTACCTTGGGATGTTACAGTAAGGTAATTAAATTTAAAACAAATTACTTATTTATCAAAGTTTTAATTACTTATTTATTAAATTTTTTCTTATAGATTAGAACATCAGAAAGAGAGAGGTTCTTTGTGGCCGACTATAAGTGATCATGGATCTCATGGCTATTGTCCCAGAGGAAAGAATTTTCAGAATATGAATACTATACGTAGTCGAAAATCAAAGGGTGGAAAAGAATTTGTAGTGAAAATATTTGTAGGAGTAGAATACGAATGTCCGCGAGGACATAGGTTCATGGCATCCGCGCCAGATAAGGTTTTGAAAGCTACCGGAAATGGAATTGTAAAAGATAGTGGAAATAAAGTTACATCCAGTACTGCGGATATGCCACTTTATTTTCCATGTCCTTGCAGGTATGTGAACATTAAAAATTTAATGCATGAATATTTAAAAATAAAATTAATATGGAATTAAATTTTATTTTAGACAAACAAAACCTTTAATTGCTCAATTAATGAGAATTCATGTAGTAACACCAAAAGCACCTGTTCATGTTACATTAAATCCTAGAGTACAACCTGGACCCCCACCTTGTCCAATTTTTATTACTGGTTGTGACGAACCAATAAAATTGTCGCAAAGTGCCTACTGGGTCTTAAGATTACCGTATCCTTTTAAAATTAATATTTATATAATTTGCTATACTTATGAATATTTGAAAAATAAAAATTATAAATATTTGAATTTAAAAATTTCTTTTGAAATCAAAATTTGAAATATTAAATTTATAATACAATTTGTAAAAAAAATCGATATTAAAAATTCTTAATAAAAATTTAGATATGTATATATGGATGAGAAGGGACCATATTTAGCGCCAAAAGAACCCGTTCCAACATCACATGGAAGATTATTAGCGGGAATGTACGGAATTAGCGAAGTACTTCCAGAAAAGAAATAAAACAGTATTCAATTTTTTATTAAAAAACAATTTATATGTAAATTATATCTTGTAAATATATAAAAATGAAAAAAATGCATATTATTTATAATTTTCAACCCCAATTTAAACGATAAAATTTAGAATTTTTTTTTGTATATATATTCAATTTTTTTAAAATAATATGAATTGTGAGAATAAAATAGTAATTAATTTGAAAATAATCATTAAAATGAACAAAGATAGTTCATAAATGATTTAATTTCTATAACTATTTGTCACATATAATATATATGTAGAAAATTTATACATAAAAATATATATTTTAATTTATCAAAATGCTTTATATTTTTGAAAATTATAAAAAATTAATTCATTATTTCTTCTCTTTTGTCTGATAATACTAATAATAATCAAATTTTAAAGTTAGTTACGCATATTTACAAAATATGCATACTATTTTATGCACACAAGTTATTTATTAAATTATTAAAATTTATATTTCTTATTTATTAAGAAATAATATAACATACTTGGAAATTCTTCTACCATACACTTTGAACATTATTTTCTAACACAAATTTTTAAAAAATGTTATTTTTGGATAAATGTAAAAACACATTCGCGCTGTCGAATTTATGACGCAGCTAATCTACGCAAGTGGTCATTAACTGAAAAGCATTCTGATTGGTTCATTTAAAAAACTGCCCAAGATATAACGAAAAGAAGACTTCTGATAGGTACGTTTCAATTATATTCTACAAAAAATTTAAATCATTTAAACTTATATTTATTTTATGAAATTTATTATTAGAATTAAAAGATTTAATATAAATTTGTAAAAAAATTATTTAAATTATTATAATAAATTAAAATAAATTTATTATTCTTCATATTAAAACAAGATTGATAAAAATTTGAAAAATTTAAAATAAAATTTCTCTTTCGAATTTTTCCGCCATTGCGTTATAGTGCTATGACCGTTATGAAATGCTATTGTGTGTGAGACAAAATAAACACTTGTCACCAAATTTTATCTGTGAAATGGTTATTTTTGTTCATCTACTAATAATATAAAGTTTATGATATCATTAATAAAATTTTGTATGTTATAAAAACATCTTATTGTCATTGACCAGTGAAAGTGATTTTACAAATAACTTTCTTTTAATATAAGATTTAATTTTTTTTACAACGTATTATAAAAAAATTAATTATGCAGTCTTATTAAATTTTTACTTATTAATCATTCAATTCATCATTAAATTATTTAACATTTAAAAGGTGATTTTTTTAACTTCTATTTTAAATAATTTAAATTTGATTTCATTCAAGGTAATTAAATAAATAATATAAATCATTTTATTTTTTTATTATATTTTTAGAAAAGTGTGATATAAAATGGCACAGACACAATATTTATTAATTTATTGCATTATATCATTATTTTATCAAAGTGGTTATGCCTCAATATTCGGATGGTTTTGGAATAAAGGTTCAGATGAAACTACTATGGTAGCTGATGGTATTCCATTACTTTCAATACCATATGAATCTATGACTGAGGATGAAAAATTCCTTCAGGAAGCTGCAAAATTTACAGAGATTCAAGTATCATCACCTTTAGAAACTTGCCAACACAAAGTCATTATGAAAATAAAAACCTCATGTTCTGAAATGACAGAAGAACAACTTGCCAAATTGAGTGTTAATCTTTTAAATTGTCAATCTGCAGTAGAAGGCAGAAAAATATTTCCATGTACTGATGAAATGGTAAAATTTAATTATTTTTTTTGTAATAAATTTCCAGGTTTTTATATTAATTATATACACATTTCAAACACATTTTTATATATTATAAATTTTAAAAATTCCAACTGTTTTATAATTTAAAATTTTAACTTTTATAAATTTTTATTTTATTAATTTTTAATACATTGTACTAAACAAAAGATTAAACTTTAAATGATATCAAACATCTAAATATACACTATGCTTTAATGCATTGTATATGAAATAACATGTGGAAGGGTAGTTGAAGCATGTTCAGACCTGCAACTTCCCCCACTTATAGCATATAGGCCACCACTGAGATTTCTAGTTTAGTCTCATAATATAAAATATCTTCTCAAGAATATGAATTGATTAATTGATTATTATATATTTTAAAAAAATTAATATTTCATCAAAAGATTTTTTAATATAAAAATTTAAAATAATAAAAAATATTAAAGAAATATTTATTTTGTGAAAAATTATAAAATGAGTGTATTTATATTTTTTATAGTCTCTAAAACAATGTACCACAGATATGGACGCAGATATGTGGAATGCATATCATTTAATGAGTAATAGAGCTAGAGCAGTTTGTTATGCAGCACGTAGTGCTCAATTCCGTGCTCTTTCAGAATTAACTGTGAACAAATTAATGCAAACTGCTCATACACAAATCAAAACATTGAGTTCTTTGAAAGTAAGTATCTAAAATGAATTATATTATTTTCATTATTTTATTATATTATTTTATTATTTAATATTTTGCTATTGTTTTATATATTAATTCAGGAAAGTCAGGATCGTTTAGAAGAACAAACTGTAGAAGCTTTAGAATCATTGTCAAAAGGCAATAAAGCATTATTAGAACAACAAAAATATTTAAAAGACGCACAAGCATCGGCTCATAATCTTGTGACAACAAATCTAAGAGAATTGAATAACGAAAAAGCTTTGATTCGATCTGGTCACGCACAACTTGCAACAATGGCCAATGATATTAGAAAAAAATTAGGTAATTAATTTAACAAATGGAGGTAAAAAATATTTGTGATTATTGATTATTTTATTAACTGAATTTTTTAGAGGAAGCAAATAAAAATTTAGAGGAACAAGCTATCGAACGTAGTCAAAATCATAAGGAAATACTTGAGGATTTAATGAATATTCAAGAACAAGCACACTTGATTTGGGATAAAATAGAATCTAGCACAAATCGAATTTTTACACAACATGAAGAAGTACTTGTCCAATATGAACAAACTTTGCAAAAATTAAGTCAAATTAATAATACTATTCAATATATTTGGGATATAACAAACAATATGCGTGCAGAAATGGATCAAAAACTTAATTGGTTAACTAAATATATAGGCGACAGTGGTAATACTTTTTTTCAATTATAAATTGAAAAAAATATATGATATAATATTGATAATAAGGAAACTAAATAATTTTCTTAATTTTCAGGAGAACAAATGCATCGAATATATCGTGTAGGTTTACACATTATTTATTTATTATTTGCTATGGTGATTGCTGCATTTCTTCATGCACCATTGCTAACTAGAATCACTATTATGGGGATTGTACCATTAAATTTGTTATCTTTCTTAAAACATGGCATGGATGCTTGTTTGGATTTTGTATCAATGAGTGTATTGATATTCTTAATTACGATGAGTATGTATCATATAGAAAAAATATGTATAAATTTATTGAATATTTTAAAGTCTTATTATTTTTAATTTTTAGTGCACTTTATGATGGTTGGAATTCAACGTATATGTGGTCCAAAAAATATAAAAAGATCAGAATCAAATCAAATCATTAATCAAAATGGTCATGTAAATGGTATAACACGCGAATATGTTTCTTCTTACTCTAATCTCCAATCATCATATACTCCTTCAATATCTTTCTACACAAATCTAAAAAAAAATACTTGGAAATTTTACATTTTTGTGTGCTACCAAATAAATCGCTGTATTGGTAAGTTAAAAAAATTATTTATAATATAATTTTCTTGTATAATAATTAAAATTAATTATAATTTTCAGAGAAATTTAGTTCGTTGGTGCAGGCAGTAGCTTCATGGAGCAAACCAAGTTTTGTACAAAGCGAGGAATTATCTTGTTCGTATATATCTTCGAGAAAAAATCGAGAAGATCTTATTCACAATTATGAACAAGAATATCCAAGTATGTCTGAAGATGTCACTGAAGATTATGAAAATTCGAATTTGATAGACGAAAGAAATAGAAGCGTTGATGATTACGAAAATTTAATCGATGCTAATGATCTTAGACAAAGATTAAGAAAATTAGAAAGTCTTACAAACAGATCTTCTTATTCTCATCAACAGTCGCCTTCCAGAAGGTATGTGAATTTTAATATATATAATAATATATAATGTATAATAATAATTGATTTTATTAAAGAATTCAATAATTATTTTCTTATTTTGTTTTAGTGTTACTCCATCATATACTTCAAGAATATGTAATGCTATAACAAGAAGTGGCAAAAGATGTCGATTACGTGCAATAAATGGACAAATGTATTGTAATAGACATTCTCTTGGAAGCTCAATTATGGGTGATTGAAAAATTTTTTAATAATTATAAAATAAAATAACAAGAAAAGAATTTATTTTAGTATGTGATAGTCAAAATATTTAATTTTATATAGTGGTGGTGGATATTTACAAATTTATTTTATATATTTAAAAATTGTGTGATAAATATTTAAAAATTTATCTTATATATTTAAAAATTGTGTGATAGATATTTAAAAATTTATCTTTTATATATATCTCATTATATTTTACAAGAAACTAATTCCATAAGAAAGAAAATTATAAGTTCATTTTAATGATTTCATCTCTTAAAAACATTTACGAGTGAAAAAAATTTGTATATTACAGATTTCTCACTCTATATACGAAATTTTATTTTTTAAATTTCTTAGATAAAATCTAAAAATTCTAAATCTTTTCCTTTCTTGTAATTAGAAATATTTTTCTATTAAAAATTAATCTGATTTCAAACAAAGCACAATATTGTTACATAATTAAGTTAAAAAGTTAAGAAATTGTTCTATCAATTATAAGTCTTGAATTCTATAAATGACTTATATGGTGCCTTTAAAATATTTATGGCTTTTGCTCTCTAACAAATATTGTAATTTGTATAAAGTAGATAATATTGTATATATTTGAATTTTGTAATTAGTACTTATTTTAAAGTAAAGACTCAATAAGAATTGTATAATAAAGATAATTATTAATATGTGATGTATTTTCCAATATATTTTGTATTCGTTATCACAGATTGTTAAGAAAAACATATATTTTGTAAGTTCATAATACTTAATTGTAATTTATTTTTGTAAATCCTCGCATTACGATTATTAATAACAATAAAAATATTACAACCTATTTGTAATTTTATTTAAAATTGTTAACAAATATAATTAAATTAAAATGTTTTATAAATAATAAAGAAAAATCAAAATAATTTTTTTAATTACAAACCGCCATATTATATTGTGTGCAAACTGTATTGCTTGTTAGTTCCAAAAATTTCAAACTTTTATCAAAACCAATCCCGGTTATTAAATTATGCAAATTACAGTAATTTGTACCATAATCAAATACTCTAAACCATTCATTTGATGTGGATTCTCCCTAGTAGTAAAAAAATAATGAAGTTTAATAAGAAATTATTATTTACTCATTATTTAAAAAATTAAACATACCGTTGCTATACAAGTTTTGTTAATTTGTTCGAAATCAATTTTCATCGTTTCCGTAGTTCTTAAATTTGAAGCAAGATGTGTAGCTCTAATTATATTACTTTCATTTGGATTTGGTTCTTTAAGCTAGAGAATGAAAATTAAATAATTAAAAAAATCTTTAAAAGTAAAGTATTAAATAAAATTATTAATTTAAAAAAATATTAAATATATTAAAAAGAAACTAAAATTATTCAAAATTTTCATAAATTAGAATTGCTTTTCTTACCGTATACAGACATTTACTACCACGTGGTCCACAATTCATGCAGGATGACCAATTAAGTATTTGAGATCGAAATTTCTGCATGACATATATGCAAGGATCTTCAAACTTCCTATTATAAAAAAGAAAATAAATTACAATACATATTTTTTTAATATAAAAAATAATAAAAAGTTATTAGAAAATAGTAAAGAAATTCTCACGATTGTCTATGGAAATAAGGATAAGATATATTTAATTCCAAATTAACTGTTTTATTCATGAAAATTTATTATCGTCTTTTGGCAGCATGGAAGTTCAAAGGGGAGAACCGAAATAACACAAGCGACGTTCTCATATGCTTGAAAAGTGTGGCTCGTATATTTTTCAAGCGGTGTCGTCTAGCCAAAGAAAAATATACGAGTTTCACTATTGCTGGTCAATACATATTGAATTTCTTTATGCACAAAATTGTTGCAAAATAGATCTTATCTTAAAATATTTTTCCTAAGTTTTTAAGAATATAAATGATAAAATATTAATCAATCATAAAAATTAATCAAAATGAAGAAAAAGTTCATAAAAAATAAAATAAAATAAAATAACTTTATATATCACAATAAGATTTCAAATAGAAATTATTAATAGTGAATATGAATATGAATATATGAATAATAAAAATCAAAATACCATTTTATAATGCAAGAAGCATGCATAGGATAAGGGAACACCAGAAAAATCCAAATAATACATATGAAGAATATCAGGAGCGCACAAATGGAATAGATAAATAATTTACATTTTGAAAACTTAGTACATTCATCCTTAACTATTACTGGTGGTGAATCATCTTGTTCTTCGAATTTGACCTTTCTTAAACCTTAAATTTCAATATTAATGGAGATGCAAAAAAAATATCTGAAGAACATTATGAAAAAGAAATGTTGTGAAAATAAAATTGTGAAAATAATATAAAATATATTATAAAAAAGATATATCTCTGAAATAAATTGTAAAAAAGAAATATTATGAAGTAATTGTAGAGAACCATTCTGTTTTTTCGTCGTGGAGATATTTTGCGAATTCATAAACTTATGTCTATCGACATGTGTATAAGGTGGTGGTCGTTTCGACATTGACCTGAGCTCCATGTATACTCTTTATACGGCGTTCCAACCTGACACTTCTCTTCGATCTGACTTTATAAATCGATCATCTTTCAACAGAACAGAGAAAAACAATGGACTGATGGTCTCTGAAATCTGTTAAGAAAAATGATAATATACGACTGTCCGTTCTTTTAATATTACCATAACTTTATTTCTATAAATATGATATTGGGTTGTTCGGAAAGTAATTTCGTTTTTCACACGTTTTTGTCATGAAAAAAAAAACAAAATTATTTTCCGAATAACCCAATATTATAGATATGAATTTTAATTTAAATATTGTATATTATATATTATATATTTATTTATATATTATATATATTATATATTTATATATATTATATATAAATATAAACTTTAATTTAAATATTAATTTTAATATTAAGAGTATTTCTTTTATAGTTCTTCGTAAAAAATAATAATTTTATTATTATGATCATAAAAATGAAAAAAAAAACATATAATTAAAAATTATTAATATATTATATAATAATTTATATAATATAAATTATTAATATTATATTTTATTTAAAAAATTAAAAAGATCGATCAAGTAATCTGCATATCGTTCACGTTTTTGAAAAAACTTAACTTCTTAACGATCGA
This sequence comes from Apis laboriosa, assembly GCF_014066325.1. Classification (NCBI taxonomy): domain Eukaryota; kingdom Metazoa; phylum Arthropoda; class Insecta; order Hymenoptera; family Apidae; genus Apis; species Apis laboriosa. The sequence continues at coordinate 478,666 of NW_025222134.1, forward strand.
ATTATTCTTTTCGATTCTTTTTATCATATTTATTCGATATCCCTGATAAATATTATCTGAATATTATCAAAAACCATGAATGAATTCAATCCAATTACTTCCTTTTCTTTCCCTGTTCAATTTTGTTTAATAACCAACCTTGCAACGAATTTATATAATCAAAAGTATTTTTTTATAAAATTTAACCAATAAATTTAATAAATTTTAACCAATATTTATTTATAAGTATAATACAATAAAATATCATTCCATTTGTTAAAAGAGAAATTGAATAATTAAAACATTTTTATTTTTATTATTTAATTATATTAATTCTTTTTATGTTCAAATATTTTATTTTACCTTAAAGTTTTTCTTGAGAATGTAAAAAAAAAAAAAATAATATTTAGAGCGACATCTGACAATATGACATGCTTTGATGTTTCCTAATACCAGTATATATTCATTTCTTTGAATCGAATATTGTCAAAGAATCTCATCAATTCAAGATTATTTTGATTTTTAAATGAAGTTTGATATGTTGCAAGGTGAAGAAACTTGTCTGTACGAGCCTGAACAACGAAAAATGACAGATCAACGAGGCATGGTGTGACTTATGGTTGATTGTTTGAGAGTATAGAAAAGAAGCAGAAGAAAAGATAAGCGACTTCTGCGAATATGGGTCAGTAGAGAGGAATGAATGCTCACAGTGTTTTCCTGTTTACTGACTTCCACTAACACTGTCCCCATGTGAATGTATTGCAAATTGAACGTCCTTGATAAGTGCTCTTCTATAAAAAAGTCTCCGTATGTGATGACTCTTTTACACTTCTTCTAAAAATCAAATTTATTTCATTATTTATTCCATTATTATCGTTATAATAATGAATAATTAAATTATCTTATTACTTTATAAATCTTCCCATCAAATTTTCTCAAATTTTCTTTCTTCGATACGTCAGCAAAATATAATTTTCAGAAAGCCCTTATAAAAATGTAAAAAGAAGAAAGAAAAAAGGAATAAGCGAGGAGAGTCGTGTGAACCGGATCTTACAGTGGTGGCAGCTGTCGAGGGGACACGTCGACGACTTCTCCCCTCTTAGAAAGCTTGCATAAAAAGAAACTTACTGTGGGTTAGAATATAAGCAAAGTGAAGTGGAAGTATATACCGAGATAAAAATTAATAAAATTTTTTGATCATGATACCTGCAATTAGATTTTGTGTAAATGGATACGATTTTCCTTTGATGATTATTAATGAAGGAAAATTGAAAGATAGAAAGATAAGAAAAAAAAAAATTCTTACTTTCTTACCGGTTCTCCCGAGAAATGTATAATTCGAACCGCCTGTCGGCAACTAATTTCCTGTTTCGAGGGCGGGACTATGAAAGTTGAAACGGCTCAAAGATCTGACCGACTATATTCATTAGATATATATAAAATTGAAATCTATTATATATATAGTCATTATATAATATAATATAATAATATAATATAATATAGTCATTAAAAAATCTATTATTAAAAAAAGAACTCAGGAAGTATTCAAATTTTTGTTACACAATGAGTTTCTCAATTAAATAATTCTAAAAAAAAAAAATTAAAAAACTTCTTTGTCCATTTTGATTAATTCGAGTTCGTTTCAGTAAAACCAACTTTTTTTAAAGGAAACAGCTGTCCAACAAAAGTAACAACCTTTTTGAGAGATAGTGGATAATGGATCTACTTCTCTATCAAAACCGGAGGATTCATTTTGTCACCTCTTCGATTCCCCAGACGCTCTGACATTAACATCTGCACAGAAAAGATTTCAAAGCTTCATCCAATACTGAAAGCAACTCACGAATATCATCTTCAAAGCACTTCACACTTTTTTCTTCAATTTAAATTTGTCAGCATATCTTAACCCAAAATAAGAAACGTCATTTCTAAAGTTAATCTTAGACTTTTTTTTTTATAAAAAGAGAAAAATTATTTCTTTTTTAATATAATTTTTAATATAAGTAAACATATCTAAAAAATAAAAAATAAAAGAGATAGAAAAGTTGAAGATCAAAATTAAGATTACGAGTAATGTTTCTTATTTTACTTAAGAAAATTTCATAAATCGATCAAAGAGATATTTCTGATAGTAAAACGATAAATAAAAAGGAAGAGGAATTAATTCCATGGATACCTTATCGATGTCTTCTTTTCATCGAGTCGCGGACCAACCCTATTTTCGACTCGACTCTCCACTATTTGCGCATATAAATATTTTACGAGGGCCAGGAAAAAAACTCTATTTTTGTGCGAGCAAACCCTATCGCCATCGTTCATAAGGAGAGATTTACGACGAACGGAAGGTGATTATTATCTTCAGTCAGCTACCTCCTTCTCGACAATGAAATGTATTTTCATCATTTAAAAACAATTTCTTCCAATATTTTTCAACCTACAATATTTTACAGAATTTATATTTCTTAAAATAGAAATTATATATAAAATAAAATTAACTTTTCTATATCGAAAGATGAAGAAACGTATAAATGGACTCATTATAGCATTGAAAAAATTAGAAATATCTATTCTTCTGAAAATAAAATACAATTAATCGTTAAGAAGAAATTAAAGAACGGTGTTGGTGTGGTAACATGTTTCAAATCTCGAAGGCAATAATTCTTTTTAATAGTAGGGTAAATGAATCACAAAACAGTAAAAATAGCAGAAACGCGTCGAATTATATTGCACCAAAGTGTAGCAAATAAATGTCCTCACGAATTAAGAACCGCTACAAGCGTTCAAACCTCTATAATAGCAATTTACGCGCTGTTCCTTCATTTTTCAAGTGATACACCACGATACAGCGTCTCTCAATGATGATTTCATTCAATAATTGATTTTTTTTATTTAACGAGCTATCATCTAATTTATCATATTTCTAAATTCTTTAAACGACTAAAAAATATTTAAAAAATCTTTACAAGAATTCTCAAACAAGAATATTAAATGCTCGCATTCTATAATTATTATTAAAAAAAACCAATCAAATAATAATTAACTATAAACCAATGAAATTGAAATAATATATTAATTCAAATTTTTCCTTATTTTCATAAATTGTCAAATTGTCATTATTGAAAAAATTATAAGAAAATTATGAATAAATTTTTTTATAAAATATTTAAAGCTTGAGAAACACTGGAGTTCCAGTGCATCTCGTCTGTTGTCAATGTTCCGGGGTTCCTGGAAGGAATTACAGGATTTATGCCTAGTCGAAAGTATCCCCGCTAATTACCTTAGGGACGAAGATTTATGGAATTTTTCATGGCAAACCGCGAAGAAATAATTAAAATAGATCGGAACGTGGAAACAGTAAATTGTAAGGGCCGCCGCCCCCACCAATGGATGGAATTTACTCAGGCGATGCCACGGAATCACGGATCTCACAATACCGGTGCGGTACAGGCGCCAAGTAAAACTCGTTCGTTTTCGTACAGAGCAAAAAGACACCAGGAATTATTCCGGTGAAGTATATAGTGCCGTGTAAACACATTTGCAAAAGCAAATGGAAGCTCCTTCGCGGTTTGCCGTTTATTTCAGAACAGTGGAAAGATTTCTGATAGGGAAAATGATTGATCTAGTTGAAACCTGAAAAAGAAAGAAAAAATAATTCGTTTAGAAAAAAATTATTATTAATAAATACTAGAAAAAATGCATATTATCTTCAATCTTAAAATCTAACATTATTCAAAAACATAAATCTGTAACAACCAATTGTTTCACTTTTTTAATTAGAATCGAGGTCGTCACGGGTTTGAATAAGATAAATTAAGAAGGAACGGGGCATGAGAACCCAAATAATTTACGATTGGTGTCGCGAGGGCGTTAGACACCCCTTAGGAATTCTATGGGCTACTCTTACCGGAAGCACGGTGTGAAACCGAAGGCGTCTGCGCCTTGATGCTGCCATTCGAAAAGCGCCGCCCCTCTGCGACTGCATGTCGTCGGTTTAATGAAAAGAAAGTGGAAAAGGGCAACTCTGATGTCGGTTTCCTCATTGAAACGAAAAGGGTGGGTTATCTTCCCTTTCTATTGGTTGAATGTTATGGTGTTTTATGCAATATCCAAAATGGAAACTCCATTCCTAGAATGGTTACGATCTAATTTAAAGATTAAAAGAAAAAATTAAAATCAATCCCATCAAAGAAGCCGCTTTTAGTTATGAAAAAAAGAAAAAAAGGAATAACATGGATTCTAAAAGCATTACATAAAAAATGGTTTCCCCTGGCCAAAGTAGGATAACCTATTATGCAAGTCAAAGGGGTTGGTCTTTCAGAACCATGGCTCCTTTTTATTTGGACACCGAAAATGGTCTCCGCGAGGAGTTTTCTCGAGATATAAATTAACAGGCTAGGAAAAACACAGAGCGAGAGTCATTCAAAACTGATATATGAACACGTGATTCATTAACAGCCACTGATGAAGTATGTGTTAATGAAGAGAATCCTCTTCTTCGTCCTCGTTCCATCATCCCTAGGTTTAAACTATGTTTTCTCTATGAAACCATGTGGTTCGAGCGTTATTTTCGAAAAAGAACGTTAGGGCGATATTAGTTAATCCTTCCAATGTGAACTATTATCATATGCTATTTTCTTTTTAATAACAAAAATATAAAATTTAAATTAGATTCTTTAGATTCTAAAATTATTCTATTTATCTATTTACTTATTTTGTATTCTATTTATTTATTTAATCATTTTTATTATTTAATCAATACTTATTTATATTACATTTTTCATTAGTTTCTTTTTTTTTAAAATAGTCAATAATATTTAATAAAAAAAAAGCAAAAATTGGAAACTAACTTTTATAAAGTATGAAATGAAAGTTTGAATGGTGGGACCATTCATTAAAGCCATTTCTTTATAAATTAGGTTCTAAAGGGTCCTCACAAATTTGTGATAAAGAAGGATCCTTCTTGGAAGGTTCATTGAAGAAATTTTAATGATGTATCCTCATTTCATCTACGAAGAGAAAAAGAGAAAAGATAATATATTAAAATATATTTATATAAAAAAACACTTTTCTAAAAATTCCTCACTATCAAAATTCAAAAAAAAAAATTAGTATTATATATTCTTCTCTAATTTTTAATAGATATTAATAAAAAAAATTACTATTATATAGTAATATATACAACATAAGAATATTATAAAAAATACTGAAAAATATTAAAAATAATGCTAATCTTTTATAAGATAAAAAACAAAATTAATCAAATATTGAAATTAAAACATTTCTAACGATTACTCACTGTTATTCAGGTATTATTCATGAAGAAAGATTAGGAAACATCAGGAATTCGAGGATTTTCTAGTCATCGATGTCAGAAGGTCAAAAACGAGGGGAGACACAGCCGATTATGAAAAGTTTTTGTCACGCTGGCGCCAGCGAGTCGAACGCAACGTACTTTCCTTCCTTCCCGCCAGGCTTTGAATAGCTAAAATCATCCCGCGTGCCAATTTCAAAGCAGCGGCTCCGTCTAACTTCACGGGAAGAAAAGAAAAAAAAAAAAAAAAGAGCGATCGTCTCTTGTTACACATCCGTGACACAGTGCATTTAGCATGGCTGCAGTCGAACACAATAGCCTATGAATGTAACATATTGTTCATTTAAAATCAGATTATTGATTTTTATCTTTTTTTTAGAAATCATTTAGAAGATGAAGAATTAAATATAGAAATCATAGAAAAATATTAAAATCAAAGAAATATAAAAAATAGAAAAAAAATGCTCCAAAAAATAAAATACCTATGTGAAGATAAAATTTTCCTTGAAAATGATGAATACGGATAGAAACAACATCAGATAACAGTTATTTTGATAAAACGAAACAGCTTGTTGTTCCCAAAACATCTTCAGTGCAAATGTCTGTCACACTTACAAACGTTTACATTTCTAATATAAAAAAACAATAACTTAAACACTCTAAATTTTTCATTTTTTTACTATAAAAAAATTGTATTATTTAATATATTAAAGAAGAATGTTAAAGAAAAAATAAAGAGTAATAAAGAGAAAAGATTCATTTTGAAAAAATAGCGCCATTAAAGCTGGGTGGAGCTCATCTCTTACCTGTTCTGTATCTTCCAATCAGAGACTGGAGCATCTATCTTGTTCCACTGTTGGTGAGGATCAAACAAAAGGGGATCCAATACAGTATGGCGTTATTCACCATTTCTTTTAGATCTCTAGTCATTAATATTTAATATTTAGTTATTAATAAAATTGCAATACTTATCAAATTATATTTTTAAACTTATTTATATGTATAAACAAAATTATTATTAATACATTACATGACTAATATCTTAATATCATAAATATTGTTACTTTTAACATTTTTTAATAAATTTGAAAAGTGATTATATGAACTAAAGTAAGTATAAATAATGTGATGTATATTAAATAAATTGAATACAAATAGAATATCTTCCTTTTTTTTCAAGGATCATGTCGATATATCTACAACATCTGTTTAAGTTATTAAATTCATTTTATGTCTATTTATCAATAACTGTATTATAAAATTTATTCTAAGAAATTATTTTTTTTTTCAATTTTTATAAATTATGTTAATTGATAACATGTATAAAATCCGCTGAAATAATAATGATGAATCTATCATCAGTATGATTTCAGTGGTTCGTAACCATGGGGTTTCATGCATAAGAGAAAATAAAAAAGAACACGCTTCCTCTGAGTCGGGAAGTGTCGCGTGTCCTGATGGCTCTCTCCTTCCAAGAACTAGGATCGTTTAGATTTGACCTCTTAAACCGTGCCTTAGAATCTCCTGAACGAATTCACCAGACCCTGCAAAATTTCCATGGCAATTAGTGACTCGACATCCTATCATTAGTTTCAACTTTCAACATTTTTTCTTGTTTTTCTTTTTTTTTTCTTGACTACTGTATGACATATATATATATGTTATATATTTTTATATATTAATGTATTTTCAGAATATATATATAGAATATATAGAATGTTATCTATAATTTATTTTAGAATACTCAATGAATATTGTTAAATATTTATTAATTATTTAAAATGGAATATAATAAAAAAAATATTAAAATAAATATAACAAATAAGAAAAAAATTTATTACTTGAAATCATGGAATTTAAAAATAAAATTTGATATTGTTATTGTAGAAATAACTTAATATTTCGGAATAGTTTAAATTCATTAATTAATAATAATTAATTAATTTTAGAATTTAAATACAATGTTTATACAAAATTGGTTTGTAATGAGATATACAATTAGATATGTAAACTTATAAATTTTTTATAAAAAAAAGTTAAAATATTAGAAAATACTTCACCAGTATTCTCCAATTTCATTTTTGACAGTGAGGAGAAGAAATGACAATGGATCGTCGGGAGTGGTAAGAGAAACGAAAGAAATGTCCGAGGAACCCCCACTGAGGAATCCAGAGGCCCATCCATGCCATAACAACCCGTGAGGCCCTTTTTTTCTAATTCACGATCTTAGCATCAGGGTCCACGTTATTCACGTGGGTCTAATACCCCCTCGAAGACGTTAATTCGAGAAATTCAATCCAGATTCATCACCTCTCTTTTCTTGCCTGATTAAAAAAAAACATATATATTAGTTAAGAAAAATACAAATTTTCTTAAATAAAAAATTATATTTTATATTAATCTTTATTTAATTATATTTCTATTTTAATTATTATATTTATTTTTAATAATACTAGTTTTAAATTTTAGTATATTAATTCTTTCTAAATTGGTTTCTTAAAAAATTTTCTAATTAAATAATAAAAAATTATTTTAACAATATTAGAATTAAGAATTAATTTTTAATACAATTATAATGAAGAAAATTGTGAATTATTGGAAAATAAAAATGAACATTAATAGAAAGGATTAAAAGAGCAGAAAAGCGAAGGTCAAACAACCACTTGGACAACCTGATGGTGAACACGTGTGTTTGAAGTAGAAATATTTCTGAAATGCGTACAGAATCCGCACATGCATACTAAGCCGTAACAAAAATGTGGAGACAATAAGTCTAGGAACATTCTGACAGGTTTTGTTGCTTTTTGGCTCTCGCTATTTTTTCACTTCCGGACTTCTTGTGAATGAATGTTCTGAACAACTCGTATTTTTTTCTTTGCTGTCGTTGGAAAAAAAATAAAACAAAGTTACATTGATATACTTTATAAATATTATAAATATTATAATTGAAAAAAATTGTAAAAAATTTTAATGAAAAAAAAAATTTTTTAAATTGTATCAATTATTTCTTTATAAAAATATAATTTAAATAAAGAATAATATAAAATCTTGTAAGAAATTAGTAATTTGAACTTCACATTTATTTAGTAAATTTATTAGACTGAAATGTAGAGATTCGCAAATTACAAGATAGAAGATGAAAGCTCCTCGTTGACATCGCGACAACATTCACTAATCCAGCTGTTAGTTTCACCGGTTCAAATTTATCGTATTCGTAATCCAGGAACAGATGTGATTATTAGACAACTGTTTTCTTCAATTTGTTTAATCAATGTCCATCCATTTTCTTAACAAGAAATAAATATATTGAAAATTAAATTCATACTTGCTTAATAAATAAAAAGAATTTATATAAAGAATTTTTTCATTCTTTGTTACTTCATTATATATCTAAAAATATTTCTAAATAGATATTGTTTTTGTAAATTTGTTTTATGTTATTAAAAAATTTGTCATTAAAAAATTAATTGTATAAAGTTATTAATTAATAGGTTAGTTATTAATAATAGATTAGTTTAATTATTAATTAATTATTATTTAATAAGTTATTAAATAATATTATAAAAAAATTTAAACAAAAATTGAAATAAATATGCTCTCTTTGAATGAATTTTCTTCTCTGAATGTTTTCTGAATTCTAGAATGTAGTAAATATTATTTTCAGAGGCACATTCAATATTTACTAAGAATTTCAAGTGAACTAGTTTAATAGGCTTACTAATCCTGTTTAAAATATTTAATGTTCATTGAAAGAGATTCCTTGGTAAACTAAACTATTATCTATAAAGAAAACAGGTCACAGATATTTCTTCACAAAATATAAAATACAAAATACACAAAGAAGAAAGAATATTACTATTCTTTATTTAAAATAAAGTAAAAAAGAAATTAAGGAAAAAAGTTTCTATTACCTTAAAAAATTTATTTCTTTACAAAAAAAAAAGAAAAAATATATAAAATTTACTTATTTTTTTATTAATTTTTTTCTTTTATTTTTATTTTTTCTTTATTTTTCTATTATTTCTATTTATTTTGTTTTATTTTATTAAATTTAAATTATCAAAAATTTTATTTTAAGACATGAATATTTTGTTTGAAACTGAAAGTATATATTGAGAATCTAAATATTTCCATCATTGTAAACATAAAAATATGTTTAATAACCCTTTGAAACAAGCTAGCATCTGGAGAATTAGCGAGTTCGAGTTTCAATATTCGACGACGGCCAATGTCATATGATGAAGGGCGCACTTTTTTCTAATGGATAAAATTCGATGGAGACATGTGTTCGCCAGACGACGTCTCCAAGGTGCATGGGAATGAATTATGTTTCATTATGTCCGTCTTACAAGAGTATAAAGAACCGATGTTACACAATTTCTTTTCTAAATCTTTAATTCTTAACCTCTTCTTTCCCTTTCCTTTATCTCATCTAAAAAAAAAATATCGTTTAACCTTTCTTATAATATCGTTTTGATGAAAACAATTAATTCATAATAATTGCGATAATATTTAATATTAAAATAAATTGATAAATATACGAGATGCAAAAATTATGAATATGAAACATTCATATTCGTGTGTAATCGTGTAGTTGCATATCGAATTTTATACGTATTTTTTCCGTTATTGTAATCGATCATTTGATTCGTCTCAACTATTCTGTTAACAATACTTAATAAATAATAAATAAATGCGAAAACTGTACTGTAACTTCGACTAAATATTAAGAAATATTTTATATATAATGTATTGTTAATATAAAAAGAAATAATATATATGATTGTATATGTAATCAAATGGATTATATGTTCATTTATATTTTCTTTAACATTATATTTTAGCATTATACACATATACATGAAAAAATTGAATATTTACTAAAGTATTATGTAAAATATTGAAGATAAAATGATTATATAAACTGTTCACTAATTATGATTGGATTATGATTCTTTAAGCATAAATGATTTTGTAATTAAAATATAAAAGTTACATAATATGTAAAATACGACATTAAACTGCGCACATACTCTAAAACAGCGATCTCTCAGTGACAATAAACAAACGGTGACGACGGAAGTGCAGAAACGCAGCATCGGTTGTTTGTTTGATTTTCAGATCAACTTTCTTTCTGGCAGCATCCACGACGTCGACGGCTCCGTTGACGACGCGTGTACCGTGTATACATCGGTTCCAGAACGAGGTTTCTTGAATCGTGAGAGAGGACCACCCTGATCGTCGTCATATCTTCCATAACACATTACTTATTATTTCTTATGAACGAATTTCTTCAAAATTATGATTTAACTGCATTTTAAATATATTAATAATTTTCTATCATATATGGTTTTATTGAAATATTTATTTGATTATTATTTCTTTCCTTAATTCATTAAGGATTAGGAAAACAAAATTCACTTAACTATCTCAATGTACCTGTGGTCACTTTCGCATCTATCCCTAACCAATGAAATGTCGTGGCTGGATTATGGGGATTTTATTAGCCCCTATAATCCAAAAGTAGCAAGTACCTATGAGCAATATGTTTTCACAAAAGCATTTGGCACGTTCCTTCTTAAATTAACCTAAAGAATTTAACTAAAATCTACCGTTCAGTTAAGATTAGGATTCATTAGAAAATAAGAAATTTTATTACAAAATTAATATTTTTATAAAATTCTTCAATTAAGAAAAAATTATATTAATTTTATAATTAAAATTCTTATAATTAAAAAAATTCTATAAATATATTTTAATTCTATATATATATATATAATAAATTAGAATTATTTTATTTAATTATTTATATTATATGATATATTATTATATATTATATTATATGTAGCATTAAATTAGATAAAATTAAATTACTTTAATTAAGTAAATAAGATTTTAATTTATTTAACGAAATTGAAATATTGTTAGTTTTTTTATTATGAAATAAATAATTTCAAATAGTGAAATTATATATAAGTTTTTAGAAAATTAGATTTTCTTCAAATTTTCCTAAATTGGTTGTCATCCAGTCTAATAGAATTCGTGAATGTCTTAAGTACTATGTTCATATTAATGGTCACCTTCTATAATGAGGATTACTTTCATTGTTAACTTGCTGGTGGCGTACTTACTAGAATTTGCAGATGGTTCTTCAACCTGAAGATAATCTTTACTTATATTTCTATAGTTCGTGTTCGTAACGCCATATTGAAAAATAATATTCCATCCTAAAATTAATATTAATTTTTAATATATTTAAAATCATTGCACAGTTCGATGGTAAATTCATTAAAAAAAAAAATTGAAATTATCTTTGAAATCCTTAAATAATCCTTAAAATTAGTGTTTTTGTAACTAAATTTTGATTATTTGTCCAAGTAGTTTCTACTTGAAACTCACAATAATTCCCAGATTTTAGAATGTTAAAGCAATTATTAAACACAAAAAATACCAGATAAGCAACGTGACTGGAATCTCATTAAAGGTGTAGTGCACTCTATGATCACCATGTGCTCGCCAAATTCTCTAGTTTATACGACTGGCACAAGTCTTGACATGTGTTCAACAGAACTGCAGAAAGGTCAGTTATGTATTGACAGTCCAAACAGGTAGCACGTGCAATCATCACGGACACCTGGTGAAAAAATCGTCCTCCACGATTCAATAATAGTTAAATAAAAATAAATATATATATAAAATAAATAATAGTTAAATAAAAAAATAATAAATTATGAAGATGAGCTATTAGTTAAAAGTTTAAATAAAAAATAAACAGAAAATATATTTTTATGAAATGATAATAAAAAGAAATCTTTATTTTTTATTTTTAAATTTTTATATTTATTTTTTCAAGTAATATATCAACTACATCACAGGCAAGAACTATCATACATTGAAAATATATTACAGTAAATGATGGTTATATGAAAAAATACGTATATAATTTAAATGAAGTCAAAACTTTCTAGCTCACTTTCATGAATTAAAATAAAATTATGATTAAAATAAAATTATTCAGTAAATTAAATTTACTGAATAATTTATTCATTTTTAAAAACAGTTTAAAAATTCAAAAATTTTAAGTAAAATAAAATTATATTTATATTTATTATCTTTGAATTATTAACTTAATTATATCATTAATTAAGAAAAAAATATTAAAATATTAAATATATAAATATTCTAAACGTGGATTTACAATAATTTATAAGATTAAATCTATTGATGACGTAGAATATTGACTTTAGAGAATGAAGCAGGTATTGAAAGATTTTAAAGTTCGTAAATATAAATCTTGAAATGGTGAAAGGATCTTTAATCGCTGGAAGTCAAACAGTAATTCGGATTAAGAAAGCAGAAAAATATTTGCACTGAAAACAATAGACAGATTGGCGACTACTGGTTTTTTAATGATCGTGCATACTGTTAATATCCTAGCACATGCTTTCTTTGTCTTTTTCTGAAAAAACCAAAATTTAATCTTTTATCATTTTTAATACCAAGTTTTATAAATTTTAAAAATTTAATTTTCTTCATTTATCTTATTTCATTATTCAATTATTTTTATTTCAAAAACTTTTCTTTAAAAAAAGAATTCTATGAAATAATTTTTATGATATTTTGTGATGTTGAAAAAATTTGAGATTAATAATGATTTATAATGCATATATAGATAGAATACAATAAGTAAAAGTAAAATGGGAGGAGTAGTGCTGATGGTTGCCAGAGAGTCGAGTGGATCGGCATTGTGAGAGGCACTTGTCGCTATTCAAGAATCATAAACACGGATTGACTTCTAGTCTCGTGCCTCTTTTGGACGCTTTTTCCTCTTATTTAACAGATTTATTCACTCTCTTCTTTTCTGAGGAAAATTCTAACATCTTTATCTAAATACTTTCAATTTAAGATAAGTAACTTTAATAAATATTAATATAATAATTATATAAATTTTTTAAATATAAAAAATAAATATTAATATTAAAATAAAAACATAATCAAATAACTTCTAAAATAAATAATATGTATAATCCTTTTTTATAAAAACAATAGAAATTTAATTTGATAGTGGATTGAATAATATCTAATTTTCCACTTAATAGCTAAAATTAATAATAACTTATATTATATAATTTATTTTCTTTATTTCAAATGTTTCTTTACTGATGATAAGAGATGATGAAAGATGAAATATAGAAAAATTAATTGACGAAATTTAAAAGGAAACATATATATATGTATATACATATATTTATCTTATTTATATATTATTTATATATTTCCAAAATAACTGAAGAACTAAACACCATTCTAATCATAATCGTATTGTTATACATAGTAAATTCTTTAAGAACATACATAGTGAAACACATCCACGATGAGGTTAATCGTGATAGATGATGAATATGCTCGAACAAAATCTGGAATCGCAAGCAAGAAGTATTCGTCAATCTTTAGTCTATAAAGTCGAAACATTCAACGACAATATCTCTTATGGCTTTTCGGCTAACATTGCGCACGTACTGTTCACAAAGTGTCCCTGGACTAGGTCCGTACGCATTATAAACGCTGCCTTTACGATCCGCGCCGACAGATAATTTCTACAATGTTTGCACCGGCCACCATCTTCGCCATGTGTCGAACATACGGCACCGTCATCCTGGTAAAGAGCAATAAGCCTAGAGAAATTGCGTATTCTTTAGACACGGTCCTTTCTTGATCCTTACAATTGCAGTTGTACATGTACGGTTAGACCTGTGCAAATAGAATACAATTAAACATAGGAAATTCTATCACGCTTTCATGATTTATTATTAATAAATTTACTTTCATATAGAATTTTTCAAATTTTTCAGAATAAATGTTATACAAACATAAGATGTTTAAAGTTTTACTTAAGAAATTTACAATAAAAATAAGAAGTATAAAATAAATAATAATAGATATCTTAAAATAATAAAGATATGATAAAAATTCTGGTTTTTAATTCTGAATTTTGTAATATTTTTTCATAAGTCTGAAAAATTGAAAATATGCTGTATTATAAATATAGTAATAAAAACAAAAGTTGAATGAGTATAAAAAAATACAGATGTCCTTTATGACCTTGTGAATTTTCTTTTACAGAGACTTTCACCTTTTTCCCTCAGAGGAAACATGTGTTTTGACCACCAGTTTTCGGCAGGTCGCGAACACATGTTCCGGGTTGCCATTCAGCTCGTAAATGCAAATTCACGGTACAGTCGACATAGCGACACATGGACCACCATCCTACATCTATTAACACAATGTCCATCTTCCATCCTTGTGTTTTGAATAAACATCTGGATAGACTTTTTGAAAATTATATTTGTGTGCAAGTCAACAATGATTTTTCTGAGCAATGGAATTCTTTTAGAATCACGAAAAAATCAAAGATTAATTTTAAAAATCTATATATAAAAACATCATATCTTCTTAAATATATTTCTTAAATATATATATATATAAAAATATATATATAAAGATATATAAATATATATATCTTTTCTTAAATATATTTTTATTATAAATACTGATATAAATATGACTGTTAACATATGAAACTTCTATTTAAATGATAAAAAATTATAAAATCAAAGATTATCTTTATCAAAACTAATCAAAGATTACCTAACAATAAGATAACAAATTTATAATTCATAAATTAGAATATAATTAAATTACATAATTTATAAATATAATGTAAGAAGTTTTTGAATATTTATAAAATATAATTTACTATATAATATTTGTATAATTATATTTATATAATACTATATAATTTACTATTATATAATTATATATTATAATTTAATTATAATATATATAATATATATTATAATATAATTATATATTATAATTATATATTATATAATTATATAATATATTATAATATTTGTCTTTAGAAATTTACTAGAATCTCCATTGATCAATTCATAATTCATTTTTTAAAGATTAAAATAACTTCAGGGTAAAGATACTTCAGGTTACTAACGGAAGAAGTTTCTGGGGAATTCCCACTGTAAATATTCGAACAATTGTTCATAGACAGATCGGCGCCGTTTTATGACCATGATAAAAGACTTCTTAGGCCATCAGGTGTTAATTGCTTTGCTGGTGGCAGAATTCAACCTGAAATACCGAAATACCTTAATCCTTACAGCCAGTGTAAACAGGCTCATCCATAAATTCTCATCAAATCGGATTTTCTTTGACAGTGCACTACCTTCAAAGAATTATTAAAAGCCTCTTGCAGCTAATTAGCCTTTCTCGACAAGTTTTTGGAAACAGGCAGGTTAGAAAATATATATATATAATAACTATTTACTTAAAAGAAAATTATTATATATTAATAAATTTCTTTTAAAGATTATGTAAGAATGACATAATTATATCATGGCATTTGAACTTATATACTTGAATTTATGTTCATATGAAAGCTAATTGCAAGAATAAATCTTATTTTTAGTAACTTTTTCACCAAAAAAAATAAATTATATAAGATTCTATATTTGATACATGTACAAATATCAATGATTTCAAACATCAATTTTATTTGAAAATCTTTTGAATAACAAATTTTATATAATATATATTTTTTAAATATAAATACATAAAAAATAATTATAAAGTTGCATACGTATATACTGATAATATATATTGTTAATCTTATAATTATATAATTAAAATTTTTTGAATAATTTTTTTTAAATTAAATATTATTATTATAAGATTTAATATAAATTATATATTCTTTTATGATAAGAAAATGTAAGAATTAAAAAGAAAAATATAAATTAGTTTTTTTTTTTAAATAAAAGAGTGAGGAAGAAAGTCATAAAATGTAATGTAATGTATAGAAAAAGTAGTCTTTGAAAACCCTTAACCTGCAACGGTGCACGACGAAACATACATTCGCATGTGCATCGATTAAACGCAACCGCGTACGCATAATTAAGCTCACGTTAATATCGTGAAACGGTGCGTGCAGCAGAAACGCACGCACATCTTTGCAACTTTTCTTGTGTTGCATAGATGTTTTAGATTCTGAATACTGATGTTCATTTTATCTTTTGCAAATTTTCAAAATATTTTTTTAATTTATTATAATATATTATAATTTTATATTATAATTAATAAAAAATTTAAAAAAAATAAAAAATAAAGAAAAAAGCAAAAAATAAGATATAATATATCTTAACCTTTCATGATTCAGAGAAATAATAGAAATATTTTCATATTTTATTTTCATATTTTTCATATTTTATTTTTATATTTTATTTAATTATGATATCTAAATTATTTTATTTATTTTTTTCAGTTTACTATCTTCTCAATTATTTTTTCATAGATTAAATTAAAAAATTCTAACTAATAACAATATTTGATATTATTGTATGCACAAGATGAAATTATAGTAATTTTATTATACAATTTAAAAACTGCAAGATTACTTTGGTTTCTCTGAAAATATAAAATCAAACATTAATTTCATATAAGATTAAACTATTTCATATAAGATGTTTCTTATAAAACATTTTTCTTCTAAAATACTAAATTATAGATATTTTAAATAAGTCATCTTTCTTGATTACATACATGTAATCATCTAGAACTGCCAAAAAATCAAATCGTGATAAATCCTAAGGAATTTTCAACCTTAAGGAAAAGCCAAGGAAGCTAGGAAGATGGTGCAAGTTATTTGACTTTGATCAGCAACGAGTATTATTTTGGTGTTTGGCCGCGTTATTTATCGGCCTCTTTATTGGCGATCTGATTTTCAGTTGGCCACGAGCCAGGATCCGGGATTTTCTGCTTGCTCGTTTCGCTTCCCAGAAGTGAACGGCAGAGACGAAGAAGCAACGTTAATGTCTTTACTTTCGATAAACGTGTTTCGATGTAACGACAAATTCAGACGTATGTCCTACGACTTTCTCAAAAATGTAAAAAAACTTATTAATGACCACTAAATATTTTCATATGATGTTTTACTTCGAAATCACACCTTTCTGAAATAAATTTAATTCTTCTTTAAATATTATATTAATAAGTTACACAAAATTAAAAGAAAAAGAGATTAGAAATAAAAGAAGAAAAAATTTTGATAAAATTTTTGTAAATCAAGTATATCTGATACTATTTAAAGCTAATTTATATTTTGTGAACTAGAGTTCTTATAACATCATGATATTATGATATTTATGTAATGACTTATGATTAAAGTTACATGCTGATTTAAAAATTTTTATAAATTTATAGAAAACAAAGATAGAAATTTAATTTATATTTAAAAACAACAAAAAATATTATTTAATTTATTTAAAATTTTTTTCATAAAAAGTAATCAAATAATAAATAATAAATAAGTTAAATTATCAATAAAACAAAAAAAAAACAAAAAAAATGAGAAAAAATAAAGTGGAATTTAAGTTTGAAATTATTATAAGAAGATTCTTCCGATTAAGGAGAAATTCAATGATTTCGTTGATTCAGTCGCCATGTCTGCAACTAAATTTTAGACAGGCGTTACCACAACGTGGAGTGAGGCATAGTAAATCACGGGACTATGTAGGAAAACCGTGGAACCCGTGAAAGCTCGAAACGCGGAATTTATAGATACCTTCAAAAGAGCTTTCGACCGTCACAACAAACATGTCCCGGCAATCCAGCATAGTCATTCATCATTCAGCCTCGCCACACTGGAACTGCGGCTCGTCTATCAACGATTTTGAATCGTTCCATTCGCCTGTATTAATTTCAATTCGCGAGAAATAAACTTATTTTTGAAAATATCTAAAGTTTTGATGCTAATATTTAATGCATTAATTTATAATTTTTTTGTCGCATTAAAGATGGAAGAAATTTATGAGATAAATAATTTGAAAGGGTATCTAAAAAAAAAAAAGAAATTATTAATTTTAAGATTATTTAGATTAATTATTTAGTTTAATGTTTAAAAAAATGATTTAATATAATTTAAAAAAATCCAGATAATCTTTAAAAAAAATAGTATTTAGTATTTATATAAGTTAAACTTTGCAATCATACCTATTTGATCCAATTAGTCAGAACTAATTTTATATCTATATTGATATATGTATAATAAAAATTCTATGAATGAAAAAAGAAATAATTATAAATAAAAATAAGTATAAGTAATATATAAGTAAAATATATAAGTAAATGAATTATTAAATTCATTAACTTTACAGAAAAGAATTTGAAAAAGTATTTCAAATATAAATAAATTATGTTAACAATGAGAATAATCAAACAAAATTGACAAAGAGAAACAGAGAATCGCGCGTTTTCGCGCCATTTCATGCCAAGTGAATGCAGAGTTTTGCAGATCATAGCCCTGTTCTTCGCTATCCCTCGCTTTATTCTCACTGGCTCCTCGCGATATAAATATTCAACATGGGTCGTCCCTCAAGTCTTCTATCTCTTTCTTCGTGTGTTCCTCCTTTTCTGTTCTTTCTCTTATAACACTATCTCTCTTTATTACTACCAAGCCATTCAATTTCTCTCTTTTCAACTTCTTCAATCTTGCAGATCGAGATTACTGAAGCATCAGAAAAAGATCATCAATCATTCTATATAAAATTTAATAAAATTCCTTTCGGCAAAATTCAGAAGCTAAATATTCATATTAATATATCATTTCAAACAAATTTAATAAAATATCTAAAATAAATAACAAAATTATATTCGTTTCATGAATTTCAATTTTTTTACTTTCAGAAATCACTAAAAGAAGGAGCTAAGAAAATTAAAGCATAAGCATGAAAATGTAAAAAAAATGTTCAAATTCCAATTTTATCCATATTCTATCTTTTTTTTTTCACGTTTACAGTTTTGACAGTGGTTACAACTTTTGTAGCTCCCTGATCATGATCCTCAATCTCCCAAGCCCCCTTTCAGTATATCCTTTTCTTTCCAACAGCCAAGTTTTGTGGGTGGGGACTAACTGACAGACACGATGGATAAAAGAAACCGTCCCAGAGCATTGGAGGGGTTTATATAGGCGGATAGAGGGGCCAGGTAGGGGAACAGCTCCATAGTCGAAGGCGGGGTTCCTGGTTGACATGAAGAGGCAGTCCGAGGGCCGGTTCTTTCAGATGAGTCTGAACTTTCGAGCAGAGACGTATGCTCATTTACAAGTCTACTATAAATGTATCGACATTATATAGATGCTGAGCGTGTGTCCTATAATAACCCAAATCCTTTCATAAAAGAGTTACTTCATAAAGAATCCTTTGGAATCCTAGAAATTAGCTATAATTCTATTCAAACAGGTTCAAAGTGTTTGGGACGAGTTCTAGTGAGTGATGTCTAAGTGTTTAAATATTAACTAATAGCTAAAGTGAAGTTTGATGAAGATCATGCAGACCACGCAACCAGTGAGTCTCCAGACGCAAAGGATCCAGGGGCTCTATCTTCTGGACAATAATGACAGTTCTGGAATTCCTCACAGTGCTGAAAGCTCGGCTAGTAACTCTCCCGACCACTATGAGAGATTTTCTCCTTCGACACACTTAATGGATCTAAGCAGTCCACCTGAACACAGAGATTTACCTATATATCAACCTCATCATCATCTTCATCATCATCAAGTACTTTATCAACAATCCTCTTACCTGATGTATGAAAATCCTGATGAGGAAAAAAGATATCAAGAACATCCCAATGGGAAAATCCTTAGGGAACTTCAAACTGACTATGACAGACGTCTACATGATAATTCTCCAGGTTTTTTGTCAGACCATAGCAGAGATCAAGAACAAAATCTTTATTTAACCCCATCCCCTCAAATGTATTCCTCTGGAGGAGAAGAAATGACACCTAGACAATCTCATCAAAGTTATCATCACATGGATTCGGTTGAATACAAGCCGGAAGTAATGGAATACAAACCGGACGTAGAAGAGCAGCGATACAAGCAGGTGGAGATGAGCCAAATCACGGAACCTTCCTCTTCAACTAAAAGTTATGTACTCGAAGGATCTAGGAATGGTGGAAAGAGAAAAAGAAAATCGAGTACTATTGAAAATGAATCTGAAACGGAAAGTAACGCGTCTTCAACAAAAACAAAGATGAGAAGGAAAAGTGGAGCGACGTTTGAAGAAATTCAAAATCAGAGAGTGATGGCCAATGTGAGAGAAAGACAAAGGACTCAAAGTTTGAACGAAGCATTTGCTGCACTTAGAAAGATTATACCAACGTTACCAAGTGACAAGTTGAGCAAGATTCAAACATTAAAACTAGCTACTAGATACATTGACTTCCTGTTCCAGGTATTGCATTGCAATATGGAAAACACTGAGGGTGCTGATGATGCTAGTGAGTTTTCATCACATTTTATATTCAAGATAAAATAAAATTAAATTCAATTATAATGATGTAAGCTTTGAACTAAGCAATTTATATTTCTTAATTTCATTTTTGAATGCAGTTATTAGATATAAATATTAGATAGATATTTTGTTTTAAGTTTTATAATCAAGATTTTATTATATATAAAATATTTTTATAAATAAAAATTTTTTTATCAATCAATAAAAAATTTTTTATTTATAAAAATATTTTATATATAATAAAATTTTTAAATTTGTTTGTTAAAACAGATATAAACTATTTTTTCATCGTAGCAGCAGTAAATTATTTTTAATACTATTATTATTAAAATAAGAGTATAATGCATATTATATAGATATATTATATTTATGAATCTAAACATCTAAATAGTAATCTTTGATAGTAACTATTATAACGTATCCGTCGGTATACCTCCAGCCAAGTAGCACGTGTTTATAGAAACTAGTTCGTTTGTTTAAAGTTCCTGTAATTAAACAGATCCCCATGAAGAAGTAGTTTTGATTCGAATATCAACAACTATGCTAAGTAACTGTGTCATCTCTAGAGGTAGCTCTTCAGGTAAACATCTTTTCCCACTCGACTTCTGTTATTTGTCGTTAGGTAAAACAATCTTTATCAAACAAATTGATTGAAGAGAATAAATCGAGAATGAATCAATTTAAATTTTAAGAATCTTTAAGAATTTCTAGATTTGTTAAAATTGAATATATAATCTTTTCTTTGCATTCCAAATTTGATTAATCTCTTAAGTTAGTTTACGATTATATTTTTGATAAGTTTGTATCTTTGCTTGTTAAAAAATTTGTAGTATTCTTCTGAAAAAAATTATATTAATTTTATGATTTTGATATCATTAATAAAAATTAATTTGATATTTAGTCTAATTTTGTATTTCAACTTAAAAAAAAAAATTAAATAATTTATGGAATATTTTCTTTTTAAAAAATTTAATACCTGAAGATTTTTCTAATGAGATTTATATCAAAGAATTCTGCCGATATTGTAAAGGCAAAATATGCTTTTTCAGTATCTTGTATCATTAGTTTTCTTGCATCTCAGTATCTCTTAACGTTGACAATTAGTTAGGTGCGATTTAGTACGAGTCAAATAGTGGCAATATGTGCAGTACAATAACTTCAGGTGACTAAAGATATCGAGACACGCTAACTGTCTTGAAGACGAGGACGATGATT
Organism: Apis laboriosa; assembly: GCF_014066325.1. Lineage (NCBI taxonomy): Eukaryota > Metazoa > Arthropoda > Insecta > Hymenoptera > Apidae > Apis > Apis laboriosa. The sequence continues at coordinate 500,542 of NW_025222134.1, forward strand.
GGTCCATTTTCAGCGCGCCAACCGCGAACATTCACTATGTATTTCTTCCTTTCATTTTGCTTATCTGATATCTCATGACGTTTTTCGTCTTGGCAAGAATTCTTTTTACTTACCCTTGCCCGAATACTCTGATTTAAATTCTTTTAAATTATAATTACAACGTACAATATTTACGAATTTTGCAATTTATTTTTAATTTCAATATTTTCAATTTCAACTTTTCAATTTTAAAGTTTAACAATTTAGAGAGTTCACAATTTTGATTGTTCCAAATGTTTCAGATATTCTTACTTTCGAGCACTTGTAACATCATATGTATCTGCAATTTTAAGATTTTTCAATCTCAAGATTTTCCACTTCAAAAACTTTTAATTCGAAAAGTTTATAATTTTAATTCTAAGCATTCGCGATTGCAATTTTTTGCTATTATTATACTATATATATATATATAGTATTATATAATTGGAATTTTAAAAATTTTAATTTCTTGTTTCTTGATTTGCTTGGAATTTTAGGTTTTCTAATTCCGAAATAGAATTTCTTTTCTTGCAATAGACATACCAGTTCAAAGATCTCAAGTTAGAAAAGAATTAATCAAGCTCGATTTCTTGTTTCAGACGAAAGAAATCCAAGAAGTGCTGTTCTAGCCGCTAGAGAAATAACTTCATCGTCGTGCAGTTACATGGCTCACGAAAAACTTTCATACGCTTTTAGCGTTTGGAGGATGGAAGATGACTGGAATTCGAATCTCTAGAAACTTTAAAAAATATTTTTTGAACGCTCAACAAGGTAAAAGTTACTTTATAATCAACGCTTTAAACGTTGTATGAATATTTAGAAAATATAGAGAAATTTTAAAACAAGAGCTTAACAATGCTCAGCGATTATTTAAACATATTTCTATGAAATGTTCATAACGATGTGCAAACTGGGAGTTTGTTAAATTGCGTGTCGATTTCCTATTTTCGCTGGCACGAAAATATTGAAATTATGATAATAGGAAAAGACAATGTTATGGTATATATGAAAATAATCTATTCAGGATCAATGATGCTTTCATGGAACATATTATTTAAGCAACATTTAATTTTCAAAAATTATCGAATTTTTTAACATTATAATCATATAAGGAAACAATCTTTTTAATATCATATCTGTCTATTTCTTTCATCGTCTAAAACGAATAATTTTATGAATATTTCTAATTTTGAAAAAATTGAAATAATCATAAAATTATGAAGAATTATTTTTTGAACAATTTTTTGTGCCACCAATGTATTTCGTAGGCTTCTGTGATGTGTTTAGATATTATTCTAATTCACTTTTTATATATTAACAAAACAATATGAATTATTTTATTTACCTTTTTAATCTTTTAATAATTCGTTAATGTAATGATAAACAAATTAGAAAAAGATATCAATCAATTCGTTTTCCATTTAAATAGCGCTGATTTTCGTTTTTTAAAATATTATTTGACAAAAATTATATTAAAAATTATTTTTTTCTTTTATAAAATTAATTACAAAAGTTGCTTGTAATTTAAATCTGAAGCATGTCACACTTGCTGGCCATTACGAATGACTAATTAAGAGTAATTATTTCTCTAGAAGGACTAAACATCTTTTATTGATCTTGTTGAAATCACGATAGTCAACTTCGTGATAAATCAAGAAAGATTAAGTTCATAAGACATAACATAAGTCAATAATTTACGTCTTCTTCTCGCTCTATTAACATTGGAATGTTTTTGGCTCGTTAGCCAATTCCTCCATAATTTCTGAACCGTGTGAAAGTGATAATATAATAGTTCATTAACGATCTTTTCTATCAATCTCAATCTTCAAAATAGAGCAAAATGATCCAAAATAATTCTGTTCGTTGTATTGATTCGTTATATATGTTGGTACTTTTACTCAGTTATTTTTCATACTATTTATTTAAAAAATATATATATTATCAAACTGATATTATCAAATTTTCGTTTAATTTTTATATATTATATTATTTAACTAAATAAAATTTTTTATAAACTTACATACAAATTACATCTAAGTTTATATAAATATGATAATTTCCTACAACAATACTTATAATATTTTAATAGTACTTACATCAGAATAACCCCTAAATCGTATAATAGACACCATTAGATTCTCTAAACTTTACCAATTTTCCTTCTTCAGATCCACGACAGACAGTAGTATCATTGCTACAATTTTACGAGTTTTTTTACGAGTCTCGATGATCGTGGCAGACTAACGTCTCGACGTTGTGGAAACAAGTTCTAACTGCTCCGACGGGTAGATGAAACTTAAACAAAACAACCGACAGAGAAACATTAACGATCATTTTGGCGCCAATAGGTCGGGGAAGATATCATACCTTTTTCAATTTTTCTTCTTCTTTTCCATATTTTATTTGGATAATGAGAATAACTTTTAGTAGTATCTATTTTATTTCATAGATGTTATAGTTAGTTAAAGTAGAGGTTCCTTCATAGTTTAGTCAACTTTACATGAGAAGGTTTCGAACACAACCAGTTATTTTAAACCAAGAAGACAAGAAGGGAAAAGTTGGGTCTACGTTTGACTTGCTTAACGAAGACACGCTACGTTAAATCCGCCAGCGTCTTTATTGCCGCACTGAATCTTCGTGAAAAAAAGTTTGCCTCCAAACGAGGTGCCATCAGTGTCCCCCTTGAGAAGCTGTCAGGAAACTATTCTCTTTTCCTTTTCTTTTTTTTTCCCTTGTTAAAGCTTTATATTAATTTCGAAAGAAATTTTACTGAAAAAAAAATACATAATGTTCAAGTATCTATATCTATCTACAATTATAATTTTATAATTATATTAAATTTTACAATGAAATGAAATAAAAATTTTAGAAGATTTACTGAAACAAAATTACTTTTCAATTCTTATTTTTTAATCTTTATGAACATATTTCTTTTATCATTAAAATTTAATTTAAAATTTAATTTTACAATTATTTCTTCTTCATTGCTGTTTCTCTTTCTTCTTTTCCTTTTTCTTTTATTATCGGTAATGATATCTTGATTAAAATGGTAATAATGAATTATGTATAGAATTTTAGCAGCAAGTGTGACAACTTTCCTCGCAACTTTTCATTGATACGTTCCAAGTTAAATTTTTATAAATTGACTTAATATTATGCATATTATATTCAAATAAAAAATTAAATATCTTGAAAGAACTAAGCTTTGTATATTTTGGTATATTATTATGCTGATTAAAATGATTAAAAAATCATATATTATGATACTTAGGAAAATCACTATATATATAGAAAGAGTTATAATTATCACAATGCAAATAACAATTAATTATATCTGATTCACAGCTTCAACATCAGAATACATACATCAAACATACAACACAATATACATACATCAAATGAATCAAATGAATATATCAGATATCATTTTCAAAATGAATTATATATATATATGTGTATATATATATATATATATATATATATATATATATATATATATATTTCAATCAAAAAAATGTATATATATGTATACATATTGAATTAAATAGAACAGTTAGCTCTAATAATATTTTTTATAAAAAAATCTGAAGTTTTTAAATGATAAATTATTTCATATGTAAAGTAATCTCGAGTTTATCTTAACAAGATTTTTTATAAATTTCTTGTTAAGAAATGTCTATCCTATATATTAATAAAAATCGAGATTGCTAATTGTTCCCATGTATAGAGTTCTTCACATAGAAGATATATTGTACCTTATATAGCAAATTGTATTTAATTATAAGTTTTTAAATGCCTTAAACATACAGCAGAAAGAACCAAAAATTTTGTATATAGTAGATTAAGAAAAATTTTCTATGTTGTATATTCTCCAACAAAAAGATTATTAAAAAAACATCTATTTTCGTCATAAGTTCATCTTTAGTTTCATTACCTTAAGGTACAATGTGGCCGGAAATCGCAATAATTTATTTTTCACCAAATAATTATAATAATCATTAAACAATAATCTTGTAAATAATGTAAATATTAAAAATTTATTAATATTAAAATTAAATTTTTTAGAAGTTTAAATTAAAGAAAAAATTCTTTTGAAATTTTTGATAAAATTTCTATTTGTTTTTTTCTATGTAAATATATATTTATGCAAAAATAAAATTTACAAATAGAATCTACGAACTAATTAATATCTTAAAGAAAATTTTCAGTTTAAGTTTCAAAGTTAGAGTTTTCGTTTTTTTTAAATTTAAGATTTTTTCATTCTAAATATTGAATTATATTAATTTTTGTATGAAAATATAAATGATGGCATGAAATTATTTTTATATAATTCTTGATAATTTTTTTCGAGAATTGCAACTTTTGATGACAATGTTTCCTAATAATAAGGTAGCATTTGAATTTTCATTCCTTGAAACGATGCTAAAGTGCATTTTTTTAAATAACTTATCAGAATGTATTTGCACAATTAATGTACAGTATTTTTATATGTTAATTGCGAACAATGCAATAAAATTGAATACTAAATATAAATCTTTCACATTTTTTATGCACCAAATTTTCCAAACCTGTTGTTTTTAATTTATTTAATTTATTTAATTAATTGATAAATAACTTTTTACAATAATTAAAAAAGATTTTAATTTTTCAGTTTTTAAGAATTTTAAATATTTCATTTAGAAATATTTATTCAATTAAAAAATATCTAAATCTGCAATAAAATATATGAAAACGACAAAAATAAAATTTTTATTGCACCTACTAAAGTTCCATCAACACCGGAAATTCTATTGCGGAAGCGGATGACGTTTAATGCATAAAGGATCGTCGCATAATGCCTAGTTGATGTTACAAGAGTACTCGTAACGAATTCAGGCGCGAAACATATGGATATTCCCAGATCGTAAATTCGAAGAAGCATCTTAGAAAGACGAGGAACGAAACAGTGTTGGAGGAGAACTGATAAATAATTTACCAAATGCCAGCCGATGGCAGGCTTAATGGATTAGACGAGTCAGTGCAAATATTATTGCAAGGAAACGGCAGTTAGCAACGCCCAGTTTGTTCGATTGGTCAAAAATGATGTCAACCGGTTGTCTTTTGGCCAATCAACGTACACCGGATGTTCGTCGGATCTTTTCAATACATTTTCTCCACTATTTGTCTTCTATGTCGTAAGGATATTATGATTTTTTTTCTGAAATCTTCAATATTACTTCTTTTCGATCCCTATAATGTATATATAATTTAGAAAATTAAATAACTTCAATAAAATTTAAATTACAGAGAGAATTTATTATTTTCTTATTATTTCCTTAACCAAGAAAGCAGAAAAGGAAATTCTGGTTTACGCAAATGAATTAATATATTAACATTATTAATATTATTTAATCACAAATTACGAATAATGAATAAAAGAATTTTTTCGGAAAAAGAAAAAGAAGTAGATATTTACTATATATCTCCAATTCTTATCTTTCTTTTTTCTGAAACTAAAAGCAGTCATCATTGAATTAGTGATCATAAAGTAACCAACCGGTAGCTGGAAGAACTGTCACATTCTCTCATGGTGATCCCAGAAATCTGAGAAACCACCTAACCTAAACATAGCGACCCACCACGCTTCACTGGTTTATTTACGAACGCGAGAACTCGATGGAAATCCTGCCATCAGCCCTATGCGCGACTGTTTTATTATTTCGTCTCCTTCTTTTTCTCCTTTCGTAGATACGAGACAAATTTTTAATCGGATATTTTGTTAATATTATATATTCTTTAATCCCAATCTCTTTAATTCCATGTTTTCTTTACAATTATTCAAATCAGAATTTCAATAGATTTTCTATAAGAATATTTTAAAACTTATTGTTTGATTAACATATTATCACAAAATCAACATGAAAAAGAAAAAAGAAAGAATAAATATTAATAATATTCTCTTTGTTTTATTATCATTTGCAATTTCTGTCACTCTGTTTTTTTTAGAATAATTAATTGTGCGTCGTTAATGCCAATTGTAATCATTATCTTCTTTATAATTTCCTTCAATATCATTTGTAATATACTATATATGAGATTGATTTAATAACAATATGCTGTCTTACATAGTCAGTTTGTTTTATAATGGCTTACATCATCAGAAATATAAATAAAAGTTTATACTTACAGTGACAAAAAAATATCCTGCTATTATATTTCAGCTGCAATTATTTTTATTATCCTTCAAATCACAATAAAGAAAATCTTAACAATTTTCTTGTCATAAGCAATTAAAATTCTATTTAATATCAATAATAGTTTTGAAAATTTATATACTTGAATTCCAGTAACTTCTATAACCTATAAAACATTATATATATTTATTACTTAATTTTTTAAATTATATACATATGCTTCACAATTAAAAAAATCTGAAGATCACAAGATTACAAAATCCATTGTTTAAAGTATTTATAATATTCTCTTGGTACAAGAATCATTTTAAGTTCAATTGAAGAAATGAAACCATTTTAAGAAATCTCAGTTGAAAATCAAAGATGGAGTGAATTAATAAGAAATGCTAAGCAGAAACATTCACATAATTTGATTATCCATCCAATTTTTGGTTTTCATTTACAGAAACAATTTCCATGAAGAATATAAATATCAATGGCAACTAATTAAATCGCATAATTAATTCATTTTTGCATTAGTTATTTTCAAAATAGTTTTTTTGATGAGTAATAAGATATGAAGAATTCATTAATTCACGATCTCCTAAATCATGTCAGTTTTATTATTTATTATTATTTATTCATTGGTTTTTGACAATAATAAAGTATTTTTAATTATGTATTTTTTATTAGTCCTTCATAAACAAACTCTTTTGTTTATTTTGTTCTAATAATAATTTATATAATTCAGATAAAATATTATGTTTGAATTTCTTTCTTTTAAATTTTTATTTGTATTTTTATTAAAATTTTATGAAAAATATTTTTATTTTTTTATATTTTTATCTATTATTTACTATATATTAAGTAGAATTTTAAATATTTGATTATATAACTGCAAATATTTATATACTTATATATTAAAATGTAATTGTAAATATACAAATCTAACAAATTTTATGATAAAATGATATGAGATATATCGAAGAATATAGACATGTGTATTTTCATTTCATAAGATTTCACGATCAAGTGTTATTTATTTTAGTTATTTTTTTTCAGACGCTTTTAAGACAAGATCGAAAAAGAAGAGGTTAGAATTGTGAAAGCCAGAAAAAAAACTTAATTTCCTTATTTTATGATCAAATAAAATTGAAATTTATATATAAAAAGTTTTTGAAACAATTGCAGAATTATTTGAACATTAAAATCCATAAAATGAACTACGAAAAATATTACGGAAGATTAATTGAAAATCTAAATAAATAAGCTTGTTAGAAAACTTAAATTCTATTTAAATTATATTTAAATTAATCTAAACAAGATTAAAAATTTGAAATCAATTTTGAATCCTTAAAAAATATTTATTTAATAATTCAAATTTATTCAATTTGAATTATTTTGCATCAATCATGATATTCTCCAATATTTTTTATATTCTATTTGATGTTCACTTAAACGGTTCCAATAGCAAGAATTAAACAGAGTTGGTAAGAAAGTTAAAGATGGCTTCACAGGATATATCCTTCCTCCCGAGCGCACTCAAACAAAGAGCCATTGAAAGAAAATTCTAACTGTTTATCGTTTCAATAAACCGCGACTGCTTCCGTTTCCTTTCTTCCTTTCTGATCGAACTATTAAATGATACTTTAAACAAAAATACTGTATGCGATATGTTTCAATCGCATTTCGATTAAATATACCAGATGAATCGATCTTTCAAACTATCGATTGATATTGTAAATGAAAATATAAAATGGAATTAAAACAATAATAAAAGATATAGAAATGAAAGAAACAAAATGTTTTTTAAAAATTAAAAAATCAAAAATAGAAAATAATTTTTTCAAATAATATTGTACTTCTCTTCAATATTATGACTATCAAATTAAACAAATCAAATTACATTGGCATCTATATAATATATTTGACATATATAAAAAATTTAATAATTATTTTATTTATTTCTATTTATATATATTCATATATTTATATAAAAAGGAAAGAGATAATACACAAAACCATAAATTGCATAATAAAATATAGAGATTTTAGAAAATTGTTTTCCCATAATGACATCTATATCTGTTAATCTAAATTGCGATTTTTCGTCCATTACAGAATAACCATATTTCGTGCATTTTATAATCTATTTACATATTTAAGTAAATTAAAAATAATAATTTTTTACGTATATGAATAAATATAAAATGTATGTGTGAATTTTATATAAAAATAATAAAATACACAACGAATGTTGATAAATGAAGATAAAACTTATTTCAAATTTTTACATATCATATTTAAGAAAAAACAATTTATTCTTCTATTTATAATTAAATGCAATAATAATATGTAAGAAAATGGCTTTTTTTTGTCAAAATAATCCAATATTACAAAAAATATTATTTTAAACATAATAGTTCATTTCAAATAATTCCTAATTCGAGATGGCGCTGCTATACAATCGAAAAGTGTGCATTTTAACTTTCTTCTTTTTTCTTTTTTTAATTTCGTAAGCATGATTTTCTTTTTCATTTTTAATATAATTTTTTACTCATATTACATTAAACACAACATCAGTAATTAAATATATCGAAAATATTTAAAATCTTAAAATTATATAAATTTATTGAGTGTTAAAAAAAATTTGGAAGTCATTATTTTTTTTTTTTTTATAAATATATTGAATATCAAGAAAGCAAAAAAAAAAAAAAAAATGTTTTTTGCATAGAAAAATTGTTACACTGTCTGATTCATATATAAAATTTACAGTATCTTAACGTAAAAATATCATTTTAAGCATTGAAGTTATTTTTTTTTTTTTTTTAGTATTGTTCATTATTATAAATTATTAAACGTTTGGTATAATAACCATATTAATGTCATCATCAATTTTACAAGTATATAAAATCTCTTTTTTTTTTTTATTGTTGTAGCGGATGGCAGAAAAAAAGATTACGTTCAACAAAGCAATAATAACCGATTCGAACGAAACTTCTTCGAGCGAGCTAACATAGCAACATGTATATATATTCAAAAAGATGATAAATTTCCAGCATATTTTCTAATATTATTTTTCAAATGGTTCAATTAAGTGACAAATACTAATGCTGATCTGTTCAATTTCTTTCTTTTGTGATAAATTTCTTTATCTTTGATATTACATATTTCTTACTAATCTACTACATATATTTACAAGATCGACATATTTCGTCGATGACACAAGCTATTTTCTATTAAGCTTAGTTCGATTCAGTTAGAAATTTTGACTTAGTTTCTCATTGGCACATCGCAGAGGCAAACTTCTTTAGATAGATTCGGGAAGTTTTTATGATATAATATATTATAGATGTATAAAGGAAATTAGAAATTAAAAATTATGAAGACTGTAGCAAAATTTTAATTTTCATTGATTTTATAGTTGTGTTGGGAAGCCCCCACGATTTTAATTTATCATTCTATTTCTTTCATTCTCTTCCTTCCTCTTTTTCCATTCACACACACATATACGCATACATATACACATATACACTCTTTCTCTCTTCCTTTATCATAATTCATCAAATAATTGCTAAATATTAAAATTCAAATAGTTGAACTATACTTTGGAAATTCGCGTAACAGAACCTGACTGAAAGCCAATAATTTGAATCCGAAATTTACATTGATTTAAATCAATTAATCTTTTGATCTTTTTTTATAATTGCATAAAAACTTATTGATACTTTATTTCCAATGATAAATGCTCTTATGTAGAATTCTTCAAGGAATTATTACCATTGTTTCACGATTATTATGTTTAAAATTTGCAAATATAATACAACTTGTTTTTTACAAGTAACTTTGATATAAAAGTCTATCAAACGCCCATAATATCAGCGTATTTAAAAACCAGAAGATTAAATAGATTCTTCGTGTTAATTCGACAATTATGGACAAAGTCCCAATTGAATTTTTAATACTTTTTTTCAAGATCTGCACGCATCATTATCACAACTTTTTTCCACTTTTTTCCCTATACATAAAAAACAAAGAACAAATCCTATACATTCATTTTTTTTTTACTTATTCTGTGGCAACGCTCCACAATACGTATTTTACTGTAAAAGCAAAGGCCGCGAATCCTATGATGACAACAAGATTGGTGAGCACATTATACAATGGACTTTGATCCCTTTGCAATTGGTCACGTAATAGCGAAGAAACTTCTGAAGCTGTGGATTGATGCCTTGCCTGTTTTTCTAATTCTTTTCTATGTTCTAATTCTGCCTTTATTGTCTATAAAATATGAATTTTTTTTACTATATTTTTTACTATAATATATTCATTGGTATCACATTGAAATATTTATTTTATGACATTAATACTACCTCAACAGTTTCTGGAAAAAGTTCACAAAACAACTTGTCCTTTAAATTATATTCCAAACTCTGTGCAGCAAATTGTTTCTTTTCATAATCTGATGTGTTGATGCTACCCATGGTAGGACTATTTTCAATCTATCATAAGAATGATTATTTTCAAATATTTTCAAATATTAAAATAAATTGATTATATTTATTTAATTAATTAATATTTATATAATTATTTATATAATTAAATATTTATATAATATTTATATAATAAAGTTTATTAAATATTAGTATTATTTTACTATACCATGAAACTAAGTAATCCTGTAAGAATAGTAGACACACTCCATGCTGGATTCCATGTATCAGGATGAAAATCAGAAATAGATAAACATAATCTTGTATTGACTTTAAATCTGCCATTAGGAGTAGTCATATAAATGCTAGGAGGCTGAAATGGAAATTCTACTGGAAATATAAGTTTCCCATGATAAAATCCTCCTTCATAGGGAGTTTTCTCTGGGCCTTTTACTACATAATGCCTATAAAAACATATTTAAAATTTATAAATATTTATTAATAAAATTACATAAAAAATTTTCTTCATAAATGTTAAATACCATTCCATACATACCATTCTAATATATTAGAAGGAACTGGTTCTGCAACAACATATGGTATAGGGTCTTTTTTAAGACGCAAATAATCTTGTTTCAGTCTTGCTGTTGCACTATTAGTTATCCTATTCATATTATATTAGAAATACTTTGTAAATACTTTGTAATTCTTTATTTATTAATCCTTTGTTATATTTTAAAATGTATTTTTTATACAACAATTTTTTATAAAATCTTTTATATTGATTCTGGGAAAGTGTAATACTTTTGTTTATTTTATACTGAAATACCATATAAAAATTGCGTGTTTCACGTGACAACTTGAAACGTTGATTTTCCAAGTTGTAAAATATATTTTACTTTTAGGATATGATGTTTAAAGTATTATCGTTTGTGGTAAATTAATAAAAAGAGAATTTGAATGCGAGTTAAAAGATAGGTTACGTTGCCTTTATTCTTGGTAACGCAGATGCAGATATATACGAAGAATATCGTGTATTGAAGAAGTGTTCTTGACAATCTTTATCTTCCCACTTACAGAATATTCACGAATGACACTAAATTTGACAGCAACTCTTTCATGACAGAAAACATATGACTATGAAATGCACTGAATTATTTCATTTCGTAACAGTGTTGCCAAGTTCTATTATAACGCATATTTAATAATTATTGGCGAATTAATTGATAAATCATTTTTTTTTTTATGATTCAAATTCTTATTTTATTATTCACTTTTTTCTTTTTTATTAATTAAAAGTATGATATTTATTTGAGAACTTTTAGTCGATGAAAATATTAATAATAATTTGGTCATTAATCAAATATAAAATAGTATGTAATGAAATTAAATAAATAAATTGTAATCTTTGTAAAAAATTATAATTAAAATGAGATTAAAATTATAATTAAAAAAATTATGCGCAATTGTGAAAATAAAATAGAAGGTATTTATATAAAATATGAATGTAACAACTTTCTCTTTTGAATTTATTATTTATTAAAATAATAAATTTTGTTAATAATAACTTATATTACTTACATAGTTTTCAATTTAAAATGTAAACATTTATTAACTTTCAGTTATTAATATTTATAATATTATATTTTAAATTTAATTTTAACTTTATTAATAATACAAATGATTTATAAAATTTATCTAATTTTTTAAAATATTATAAATTTTTATAAACATCAATTAAAAAATAATCCTATTAATATTTATTTATAAATACTTTCATAAAATAAATATACTAAATTGTAATTTAAAAAACATCAAAACTTTTGAAAATTTATTACACTTATATAATAAATAAATATTGCAAAAACAAATTATGTGAAAAACTGTTAATATTCGTTCATACTATTATTCCCTAGATTCTCTAAATAATTATATATCTCTTAATATTTATATATAAAAATATACAGTTATGAATCCAAAAATATTTATCTATAGAAATATTTTTATAAAAATATAATAAAAAATGTTTACCAAATAGAGATAAAAAGAATAAAGAATTTTTTCATAATTCTGTTACATAAATTTTTCTATTAATTAAATTCTTTGTAGATCAATTTTGAACATATTCTTTATAATATTTTTGTATATAGATATAGAATATTTTAAACTACCTGTTAATATTTGAATTACGCAATATTATTTATAAAAAATATAGGAATTATTAGTTGATGAATTGAGCTTAAGATTCGTGACAGTCTCCGCCTCTCACGGATTATCACCGGGAAAATCGACACTATATTGATACTTTTAGTACGAAAAAAATTATTTAAACAATATTCATGAACTGTTTAAGATAAGATTTATATATTTTATATAAAATATTTAATTTTAAGATTTATTTAGATAAAAGTATTGTATTATCAAACTCATCAAAAAGATGAGTTCTTCAATTTCAATAAGTAATACTGGTCCTATGACTAGTACTACAGGAATGGAAACAATAGTGGCTGTGGCACTTGGTGCACTAGCTGCTGTTTTCTTTGGTGCATTTTTAGTTTTGCTTGTCATTTGTAAAAGACAAAGATGTTACTATGTAAGTTACTTATTTTTTTTTTTTTATAGAATATGATGATAAATTTATATAATATCTATTTTTAATATGATAATAAATTTATATAATTATATTTCAGAATCAAAAAGATTCTCCAGATTTAAACTCAGATTTATTAGAAGGAGAACATTTTTCTGGTTTAGATGCTTGGGAAAGTGAGGAATGGTTAGCTGGTGCAGAGAGGTATAGAGTGTATGTTAATATCTAGAGATGAAGCACTAAACTAATTATTCAATAGTCAAATTTTGGACAATACAGATGGGTTGATGATGCTACGGGTTTAGCTCCACTGTGCATTGATGTATTGAGATCTTGTCATACTTTGGCTTCTAATCTCACTGCTATTGCAGGAACAGTAAATAGTAATACTATTCCATTGGAAATCGTGGATGTGAGTATATATTTTTAACAATAGTATATTTTTTTAACAAATAATAACATTTAATATTAATAAATTTATATTTCTTAGGTTGCCAGACGTATTCCATCTCGTGTTGATGATGTAGTTAGAAGTTTGTATCCATTACTAGATGCAAGATTATTAGAAGCCAGAGTAGCAGCATTAGTATTAGCTGTTACACATTTGGCATTGGTAACTAAGCACGGAGTCTCCAAAAATCATGCTAGGAAGTTAGCTTTTATTGATCAAGCTTTGAATGATATGGATTCTCATTTATCAATCTTGAGAAATGCTGCATTAGCACAAGAAGTGGCTTGTTCTATTCCAACTTCAGCACCAGTTTAATTTTCAATTTCTATGAGAATTTTCATCAATTTTTCAATTTTCACAATTTGTTTATAATTTTTATATTTCATGGTTTTAGGTTTTATAATAGATTTACTAAGTATTGCGTGAAATTAAAAAACACGCAGTATTAAAAAATATTCGATCGAGTATTTCTTTTTCTTTTTTTATTATGTCAAGATCCAAAACCTAATAATGCAATTTCGATTTTTCTAGCAACAATATTTAGTGTATTACATTTCATGTAATTATAATTATTACAAAAATGCATATATACTTTCGTGAAATAATATATTAAAAAATATTGTAAGATATATGAAACATACGGATGATTCACGCAATTAAGCTAAACATAACTCTGAAATAATATCACATTATTATTAAAAATTTTATAATAAAATTAAAATTGAAATATTTTTTTAAAATAATAGTTTAGACATTCAATACATTTTTATAAAGAATTAAAAAAGCTATTGCTTAAATTTAATTTAAAAAATAAATCTAAAATTTTTGAAATACCTCTAATTTTAGAATATATATATATATATATATATATATATATATATATATATATATNGTTATTCTGTTATATTTAATTTTTTCTAGTAAGATTCCTTTCTATTTTCCATTTTATAATTATAGTTTAATTGCACGAAACATTTCTTATATAAATTTAAACATTTTTTATAATCAAAGGATATCAGAGTTATAATTCTTGTGAATATGTCTAAGATATTAGTCTTCCATGATGTTAATACAAGATCAATATATTTATATAAATATATACGAGATAAAAAATTTTATTTTGATAGAAACTATGTTATTTTATCGATTATATTAAATATTTATAATTATTTGTACACATCCATATATTTTTTTATATCTACTGAAAATCAAATTAATTTATAGTTAAATATGATTTTTTAATAAAGCTAAATTGCAAGAGAAGAATTCGAGTATTTGTTAAGTTTTTATAATACTTCTGTTTTATTTTCGTACTCTGTAGTAATCTATTTATATAAATATACACACACACACACACATATATATATGTATGTATATGTATATATGTATATATATGAGATCTTAGAAGTCGACTTAAGATTTAACTTATTCTTAAGATGATTTTAAATATTTTTGTGAAAATTTTCGTTTCGGCTTTGTTAACGAGTTATTAAAACATTGACTTATATATCCACATATATCCAAAGTTACCATAGCAATGAAACAGCTTTACGTGCTTTAATTGGTCAGTGTCTTTTATTAGAAATCATAAGTTAAGCTTTATCGATCGACTTCTGGGATATCCTGTGTGTGTATATATATATATATATATATATATCATATATATATATGTATATATATATATATATATATACATATATATATATACATATATATATATGTATACATATATATATGCCCAATTTATAATTTCTTGTAATATATAATTAATAATATCGGATCTTCGAACTATTAGAATGATAAAATTTCACCGTAAATCGATCTTGTTGTCATAAAATAATTCGCTATTCATTATTTAAATAAATTAGCTAAAAAACTTCGACCACTGATAACGCTACACAGCAGCGCAAAGTCAATGATAGATACGATGAAATGTCCGAAAAAATAAGGACAAAGGCAGTTACTGTAACGGAGAGAGAAAAATATACTTGGAAAGAAAAATAGAGTAGAATAGATTACACATTATTTAGATTATTTGCTTCTGTGCATTTCTTTTTGTCTTTTCTGATTATCACTAAGCACTTTGGTCTTTAGATGTTCTTTATAATCCAAAATATTTCCGCTCCATTTGGTAACTGTACCATTTTCACAAACCCAAATTTCTTCTGCCACCTAATAAGAAAAAATATTATAATATTATATATATGTATATATAATGATTAATGAATATATATAATTTCTAAAATATTAGTACATACTTGATTAATTAATCTGAAATCATGAGATACGAGCACCATTCCTCCATCAAAATCATTAATTGCATCTGCTAATGCATCAATTGTTTCCATATCTAAATGATTGGTTGGTTCATCCAGCAATAATAGATGAGGCACTTGCCAAGCTAACCATGCAAAAACTACTCTACAACGTTGACCATCAGATAATTGTCTAATTGGACACACCTATATAAAACAAAAATTTTTGAAAATTCATTCATTATGTACAATGATCTTAAAAAATATTAGCACATTCTTTAAAACATAATAATTTTTAAAAATTTTTAAAAATTGGACTTGAATTTTTAAGAAATTTGAAGAATTTTTTTGAAAAATGAAAAAAATTAGTTTATTAGATGATATATAAAAAATTTTTTTAGAAAAATTACATTTATCAAAATCGTGAAAAAAATAGTGAAACTTTTTTTTTATCTAATGAAAATTTAAAAATATCTTTTAGATTGTCAATTATATACATGCTAAAAATTTTATAGAGTAAGCCAATATTTTTTGAAGTCATTGAATATTTAAATTTTTGTAAATGACAATACTTGTTGGCGACCAGTTAATCCATAACGACCAATAATTTTCCTCATTTCTTCCCTTTCTTTAACATCTGGAAAAGCTTTCATCATATAATCCAAAGGTGACATATCTAGATCTAATAATTCATGTAAATGTTGGTGGTATCTTCCAATTCGAAGGTGACTATTCTTACGTATCATACCACTAGTTGGAACTAACTATAATTATAAATTAACAGAAAATTATTCAGAAATATTTTTATAATTTTTATAAATAATAATTAATACTACTTTTATAATATTTTTATAATAATTAAAACTCACATCTCCATATAGTAATTTTAAAAGAGTACTTTTTCCAGCTCCATTTGGACCAACTAATGCAATTCTGGTATCCAAGTCTATACCAAATTCTAAATTTTTATAAATCCATGGTGAATCTTCATTGTAACGAAAACTAACGTTTTGAACCATTATAACAGGAGGTGGAATAGTTCCACAAGAGGGAAAATAGAAATTCAGTACTTTATCATTTACAACTTTTTCTGTAAGACCTTGTGCTACCATTTTTGCTAATGTCTTTTCCTTTGATTGTGCTTGTCTTGCTAATTTTGCAGAGCCATGGCCAAATCGTGCTATATAATTTTTCATGTGCGCAATTTGATCCTGTTCCCAATTATATTGTTTTACTTGATTTTCCAATAACTCCATTCTAACATTTAGAATTTAAGACATATAACATATAGAATTAATATCTTTCTTTACATTTGTTAATCTTAGAATTTGTTATAACTAATACCAACTTACCTTGTCTTGACAAAAGCTTCATAATTACCACTGTAATATTTCAACTGTTTTTTATTAACATGAATGATATTTGTGCAAATACCATTAAGAAAATCTTGTGAATGAGAAATGATGACTAAAATTCTTTTATATGTTTTTAATTCTTCTTCCAACCATACACAAGCATCAAGATCTAAATGGTTGGTAGGTTCATCCAATAATAAAAGATGAGGTTTCACATATAATGCTCTATAAAATAATCATTTTTATTAGATTTTTATATATTCATTTCTTTATTGATAAATAAAGTTAATAACCTTGCAAGAGCAATACGCATTCGCCAACCTCCAGAAAAATCTTTGGTAGGTGTTTTTTGCATTTTTGCAGTAAAACCCAAACCATGTAAAATATGAGCAGCACGAGCTTCAGCAGTATCAGCAGACATATCTTCTAACCTTTCATAAACATCCATGAGTTGTTCCTATTTAAAAAAAATATTTTAAATATAATTTATTATTAAAAAAATCTAATTAAAATATAAATATAAATCTAATTAAAATATAAAATATAAATATTAATTAAAATAATATAAAAAATAAAAACATACTTGAGCATCTTCTTCTTCACATTCTACTAATTCTTCTGCTAATTTTTCTAATCTTATACGCTCTTCATCTACTTCCATCACACATTCTAAAGCTGTTTTATTACTAGCAGGCATTTCTCTGGTCAAATGAAAGATATCAATCTGATTAGGAATAGGAACTTCTCGATTTCCAAGTACAGCTAATAAAGTAGATTTTCCAGAGCCATTAAGTCCAAGCAAACCATAACGTCTGCCGCAATTCAGTTCCAACATAGTATCTTGTAGCAATTCACAGCCATGGAAAGTAATAGAAAAATTAGATATTTTTATATCTCGACTTCGCGGATGTGAAGCTAATGATCCCGTACACGATCGCGCTTCTGCATTTAGTCTTGCATCTGCTTCTAATTTCATACATAATGCCTCTATAAGATAAAAAAAAATTTTTATGAATAATTTGTCCAATTCTTTATTACGAAACTTTTGATTAATCTTTTGTTTCTAAAAATAATTTTCAATTTACCTTCTGCACTAATAGGTGTTCCATTGGTTCCATTTTGAATGATTCCCAAAGGACTGGATTCTTTACCATCTTCTGCATTTTTATTTTGATTAGTTTGAGGTGGTTTTTTTCCTGACTGTCGAGCCTTAGCAGCTTCCTTTTTTTTTTGCTGCTGCTTTTTTTTTGCATCGGATGGCATGATTCTGAAATTTAACTACACATTTAGAGCGTTGTTTAAACGTAAATTAAGGATAAAAGATACATATTATATAAATCAGAGGTTAGAAATACGATGGCACGTGTTAGAAATAAATGCTACAGTATAATATCAAATTTGAAAATTCAAAAACTTTCATTGCCGTAAACGGCTTGTTATATGAGCCAGACAGAGAATAACATGAAGAAGAGGGGGACAAAGTAGGACAACGGAAAAAGAAAGAGAAAGATAGAAATAGAGGATTTGGGAAATGAAAACTGTTTTTTATTGCATTTTTACAATTTCTATATACAAGATTAAATAATCATTTGATAAAAATAATCGTATTTCGCTAATGATGATATAAAATAATGAAAATAAAAATATAAGAAAAAGAAAGATGATGAGGAAAAAAGAGACGAAGCCAACATCTAACTAAGACAAGAAACTTCGATTATTCTGCGACACTGACCGATGTTAAAAATATATAGAACAATTACATAAGAACTATTCAAACTTTTGTTTTTTCCACATTTTTAGAGAATAGTAGAGTCTTAAAATAACTTCAAGAAATTACCTAGTTGTGCGCCAAAAATCGAAATCCGTATAAAATGCAAACACACGTGCATGGATAGAGACAAAACCGTCAAAGCGATATCGTTTATTAAATTGTTCGGCAGATGGCGATATTCAGTCATGAAACATTTTGCGAGGGAAATAGTGTGCAAAAACTGAAATAGTTGTCATTAAACTGTAAATATATAATAATTATAATTTGCATGGAAAAATTTTATATAATTTTTTCATTTACATAATTTTTCATAGAAGTTTAAGAGATATATGACTAAAAAAAAGCAAATATTGAAAACATAAAGATTTTAGAATATGGGAAAAAATTAAGGTAATTTAAATATTTTAAATTACAAATTTTCAATTTTTAATAAAAAAAAATGTATTCCTAGTATTTCATAATTATTTATCTTTAATAATTAGTTGGTTAGTAGAAAATCACGTAAGAAATTGATTTTTCAGTATTTCAGAACATAAAATTTTATAAGATAATATATCTATATTTTGCGTGATTCACCATGTTGCAACAAAGCAAAAGCACTATTGCATCAAGTATGACATTCCAAATTATTACTTACCTTTCTAAGATATATATTATCAAAGACTGACATCAAAAAAGCGGGAATATAAAATTAACCAATATCTAAAAAATATTTAATTTATAATATTTATATAATATTTATAATAAAGAGAATACTGAACAAAAAGTAAGAAATATACGAACATTATTTTATCGTTATTTTATAATTAAAATCGTACTTTATATAATCTCCTTTACATTTTGTAGCTTTTTATCAAAGAAATTGACAATTTATTATGACAGAAATTGAATTTAACAAATTATGATAATAATGCAGTAAGTTTTTATTTATGAACTTTTTTTATTAAAAAAATTTAATAATTACGAAAATAGTAAAAAGTTTTTTGTATTGATATATTTACTAGACAGTATAATATTAATAATAATAATAATATCAATTAATCATTGTTGTTATCTTCAAATAATTTTTGACACTTATTTGTTTAATACAATTATATTTATAGAAGTATCAAAATAATTTTTTTGTCATAATTGACAAATATTCAAATAATATATAGTATTCTGTGAGCGGTATTAGTTTTAGAAATTTTCTTTATCTTATATGGGAAGTATGAAGTAACTTATTTGAACATTATAAGAAATGTTTATTTTATTTATTTTAATTATTCAAAAAAGATTGGAAGATATTTTAGAACAATAGATTCTTCATGTTATTAGTATTCAATAAAAGATTATATAAAATTGAATAATCAAGATTTTAATGTAAATTCTGTTTAAAGAATCAACATGGTAACTTGATTCAAACGACTGGTTAAAGACATGTGGTCTGATGAATGAACGAATGGATAAATGTCAGCTGCGGTAGAAATGGTAAAAGAAGAGACGGACTTGCGCCTCTGTGAGTCCGAAGTCTATTGGAGGGGGCGAAGAGGATGTAGGATGTGAAAGGGTGAGGGGTTACTGGCTTAATTGCACCGCATCACAGAACGTAGTATTTCGTAGTACGTAATGGTAGGGGTAATGCGTTCTCGTCCTCGTCGACGGCGTTGTCGTTGCCGTTGTTATTCATATGAAAGCTGCACGCTCATCTAGATCATGCGTATCAAGACAGTATATAGTCAAGTATTTCTTCAAAAAGGAAGCTAAAGAAAAAAAAATATTTAATTTTTAATTCTTTCATTTTTAGAATAATTTTTTAACACATACATACATATATACATATATAAATATGTGTACATATTTAAATTATAAGTTTCTGATTAAGATTCTAATTAGATTTACAATAATTACAATTTGGACAAATCTTTTCTTGGAATAGAATTTCTATTTTTGATCATTTGTAATCAGATATTTCCATAATAAAAATTTTATATCTTTTAATTTGATTTAATTTAAAAATGTATACATGAACATATTGAAGATTTAAACGATCTTATAATCTTGATCAATTTATTAATTTAAGGGAAATATTATAAGCTAATTTTGCTGTTAAGTAAAATGTAAGTATTTTATTAGTTCTGAAGTAATTATAATTTTGTTTTTCAATATTTTCATTTTTTCCTTTTTATTTTTTTAACTTTTAATGTAAATGACTAAAATAAATTTTTCTTAATATTACAATATTTTTTTAGAAATTTCTATTTTTAGAAAATTAATTTAATAAAATCTTATTTATGTCTAGTAAAATGTCAAATTAGACGATAATGAATAATGAATAATATGAATCAATCGGCAGAATGTGCTTGATGAATGTAATAATTGATCAATTGAGATATTTGATATACTTTTCGAGATGAACAACAATTAATTTTTAACGATGCAAATTTCTCTTAGAGAAATGATATGATGAAAATATAGAAACAGCACAGATAAAAAAATGAGAAATGAGTATAATAATATTATATGATAATATTATATGATTATAATAAATAACCGAATTATTCTTTATTTCTGATGTAAGTATAATATTGAGATTGAAATAATATCTTCTGAATATATTCATTATTTTTTCAAAAGATTAGACTTTAGATATCGACTTTCAGTCATGACAATAATTAACAATATTATGAATCACAAATTATGTGATCGTGTTTGAATTAAGAATAAAGAACCATTAATTAAACACGAAAAACATTCTATGTTTTTTTTATCCATATCTTATATATAAAATCAGGATTACCAAGGGAATTGATACGATCCTGGTGGCTCGTGTGCGTGACGTGAAAAGCACACGTTCATAGTGCTTGCGTGTCAGCTACCGTAACCCTCGAGTACATATCGGGGATTTCACGGTGCACGGGGTCGCAGCTGAAAGGAAGGAACTGAAAAAAGGTGTGAATGCCGGATGGCATTCATTCAAATGCCGTCCAATCACAGCATCGTACTCCAGGTCGAGTAGCAGGGCCGGCATAACATTGAAAATTATTAACTCAATTCTTTTTCTTAGATTAACTCAAATCAAGAGAAAAAAAATGTTTAAAGGATAAAGATATTTTCCAAGAAGAACGTTGAGATTGATACTGTAAAAATTGAATATCATAAATTTTATTTTATTGATAATTAATCTGCAAAAAAGAAATAGAAGAATTTTAAAAAGAAAAGAAAACAAGAAATAGTTTAAAAAGAAAACTAGAAAATTGAAAACTAAATTTGGAAATTAAATTAAGAAAATTAAAAATGAGGAAAATATAGATTAAAGAATAAATTAGCATTTTTAACTTTCATTAAATCATATATAAAAACGTTTCATTTTGAAGATTTTTTCTAAGAAAAAAAAAAAAAAAGATAAGTTATCATTTTATATTGAATTCTCAATTGAAAGGAATTTAATAAAATGTAATGTTTTGTAGATATTAAAAATTGTACTAAAATTTATGAATCTATTAAAGAGAATCTAACTTGAATTGACAAAGTCATCGTCTTTTTGGCAAGTGTTTTTAACACTAAGTAGTTTCCATTCAATTCAAACCAGTATAATCGAATCGGAAATAGAAGGTTTAGGCTTGATGATGAAAATCACAATGAAGAGAAAACGATTTAACATTGGAATATCAGAGCCTTGTGAATCACTGGAATGAATTTCTTCGATAATCAGCTTTCTATTCCCTTCTTTTCATGAGAATATCTACGGATGAGAGGTAATTCTTCTATTTAAGAATTAATCAAAAGGGAAACGAATTGACATTGATCGAACGAAAATTTAGAAAGTATTATCTATTTTCCTAAATCATTCTCATTTTTCTTCAGTATTTTTCATAAGTTATTTAGTAAATGAAAAAAATCTAAAAAAAAATCTAAAATTACGATTATTTTTATTACAAATTTTAATAATAAAAAATATATTAATATTTGTTGTTTATTTTTCATAAAACAATTGTCAATAATATTTTTAATTCATAATTTATAAATCTTATATTATGCAATATTCATATATATATTTTTTTGTCACTATTGTTGTATCCTGTTCAGAAAGAATAGAAGAAAGGAAAAATTTTGAACATCTGCATGTGAAGGTTCGATAGCTAAAGAACGACTAAAAAAAATCAAAATTCGTCACACAGTGATATAGAATCAACTTACTAGATGAATTTATATTTTCATAAAGAAATTACTACTTTTTCTTTTGCTATCCAAATTTCTTTGTGCATTTCTTTCTTAAACTCCATGAATATTATATTAAATTTATTAAATGAATATTTGTTATTTGGATTCTTTTGCTTCATAATTTATTTTTGATCTTTGCTTTATAATTAATAATATTGAATTCATAAATTACCTTATTAATATTTAATATTTCAGTCAATGTTAAACAAAAATTATATGCAATGGAAAAAATTTTATAGATTGAAATTTAATGTAAAAAAATATATACAAGGATCAATGGAAATATTTATTTTGCTATTATTATATATAATTACTTTAATAATATAAATTATTATATTGATATGTTTTAATAAAAAATTTTATTCAAATAACTGATATTATTTGAATTATGAAAAAAAATTATGGTTTTCATGTTTAAATCATAACTTGTACATAATATAAGATAATACATATGTACCAAGAATATTTAGCCAAATTAATTAATACTTGATATTAAATATATTTATTTCTGTAAGCCAGTTGAAAGAATCGTTTGATACAAGAAATTTAACTTTATATACTATATCTCAATAGCTTCATATAATTGCTATAAAAATCATACATCATCATATTCATCGCAGAAAGAATATATTTAAAATTTTATTTAAATAGAACTAAACTGATTTAAAAACAAAGAATTCGCAGAAAGCATTCAAATAACCTGTTGCATCAAGTTAGGAAAAAAAATCAAAAAATCGTTCAATCAACTGACATCCACAAGAATCAATAAATCCATTAAATTCAATGAAATAATCATATTCAAACGCTAATTGTTATTACAACGCCTTTTCTCTATTGTCTAATAAAAAAATTTCATTTTCTTTTACAGGTTCGTTGTTGATTGACTTTTTTATTTTCTCAGAAAAGAAAATAAAATTCTAGAAAAAGAAAAAAAAATCAAAAAAAGATAAAAAAATAAAAAGAAAATCTTATTAAAATATTTCATTTTTCTATTCGCAACTTCGTTTTGATCGATCATTCATTTTTCAACAAAAAATTTTCAAGAAAATCAAGAATTTCTCAAAAAAGAAAAAAAAAATGTAGAAACGAAAAATAACTCGAAAATCGACCTCAGTCCGGCAGAAAAATTGATTCAGCATAGTCTGGAGAGCCGTGGCGAGTATGCGAGAAGAGCTGGGGGCGCGTGTGCGCAGTTCTCTCAACCAACATGTCCGCCCGGGTGCTCTAGATAGTCATGGTTATGCAGCGCGATCCGTTACACATCTTCGTCAGCCGAATTCTTGGTTTTTGTACTACATACATCCGCGAGACGTGTATATTATAAAAGAGGTTGATTTAAGGACTCGTCTCTGAGTCGTTGCCTCCTGGTGGAGGGTTACCTATAGATAGGGCCGGTTGTGATTCCAGCAGTGCACGAGGTGCGAGCAGCCGCGGGGATACTGGAGCCGTGGCACGACGGATAGCCTGAGCACTCGAGAGAGTGGAGAATCGCGGGAGAACCAGGGAGAGACAGAGACAGGTAGAGCTTTATTGGCGGTGAAATACGAAGCGGGAAAGAGAAGGAGAAGCTTGAGGCAGGCGCGCGTATTGATTCCCGCGTGACGTTTATACGGTGAGGTGAGAAAGCTGCAACCTGAAGAGTCGTGCCATTTCCTTCCGCCACTAAAAAACTGAACGAGGAAGACACGGACTCAAGCAACAACTTGGGATTCCTCGTTTTTGAGCCGTTTGTCTTTGGTCCACTGGAAGGTACGTTATGTACCAGTGAACATAACCGGACTGGTCATTTTGATTCATTCAGTAAAGCTTGTTTAAGAGAGAGTCAACGACACGCGCGTTTTCCTCGAGAGGAGAGAAAGGGAGAGAGGGTGAAAGAGGAAAGAGAGTAGTAATATGTTTATGTGTATGTATGTGTATGTATATAAGCATATGTGTGTTAGTAAGAATTGAGGGAGGGTCGGTTGAAGACATTCTCGAAAAAGGGTATATTGATCCGGTGGTCCGGGACCATTGGCTCTGGCACGCCACCACGAAATCGTGCTTTACTCGACCTTCTTTCTTTTCTTCACTTTCTTTTCTT
This sequence comes from Apis laboriosa, assembly GCF_014066325.1. NCBI lineage: Eukaryota > Metazoa > Arthropoda > Insecta > Hymenoptera > Apidae > Apis > Apis laboriosa. The sequence goes on from NW_025222134.1 coordinate 525,850, forward strand.
CTTTCGAAGTGTTTCTATGTTCTTTTATATTCTATATTCCAATCTTACCTACTTTTATTATTTATTCTTTTTGTTTATTTATTTATTTTTACTTGTTTTTGCTTTATTTATCATTTATTTTGTTTCTTTTTTTTTAAATTTGTAATTTAATTCTTTTCTTTTTATAAGTTTTAGATAAAAAATAATTTGTATTTGTCATTATATTTGCCCATGCATATTGTTGATAAGTATTGTTTGATATAAATCTTAACGAATATAGTGAAAGATGAACAAACACCTTCCTGGCTGCTGCAATGCTCCTGTTACTCTTGCCACTCGCCCTTAAACGTATCCCTTATCGATCCAGGCCCGGCTACACTGCCATACAATTCGAAATTGCGCTTCACGAGCTTCTTCTGCGTTCATTGCCGCCTTATCGACCCTTCTGGCATCTACTTTTCACAGTTAGAATCACTTCTTCTTTCCCTTTACCGGTATCATCTTTTTAAAATCTTAATAAATTTTAGCTTACAAAATAAGATTACAAAATAAATTTAAAATAATTTTAAAATAAATTTAAAATAATTATGTATTTTCTTGTTTTTAGAATATTGCAAATATAACATATTTTAATATTATCAAATATTATTTTTAGAAAAAAGAAATTAAAGTTTTTTGGAGGCTTTTTTTTTATATATCATGATGCCTAAGTGGTTTTACACTTGATATATACAAGGAAAATCCATAATTAGAATAACGACACCCTTAGGGCAAAAGTGGAAGAGAGTATTAATAGCTTTATTATCTACCTTCTGTAACTTTTTCTAAAGATTATGAGATCATTAACCTATATATTTTTATATTTTTTTTCATATCTTTTATTTTAAAAAACAATACATTTTAAAGTATAAGATTAAAATTGGTTATTTATATGATACTCTGCTCTCTTTAATTAAAATATCTAATCTTCTTAACTAAACTATCATTTGAAAATATTTAAAAAAACTAAAATTTTATCATTTCTTTTGATTTATTCTCGCTAGAATAAATAAATTAAACTATCTCTAGATTTCTAAAGTATTTAGAATTAATTAATTTCATTTAAAAAAGAGATATATAAAACTTCAAATAGTATAATATATTTTGAAAAATATATTAAAATATTATTAAACAAAAAATTAGAAAATCAATATTCTCTTTTTTAATTAAAAAGAGAAAAAATTTTAAATAAAATAATTTAATAGTAAAATATCTTTCCTCAGATGAGTCAACTTAGTTAATCAATCAAATTTAGTCCACCTAAAAATTATATTTTTCTGTCTACTGGTTTTATGCTTTTTCATTGCTATGAAAGCCTCTTCTTCTGTCTTCGGGATCGATAGAATGTGAAATGGAAAGCGAAATCGGAGAATAAAGTTCAGGAGAACTAGTTGAATGTCGACAGATCTTGTTGATTCTTTCTCCAAGTAACTACTTACACTGCAGACTGCAAAAACTCTTGAATGTATCAACACTTAAAACAATATTTCTCATATATAGAATTTTTAAGGAATTCTATAGTTTATAGAATATATTTATATTTTTAGAAATATTCAATAATTCATTTTAGGCATTATTTTTATTATTAATTTATTTCATTAAGATCTATTTTTTATGTGGAATAATTGTAAATATGTATGATCATTATTTTATATAACAGAATTCCACATTATTCCCTTGTTAATTCATGTTATATTCTATTTAGAACAAATAATAAATGAATCAAATAATAGAAATAGAAGGAAAATATTCCAAATATTGTTTTAGACGTCATTTACCATGATTAGTAAAATTAAATAAAAAAAATTGTATGTATGTTAATTCTACTATTCTATTTATTAGTATAAAATAATAATTTTATATATCAATAAATTAATAAAATTCTTCAAATTATTGAAATGTTATGAATTTTAAGCAAAACAAGAAATGAAAGATGATAGAGATGTCATCCAGAAGTTGACTAATATCACATGGACCAAATAGCGATCGAACCGCCCTTACGACAAAGATTTTGCGCAGTAGTGGGTGTCCCCTCTTTTATTTAACGACGTCTATACACACGTTCTCGCGCAGTTTGAGATCGCGCTTGTCCCCCCGTGGAAGTCGTCACCACTTCTTAGTCCCTAACAGTGAGAACGAAAAATCGTACCGCGATGTCGGGCGTTAAGTGCCGTGTACGACGTTGTTAAGTTACGCTTGGCGTGAGTCGGTGTAGTTAATCTCACGTGCACGCGCGCGTGTCTCTTCTCGTGAATAACTTTTTTTTTTAATTCGTATTTTTTTTTTTTCCCTCTTTTTCTTTCCTTTTAAAGAGCTGTTATACAAAAATTGCGCCGATCTGTGAGATATCTGGTGAATTGTTGGAACGAGTTGTAGATTGTGTTTGTGAATATCATCTGCAAAAATTATCTGCAAAGAATTTTATTTGGCTGAATTTTTTGGTAAAGTTCTTGATAATGAAAATTTTAATTATTTATATATGTTACAGATATTAATCTTTAAAATACAGTGGCTGATTTAAAAGTTATTAAGATTTATGCGAATAAATTATAAAAGATTTGTTCAATTTTTATTAATATTAATTTATATATCGATTGGGTTAAAAAATGATTTGATTGCACTAGATTAAAACGATAGATAGATAGAAAGATATAAAGAAATGTTAGATAGATAGAAAGAAATTTGTGTATGTATTATTTAAAGAATAATTCATATTAAATTTTGAATATTTAATGAATAAAAAAATTTTCATTTTGATATATATAATGACAAGAAAAGAGGAAGTTTTTATTAATCAATTAAAGGATTGATAAAACATAATATTGAAAATTTTAGCGCTAATTAAATATTTAATACTTATTAAAAAATATTTCAAAAAATGTAAAATTGAATTGACATATGTATATATATTAGTACATGTAGTTATAATATTATCTTTAGTTTGTTAGCAAATTATATTATTTGAGTGTTTGCAATTGTTTATTGAAAAAGTAAGTAAAAGAACGTTGATCAAAAGGATTTATCGAGTTTTATCTAATATTGAAAGCTCTTTTGCTTAAACGCTGACGTTTCTCTATGGAGATGTCTGCAGACTCGAGAGTCCGGGAAGCTTTATTACCTCTCTCAGCCTGCCGAAGTCAAACGCTTTCAAAGTTTTCGAATTTTCACGTAGTGCTTTTAAACTTCTTCCATGACTTCCAAGAATTTGAATTATGAACGCCTATTAGAATACGATCCTTCAAAAACTTTATTTAAAAACAAAACTGTATAGTTTATTAGCTAAAATATTTTTTTCCACTATTTTTTATTGTTTATAATACATCTTTGTTTATTTGTTATATATATATAATATATATATTTTAAATATTAACTTTTCATATATACTTGCAAATATTAATTCAATAATTAAAAATCTCACTGATATATTCACTTACTAACGTAGTTATTTTTATATTGCTTCAGGAGATCGGTGATCAGTGGACCAGAATGAGAGAGGTCATTCAAGTCTGCTCGAGCAGGGACCCGTTGGCCCTTCGCGCGAGAAATGATTTTTAGAAGGTATCGATCAAGCATGTCATCCTTTTTATCTCTCTTTTTTATGATGTTCTTTTTTTATATTTATTTTTTTAAGTGTGCCCAGAGAATTGCATCAGCCGGAAATTACTCTGGAAATACGATTAATCTGCATGTAACAATTTCGAAGACATTATTATCATTTTCTCTTTTGTGATATAATACGATATATGATTTGTCTGAAATCTTATGATACATATTTGTGTGAAACAATCATTATACAGCAGCCTTTATGGGTTCAAATATATTTAAAAATTATTTTTGAGAATCATTTTTCAATATTGTATTGAAAGTGAAAGTTATTCTTGATTAATTTCACTCTCAATGCAATATTTATTTGCGAAAAATATTCTCGAAAACAATTCTTTGAAAATTTTATTCTCAAATGTATTTCCTATATAAGGATACGTTAAAACCCGAACATTCTACATTATTTTTTATCATTTTCGACGGATAATATTAGATAACAAAAATCAGATAAGTATAGGTCTATCGATATTCACTTTCAACGTGCAATATTTCAAGAGTTAAATACATGCTTTTTTGAATACATATTCTGATTATATTTATGATTATGGACAATTACCCAAAACTGGCTGGTTTGGTTATTGGAATTATGATAACGGATAATTGAAATTTTTTACTTATTATTTTCTTAAAATTTTAAGATATTTTTATATTAGAATATTGTGATCTGTAATTGTTGACTTAATTGTTTTTAATTTAACTATAACTAAGTATTAACTTTTTTAAAATCATTTCTTTTTCTTAAAAATATTTAATAAATAGATTAAAATAAAATATAAAATATATATGTAGTTTGAATAGAAATATGGGTAGAAAAAGAAAATTTTAAATCTCTGCAATTTTGAATCAGAAATGTTTTCTTGTTCAAAAATATTGCATGAATATGCGAGATTTTAAAGATTTATATAAGGAAAATCCATAGGGAGTATGATCTTACCATTGCACGTGCATCATGATCATTATGCCGCACGTTTTTTCCCGCACAAGTATTTCTCTGGAACACGTTTTCTATGTTCTCTAAGAACATCGCAAGGGACCGATTAGTCGTTTATTCGAGAAGTGTAGTGATGTTGTTTATAAGCCTACATCAAGCTATTCAGGAATAAAAAAATGTAATAGACCAGCAAAAGGAATTTTCTATGTAAATTCTAAAATTTATAAGACATTAAAAGTCCTTTAATGTTTATCATTTTCCTCTCTTTTCTTTGCATTATTTAGCAATAATTATTCCAAAAAAATAAATTGCATTCAATTCTTCTCGAGTTATGATCTTTATATATATATATTCTTATATATTCTTATATATTCTTTATATATATAATATATATAATATTTAAATAAGTAATTTCAATTTTAGTTTTCAATTTTATTCCTAGAAAAATTGGAAATGGATTAGAGATATTCTTTAAATTAAGTAATAAAAGAATTAATCTAATATACATATAATGTAATTATATTAAAATAATTAAGTATTAAAAGTTATTAATTAGAAATGAGAGCAACGACTCCTTTATAGGCTGTTAGATTGGAAAGCATTGATTTTCTTTTCTTTTATCAATTATCATAAATTTTCTAATTAATCAAAATTAAATAATTGTTATGATCATTGTTCGAAAAAAGTTGAAACTTTGCATAAAATTATATTCAACAAATCGTCTTCATATATAACGGGTCAATTTCTAGGAGAGAATCCGTGAAAAGGATGAGGTCAAGGTTGTACCATACCAGGTGCACACGGTCGAAGATTTTATTGATTCTTAATGAATCAACGCGAGCTTGACATAGAATGTGTCGTATGAATAGTTCCCTTGATTGAATTGAAGACCGAGACATTCGGTCGGTGATGGACGTGGCTTATGAGATTCCTAGCATAATTCTCGGTAGCCCTAGGTCAACTGTGATTGCGCACAGCCACGTGGGATCGATTATTTGGTTACCGTAAAGGGGGTTAAAAGCATGAAGGCTATTTTGTTTCGACCCTTATCCACTTGGTGATTTAATTACACTATACTTGTTCTAGTTATACCTCATTCCTAATATTTTTTCAAGCGGGATTTTTATTGAAATTAGATTTGAGGTTAAGTTAGACGTTTTATTTTACCTTTATCCACCTGATGATTTAGATACATGTTCTTGTACCAGTTGCATTATGCTTCTGATATTTCTTTAAATGAAATTTATATCAAAATCAGATTGATTCATTTTCGAATTAATTTTTCAATTTAATATTCTGTAAAAATTTATTTTTTTTTAATTTTTATAATTAATATTAAAATGTTTAATTAATAGATTAATTAACGATCCATGTATCATACATCATTAAATACAATTTTTTCAGATGTCTAAAAAGAGAAATATTCAAAGTGATCAAAGTTAAAAAAGGTTATCTTCTCTTTGGATATAGAATAATTAGTTAATAATGAAAATTAAAAGTTACTATTAGTAAAAAAATTAAAAGTTACTTGGTAAAGTTTTAATCCCTCTATAATTATTTTAATTATAATTATATATAATTATATTTTTATCAAATTTAAGTTAGAACGAAGGTGATAAAATTTTATTTACATACTAACCTGAATTAATATTTTTCGGTTGTAGAGTATTCCAATAAAATGGCAATATTAGAAGATCAGATACATGAAGAGTGACCCAATAACTTCACTAGGTATTCAATTATTGGAGCATGTTAATTTATTAATAGTGGATCCATCCATCAGTTCCTAGATGATTGAATGATTTTAATTTGGCACGCGATATGATGACCTTATTCTATATTACCTCCCGATGGTATCCTTCTTTTTGCATTAATTTCCTAACCTAAAAATAGATGTCGCCATGCATCTATCGATTATCAAGATTCCTCGATAATCTCGATCTTTTTCCCGTTATCGATTTTATTGTATTCGACGCAATATCGAAATTAATTTTTAACGGAATTGCAAATGTGATTAAGGAATAGGAATTCATTAATTAATTTAGATTTATAATTTCACTAGTGTAATTGTGTTTTTCAAAGTGTAGATTAAAAAAGAAAAATGAGGTAAAAACGAGGTATGTTACTGAAAATTTTTTATAAAATTGTATATTTATGTTCTTTGATAATAAAGGATAATTTTTAGTAATACTTAATGTAGATGAGAAATTTGTTGTTTCTTAGATTCTTTTTACTTGCTCTTTTTAAGAAAAACTCATTTTTAAGAAAAAATGGCAGAAATATAATTTGTTAGGAAAAATAAAAAAGAAAAAGTGATTTTTAATTAATCCAATCATATAGAAAATATCAATAATAAACAAAGTTTTCATAATTTTCGATTAAAATTTAAATCCGATTCAAACGGAAATTGTAATTAATAAAATGAAAACGAAAAAATATAAATTATGAAAAATACTATAGTAATTATTATACTAACACAAAAAACTAAAATAGATATCAAACGGGAGAGGTATTATATAATATATGTAATGTATGTATTATATAATATATGTAATAGTATATAATATATTATATAATATATGTAATAGTGTTATGTACTTACTTATGGTGTCAGGATGTTCATTATATGTAAAGATTACACAGATATTGAAAATATGTGATATATTTAGTGGAACCCTCCCTGATATCGATCGATCTGTCCTGGTTTCCTAAAAAAAAGAAGGATAGCGACTTCTGGAATTCTTAACTTCAAAATTTGCGACTACGAGACTGTTTTATTAACAAAGTACATTGAACAAGCAACATCCTGTGGAAGCTTTTTAGCAATGACATGTTACATAAATGGTTTTGATAGCGTTGTGTATTGTGTTGGAGGAGACGTATGAAGATTCCGAAATTTCTATGCGCTCTTAACCTCTCATGTCTTATTAATTAATTCTTGCGGTTAGGTTTTCTATTTCTTGAAGAAACTAATTTAGCTATTAAACGAATTAATTTAATATATATTATATTATAATTAATATATAATATATATTATTAAGCTATTATTATTATATATTATTATTATATATTATATATTATATATATTTATATATTATTATTTATATTATATATTATTATATATTATATAATATATATTATTAAGCTAAAAATAATGATTTCCAATATTTTTTCACTTATTTTTCTAAATGATTTCTACTTAATCTTTTTTCATTTTCCATGGATTTTTATTAACCGATTTATTGCCAATTTCAGGAAGAGGGCATGACGCACCGAACTCATGCAGTGGCGAAAACACGTGCGCATCAAGTACGGTGGTCGAGTCGGTGTCGGTCAAGGACAACGGGAGCGGGAGCAGGTGCAGCTGCAGGTGCGCGTGGTGCAGCTGCAGCGGGAAGGGGGCGCACGACTCAGCTACGTCTGTCACCAGCCTCAACTCTCGTCGACGGCTCGCCGCAGCTGCAGCACAGCAGCCATGCTCTGCTGCGGCCGCAGGAAAGTGAGTATATACTATTTTTAACATTTTCAAAATGTTATAATTACAACGCACAGAATCTTTAAGTGAGAAATGATGATACTTTGCATAAAAATATAAAGACCCACTGATTGATACAAGTTGGGATCAAGTTTAAATTGATGACTTTGAAATAATGATAGTTGGAGTTTGATTATCATTCGAATTTCATGATAATCTATGCTTACCTACTAAAGATCAATCAGATTTAAGAAAAATAGAATTTTACTTGAAATTTATCTAAGTCGAATATCTTCAAAGTATATTTGGTATAAGATTAAATCACTATATGTATGTGTATTTATATTTATTTATAATGATGCACATAAAATATTTATTCAATATCAATAATAAATCTTTTTCTATATTGAAATTAACAATTCTATATAATTTTCTGACAATGAGCATTCATAAAAGGTTTAGAATATGTTCTTGATTCTAATACAGTTTTCTGTTTGCAAAATTTCTCACACATCATACATTTTATATTGTTTAAAAACTAAAATTTTTTTACAAAATGAATTAATAGTGATTTAATATAAAAGATAATAATAAAATAAAGATTAATCTCATAAAAATACACAATTTAATTGTATATTTTTATGAGATAAATCTTTATTTTAAATTATCTTTGTCTTATGAATATTTAGTATATCTTAATGCGAAACATTAATTATAATCAAGGAAAAGGATTATATTTAATTTTATTGATTAGGAATCATACAGAATTTCTTCTGTTTAAGATTTTAAGTCTAGCTTATCCGACTGTTAGTTTTAAATTATATATATCAAGTAAACAGGGAGTCTGAATTTTCTTGAAAGGATGGAGGATTTTTCACAAGTGTAATTTTCTTAAAACTATGATTAAATATTTTAATTAATGTTTTAAATAATAAATTAAAAGACTACATTGAGGAAAAGCGATATCATCTATTAACTTTCTTTGTTATTTTGTTCACTTATCCATAATACAATGGATTCCATCAATGAATTCCCTCTTTGATGGAATATAACAAATTATAGAAAGGATTGATGAACTTACCTCCATATGTCTTTGATTATTGTGCTCGATTTACATTGGCCAACTCCATCGAATGGCCTGGACATGATTGCAGCCGTGAAATCAGATTAATCGAGTCACGTGCTCTCACGTGCATGTTCAGTTATAAATTACACTTCACTACCACGTGGACATGTTTATTTTAAAGATTCGTATAATACTGCATTATTGTAAGGGAACCTAAAATAAAGTGGTATATTTAATATATATTTTTTATATTAATAAAAAGTTAGAGGATAAAAATAATTATGAACAAAATTATAGAAGCAAACTTTATACAATTGTATGATTTTTTTTTAAATTATTTTTCAACAGTGATAAAATATGCAATTATGCATTTTTTTCCACTAATAGAGTAAAATGTTTTACGGATAAAAAAATTAAAATTCACGTAAAAAAATCAAGAATGAGAAGTTCAAAGTAAAAAAAATTCAAAATAAAGAGATTGAAAATGGAAAAATTCATGGTCGAAGAATTCAAATATGGAAAAAATTCAAAAATATCCAAACTAGAAAAAATTTCGTATAGTTTTGGTATCCCTTGGAAAAAAATTCATGAATATTTTTTCTCCCCCTCACACGAATTTATTCGTAGACACAACATCGTGACGTTGGAAGCACGTGCATTTTTTTTTCTTTTTTTTTTTTTTTGGTTTCAATATCCTTATTGATATTCCAAGTGAAATATCAAATTTTCGGTGAATGCGTTACATGGAAATTGAAAACATAGTTCCGATACACGTTGAATACATCGGTCTGTTATAAATCAATATCGAGCGGAACAGGTCGGCTTTTATCATATATATTTGTCACACTCTCGCCCACAAATATCCGGCAGCTTGCCATTATTTTCTATTCCACTCGATGATACGAGACCAGCCAAATAAACGTGTGTATCTCCAACATTGATTTTCAAATCATCGTAACAATCGTGGATGATTACTATTTACGTTGTTATAAAATATTTAAAAACATGACATTCTATATATATAGATATTTTTATTATATTTTTATATATAGCATGTGTCATAGATTTTTTTTTTTTAAGGATATAACAATCGAAACTTTAAAACTCAAAAAGTTTCGTATTACGAATCTCGAAACTTTTTACTATTATTTGTGATTAAACACTCTTGAAATTTGAATAAAGAATGATTAAAATAATAAAAAATAATTTCTATAGCAAGAAAAAAAAGAAAAGGAAAAGGAGAAAAAGTATTTCAAGAGTATTTTTGAAACTTCACAAAGAAATTCTCGGAATTTTCGGATTCAAGTTTCGCGAATCTAAAACGTCGGTCTCAACTTATTTTTAGATTTTTTTTTAATTTAATACAATTCAAAAATGAATGAAAAAAAAAATATATAATCAATATAATAATAATGAAAAATATAATAATAATGAAAAGTATCGCTATACTTTTCGACATTGTGTCATTTTTCGATTTTTTTCTACATGTCTCGTGACGAGCGTGGAAAATCGGTAAATCGTCTTTTGAAAACGAGTCATGTGCACAAGTTCAACGGGAAGAGAAGACAATGGGTGGACAAGATGGGAAAGAATAGACGGCGCCGCCGAGGCACGGAATACGTGGCAGCTACATTGCCATGTCATTTTTATATTGTTCTTCTCGAAAATAGCCCCCGGTCTATCCACGGCCTGGAAATGGTTTACATCCAGCCTTCAGATTTCGTAATCTATTATTTCGCGTTTATTATCTACTCGCGTTTATGCTTTATTAAATGCTCCACATCATAGATTAAGTTTTTATTAACTTTGAATATGAATTTTTGACTATGTTTTCAATATATGATAATTAGTTCTCTTAATTATATATAAATACATTTAGGATATCGTTATTGATATTATTGATCTATAATTTAGTTCTGCAGATATACAATTTAAAATGTGAAATAATCGAAATACTCAATGTGAAGAAATTTAAAATGAAGAAATGGAAAATGGAGGAATTCAAAAATAGAAAAATTGAAAATCAAAAAAGATTCAAAATAGAAAGAATGAAGAGATCGAATATGGATAAGATTTACAGTCGAAGAATTCAACGTGAAAAAGTAGCATTCTATAAGAATATCAAGCATACCTCTATGACAGAACTGTGCTAATGTGAAACGATTATCCCACCTTTATAGAAGGTGTCAAAATATTACACTAATATAAAGAAAGGTATTCCCTTTGCTATCATATAGATATCAAAGGCATCACGATATAAAGGGGAATCCTTTATGATCCGAACGTAAAACACGAAACGTTCAATTTTTATACTCGAGTCGAAATTTTCACGTTCTTTTTCTATTATTGAAAATTCTGATCGACTTGTTAATTCATAATAACGAGACAGCGATATTTTATTATTTAATTTCTTGCTATTTTCTTTCTCGATTTGTAAATTTGTAAAAAAAACGCGATGAAATAGTTGTAGGTGGATAGGAAAGGAAAAACAAGACACTAATGGCGGCGCGAATGTAAAGAGAATGGCCAAATGTCGTGGTAACGACGAATAAAACTGTCATGGGTACAGCAAGACGAAGTGGCTCACGGACAAGATTATTTAAATTCCACTAATGACGTCATTAAAATAATAAACGATGTCGTTTAGGCGGCTGTACTCTTCCACGGTCAGAAACTACCTAGGAAAACTTTCTTCTTCTCGACGCCATTTTATATCGGAAACTTCCTCTTGAATTCGATTTCCTTTTACTTTGTCGATTGTCGTTTCTAGAAAAAATTAATTTTCAATCGTATGGCAAAAATAAATTCAATAATTATCAATGAATTGAAAAGAATTAATTATTTATACGAAAAATATTTGCATACATCATTATATACATTGTACAATTGATAATTTATAGAAAATAATTTTGAAAAATTGAAAAACAACATTTTATGAAAAATAATTGCAATTAAATGTTTCTTTTGTTAAATACTTTCAAATTATTTTTAATTGATACATATAAAATGAATAAATCTCTTGGATAATCATAATTTTATTACAATTTTCTAGATAATCCTAGTTAATTATTCTAATTATCGAATGTTAATTGATTGATATGTTAGTTTGGCTTTAGTGACTAAGATGATCGACTCGGTGAAAGGCAAATTCGACTTGATATATTTTTATAAGTTCCGAAAATCAGGTTTATGCTCCTTGCACGTATCACACGTGTTGGTAACCTCGAATATTTTGCATGCTTCCGCGAAAACTCAATGTACTCGTTGCAATTGGAGTGCATTACGATCAAACACGCGAACTGAATCGTTTCGTAAGAATGACTGAGGTATAATTGGTGTCTGGAAATAAGTCGAGAGTCATTCCGAAAAACTCTAATATATTATTGCTTCTATCATATTCGAGATTGATCAATTTTTTATTTTACGTATAATTCTAAAATCGAAATCTTTATGATTCGAAATTATTTGATTATTATTTGATTTCAAAGTCACGCAATTTGAAATTTCTAACATTAAATTTTTTTAATTGAATGAAAATCAAAATTGATTGCACTCAATGTAAAATTTATTTATAAATTAAATTATATAATATTTTCCATCAATGAAAGAAATAAACTTTCTATTTATATTGAGAAATTTTATTCTTATAGAGACAGTTTTCTTATAGAGATTGAAATCATAAATTAATAGATTGAAATTATAAATAAGAAATTTGTAATTATTTATATATTTTCATACAACAATAATTGTCTATTTATTGTATTATCAGATTCCATTCGCGTTTTTTGTACTCAAGATATCTCGTTGTACAATGGATCTGTTGCAAATTTAGATTTGACCCGACAGATCGTTGAGTAAATCATTCAGTTACGACCCAAAATTCTTTTCTTCTTCAAGAATAAAAATTCATATATTCACGTTGAACGAAAAATATTTTTAAAATATGCTTTCTACATCTAAATATTTCAAGTATTATAATTATAATTCGTATGTCTATTAATTTAAAAATTGTACATAAAAAAATCGTAATGTAAAAAAAAATAGATTATTTGTACATTTGTATGCTTTCGATTTTAGTTAAAAAATATTTGTCTTTATAAAAAAATTTTATTCTATATATTTTCTATTCACTTTTTTTCATTTTTCATTTTTCATTTTCTCGTTACATTGAAACGTCTTTCCTTCTTCTTCTTCTTTTTCTTTTTTTTTTTTTTTTTTCATACCAGAGATATTTGACACGTATCGAAGAACTTTTTTGTGTTGGTAACAATTCGAAGGGTTTTTTTGAATACTTGTCAAAAATAATTATCATTGGTTTCTCTTTTACATCTATCCGTAAGCCTGGCTTATTATGGGTCGCTCATCTGCTATTGATATCAATAGCACCGCTATCGATCAGGGACACGTGACGAGTAATAAATTCTCAGCGTGGTCGTAGTATAAAGAACACGTCCATTTTAGAATACGATGATTTTCCATAGTTGTCTGTATTAATTAGTCGATATTCGAGGATAATTGGCTAACTAAATATTGGAAAAAAGATCTCGATTTCTTCTTCACGTCAAAAAAAAATGTGTTATATTCGTGTTATTTCTTTTTAATTTCTCTGAGGAGTGAATATTTGCAGATTTTCTTTATTTGAAATATAATTCGAAAAAAAGGAATAAAGCTTGAGTATGAATGAAATTTAAAATTTTTAATCTTTCTCTCTACGAAAGAAGAAATTTATCATGCATATTGATAATTGCCTTGAGATCAATCCAAGTTTGTAATAATTATTTATCTCTCTTTTTTAATTATTAAAATTTAATTATTAAAAAAATTAAACTTAATATAAAAATAAGGAGATTAAATTTCAAAGAATCATATTTTTATTTTTTTTTTTTTTTTTCCAGGATTCAAATCACTTAATATCAGGAAATGAAGAAAACGAGAAACATGAAATCGTTAAAAATATCATACGTGGTTTAACTTTACAGTTGCAATATACTCCGCACGAATCTTCTTATGAAACACCCGAGGCATTCGATTCGTACTACCTTACTTCCACGAAGATTTAAATATTAGATTGCTATTCCGAGAAAGCTGTTTTACATTGCAATCTGGCGATTCACCTCGCTACAATGAAGTTTTTTATTCGCCGAGAATTCTTATTTCGTTTCTCTTCCACATCCATGAAATTCCTCAACTTAAAGTATTGTAAAATTTCGAGTAAAAAATTTATTCCATACATACAGAGCGTTCCAGATAAAACTTCACAATCATATTCTAAGTAAAAATAAAGAAAATAAATTTGTGCATATAATATGCTAATAATTTTTGAAAAAGGTGAAGCATCAGAAAGAAAGGGAGGGAATTTTCTTAAAAATTTTTATAAATCTACCAATGGTATTTCCAAGATATCCCACAAAATTCATCATCAGGGAATGAGAAGAGTCACAGTTGTAACAATGGGGAGCTTTTTTCAAAGGGGGAGACGAAAGAATGGGGAGGTGGTGAAAGGTTGGACGAGTGAGTAATATGCAGAAAGTCCCGACCATCCTTTGGATTTTAATAGATCAGCCAATGAACAAGAACCTCTCCGTTATAATACATTAATGAATAGCCGTCCATCTTAACGCGGCTCTAACGCGAAATCAATATCTAATTATCTTTCCACTGCCCTTTCTTTCCTTTTTGTTCGTTTTGTCCCGTTGTTTTCAACGATTGATGTCCCTCTTATCGAGACAAAAATCATCCAGAATCGTCGCTATCGACGATCAACCATTTGATCGATTCTGACGTTTGCTATCAAATTCCCTAGATATTTTTTAAATAAATTTTTAATAAAACACGAATTTATATTAGGATAAAAAATCCTAGGAAGAGTATAATGATCAAATAAATATAGATTATAGATGTAGATCTCATAGAATGATGGAGGAATGATCGTAGAAAAGTGATAATTTCAAGCCACCGTGTAGAAAACGGATAGTCTCTTATCGACGATACTGACGACCCTTCATCAGTTTAGCATCGACACGAAAAGACATGCGCACAAAGCATTCGATCGAGTATAACCACGATACGTACTCGAGAGGAAGGAACCCTGCTGGTTGATCGTGTGTGAGGCGTCCTTAAGCGGTCTTCCGCCACTCTTCCTTTTCGGGTCATTCATTACTCTCACAAGAGAAGTTTCATAATTGAGGACTAATTGTCGCATCGAGGCGAAAAAAGGATTAGAAAAAAGAAATTGAGAAAATAAGAGAAACAAAGAGAATCGGAGATGAACAGAAGAAGAATGAAAAGCAGATAGGGATAAGTGGATCAGGGGGAAACAAATTCAATGAGAGATAGATCTGGCTGGTTAGAGAGTTAAGGAGAGCCAAGCAGAGATGAATGGAAATCAGTAAGAACTGGAGAAAGGCAGGGAGAGATAGGAGAAGACAGGGAGAGCCAAGGAGATTTAATTATAAATTGGATCAATAATTAACATCGATGATTTATTATTCTACTTTCTTTTTTAGATCGAATTTTCATTGGATAATTCAAAAGGTCGAGAAACAACTCTGATGATATTCACGATAAATAATTTCAATGATAAAAAGAGATTATTAATACGCAAAAGATTAAATCGAATAAACGAATAAATGAATATCGAAAAATATATAGTTTAGGGAATGAAGAATGTGTTATTAAAAGATGCGTGAAAAAATAAATAAATAAAAAAAAATACAAGCACGAAATATATACCTGTGTGAGAAGGATAAAGGATGACGGAGAATGTGGGGAAAAAAATGGGACGAAAACTGAGAAGGGTGGAGATGTCGGACGAAACGGAAGTCCCTTTGATTTTCAGGGGAGCCGCAATTATCCCTCTCGCACGTTCCACATACCGGAACTGGAGCAGTCGGATCGTTATGATGCTTTCTCTCTCTTTCTCTTTCACCCCCCTACCCTTTCTTTCAAGCCACCCCAACGAGCACTCGTGGCCGTGGCTTACCGCGAAAACGCATGAAAAGATTCACGGGAAAGATTGTGGAAGGGAGAGGGAAGGATGCAACTGGCCCGAGGGCGCCAAAACTTAAAGAGGGCATTACGATGGGGGAATGGGGGAGGCTGGGAGGGAAGGAGGGTTAGATCGGTGGTAGCAATCGTGGAGACAATACCGAACGGTTGAATGAGGCATGGGAAGAGAGAAAGAAAATTTCTTGTTTGCCCACGTCGGCACAGGCCGTTCGACCTCATTAAAAATCATTTGCTTTCAAAGTTGATTCGGAAGGCCACGGTTAATCACCTGAGGGGGCACTCGAAACGCTTTTTATCAGTCCACCTCCAACGCAACCCCTTTGTCTTCCTCAGCGTGATTGCCCTTTCCGCATCCCACGCTTAAATCGTACCGATTCGTTTTCTAACGTGGCAGCCTTTTTGGAATTTGATAAATGGTTTTTGAACCAATTCCAATATTTAGCGATCCTTTAATGTTGGAATTATTTAAATATTTCTGCGCTTCAGCGATTTTTTTTCTTGGCGGATTTTAAAATTGTAAAAAGAAATTAACAATTTCGAATTTTTTAATATAGCATAATTAAAAGTTTGGAAATTTTTAATTTCCTTGGAGAATTTCCAGCTTTAATCGATTAGATTTATTTTTCATTTTCGAATCTCGAATCTTTAGAATTTTTAGATCGATAAATTTTGGAATTTTAAATATTTTAATTTTTCGAATCTTTAAACATTGAAGCTTTTGTTTTTTGAATATTGAAATGTTTGGACTTTTAAAAATATGTAGGTATTTAAAAATACCAAGCAAGATATTGAAATCGTTTTATTTTTCAGTGGAAAATGCTCGTGACGTTTCACATACTTGTCTATAGGAAAAATTGCGATTCCATGAAGCGGATCTGGCCGCCTGTGTAGGGATTATTGTTTTTGAATACAAATTTTTCCACAAAATCGAGCGGAAAGGAAGGACGCACTCGACGCGATGAACGGAAAAATATCGGTGACAACAATCGTTGAAACAATCCATGAAAGGAAAAATGAATCGCGAGTGTTCCCCTCAATTCTATGTAAACTCTTGTCTATAAATTCTGTTGGTTGTCTATGAAAAGAGATTCAGTGCCATGTGATTAATTTGTATGGATCCTTTGAAAAATCACTCTATTGTCATACACTTATCTGACGCACCACTGTTCTTGGATGCTAATGCCCAAAAACATCTATATTTGACAAAGTTTTAATAAATTTTTTAATGTCAAACGAACAAATCTTTCTAATATAAAAATTCATTGTATTCTCGTTTGTTTGATATATCTTCTTGTTTAGTATTCTATAGCAGGTTAATCTCTATGAAGATAACTTCTTTAAATACATTCCTAATAAAGATAATAGGTTTAATAAAAACGTAAGTATAACGAGTTTAATAAATTCGTAAATATTTTAATGAATTCTTTGCAGCCATAATATTTCTAGACATGCTTTCTGTCCACAAAGGTTGTTGCACCGTCCTGCATAAAAATGCGCACAGTGTCCTCTGTCTCTGATGAAGCCCCTGTGCTCTCCAACTTTTCCAATAACTTGCATGAAAGGATTGGTTGGGGAGAGAAATGCAGAAGCGTGAAACGTGTCGACCAAGAATTAAGTATGGAATTTTCTGTGCCAATTAAATCCTCTTATTAATTTCTACTTGATGCCATTTCAAATGGTTATCAGTTTAACATTCCATGATAACAATCCTATCTGATTTACATTCGTTTTTAAAATGTCAAAAATTAAAAAAAACAGATAAATAAAATTCGACTATCAGGATCAATCGTTATTCTAATAAGGTTTCATCATTTTATTATTGTAAAATGTAATTAAAAAATTCAATTTCAGTCAAAAAAAAAAACGAAGAGAATGGAGAAATATATATATAAAAAAAAAAAAAGAATTGAAGAAAAATAGAAAAGCAGGAGAAAAGACAAAGACAATGAGAAATACAGACAAACAAGAAAAGACAAAGAGAAACAGGGAGAACTAGGAAAAGGCAGGGAAAGCTAAGGGAGAACTGAGGAGAGACAAGGAGAGACGAAGAGAGATAGAGAGATAAAACAATCTAAAGAGAGACAATAAGAGATAAATATAGATAGAGAGAGACGTAAAAAGACGTAAAGAGACGTAAAACTAAGAAGAAAATATTATAAATAGATTCGATAATCAAAGTTTAACAATTTTTAATTATTTTTTTTTAGATCAAATACTATGAAATATTAGAAATCTGATAAAACTTTAGAATCTTCTTCCAATATCACAATAAATTATATATGATAATATTTTAATCAATCATTATCCGAAATTCTTTAACAAAATTTCATTTTTCATTTCTTTTAGAATTGTAATCCAATATTTTTAAAAATTTTGAAGATTTAAATTTATTTAAAGATTAAAAACTAATAGGATATCAATAATAAAAATTTGTAACTGAAAGGCAATGCTGTTATTTAAATATTTAAAAAAGCTATTAGAACTGAAAAAAGATTAAGAAAATTGTTTTCATCTAAAACCTTCTGATTGATCAGATAGAAGAATTTGGAATACATTGGAAGAATTCATAAAATTAGGTGTAATTGAACGTACGTGAGTAATCTGTCGAAGCATCTCGGTCAAAGGTTATAGAATGATATCGAGAGATCAATCGTTGGACTAGATAACCAAGTGACTGTTCCCAACCTTCATTAAATGTCAAACGTGTGGCAAACCCTTTGAAAAGACCAGGATCAAAAACGAACAACCGGAGATCCCGTTGATCCTATTGTCCTCTCTATGAATCCTCCATTAATCCTTTTTCTCTCAAAGAAGAAAGTAAAAAGGTCAAATCAATTTTTTTTTTTTTCGGTATAAAATTAAAGAATGAAAGAACACAAGATTTTTTTAAAGCTGACGAGAAAAAAAACTTGATTCTAATCTAATTTTGAATAAACTTTTACCAAATTAATTATTACTATTCTTACGTTGTAAATTAATTTTAATGGAGCATTGAAATAATGATGGAAATTTTTTTTTTTAAAAGTTTAAAAATATATATTATGAATATCTGTAAATTGTATAATTGTAAAATTCTTAAAATTTTCAATCATTATTTTTCATAATAAAACTTTTCAAAAATAGAATCAGAACTAAAATTTCTAAAAAAGTATTTTTATTTTCTAAGCTTAATTGATAGAATTTTTATTCTCATTTCCGCTTCTCAAAAGAAAAAAAAATAAAAAAAATAAAAGAACAAAAGAGTCACGTATACGAGTGATCTAAAAACAGAGAAATTCCGAAGCTAACTGATATATCCTTCCATCAGCTAGTACAAAGTGAAAACGAAGAAACGAGAATGAAGTAGGGGAAATAATCCTGACTAGGGGCCACGAATGGACATAGAGCCATGGATTTTCCTGCTTATTGTAAATGGACCGCGTATATATTCGGCTTTGAAGAGAATTCTCCGCTTCATTTCAGTTTCTCCTCTCTGAATGTTTGCCGATGTGTAGCTGTTGATCCCTCTGGAATGTTGTGCTCGATATCTTTGATATGCAAAAAAAAAAAAAAAAGAGAGAGATGGATCAATCATGCGATGTGCATGCAAAATGAAGAGATAAGTGAAAGAGGAATCTGCGAAATCCGGAGAATTTTTAAAGCTTTGATATATATCCAATGTTAGTTACTAACACAAACATAAATTTCTTCTATGATGTTTTGATTTTCTTAAAAATTTTACATCTTTGCTTATTATTCTCTGTTACTATGATACTTTGATGTTTTATTAATAAGGGGATAATATCTAAAGTGGAATTCTTTTTCTTTTTATTCTTTTTTTAATTATTTTAGATTATTGAAGTATAAAAGTGTTGAATTATAATACATTAAGTATACACTAATCACAAAAAGAAGAATTTTTGTCTCATTTTCATAGTAATAAATTCTCCAATAACATTCATAACACACATTCATAATTCCAATAATATAGAAAAGGGATTAAAACCTAGAAGAATTTTTGTCTCATTTTCATTGTAATAAATTCTCCAATAACATTCATAACATACATTCATAACTTCAATAATATGGAATTAAAATTTATAATAATAATTATAAAATTAAATATAAAATAATGGTGAAGAATTTGAAAGAATTTGAAAGAATGAAAAGAAAAATCAAAAAGAACAAAATACTGTTATTTCTTTTTTCTTTAAAAGGAATGTATAATTGTTATAACTTAAGTATAAATCAAAATAAATAAGAAAAATTAATAGATATTTAAAACATATTATAATAAGTGAATATAAAATTTCTGATAATTAGAAAGAAAATGACAAAAAATTGAAAAAAATTAATTAATTGAAAAATAAATTATAAAGAGGATAGAAAAATCTAACAAATAGATCTCTTCCATCTACCATTTAATTAAAAAATCTATCGAATTGTCTAGAGAGTGGACACTCATGTGGACAATTAATTTTCAAAGTGTCTTTCCCACTGGTTAAAGTTCGACAATTTGCGAGACGGACATTTTCGAAAACAGTCACGAAACAAATGAGTACACTCGTAGCTCCTGAAGTGGTACTTTTGCAAAAGCGTATGTAACAAGAGTGAAACGACTTCCACAACTTTTGTTTCCACATAAATTACTTTTCATCTAATCTCTACAGATAACAGTCCTATAAACAAATTTATTGGTATATTTGTATTTATGATACTTGTATATGATATAATATTATATGTGGTTCTTTCTCTTTTTTTTTTATTTCTTTTTTTTTTATTCTTTATTTTTTTCTCCTTTATTCTTTCATTTTTTCATCATTTTTCCTATTTTTTTCTTTCCCTTTTTTCTCCAATATTCTAATTTTAGAATATTGTTCTAAAATTAAAAAAATACATACCTATAATTTATAGTTTCCAATTCACAATCAATTAACAATAAACATTTACATTAGACATTTTTCTTTTTATAATAATAAAAATTATTCTGAAGAAGCTTAAAATTTTACATTCTCTTTTCTTTTCTTTTCTTTTTCTTCTCCTTTTTCTTTGCAATGATACTAACAATGAAATCTCAAATAGGATATAAATAATCATCCTTGTCCCTTGTGAACGTGGCCATGGAAAAGCTTAGAAGATTTTCTCGACCGAAGCAAATTGAGAAGAAGAGAGATATTCCTGTATTTTTCTTCGATAGGATTATAGGCATAGCTTGTGCACGGGCGAACAGGATTACCCAATAAGCGATTCTTTCTTTTTCTCCTGGCTGATAAAGCCTCGGCAAACGTACCCCGATTTCGGAGCCGATATCTTCTGAGTGACCGACTCGGCGAGAAGAGTCGAAAGTTCTCTCTTCAGCCTTGTTCAAAACCCCACTCCAGAATTTTCCTTTTATCGAAGTCCTATTCTTAGGAATTTCATTTTAAGGATCACATGGATACATATACTGGAGTGATTTAGTGTCACCAATATATATATATATATATATATATTTAATTCTTCTTTGAAAGAAAATTGGTTTTTTGGAGACTGGCAAATATATGTGTAAGATTTCTGATATTTGATTTGGAAAAATTATTTTGAAATGAAAATTGACTTGCTAAATTTTAATTTTTTTATAGTTTTTTTTATAATTTAGTCTTGAAATATATTTTTAATTGATATATAATTCATATTATTTTTTATCAATGAAATTTTTATTTTTCTCTTCCCATATTTTTTACTGTTACAATCCTTGTTAGTTCTTCTTTATAGAATAGCTTCTTTTTTTACTATTTTGCTAAAATATTAAATTAAATTAAATCATAAAATAATTAGATTTAATTCTCTATTATATTCTATTTCTATTTAATTTTTTCAAAAAAATTAAAATAATATTTCAAAATTATTTATTAATATATATTTAAACACTAGATTTTTAAATTAATTATTAAATAAACTTATCTTACTTTACTAAATAAACTGATTTACTAAATAAACTTAATTACTAAATAAACTGATTTTACTTTAAATTTTTACAATTCCACAAAGAATATTATTATTTATAGAAATAATAATTGATTTCATGATTTAAATCTCTCTCTTAAAACTTTTTTAGCTTAATTCATAAAAAGAATGCATCCATCATCTTTCTTTTGTAGTAAATAAATTCTAAAAAGATTAGTGAATGTTTCACCAATCAAGAGTCAAGAATTACAATTCACAGATAAGATTCTTTGAGATTGAAATTATTGTTGAAAATATTTTTCACTCTCAATATTTATTATATTAATAACTTTAATCTAATTAATAAATCATTAATATCTTATATATATATCTGATACATTATATATATTAATCTAATTAATATCAATTATTATAATTATAAAAAAAAGATTTTATAATTTTTTGAATTTTCAGTTTTATTCGTTATTCGTATAAAATAATCAGTCTGTTCTGACTAATTAGTTCAATAAAACTCTTGAAAAATAAATTTTAATGATAATTTTCTTATTATAGAAACATTTAGTCGAATTAACACCGAAAAGATATTGATTGGAACAAGTTTGGTGGATTAATTCTATTTCAGTGTCTCTAATATTATGCAGGAATACTTGTGGAATCAATATTAAGTTCCCAAAAGCATTTTATGAATTCAATAAAAATGACCTAGTTGAAGAGGAACACTCTGATGTGTGCTTGGTGAAAGTGGAACAAGACAAATAGAATGAGGTATATGTGTGTATGTACTAACTACAGAGAGAAAGGGGAGTTTCCCAAAAATTTTATTGCATTCATTTACCATTCAGAAAACTCGACTCTTAAACCATTAACGGCAAAAAAGTTTTATAACTGATCTATGAAAACACAATTTTAACCTGGGTAAAGAATCTTCAATTATATATTATATTGCAATCTCAATAATATAAATCAAATTTGACTAAACTTAATAAATCAAATAAAAATATTGTATATATTTTTTAAATTATAAATTTCTTAAAATAGTTTAATATATTATATATATATATTTTAATAATTGTGAATTTTTAATAATTAGAATAAAAAAACGAAGAAAATAATTAAAAGAAAATACTGAGGAAACTATATTTACCAAGGTAAAAAAATATTTTTTTATTAGAATTTATCATATCTTTCTAACTAAATCTCTGATCACATACAAATTTTCCATCAGCAAATCGGATGATCCCAATTCATCAAGTTGAAAAAGATGCAGAAATCATCGGTAAATTTGTTAAAGAGAAAAATTGAACATGCAGGTTTGTTGCAATCAACAACTCGCTTAGAGGCCATATTAACTTGGTAAAAAGCTGGTACCCTGGCGCAATATATGTCACATATTGTACGTACTTAGTTGCGTATGTACGAGTCACATACTTCTCGCTGTACTCCCGTATGTACATAGGCCGGTAGACACATAGTGAGTGCATACTGGCGTGCATCGACCTCCGGGATAGTAGCGTGTGCGCGCGCGCACACACACATATATATACAGAGGTGCAATGTGAAAATGTGGTCAAACATCCTGACAGAGAGGATTGGAGACTAAGTGAGAAGAGAGAGAGAGAGAGAGAGAGAGAGAGAGAGAGAGAGAGAGAGAGAGNGAGAGAGAGAGAGAGAGAGATTCTTCCCATACGTATATAGTAGATACACACCAGAGGGTGCACAGTGGATGAATTTAGTTCAGTTCCAGCCACTTCAGGATCGTGAGACGCAGGCGCGTTGACCGAGAGCATCATGCTGCAGGATCCACCCCTTTACCTATGTATTTATGCTAGATCTTTGTTTTTAAATTTTTCCTAATTTTTCTGATCTCTTCTTTTTCTTTTCTTTTAATACTCTAGTTATTTGTCTTTAGAAGAATAGAACTAATTTAGGAGAGAAGATTAAAGAATAATTTGATATTATATTTTATTCTTCCTAATTAATCATTTATAATGATTATTATTAATAATTATTATAATTGTTGTCATTTTCTTTAGTAACAAGTAATGGGTAAAAATAATGCTGTATATTTTGATCACTTATATTTTTATTACTTATATTACTTATATTATTAATATTACTTATATTAATATCAAAATTTTACTTACAAATCTTTTTTTTTTTCAATTAATTTTAGTCATTAAAACTACTTTTTTAAATATTTATGTAAATGTTTGCTTAATATTTTTTTATTATTATTTTTTATTTTTTTATCAATATATATGTTGCATTTAACATTTAATACAACATATTACGTGACTTTTACCACATTATTTTATTGTGTATGATTCAAGTTCTCATATTCTTTACAAAATATATTCCATTTATCTTTATTCAGATTCTATTCTTTCTTTTCTTTTCTTTTCTTTCTTGTATCCACACCTCAAACTTTTCTTTTTCTTTTTACTTTACTCATCCTTTCTCATCAATTAACCACCCCTAAAACTCTCCCCTCTACTCTTACTGCGTCTTTTTCCATTCTATTTCTTCTTTCTTCCCCTTCCTATATCTTGCATACTCCCACCATCACAACCTCTCCCTTCCACCGAACGTCGGTGCATCTCCTTCTCAACCCCTTTCGTCCTCGAATCACTCCCACCGCGGCACATTTTTTTCGACCCCGAACGATGCTGAACGTGCGTACGCCTGCGTACACGCGGTTACTACTTACTACTACGTTTTACTACTGATACTTCCGGGCTACTACGCGCAGCAGCGTAACTTTACGCTGTTCCACCTTTATGCTCTCCACCCACTGCACCTTTTCGACCTCTCCTCTTCGCGCTTTCTCTTCCATAGACAACGATGGTATCCTCTAGTGGCATATATTTTTCTCTTTTTTTTTTCTCTCTCTTATTATTTTGTTTTTGATCATACAATCCTCTGATCAAGCAATTTATTTTTTTCTTTTCTATACAATGTTGCGAATGGATTAGGTGATCTTTTAATTTATTCGTTTTTATTTAAGGAATGCCGCGTTATTCTGTTTTATGATACATGAAATAAAAAGATTAATGATATTTTTAGAAAAATCATTTTACAAATCATTTTTAGAATTCTAGAAATAAGAAAATTGAAACTATATCTATAAAATGTTTTAAAAGTAATAAAACCAAAAGAAAATTTTGATTTCTTGTAAAGAAATAAATTTAAAATGCAGAATAATGATTTTAATATTTCTTGATATAATATTTTTCAATATAAGTTTAGATGATAAGTTTCATTAAAATTTAGATATAAATAATTTGTTGTTAAAAGGAATATGAAAGGGATACTAAATTTGATATTATTAATAATTGTAATGATTAAATTATTTCAAAGCGTTTACAAATAATTTTTGATTTCGAGATTGTAGATTCATTTTATTCCTCTATTGGGGTTGATTTGAATGAAGGAAAGCCAATGGAGCATTGCCAAATTGAAACAGAACCACAATAAATCGTCGGCCTTAAATCCAGCTCACCAGGACATTTCGACGTTAGGCCTTAACCTTATGGCCTCTTTTCTCTCTCTCTCTTTTTTTTTAATCCTTCACTATCGTCTCTTTGCTTATTCTCCCTGCTTACTCTCTTTGCTGTCCATTTATCCACATTCCATCAGTCGCAAAATAGCCACTTGAGAATTTGAAAATAATTCATTTAAATCTATAATAACAAATTCATTAAAATCTTTTAAAGAAGAATTATATATTATTAGCATTAAATAAATATTATTAAGATATATACATATTGTTAAATCTAATTTAAGTCTAATTGAAAATACAAATGCATTTTATTATACTTTAAAATTAATTTATCTGAGAAAATAAAAGCCTACATTAATTCAAAATTCATTAAAATCTATAATAAATTATCTACTATTAAATTTTTACTAATAGCACATAAAGTTATTTTAAATAATTTTTTTTTTTAAGAGAACGTGAGTCCTCCTAAAAAACTTAACTTAAAAGTATTATTTTAATTAATTTAAAAAATAAAGAAAGTTAAAGAATATTGAAATCTTTCGTAAATGATTGCAATTTAATTTGTTTTGTATAAAAAACAACACAAATATAAAATTGGAAAATCAATCACGATTAAAACAACTTGAGATATAATAATACGATTTAGAAAGGCTAACGATTTAGGAAATGCATTTAATCGCATTAAAACACTGAACAACCGTGAAACGAGAATATCCACGAGGTGGAAGCGTGCACATACACACACGTACAGCACGATATGTAAAATCCGTCCGGATGAATTCCGGTGGAAAGGTTGTCACGCCTGCGCCAACAATTTTGTTCGAAACTCAATGAAACGCCACGTTCTAATACTAGCCACGATAAAAAATTACCCCACTTACCCACCTTCCACTTAAATTAATTCCTTGCGATATAATTCACCTAAATACGGAGAGAATAAAAAAAAACTTTAATAATTTGATTTTTCAGTTGTGAAAAAAAAGAAAAGGACTGATTTCTTAATATCTAAGAAACAAAGAAAAATTTTATTTTCCAAATATATACTTTGAATTAGATCGCTATTTGCACGAAATTTGGAAGAGAAGGAGAGAAGAGGTAATAAATTCCAAATATAAAATTTTAATTTTGGATATTTATTAGTTTTTAAGATATTAATGAAAAACTTTTAGCACTATATATTGAATTCTATATAAACAACTAATTAATACAATTATTATGTAATTAATACAATTATCTTCATTGAAGAAGATGTTTGCTAAACTTTCAATTGTTTTCTATAAAATAAGATCAAATCAAAATATAATACATAAACCAAAAATTCAAAAAAAAAAAAAACTTAAATTTTAAAACGCAAAATACAAAAGACATAACTCAAATGCAACTCCAGTAGATTAAGGGAGAATAAGCAACTTGCATACAAACGAGATTTATGGTGTGAAAATTTAGGAAGAATATCACTGCAGCTTATGACTCGCATAAAAGCTAGATATACAGAAGATCCGAATTGAAATTGTATATATACTTATGCGTGGAGAATAAAACAAATAGTTGGAAGGATAGAAAGATGTCAAGAGATGTGGCAAGTTGGATGCAATTAGAAGAAAACGGGGTGTATCACGAAATAAAAGCCGGATAAATGAATATTCTGAAAGCGAGTAAAATAGGTCGAAGTAAAAATAAGGAAAGATCGATGACAAGGACTTGGCCTGAACTGAAACGAGTATGAAAAGCGGAAGATAAAAGTAGGGATAGAGTTGTAAATCGTGAGAAATGAGGAAAGAAGAAAAAAGAAATTGCAAAAAAGATTGATAACTGTAGATAATGAAGAGGACTTGATAAAGCTTCAGATTAAATTTTTTAGCGAGCCAAGATACAAAATGCGTAGCTGTTATATATAAGAAACATGCAAGTTTGTAAATAACATATCCTAAGATATATTGCATCATCTGAGGTAAATCATCTTGTACGATTTCTATATTTTCAAATATGCTATAATTCTTCCACTTAAGAAAGACCAAATAATATTTTTCGTCTTGTATCATGTTTTGAAATCTGGGTTTTGGATATTAACTTTTATAATTTGGATTCTTTGTTTTTTATTTCTTCTTTTTATTTTTTGAATATTATGTTTTAATTAAACTTTTAAAGTTTCATTTATCAAAGAAAAAAAAGAGAAGAAAACTTAACCTAACTTATCGTCCAGAGTTAGACTCAAATTCAACCGATCAACTGAACAATGGTGAACTGAACTGGCCTAAAGAAACCATTCACATTAGAAAAAACGAATCAATGAAAACAAACAACGAAAAAAAAAGAAGGAAAAAAGAAAAAAAGCACAAAATAAAGCAGAAATCAAATGGCAGGTAGAGATTCACAGAGCGAAACAGAACATACCTAAACGACGTATAGCGAAGAAATCCGATGAAGCGAGACAACCGCACAATCTATACACGAGAGATGAAACGAGTAAGCAAACGAGAGGCGACAACGTAACCGAGAATCACCGCAAGAGACGGAGTAAGCCCGTTTAAAGGAAAGAGCAGTAGGAGAGAGAGAGAGAGAGAGAGAGAGAGAGAGAGAGAGAGAGAGAGATTGTCGAGGATGGTGGTGGGTTATGGTGACGTCACGTCGGGTCGATACTCACCCACACTCTATTTCCCGGCGTGGTGGTGGGCTATGGGGGCGCAGGCGCGGCCTCGTACGCTCCTGAGAGCTCCTTCCCGCCATATTAGCCAGCATGGGGTAGGCGAGGATGTTCGACAGGGGTGATACGGGCTACTTCTTTTCCCACAAGGTAATCCGTGTACCTGTATCGCGTGGTCTTACATACCTGTCCTCTTATCTATCCCGCAGTGTCTATAGCCGTGAAAACCGGCTAATTTTGGTCCCGATAAATCGTCAACGTCCTCGAAAGAGTCGTCAAGGTGTACAAGGGTGGACCGGTGTGAATCCCCAGTTGTTGGGATTCTTTCTCGTGATTCCTCGACACTTGGTGAGAGTATAATCCTAGGTGTGCTCGTATGGATAAACGCACGAATAGCATCACGGCGAGAACCACGGATCTCGATACCTCGACGGCAAAGGGGAAAGAAGAGAAGCAGAGGGCCTGGACACCGGGTGAAACGAGGAAGAGAAGGGCTGAGAGCAGCTCTTGCACAATCAAGGGTGAGGAACTCCTCACCGCTTCCGACGGCCTTCCCGAGGACACATCTAACAAAAGAGGTTGCAAATCGGCCGCGCAAGTGTGGATGTCTTTATTGTCCTTGTGCGACCGGATGTGCGGCTCTGCCGCGTGGCTCGTCCTCTTCACATGCCTCCACGGGGTGCGTTTTCCTGCTCGCGTGATCTGCTTTGAGTAAAGGGAGAAAGAGAGAGAGAGAGAGAGAGAGAGAGAGAGAGAGAGAGAGAGAGAGAGAGAAGTTACAATGTGAAACGTGTACCGGCTACTCGCGTGATGAAAACATATATAGTATAGTATGTGCACAAGATACCAAACGTTTATCCGTTTGAAACAATTCTTATGGAGATGATAATGGTGGATATAGATATATAGAATGAATGAAAATTGTAATTAAATAGGAAGCAATGCTCAAAATTGGATTAATTAATTTCTTATCAATGGAAATCTAATGGAATATTTTCTAATTATTATTACTCGATTTTTAAATATCAATATTATGATATTTTGAATATTGTTAAAAACATTAAAATATTATATTAAAAATATGATTAACAAAATAATCGTTTTTCTTCGAATTTTTCATTTGAAGAATTAAGGATCATCTTAATATTGGGTAAGACACTTGACCATTTACCCTGATTCCTAGTTATATTAACCTCTTTACGATACAGAAGATTGCTTTATGGAAATTGAAGTTTTTCCAAGAACTAGAGGAAAACGTTGCGCTGTTTCTGACTGAATCTAATTGATGCAGATTCTGTAACAAGCGGTTGTTTTCTCAAGCATTGTTTGCGACTCTTAATGAGTTCTATCTGAGTACTTGTATCCGTAGTTTCTCATTCACTGTACGGAATCTTTGCTCACTCTGATCAGCTTAGGGAAGCTTATTGGTTTTAAGATGCACACAATTGAGGCAATTTACCTTACGTCAATGTAAAGTATCTTTCAAGATATAAGAATAAAATCATAAATTCGTAAACTATTAATTTAAATATCAAAGAATGATCAAACCAATTGAGGATTTTTATATTTGTTTCAGTTTAATTTTTTTTTTATTTATCCTTCGATTCTTTCGAAACATACTTGTGAAATTATCCTTAATCAATCATCACTTCAATCTGTGGAATTATAAAAGGAAGGAATTATAAGAATAATCATATAATAAGATAGTGAAATTATTTTGTCTTTGTTACACCATTATCGCACTCTATTCTTTATTTCATCTAACATGAATTTAAATTATTTATATCTTATAATAAATAAGTTAATCGATATTTTTGAATATCAATTTTTGTATTTATTTTCAATCTCTTGAATTGACCCTACAAAGATATTCCACGAATATATTAACATTTTATATATTTATGACTCATTAAACTTTGAAATTTTAATATTACACGAGAAAAATCACTTTGAATTTCTATTTTCAATAATAACATCCAAAATAGATTTAAATTATTTTGAAGTGTGTTTCAGCTTGAATGAATTTGTTAATCTTAATAAAAAAAAAACAGTACAGATTATTGATGCAATATTTAAGAAATAATTAAAATCTTAGTATTAATAAAATCTTAATTTTTTATTCAGAATAGAAGAGAAAAGAAAATTGTGAGTACAATGTTTGTACAAAGCTGATTATTATCTCTCTCATTCGTAGTCATGATAGTAGTACTATCTTTGCATTAGTGCCAACAAAGAGATTTCTATTTTTTGACGGATTCTCTTTGAAACGCGTACATTTCTGATTGTTCGTAATTTCACAGGAAGAACCCATTTGAGAGTACTTGCAATTTTTACGAGCCTCTAATCAGTCCATTGATCGAATCTCACGTGTAACCACTACAAAGAAACTCCCTTCCCGTTTAGCATTCCTGATTTGCTGGAACTTTTAAACCAATCGGAAATCTCCTGAAGATTTTTCATGTATTATAAGTAAACATTTTGATTTTATATTAATATGTTTAATTATAAGAATTGATTTATAAATCAGTGCCTTATATAATATATTTTACACATGTTTTATTTTTTTGATTGCTTCTTTATCTATCAATTATTTTCTTTTCTTTTTAGACAATTGTAACATGAAATTAATCAAGTATTTAGAAAAACACATGAATTTTAATTTTTTATAAATTAATAATGATGTTTTTTATTTATTATTAATATATTATTTATATCTTTTTACACTTTATATTTTTGAATTAAAATTTTTTATTTTTTTTTTTTTTACTAATTGTTAGTTAGAAATAAATTAAAAATTGAAGTAAAAAAGACAAGAAAATTAGAAGGCAAGAAAAAGCTAGAGAGAGAGCTAGTGAGATCAAACTATAGATTGAGTCAATAATTAAGTTAATAAAGCAAATTACTAAAATTACTAATAATATTAATTTAATACAGGAGGGCCGGGGAGAAGTGACAGACATAAGCGCAAGTCCTGGAAGGCAAGCACCTGCCAACCAGTTGCGCCCCAAGGAACCACCCCCCATGGTCATTCAGGGAGACTTCAGGAAGGTACCAATTTCTATAATCCTTATTCTTTTTAAATATTTATTAAAAGCGTATCTTTTTTTCTTCTGATTATTTTATATGTCAGAGAACAAGACTATTCTTATTTTCTTTCTTTTCTTAAATATAACCAGATTTCAAAATCCCATAGGAAAAACTACACTATCCTGTTATTTCCTAGACTATAGATATTCTAATATAGGCAATAATTAAATCTCCAAGGAGCCAATTGATAAATCTAATTATTTCAAAAATGAAAGCAGACAAAAAAGACAGGAAATGAGAATTAGAGAAAATCAATTTACCTTCTCCATAAAACTGTTCCAGCAACGATTTATGTAATATATCCTCTAATTAATATTATAAAAAAAAGAAAAAAGTTAAATAATTTTATAGTATTTAAAAAAATATTCAAGAATGTTCACTTTAAAATGTTTTTTTTCTTTCAAGAAAAAAATATATTAAAATATTTTGTTTAGTTACTGGAATAGTTTTATGCCATTTTTCATTCAAATGCCTGTTCATGGCATTCCTGTTGAAGTGGAGGAATATGTCGTTGCAGGTGAGTGGTATCAGCACAGAGATATTCAAGCAGATCGAAACCGTCGAAAACGATCATGACGCCTCGACAGCAGCCGCCCTCGAAGCTGTCGAACGAAGGGGTGAGATGGTTGTCCGGGTCATCGAGCCACGACAGATGGGCAGGCAGGCATCCGAAGCGGCAAAGAAATTCATTGCTATGCAGGTAGGTATTCACACGATTCTCTTTAATTCTGAATTTTTAATCAGATTTATCTATAAACATTGAATATATTTTTTCATTTAAAAAAAAAAATAATCTTAATTCGTTAAATAATGTAATACTTTTTGAAATATTGTTTTTAAAGAATATTTAGATATTTTGATAATATAATTACCCGTATTTCAGGATCCAAAACAACCTATCCATTTTGTTGAAATAATTAAAAGACCAGGACAAACATTGGGATTATACATACGAGAAGGTAATGGTGTCGACAGAAATGACGGTGTTTTTATCTCGAGAATAGCCCTGGAGACCGCAGTCTATAACAGCGGCTGCCTAAAGGTTTACCTCTTTTTTGGATTCTTAATTATCATTCCATTCTTTTAAGTAAAATCAATTTAGTATTTACTGTAACTATCTTTGTGAAAATTAAGATTATTAATATTTATATTAAAAAATATATTTCTATATTTTTTTCTATTACATATATAAATAATATAAGGATTATTTTTATTTTTTCTTTTTTGAAAAATTTTTAAATATTTTTTTTACTTCTTTTAATTAGGTTGGAGATGAGATTCTAGCAGTGAATCTGGTCGATGTGACGCACATGAGCCTGGACGATGTTGTAATCATTATGTCAATACCCAGAAGACTCGTTCTGGCGACAAGACACGGCCAACACCAGCCAGTTTCGCACAGTCGTCAGACTGAACATAAGGCACCTCCAGTTGTAGTGATTAAGAGAGAGCTAAATGAAGATGAAAGTGATCATGCAACAAGCAATCATGTCAGGTAATGGAATCTTTAGACAAAAATCTGGCAGAATTAATATAATTGTTTGGATATATAATTATCCAAAAAAAAAGATCAATTTTTCTTAATTTAATAGAAAATGAATTTCTAACAATAGAATTCTTTCTTAATGCCTTAATTTGTTTAAGTACTTTAATGTTACTTATTAGCATTTATTTTATAATTGAATTTCTTAAAATAATGCTATTTATTAAATTTAAAAAAATATTCTTATCTTTTTATTTTTCTTATTTTATCATTTTTAGACTTTTTTATTTAGATTCTATTATGGTTAATTAAAAATAAGTCATAAATATGAAGCTGTTTGAAGAAATTTAATAAAAGTTAATAAGAAGAGTTAATAAAATTATTTAATTTTGTGATTTAATAATAGGGATGGCAGTCGTAGACGTGGCGATGGTCGTGAGATGCTACCTTCTCGATCAAGGTTAGGTCTGACAGGTCTAGGTTCCAGTCAAGATCTCGGATCCAGTAATGGCGATTTGTATTACAATTCTAGACCGGAAGGGCATTGGTCTTATCAACCACCACCACCTCCTGTAATTACACATCAACCTAAACCCTCTACAACACAACACTTCCAGCCTTATGAGCGTGGATATCCAAAAACATTGGAGAGTTTGGCTGAAAAAGTAAGCCTTATAATACTTTATACGTTCTTCAAAAACTTTAACGCAGGTCGAGATTTATAAAAAATATTAAATGACAAAATATTAAAAACTTAATGTAAGGATTAAAATCAATAATTAATGCAGAATTAAATATTGGTAAGTTTTAGGTCAAGATTAATAAAAAACAAATGTAATATAGAAAAGTTTGAAGAGATTGAAAAAATTCTAATCAAATTTTGTATTTTATATTAATTAAAAATCTTCATCTGCGTTTTCATATAGATCATAGATGTTCTAGACGATGTGGATCGAGCACCCTTTCATATATCTGTTTGCACCAAGTTGACACTTGTTTGCCCTTCTCTGTCTTCAATTGCAATAGCGATTCGAATAAGAAAGTGGTGAATTCGTGGCAATGTCTCGAGACACTCCTGATAATGATCAGTATATTGTGTGCCATCTTAATTTCCAAGTAATTAAAATAGAAAAAAATACAATATTATAAAATATCCAAATATCAAAATGTTTCTCAATCAAATATTTCAATTAACTTGGAGAATAGATGATTCACAGTTTAATCGTGTTTCGACCACGTGTTTCACATGACTAATCGGTTCTATGAATGAATGCTACATTGATATTAACCAGGATTTCACAAAGGTAAAGAAACCACTAACTCTTTCTTGATATCTAGATTTGTATATGCAGCAATTCCCTGCACCGTGTACCACGTGGACAATAGATAAATATTTATATCTAATATTATATGTCAATATTATTATATATACAAATGAAAAATAATTTATTAATTCTAAAAAAGTAATAAATATTTATTAATGTCCAAGTGGAATTGAACATCGCTATTTATGATGTAATTCCACTTTTTGTTGTTTTGTAAGCTTTGCTCTGTATGTTTGTTCTTTCTATTTCTTTCTTTAAGTATTGTCTCATCTTGTGGCGACTCGTGATCGTCATACATCCATCACAATGATATATGGATTTCTATGTAATCTATTAAAATGTATAATAATCTATATAAAGAGATCCATCAATCATGATGGAAAAATGATTGATTAGACTTTCCTTTAAATCACAATCGATCTATTTTAAAATTAAATTACGATAAATCTATGATCTAAAGGGATATCAATTAATGATCTAAAAAGGCTTTTGTTAAGAAAGTCCAATCAAGTGGTCGATTGTGAAATGAAAGGAAAAAATTATAAAGAAAGGAAAGAAAATGAATTAATTTGATTGAATTTAGGTACATTCCTTCTACACGGGGCCAGTTATGCCCTCTAATGGTCGTCGGATGTCCACGGGTGCAGGAATGCAATCAGTTGGTAGCAGATTATCTAGTCAAACTCAATCAACGCATTATGGTTATGGTCAGCATACTGGAACTGGAAGAATCATGCCTAGAAGCGGTTCAGATCAACATTTACCTCGGGTTGATTACACGAGCATCACAACTCCAGCTAGACATACTCTTCTTAGATCCAGTTTGAAGTCAGGTTCGCTACTTTACACAAAAATTGTTTCAATTTTTTTTTTTTTTAATTCTTCATTCATTTTGTGTCATTTCTCTCTTGAACAGGAACTTCTGCGTTGAGATACAATACCAGATATGGTACTCAGGGAGATAGCGCGTCAACTACACAAAGACAAGGACAATTTGGTACTCTGACTAGAAGGCATCGACCATCATTGGATTATGCTTCCGATACCGAAGCAACCTGTTCAAGTTCGCCTAAATCGGCTTATTATTACTACAGGCACAATATGAATAATCCGCCACAAAGTAGTGCTGTCTCGCATCTTGCCACCCTCTCAAGGTCACAGATTGGTCAGAGTTCCTCAGGTTAGATTATTGTCGCTTTCATCGAGAAATTCACGTTTCTTGCTTTTGGAAGAAAAAATTTCAAATCGTGATCATGCTTTCTCTAGGCTTGAGATCGAATTCGTTGCCTCGTAGTGGCAGAACATTGCCTCAGCAACCAGGTCTCAGGTCTGGACTTAGCACAGTAGCATCTGGACTAATAGATCAGGAAGATAGTGATGGTGCACTGTCAGCGCCTGAACTACCTTCCATCAGACGCGATAGAGGTTAGTTCAAATAGCGAGTCAATTCAGATATTTCGAGTATAATGAAAACACTGAGAATTCTATTGATTGCAACGGCAGGAAGAATACCATCATCACCTAGTGTGTTCACATCAGATGAGTACCGGGCATGGTTGAGTCGAACGCCGAGTACCAGTGCATTGTACGAGCAGATCAGAGCCACTACAACCAGACCACCACGTTATACCTATAGTGCAGAAAATATTCATGCAGCTGCAAATCAAGTAAGTAACATATATTAAATTATATTTTTATCAAAGAGATCAATTCTCTATAAATTTTCTTATTTATTCGTATTTTTCTTTAGGGTGAATATGGAAGCTATGGAGCATATAGACCACTTTCCAGCACATTAGATCGTTTGTCAACAAGATCAGCCTCTGCACAACAAGTGAATCTTGCCAATTTAAGAGCATCGACGGCAATAAGTTCAACATGTCCTCGTGGAACAGCGAATCAAAGACCGGCCTCGGTTGCATCCAGTGCTCGTACTTCTTTGACGAGTCAGAAACCATCATTGAGTAGCTCCACTACTCAGAGGGCAACATCAGTCAGGAGAATCAGAAACCTGCTAGATCTAGAGTCCACGCGAAGCATACCTACCCCCACGCCTACCAGAACTCAGGATCAAAGACTGCTAGATATTAATCCTGCAGGTAATTAATGGGAATCGCAAAAATTTCAGTATAATTTAAAAAATCTAATTGCATTATATTATTTCTTTTTTTTCTTATAGAGTTCCTTAAATATAAGATAGAAAAACCTCCAACTGTTGGAACTCCGAGCTCTACCAGCTCTCTTTTGAGCTCACTCGGAGAAACTAGCAGCGGCGATTTGGCGGGAGGCGTTAGTGGGCTTCTCTGGGTTCATCTTCTGGCTGGACGTGGTCTTCGTTCGACAACATCTTCCTCAGCAGCCACTACACCTTCCACACCATCAGGTCAGC
This sequence comes from Apis laboriosa, assembly GCF_014066325.1. NCBI lineage: Eukaryota > Metazoa > Arthropoda > Insecta > Hymenoptera > Apidae > Apis > Apis laboriosa. The sequence continues at coordinate 562,303 of NW_025222134.1, forward strand.
CTAATTTAGGTACGTTCGGGAGTCTGCACATCCCTTAGATTATTTCTTCACTGCACAACCTTTATATATATATATATATATTAACAAATTTAACAAATATATATATTAATAAATTTGTTTTTATTTTAAATTTATAGTAGTTCCTATCACCTATAACTCTCGAATGCTAGAAAATATTCGAAAGTATTATATATTATTACTAAATTTTGAATTATTGTTTTTAAATGTTCTGACATAAAAGTTTGAAAAATAGCAAAATATCTATGTTGTTCAAATACCATAATAGCTAGTTGCGGTTTGAGAGACCTTTACTGTGTACTGGAGTGCGATAGAGTACACAAGGCGAGGACAGTGATGCGAACCGGTGATTTGATGTTCGACTGGGACGAAACCTTCGAGCTGGATCTCGTTGGCAACCGTCAATTAGATTTGCTGGTCTATTCATGGGACCCACAGTATAGGCACAAGTTGTGTTACAAAGGATCTGTACATCTGGCAACTCTTTTGAAGGAGTCACCAGTTCATCAGTTAGCTGTCAAAGTCGAACCACGTGGTACAATTTATCTAAGACTGCGATACACTGATGCTCAGCAGACATTTCGAAGAAGAGGACTTCCGGTTATATCTCTTGCCACCAGGGTAGCACCCCTCTTTGGAGTTGATCTTGACACGGTGGTAAATAAAATATTCAAAATATCTGGCTGAAATTAAAAATTAAATTTTCTAAAATTTAATGATCAAGATGTTAAAAAAATAATAATAATTTGGATTAGGTAAGTCGAGAAAGCAAGACTGGTGGAGTTCCTGGAGGTGTTTCTACCGCTTTAGCAATGGGCGTTCCAAATGTGCCCATAATTGTATGGCGTTGTGTCGAAGAAGTTGAAAGAAGAGGTCTTGATATTATTGGTGAGTCAAATTACAAATTTAAATTTCTATTTGAGTTTGAATAATTTTTCAAAATGATTTGTTAAATTAGGTTTATATAGGCTTTGTGGATCAGCTACGAAGAAGAGGATACTTAGAGAAGCTTTTGAAAGGAATGCTCGTTCAGTAAATTTATCGCCTGATAATGTGCCAGATATCAATGTGATTACTGGTAAATTTTTTAATTACTATTTCTAATATTATAATATCATATCGCAAATGAAATTATAATTATTTTAAATTATTATTTAGGTGTACTAAAAGATTACTTGCGAGAACTTCCAGAACCACTCTTCACGAAGTGCCTCTACCAAATGATGGTCGATGCACTGGCCGTCTGTCTACCAGATGATCCACAGGGCAATGCAAAACTCATGTTTAGTATACTTGATTGTTTACCAAAAGTGAACAGGGTTCGTATCTAAGCTCAAATTATTTATAAATTTTGATATATCTTGAGGATACTAACTAATTATTTATTTAACAGTGTACATTAATATATTTGCTCGATCATTTGGCAATGGTGGTATCCCAATGCAATAAAATGTCTCCAGCAAGTTTGGCAGTTTGTTTTGGACCAGTGTTAATGCTACATTCAGAAGAAAACGGACCACCTCTGGATTTCCAACAACCAATAGCAGTTCTCAAATACCTTCTTGAGATTTGGCCTGTTAAGTCAGGTAATGTTGTCATTTCTAATAATTAACTTATAATTAACATTTTTATTTTTTTATGTATATATATATATAAAATAATTATTTTATCAGGTTTTTTTAAAATATTGTAATTAAATTTTATAAAATATAACGAAAATTTATTTTAAATTATAATCGAAATAAAATTTAGCCTGATAAAATAACTGAACCACAAAAATAAGAGCCGAATAATCAGTCGCTTATTTCACAGACAGTTCGGAAGATTTCTTCAGTCGCTTCAGCGCTTCCTCGAGTTACGCCAGTAGTCGAGCACAACAACAGTCAGCAGCAACTGCAGCAGCAGCAGCAGCAGCAGGTACAGCAACAGGTACAGCAGCAGTTACAGGGAACATTGGGGCGCACAGGGCTGCCTTGGCAGCCTCAACACTCACTTCATCAACAGCCCCCAACTACGGTACCACCCGCAGCTCTCGCGTCCTCCACTCGTCCACCACCACCGGTCAAGCCTCGACAGGTCAGTTTTCATTGTAGACATTGTTTTATCTCAGCGACGTTTGTTCCAATCTTTCGCCTCTCTTACCGCCGCTTTCTCTGTCTGTATATTTATTCCACTGCTATTGATATTTATATAAATAAAAAAAACACATTAAAAACATTAATAAGAGGGAATATATTTGGATCACTTTTCTCAAGTAATACTTGTGAATTTCTATGTCTTGCATTATACTATGTTACTTATAATTATTATCATTTATTTCTTTTTTTATATTTGATAAAAAATGATATTTGATAAAAATAATAAATTGAAATAGTACAGAGGATAGGCGGAAGGAAGGTTAAAAAGATAAGAAACCATTACTTTTCTGAACTAAAATTCTTCCTCGTTTTTTTTGTTTTAAACCTTAATATATATATAATTACAATTGGAAAAAAGTTCAGAAAAGTAAAATAAAACAAAAGGAAATTAAAAGAAATGGACAAGAGTCTCTTTTCGCTCTCTACCTTTTTATCCCACATATGTGCATTACTATCTAAAGCGTGTTATGAACAGCATGGTAGGCAAAATAAAGACTCTGTTCTCTCCCTTTATTTTCGCTTTGCAGAACAAGTCCAGTCGCGCTTTCATATTTTTAAATCATTTATTTGTTAAACAATAAAACATTCATTTACTCACATTCATTCATATACGTACATTCTTCAATTCATTTACTCGGTTTCAGGTTAATTCTCAAGGATCGTCGGCTATTGCAAATTGTTCGCCATGAAGATTATATTTTGTTCGTATAATTCAAATAAAGAAGTATATACGAAAAAATATAAAGAAAAAAAATTATGGGTGGCAAACAGTTTGCAAAATATTCACATCGCAATGTATCCGTGTAAATATAACCTCAAACGCCAAAAAAGCCTCCGTGCATGTCTCGATGTCAGTTCTGTACATTTACTTGGGTGTTTTATTGATCGAGCGGGTTGCTTATGATTTTTCTGTTTCTCTTTGCGCCAGTCTTTTAACGTCTATCTATTATAGTGACGATTTACGTTGTCTTCTTTATCTTTTTTCGTTTGGGCACGTATTCTTCAGAGCAAACGCAAATTGCCGGCTCTACCAAATCGCTGACAGCACAGAGACGCCGCTTCTTGCACAGGTATTATCGTTATTATCGTTTTCATTCGCGTTTTCTACATCATTTTTAGTTATCGTTCTATCACATGCATGGCCAGAATTTATCAAATATATATATATTAAAGAACCAAGTAACATAATCATCTTCATTATTTTTCATCATTATCATAGGATGGTTTCAAATAAGCAAGATTACGATGTACATTGAAGACTCTTCTTGATGTATATGTAAATATTTTAGTTGATTGTAAAGACAAAGAATTATTTAATGAAATATTATTGTCTTTATTATTTATTAATATAAAAATACTCATTCATAGAAATATTCATCATATTCACACAAACTTCTAGTATTCTTTCTGTAGTATGATTATAAAATGTGTTCTTATTTAAATAAAAGACTGGAGGAAAGGTACAAGAAAAGTGATCCCTCTTAGAAGTGATTTTATTTTATTTAACCAATCATTCTTTTGAAAAACCACCAATAGTCTAATTATCAATGTCCCTAGCATGCAACAATTGCTCGTTAGATGTCGTTTCTTGAATCTGGTTTGTTATATAGTAAATTCTGAAAATAGTTAAACTTGTTAATTTTTCTTTAATTTAATTTAATTTAAAATAATATTTAATATTATTATTCGCATATTTATTTATTCGAAGTAGAATCAAGAACAAAATATCCTTCAAATCCTCAAAGATTGTCATGAAATCGCTGAGGTATCCTATTCTGCATAATTACTAAATATTACTGAATCCATATAATTACTGAATCCATTTCCTATACAATTACAAACCAATAAATAATTTAAATAAATAAATTATTATTCAATCCAAGTTTAATATCTAGAATCATCGTATATAGAATGTAAAAAATGAAAAATTTTATAAATATATTCTAATAAAATCTAAAGAATATATCAGTAATTAAAAATGACGCTGGTGGTGTGGCGTCTTTGTTTATACAGGTGATAGTCTCGTCTCCCGGTTCACCTAGCAGCGAGGAGTCAGAAGTCTCGCCGGAACCGATTAATAAGAACCTCCTCGGCGGTCTGGGACTCGAAAAGAGCAACGAAGGGACCACAGTGAACTCCACTGGTCCAGGAACAGAACAAATTACACCGACCAGTAGTGTTGACACTGAGGAGGGAAATATACCACATCTAGAAGAAGGCGAAAAGGGAGTTGAGGGTGATATAGAAGCTAGTGACGACGATCGACATCAGCACGTATCCAAGACGCATTAAAATTTCATTAAACATATGGATTAATTATAAGTATATAGAGGGTATGCGCCCATAACTTAAACATTTCCATTTCAATTTGACAATTTTGCTTTTTTTTTGTTGAATAAATATTAAGAAGAAACAGTGTTGGGCATCGAGCGATGAATATTTAAAAAAATTAGGATTTGAATTCAATTGAAAGATAACATTAATCGATTCAATTAGTTGAAAAGATTAATTGTAATCTAGTTAATTGTTAAAATAGACTGTGAATAGCAAAGTCTGATTACAGTTTTTGTAAATTTATTTATTGACATAAGAAGAAAGTTTGATTATATATGAATATATTGCATGATACTGGTGCTGCAAAGGCTGATGGTAATAAAGAAATAATGGATTTTGAAGTCTGTTAAAACAAATATCTATAGATTGGTTAAAAGTTTTTGTTATTCACAAATATGTTTGTTACAATCGTTTAAGGAAGAGTGAGGTTAAGTTCTTAAGACATTGCTTATTATTCAAAATTAAATAGAATGGTAAGCAAATGTGTTAAAGAAGTTTTTCTTTTATCTTAGCATACAATTTTTATGATATGATTGATAAACGCTGGAAAAAAAAATACATTCTATTTCTGATTTCTCGAAGACATTCAACGCGTTGACTGCTTCGATTTAGAAACTTAGAAAAATTTAGAAACTTGTGCTAATATCGTGCTATAATTAATAATTTATATGACAAAATAATTTTTTAATTTTTAATGCATACTAGCTATAGAGCAACAAAAAAGTTTTTTTTAGAATGTTATTATTGCATTGTTGGCTGTGTTAGAAAAATAATTTTCTTCGTTATATGATGTTGTGTTTTAAAATATTTATAGACGTTTTCTTATAACAGTCAACGCGTCAAATCGCACACATATTTCTCTGAAAATGTTGCATTTAAAAAATTTTGTAATTTATACGAAACTCGAGGCTGAATATTTGTCGCCAGACGCACAATAAAAGCGATCATTGTTTCCCAGATGAAACGACGCGCATAATGGGACCACTGCGAATATTCATTATAAAATCATCGTGAAGAAATGAGATCTAACGCTAACATTGACGATCTGACGACTAACTAAAAGCCTTCTGCAAGTTTTATATGTATACGAGTTTGTTTTCGTATTGCTCATCAGATACGTATAAAGATAGCCCATCAAAGAAGAAGAAACATGGTAACCAAAATTATGTTGATATTTATAAACGGATTTCACTCTTTAGCTGCAAAATATATTATGATCTCACTATCATCAAAGACTGCGTATTGACAAACAGGTTCCTAGCTTAAAACTCCTTGCACAAAATTTAATTCCTAATTATTTTAGGTTTCTCTAGATATTTTAGAAATAAATAAATTACACGATTACCTTTTGCAGCTGAAGAATCAATGATTATAAACTTTTTATTCAAGCACAAATGCTATGAAAGAAGATTTTTTAATCATCTAAACTTTTTTTCTATATTTTACCTTGAGATCAGCCGAAAGCTTCTTTCTCAACTCAATATCAGTAAAGCCACCAAATGAGAAATTAATAAAGCAAAAAAAAACAACGAGTGAGTACTTTTATGATAATGAGCATCTCGAGTCGTCTTCCGTGTCCCAAAATGCACAAATTTATTTAAATCGACCGAAAAAATGATGTCTAATCTACTAAAAAAGAGGAAATGACGAAATCTTGTAAAAGATTCCGCGATTCATCGCACACATCCTCAACTCAAAGAAGTTTTACCGCTTCTTCAATTAAATTTTCAACGGAATTTATGGTATTTCCCGACCGGTCGAGACTCAGATCTCATGTGAAAGAGTTCCGGAGGAGTTTCTTCATCAGTGAAGCTAGTTGCAGAAGAAAAAAGACGAAGTGAACTATTATTAATTGATTATATTGATTAATTGATAATGGAAAAAAAACAGCCATATGCAGAAAGAACAGAAAATAAAATAAAAATAAAAAAAGATATACAAAAAAAAAATTAAATAAAAAAACATACATACACCTGGATAAGAAAATATGAAGAAGAAAAAGAAGAATTACACAGCAATGCTCGATTTATATACAATATACTATATATATATATATTATATATACACACATAGACTAGTCACAATATACATGTGCTTTTGATAAAAAATCTATTACTTAGAGATTAGTTAGCCCTCATATACAAAACACAAAGAAATTGTTAATGTACACATTACTGCGTCCACATATACGTGCATTATATGTATGTATCAGAAGAAAAAGAAAAAGAAAAAGAGATAAGAATTAGAAAATTGAAGAAGAAAGAAAAAAAAGCAAAGTGTAAGTGTACGCAGATGATAATTTATATATATACATAATGTTCAGTGCAATAGGAGCCGAAAAACTGGTTCCATGATTTCTTGTATATGTTGACAATAGCAAATCGACGAATGAAAAATAAAGAAAAGTAGAAGAAGATGGATCAGGACGAAGAACCGAAATTCACCAAGAAATGATAATAATTACGAATAAATTTAAAATAAATAAAGTTTAAATAAACTTATAAAACGATTAAAAACATAGTCAGTATTATTATATCTGCGAAAAAATAACCATTTGAAGAGGACGAGCCGAGAGAAATTATCTTTCGGTCAGAATATTCTCCGGGGTTCGTTTGTTCTACGATCTCGTCAATGGGGACACGAGTATCTATTTATAAGTATTATTACTATCATTATAGTTAGTTGATATAGTATTAATATAATGTTGTTGCATACACACAGTGGATTTTGTTATACATCATAGAGAATGAATTGAGATTAATGATTAGTCTAGTTATAATCTACAATGTTGTATCTAAATTCAAATAAGATCATAGAGAATTCAAAACTATATATTTTTATTTAATTAAATTTTACTTGTCCTGATTATAATCTATAGAATTATGATAAAAAATGCTTATATATCAATAAGACTCAGTAATATCAATGTCTCATTCTATTGCGGCTATTGTTGAGATTAATGAGTTCAACTATGTCCATCATAATTAAAATTAGGTGACATTATGTCTTCCATCGATTTCTATCCCAGTTTTTAAAATTCTTGCATTGAGATTCTTTTCTTGAACTTTTCAATTGTTCCAAAATCTCTTTTATAGATTTACTTAATATTACTTAAGATCTCTTTCAATTTTCAATTTAAATTTAAAATATATTAAATATTTTGTTTCTACATAATTTTTCATTTAATAATTTTCTTACAATTATCTTATTATAAATCTTTGTAATAAGCCATCAGTTTTTAAATATGTTTTTTCTTAAATTGTATAAAATATATTCTATTGCATAATTTTACTTTTTTATAATTATTTTTAATTTTTGTAGCATTAGTATCATCTAATGATGACATCTAATGTTGTATATTCAATTTATATTTTTATTAAATTTATGACTTTGAATAAATATATTTTTTCAAACATTATAAAATCCTCAGAAAAATCTAATGTGTGTTCGTAACAATACATATAAATAAAAGTTTGTATAATATATATTGAATGAATCATCAGACATTGCGATTCAATTTAACTTTTTTGTTAATTTTGTTTAATTTAAAAAAAGAATATTTTTAGAAAGTATACGAATTTTGATCTCGTTAAGCGGTTTTTCATAAGAAGAAATTTGATTCAATAATTAAAAGGTATTCAATTTTAATAATTAAGAAATGTTTAATACTAAAAATACTAATAATAAAAAATTTCCCTTGATAATATCCAGTAACATCCAAGGAGTAATGATTTTATTTATTCAAGTAGTCAGATAAAATATGAAAAAACAATTAAAGTTTCATAAAATAGCTAAAATTAAATAATGGAAACAATTTTTGGAAAGAAATGCAAAAGTTTAAAGAAACTGCAAAGAAATTATTTTCATTATAAATAATAGCTTTTAATAAAATAGATATTCCACACTCAAAAGTGAAAGAATATTTTCAGTTGGATAAAATTAATATTCAAGATCTATCTATAATATTTAAATAATGTATAAATGATAATATTAAAATCATTGGATGTTTTTAGAATGATTTTAAAGAAAAAAATATTTAAAATGTTTATTATTATTATTAATTTGTTCATAAAAGACTACAAACAATCTTGTACAAAAACTAAATTATAAAGTGTAAGATATGTAAAGATTCAAAAATCAAATGGTACTTCTTGAAAGTTGACCACTATTAAATTGCTTTTTCAACTCGTGTCCTCGTGAGTGAATGCAATTTGTATATGACATATAATATACTTTATAATATGACATATAATATACTTTATATCGTATCAGCATTATTCAATAAAATATTCAGACTCTTAAAAATTTATATAATAAGATATGTGAAGCATGCCATATTTTTTTTTTTAATTAACTATATAATTGTTCAACAATTTAAAATTCAATGAAAAAAGAAAAATAAAATGGAAAAAAAAAGAAAGAAAAAAAAAGACAAAAGAAAAGACTGTTTTTGGGAAACTTTTATAAGAAATATGATAAAAATTTGTAGTTTTTCGTTAACTGATTATAATCGAAACTGACCAATCATAGAAAAAAATAATAGATCAATGTTTATCAATCTATGATATACAAGAATAATATGTGGATAATTTATATATAAATTTATATAATATTTTACAAAAAAATAATGGATTTTACAATTAAAATTCCTACCTTGATCATACTGAACGAATTTTAGTTGTGAAAAAATCTATTGACTTATAATAGAATTACTAATAAAGTTTAATTATAGAAATATTGATTTATATAGTATACAATGAACTCTATTAATTTGTATATTATAAATATTTGAATTATAAATAAATATGTTGAGTCACATACACAAAAAGATCGAGAATTGTTGATTTATATGATCAATTAATATTTTTTGCCAACAATTTTTATGATAATTTTGGCTCTTTTAAAGAAGAGGGCCCATCAACATTTCTTCAATTTAATAAAAGGAACGATTGAACGATGCTGTTACGATACAAGCATATATTTATATGCATAATGTATTTACATTGTATGCATACCGCATACAAAGAATGCACTCTCTTTTTTCCGCACAGCGTTAGTTTAATTGGTGACATCTCAGTAGAGAATGTCATCAGTGATGACGTTTGTTTCAAGTAGCCAAGAAAAGAGGATCATTGTATAGCTTAGTGTATCATAATTCGCGTAACCCTGGTTTTATCGAACTCCTGACTGTTTCATTGTCGTTCGATATGCAAGCAATGGAACGCCGGATACCATTCTTTAATTAAATATTCATTTTTATTTTTTTCAATTTAAACATTATAAAATTCTGCTGTTTTCAGTTCCATTTTTGCAACATTTTTGCTATTTTATGGTTTATCATTTCTTGTTATTATGATAGAATAATTGATACGTACAAATATTATCCATTTCTTACATAAAAATACTCTTTAAAAAAATGTCATTAGAGAAGTAATTCTTTCCAAATAATTGACACCAAAACATCATTTGAGAAAATATCATGAATAATAATATATTGATTTATATCCTTAATATTTTTCAGATCTTCATTTTTCTGCAAAAGAATAACAGAAAGATAAAATATAAGTATTGCAATAATTTTTTATTATGAACGGTGATATTTATCTGAAGTTATTATAATGAAATTGTTGAAAAATATGGAAAATATTATAGTATATTATAGTATATTAAAAAAACAATATTGTGACAAAGTACGTATTTTGCTGAAACAGATGCAAGCTCTCAAGAAAAAAATGTATAATTAGACTTATAAAAAATTGAAGTCTTTATCTTTGAAAAAATTGTGTTTTCCATGATATATTAATCAAGATAATTTTATATAAAGAAATTCTTCTGCTAAAATAAAATATTTGAACGGTATCCGGCTTTCCTCGATATTCCTAATTTTTAGTAATAATGATGAAAACATGTCCGGATATACGTAATATCATTAATATATTACGTGAAAACACACTGCCGCAATTTTGTATGATTAACTATTGTTATATATATATCTATATCTACATATTATGCTACATATACATTAATTGAAACTTGAATACAATTGATACATGTTTGACGAAAGATTCCAGGTTATAAAATTTGACGTCTTTGCATTCTTTCCAAGCGTTTTCGGTTCGTTCAATCTGGAAATCTATTTGAAATGAAAAAAAAGCATTAAAAGTGCAATCTTAATGGAATACATTATTAGATGGTAATTAATTAGAACAAAATAAGTTTTTACAATAACAGAAATATTTTGAATAAAATATTACACTAAATAATTTTTATTTTAGAACTAATAAAACAGTTTTTCAATCTTTTTGAATTTTTTTTTTTTTGTAACATTTAAATAAGTTGCAAATATATAAAATAAAATAAGAAAAATTTAAAAAATTAATATAATATTTTTCCACAAAGTAATATTTAATTACTTCTATAAAATTGACAATATAATTATATTAGAAATTATTAAAAGTGATAGCGATACATAGGTTGAAAATTAAGAGAGAGAAGTTAATGAAAGAAACAAATTGTTTCTTCAATCCTCTATATTATTCTTTTACAATTTTATAATGTTTTATATTTTTCGCAGGATAATATGAAACATTATAAGATGATTATGCACAAAATGATCGAATACGTAATAGATTGATCAACCGAAAGCAGAATTTGACAATCAGTTTTAAATCAATTCAGAAGACGTTTCATTTCTTCAGAATCCAATAATTCCAATAAAAAAAATATCTTGGCCTGGAAATTCTTCGAAAGACGTTGTATCATTATTAAAGGATATATTCTTTTCGATTGAAATCGAGCGGATGAATTGAGTCCAAATGAATAATGGATCTCGTAATTTCCTCTACTTTTTCGATTCCTTTTTTGCTAATCGTATGTTACCTTCTTCAGTCGATTTCTTTTTTTCCCACTTCAAGAAGAGCCATCGAATAATTTCTTAAAGAAGAAATAAAAAATCATGAAAAAAAATGAAGAAGTTTATATATATTATATGATTTTCGATAGTTCACAACGAAATTTCTAGGAAAGAAGAGAATAAAAAAAATTGAATCAAGATTCATCTTGAAATTATGCATAAGCGACACGACGAGAAGAAGAGAATAAAAGAAAAAAGTGAAGAATAATGATAAAACTAAGTAGCATAGACAGGAGAATAAAAATGAAAAAAAGAAAAAGAAAAAAAAAAAGCGAAGCAAGAATCGTAATATTGATGTAAAAAATTAATTTTTTATCGTGCTAATACCTGATTCTGATCGTGTTTCATCGAATAACAAATAATCATGATTAACTAATGTTTTTTTGGACGAATTTCTGCGTGTAAAGAAAAAAAGAATAATTCAGCTTGTGATTTTCTATCGTGATACACGATCTTTGAGGAATTTTATTCTTCTTTTCGATAATCCCGCGATATTTTATAGGCCAATTATTTTGATAAGCTCAATAATCTTCTCTTGGAAAGAAGAAATGCGTTTGTCTTGCTATATATGTACATGATTCACTGAAACAGAACCGTCGAATTTTTATTGAAAAAATGAAACGGAAAGAAGAAAATAGAATTAGAAGAAAAGAAAGATCCGACAATTATATGACAATTATATGATCAAATATAATAATTTTTATCTGTATATATTTTACTTCTTATGTTGAACAAAATATTGAAAATCCAAAAATTATTCAAAAAATTTAAAATATATTATATAATATATTGAAGATTATTAGTAGTTTACAAAATATAGCATAATTATAATTTATAAATTTATTTTTTTAGGTTAAGAAAAATGAAAAAAAAGAAAAAAACGAAAGTTTTTTTATTTAAAATAAAAGAAACAAAGAATTTTTAATATTTGCCGTTGAAAAAAGAAAAGATATATTTGTATTTTATATATTTCATGCATTTTGACTTAATAATCAATAAAATAGAATGATATCTTCAGAAAACCTAATATTAGTATTGAATACGATGTTTAATCTTCATAATTGTAAGGAAAATATCGAAGAAACAGATTTTTTAAACAAATAAATCGACGGTTCTGAGTACAATGAAATAAAAAAGTTTCAACGAAATCTCTTCACACTAATTTAAGATTAAGAATACGTAATCAATGATTCGTGGATACCAGTGTCGTTTCTGATTTCTCAATATATAGATCTTTATAATCGTCAAATCCTAGCGCTAATGTATATTGAACTACATATATACGATGGACCATGTTTGTCATACTGAAACATTTCTAAAAAAAAAAAACAAAAAAAAATATATATATGTATGTGTGTGAGAGAAAAAAAAAAGAGAAAAAAAATGTGAAAGTTTTTCCATGATTTTTCTATAATTTAGAAACATAAAATAGCTATTATTTTTTCTTCATTGCATCCCAAAAAAAGAAAAAGATTATACATTTCTTAAAGAAGAAAACTGCAAAAAAAAAAAATAATGCAAGAATAAATATAATTATGATTTAAACTTAATTAGCTTATATCATATACTTTAAAGCTCTTTTTAAAAAATATCAAATCGTCACGGAGTTTATTCTGATATTTTTAATATAAAATATTTTTTCTTATCTTTCAACACATTTTAAACAATTATAACTTAATTTTTTTTAATAATCCGTTTGTAATCTTCATTTTCTCGCTTCAATCCGTAAACTTGACCGAATAAAAATGATAAAAATGTTATGATAATTAATGATAAAAAATGTTAAATATTTGAAAATCACTTTAAAAAAAAAATACTTGCATTATTATAACAAAAGATAAAAAAAATCAAAATTTGATTTAATATTTTTTTTAAATGTATCTTTTATTTCTTAAAATCTTTTTATGGATAGTCCAAAGCCAAAGAGATTGCTCCAAATTCTAAGAAGAAGAATGGAAGTTAATGAAAGACAAAAAAGAAAGTAATGAACCTCGAGACGATTCTTTCAACCAACATGGCTACGATTTATTTTATTCTTCTTTTGTCTTTCGTTCTTTCGAAAGCCGACGATGATCTTCAATGAGAAAAAGAAAGAGATACAACTTAGTGGCAGAAGTCTCGCGCGAATCTCAGAGAGTAGCCGTGAAAAAGGATGAAGAGAAGCAAAGAAAATATTTGAATTCCTCGAAACTGTCATTCACCATGACGTAGACGTAGAAACGACGAACTTCACATTTTTATGTATCCAGTGCTCAATAATTCCAAAACGAAGCAGCCACTCAAATAGTAAGTAGTTGGCCAATAATCAAGTTGATCTGTAAGAAACAATGGGATATATATATATATACACTTCAAATCTATAGATCAATGAATTAATTATATATACAAAAAAGAAAACAATGAAGATGATTAAAAAGAGAGCAAGCACGAGAACTTTTGTCTTTTTCTGAGTTTGATATCTTGATCTCAGAAATTTCAATTTCAGGGACAAAATGTTTTCTTTTCATCGTGAAGAGGAAAAAAAGAGAAAAAGAAAAAAAAGAAAATGATGATAATGATAATTATAAAAGAAGATGATGATGATGATAATGAAAGAAGATTAAGAGGAAAGATTGATAAAAACCTGTAAATAAGTAGAATTTCATTCATCACGTATGTATCTATTTGGATTTGATCTTTGGTCACGAATATGCGCGACAATTCTATTCAGAAAAAAATGAGAAAAATATATATATATATAATATAAATAACAAATAAATGATAGACACGCATACCAGGATCGGAACTGGCTGTCCTGGAGCCAGGTTATATTCTCTTTAATCCATGGTCTACAGTTTTGAAGACCGTCGAAAGGTGGTGAGGTCCCAGAACTGGATACGACCGTGCATAATGTAGTTCTTCAAAAGAGTATAGCTTCTTGTGAATTGTGAATGTAGAAAGACACTTATACCTCTGAGAATAGCTGCGAACACATATCTCAATTCAGAATTCATTCTATCTAATGAAAATGAATAGAAATGGAAATATATAGTATGGTGGCAAGTAAATTGTGGGCCCTCCCTTGATATTACATATAATTTCTAATTTTGCAGATCTTAAGGTAAATCAATTCTCAGATCAATTTCCTTTTTTCTTTTTTTTTCTTTCTCAATAATTTATTCTTATTAGAATGGGAATAAAATAATAGTAGAATAAAATTTAAAAAAATTTGAAATCTTTCAATATTAAGATTTATACATCCATCTTTTAAATTAATATAGAAAATAATAATAAAATTTTATTTGTAATGTTTTATTTAGTTTGTTTGAAAGAAAATGAATTAAAACACATTAAAACAGGGCCCGCTAAATCTGGTAAATTTAAATGCAAACCTAATCAACGCTGTTCTACGCTTGATCGTTTCCATCCTTCATCGAGCAGGGGCATAATTAGATCATAGATTTTATCCTAAAGCTTTCATCGTCCTACATATCATATAGAGAAAGAGAGATCCTTTGTTTCTATAATAGAAAAATGGGCCTATGAAGGAAATTCTTAAGATTCAGTGGAGTACATGATAAAGAAATGATAAGAAAAAAGGAGAAAAAGAATTATATGAATAGAAATTTTAAACAAAAAAAGAAGAAAAAAAGGGCCTCTAGTATTTGATAGGAAAACGAACCACGTTTCGAAACAAACGAGTAACACGCTTTTTAGGTTTAGATGCAACTTCGACCTAGTTCTCAAAAATGTAACTAGAAAGCACTGTTTAATATATATCCTAAAATTTTTTCCATTCCTTTAATTATCACAATTCATATTCTTACGTCTTAATATATTTAAAAATTTAAAAAAATTTGAATTATTATTAATAATTTATATACATTTATAACATCTGTTGAGATTGTTTCATGAAAACTTTTAATTTCATTTTGTATTTCTTTTTGTCTTATTTTAAAAAAAAATTAATAATATTTAATTAATATTAAAATAAAATATTACTATATCAATAATCTTAATAATGAAGAGATAATGAAGGGAAAAGATCTGATGCAGCTCATTGAATCATTCAATTCAGTTTTCCAACATATCCATCTTATGACCTCGTATTTTCATATGACATCAATATAATGCATTCTCATTTATCGATTATAAATAATATATTTATAATAATAATATCGATTATAATAATAATAAATTATTTTCATAGCCAATTGATTTATTTCGATCATTGTGCTATTAATCGATATTTACTATTATAAAATATAAATAGTCGGAT
Source organism: Apis laboriosa (assembly GCF_014066325.1). Classification (NCBI taxonomy): domain Eukaryota; kingdom Metazoa; phylum Arthropoda; class Insecta; order Hymenoptera; family Apidae; genus Apis; species Apis laboriosa. The sequence continues at coordinate 577,964 of NW_025222134.1, forward strand.
TCTTTTTTTCCTTTATTTTTTTTTTTTTCCCCATATTTTTTGTGAACTTGAATACTTTTATATAAAGAAACTTTATGGTACGAATGTGAAACATTTGTTAACCCTTTCACATGAGGGTTTATTTTTTTCTAACTCATTTATCAAAATATTTCTATTACTTTCGAATTGTTTGACAATAATCATGACTGATGAATATTTAGAAAGATAATTATCGAAGAATTTCACAAAGAAAAAATACTGATAAAACGAAAAAAAAAAAAAAATAGGAATACTAATAAAAGTTGAATATTAATTATTATTAAAGTATATTCAGATTATAACTGAATCACGTGTGAAGGGGTGGAACACTGAGATAAAATTATATTTCTGATGGTTTTACGTAATTCCAAAATAATCGACAATTTTGTAATGTTTTTTATTATGATTTATACAAATTAATATTTCATAGAAGTCTTTATATGTAAACGTGTACATACAATCAGTATTTAGATCATTGAATTTTCATATATAATATCACTGTCAATCATTGTCAAATGAAAAAAGAAAATAGAAGAATACAATTATTTAAGGAAGAGCCTGTGAAATATATGTGGAAGAATAATTGCAATTCACTTGTTGTATCATACACTTTAATTGGAGAAATCTGTTGCATGTTAGTTAATGTTATTCATAGAATATTCTATCATTAGAGACAAACGACAACATACGACATTTTAAGCCCATTCTAGATGAAATTGCAATTTACAATTTGATTTGAGAGATTGGTTTAACGATGCAGTTAACAAGAATTCAAGAAAACTTTTTAAATCCTAGTCTTTAAGTTCTTGTTAAATGTAATTCAACATGCAATCAATTTCTCCAAAATATACTTTTAAGATTTATGAAGAATGATTGAGAAACGATAATAGAAATAAATAAAAAGTGTGAGAGATAAGTGTATATGTGAAAGTATGAAATGAATAAAACAAAAGACAAAATGACGATACGAAGAAGCCAGGCGATTTAAAATCGCTAAGAGAATTGAAAATTCTAAGTCTATAAATATATTTACAAAATCAAGTGCATCGTATTGTTATGTGGAAGAGTAGAAGATGAGTGACAGAGCGAAATAATAAAAAGAATAAAAAAAAGCAATGATTGAAAGAAAATGAATGAAAGTATGAGAAATTGATGAGAGAAAAATGATTAAGATGACTTCAGAATATAAATAATATAATAGATAACAAAATTTTAGAAATTATAAATATTAATTTTAGAACAAAGGAGAGAGAAATTAGCAAAGATAATGCGAAATGAGAAAAAGAAAGAAGATAAGACAGTTATACAAACAAATGAGAGATGGCTGTTATATCAGTATTTGCATAGCTAAGGAAAGAAAAAATAAAAAAACGCAATTTAGAAGTATATAATAAAATAAATCGATTGATTCGAATTTAGATTCCAAGAATTGATCGAAACTATTGAATAATCCATAAGAATGCGTGTGATGTGTGTATGTGTGTGCGTGTATGTATGTGTGTATGTGTATATGTCGTTTGTATGCATACATGCATAAAAATATGAGTGAATCAGAAAGAAAAAGAAAGATTGAGACGTAGGTTCTACATATATATATATTATATATATATGTATTATATATATATATATAAAACAAGAAAAAAAATATATATATATATATAAATTATACATATAAAATGGAGAGAAGAAAACAACTATCGTTGATCGCTATACTAAGCAAGTAGATATATATACATATATATATATATATATATATTATATTAAAGAACATATATTAGCGTGTCAGTATAACAATTTGTAAATGTGCGTCGCGGTACGTTTATATTAAAGATGCATTGACACTCATGCAAATCAGAAAAAAATCAATTATGAGAAAAAAAAAACATCGATAAAAATGTGAACTATGTAGAAAAGTAACTGATGGATGTTGGTAGTGGATGTTTTGTATATGACAATGTCAATTGTAAATGCATTCGGCTTTTTTCTAAACTTTTATTTTTTCTAAAGATATTTTTATATAATACCTGAAAATCTTACTTGGAATTATACTATGTTCGCCAAGTCGAATTAAATATAAACAAAACCATATGATCAAAATTTAGGGGAATCAAAATCGGCTTTACAATTCTAAGATATAAAATAAAAAATTTACTTTTTTTGCAACTTATTTACAGAATGATTTCTAGTAAAGTATATGTAATGTAATAAAAAAAAAAAAGTATAAATTATTTTTAAGATAAATATTTATAAAATTCATCAATAGCGATAGTATTAATTGAAATATATAGTCATTAATTGAAATCATATCATTTGTTATATGATTTGATATATTTATTTCTGACAATTCGATTTGATAAATATAATAAAATATAAAGATTTATCAGATATACAAATTAATTCATGACCTTTTTTTTTCATAAATTTGATACTTATTTACAAAAAAACAAAATTTAAACAATTTAATTTGAAAAATGATTTTCGTTATTTTCTACATATTTAGATTAGAAAATTTCTAGCATTGTAATATAATAATATTATTTATAATTTAATATGTCGTTTATCAAACAAAACCATATGTTAAATATAATAGTATTGTATTTAATACTATTATTTAAGATTATGTTATTATTATATGTTAATATTGATTTAGATTTTGTTTTGCTAATGATAGAAATTTTTAAAGTTCAATGATTTTCAAAAATCTAAATATAGCGAATATAATTTGAATTTAAAATAAAATTATTTAATTAATTAATTGTGAGAATTACGAATTAATTTGTACTTCTAATATATATATTATTATTAAGAATATTTTTAAAAATATTTTTTTTAGATTATATTTTAGATTAAAAATATTGTCAGATGTTTTTTTCATGATAAAGCTTGATAAAGCCGAATGCAATCAATGAAAATATCAGTAAAAACACAATACGTGAAACAACATCAAAACCAAATAGAATTTTCTGCAATATAATAATTTACATTAATTATGAGAATTTTTTATACTTAGAAAGTATAAATATATTCTTCGCTATTTTCGCGTCATGCGTATTCATTTGTTTAAGTTTGCTTTAAGATTAGCATCGTAGTGAATATTCTCGCGATAAAAAATAGAGACAAAATGAAAAATCACTATGAAATAAATAAATGATCTGTTTCATCGTATATTACATTCAGTATCAGCATATAAGTAAGCATGTAAGTTTGCAAATTAGCAAGCCAAACACGACGGATATAAGAGAATTTCCGCTTTTGAGGACTGACTTTTTTATGTCATTCTAAATAAATAATAATTATAATAATAAAAATAATGATAATAATAATAATATTAATAATATCAATAATGATAATATAAAAAATAATAAATAAAGATGTGCGTTTGAATTGCTAATAATTAATAATAATAATAATAATAATAATAATAATTATAGTAGTAGTAGTAGTAGTAATAATAATAATAATAATAATAATAACAATAACAATAATAATAATAATAAATAATAATAATATATTTTAAGGCATGTTTTCATCCTGCGTGTTTGGCCAAGATTTTCTATTGTTTATGAAAAAATTATTTGTTCTGTTGTATCTGTTGTGACATTGTTGATCTCGATGACGACCGATGTTCATTGAAATGATAATTGATTAAGAATTAAAATAATTATCAATAGGATCAAGAAAAAATATCGAGGCTTTTACACTCGAACACTTATTTACAAGTGATCACTCAGATTTTCTTTTTAAATTTTGTATAAATTTTTAGTATAAACTAAGATTTATCTAAAAAAAAATGATAGATACTAGAAGAATTCTTTAAGATATTAAATATTACTATGAAAAATAAACATGAATATCTATATTAAATAGATTAAGTAAATAAAAATTGATTCGAGTGTGAAGGCTTAATTATTAATTAACCGGAAATTGGAAATTATACTTTATTTTCATTTAATTTCAACATATAATCTGCCAACATAATCGATAATAACATAAAAAAAAAAATAACAATTAATAAATTTGAAACTAAAATGTATCATATAACAATATAAATCATTATTATTTTCAATGACATAAATAATTACTAAAAATAGAATTATCGATTCTAAAAATTTTCAGTGTATTTTTTATTATGATCATTATTTTTACTATCGATAATAGATTGGCAGTTAATGCACTAAATGTGATGCTTGATAATGAATCGATGAGTCAAATAATAATAAAAAAAAAAATCATAAAAAATAAGATTCTAATATCATCATATTTTGGTGATAATTTAGACAAAGTTAAGTCCATATAAATTCAAGAGAAAAAATCGATGATATATGTGATTATCAGTTGAATTATAAATCAATAGTAGACATATCGTAGAACATGACTATTTCAAAGAGATAGTATTACTGTTGTTCTGTTGATAGTTTGTATAGATTTTATTGTACCGTGACCGCATCGCGTGCTCTTATTAAACGTTCATTTAGTTGCTAAAAAGTAAAAAACAATTAACTTATTAACAAACAACATCATCGATAAATTTGTTAAATATCTATAATAACCCAATATTGTTTTGTTTATCAAAAATGTTACAATTTCTTATTTATCAAAATATATTTGGAAATGCATCGCTTCTGGAAGATAATTCAAAAGTTTAATAGAGTTTATAGTAAAATATTTAGGAAATCTTTTCAACAATTTAAAAGAAAATTAATATTTCCTGTTTTTCTAATTAAATTTATAATTAAATCTTAACAGATTAAATTATCTAATATTTTATTCAATATTTAATATTTATCTTTATTTTATTCAATATTTAATAAAAATTTACATATTAATTATGGAATTAAAAAAAATAATGAAAATCAAATATGGATTTTAATTAAATATTTTATATTTTTTTTTTTTTATAATAGACATTTATATATAGATGTAATTATTTTATAGAATTATTTTAAGAAATTGAATGATTCAAAAAATAGAGCAAATATCTCTATTTGCTAAATAGAAATAATATATATATCAATTGTTATAATTATTATACAAAATTAATCTAATTTAAAAATATAAATTCTTTAGGAAATTCAATATCAATCTTTTGAAATTTACAAATAAAATTTCTAAATTTTATGTTTTCTATAATATTTAAAAAAACAAAATAATCTTGAAAGTTCCACGAGACGCGGCCATGTTTAAGCAGGACTATTTTTCTAAGTTGCAGAGCATAATAAATAATGTTATATTATCGTTATTACACATTCATTGAATCAAATCACTAGACAAATAAAATCACATGATCAAAATCTAGGGAAACCAGGGTCAACAATTTTTATATAAAGTAGAAAGCTATTTTTTTCACATATTAATTCATTCACAAAATTATTCATTGTTAATTACATTAATATTAACATAAACATTAAAACAACGAACATAAATTGTTGAAATAAAAATTGTTAAATAAATACAATCCATTTTCAAAAAATTATCAATACTTATAGATAATAATGTTCAATGAATATTTTAAATTATTTATATGAACTAATAATGCTAATATTTTATTAGTTAATACCTAATTTATAGCACGTGATTTACTTTGTTTCAGATGATTTGATCCTGTGAATGATGTATAGTATATATTATATTGTATATTAATATTTTAACTAGCCGAATATGTAACTATGAGATAATGTTCAAACATAGTAAATGAACTGCATTGCTGCATATAATATAAATATGTAGATATCCTTGCAATATCAACTATCAACTAATCATACCGGTTTGCACTTGAGGTCAGTGCATGCGCGCACTGCGACGCATTTATTAGCCTAATAATTAAAATTGAAATAAAAACAAAAAGCAAAAAAGGTATGAACGGGGATTAAAAAATCATATAGAATATGATTTTTGAGTTGCAAATACGTAATTTAAAATTCCAGCGCCAATCGATTCGCGATCAAGGAAGTACAACGGATATGAGTTAGTCAAAGAAAAGAAAAAGTCCTAGATGCGTGTAATACAAAGCTGGAACCACGTTAATATGGATAATGTGCTGTGTATGCGCGCGCGCGTCTATGCATGAATGAACAAAAATAAAAAATAATATGATTACGATGTTGGTTTTTGACCAGAGAACAAAATTAAAAATATAAATCGTTCTGTCAGTCACCTTACATATATTATATAACATCATATTACTATGCTGCCATATAATATAAATATATGTCTACAGTAAGAAATATATTAATAAAATATTATAAATAAATATGTTATAAGTACTTTGTGATCTTATTTCTTTAACTCAAAGATTTAATTCTTTTTTTTAATTTTTCTTTTCTTTATAATTTCATAGAATGATTATTAGCACTATAGTAAATATTTATAAATATAAGACTTTATTTTTTTTTAATAATATTATTTCAAAAATTCTATAAAAAACGATGGATAATTTTAAATTTCTATTGCTGTGTTCTACATTAATATAGATTAAAAAATGTTTTACTAAATGATGCTTTATGTGATTATAGTTTCGTAGTTTGTTAAACTAGTAAAAGATGATTTAGTGATCAATTGTACTTGTAGAGGGGAGTGTAACTTACGTACAGACTTATCATATAGTTTAACACATAACCTCAATGTTGCAATGTCTAAAACTTTTAGAAATTTTTGTGGAAATGTATAAAGTGTATAATATTGGATTTTTATATTCTTTGTGATTATCATTAAATTGTTCAATTTTTCTTTCTCTTTAACTTTACAATTATTTAAACATGTAAGCCTACATTTTGAGGTTATGAATGAATTTCATTATTTATAAGAAAATATATTTTCTTTTTATATGTACGTAAAATTAGCGATTAGTTTTGTATTAAATAATCAAATTATCGAAAATCAAACATTTCTTTAACATTATATTTATTGAATTTTTATTTTTGCAGATATTTTTGTCTAACATAATTTATGTTTTATTATGAAGCGACGTCAAAGAAGGCCTGTTTTAGAACTTAATCAGTCTCAATCTGGTTCTCATGAAGAATATATACAAAGTAAAAATATATAATATTTAAAAAATTTTTATTAAATAAATATTTTTATTTATTTATTATTAAAAAATTATATAAGATATAATTTTAAAAAAATAAATTTTTAATAAAAATTTATAGATACAAATCGAAATTTTATATAATATCTTATTACTATGTTTTTTTAGACAAACGCAAACATATAAATAATGATTACCAAGGACAAAATGTACCTGTTAATCCATTGGCAAATTTACTTTGCCATTATAATTCAGATAGTGATACTGAAGATTCTAAGAAAGATTATAAATTAGATGATCAAGTTAATAATTTTTTTAAAGTAAGTAAAATCTTCTGGAATTATAATTTTTTAAACAATATGTGTAAAAAAATATAAAATAAATTAAATATTAATTATAAAAAAAATTAAATATTTGGAATTTTATAGGAAATTCAATTGATTGCACCTAAGCAATCACTTTCAAAGGAATCTAACAATGTTGCCTTAACAACAAATTCTAATATTCACTTATCACATCATATAAAGCAACAAGCATTCAGTAAAATTTTATTATATTTATTTTTAAATTCAAAGGATATTTTTGCAATATTTTATTAATAAATATTTTTATTTAATAATAAAAATATTTTTAGTGTGGCGTGAATGTTTAGATGAATCTTCAGGTTATCCTTACTATTGGCATATTGAAACTAATGAAGTAACATGGGAAATGCCAGATGAATTGCGATATTTAAAAAATAATGTTAAAACAAGTTCTGTTATAAAATCACAACCAATGCAAGAATCTCATTGGGTTGATTTTTCATCTGTTACATGTAATTAAATTTTTCAATATATATAAAGATATGTAATTTAATATTTAATATATAATTTATAATAAATACATATTATTATATATAATCTTTTCAGACCAACAACCTCATGAAAATATACCAGAAGGTATGATACCAAGAGAAGTAGTAGCTCGAAATCGTAATAGATATATTTGCAATGAAACTGTCCAAAAGCAAGAATTTCAAACTGATCAAGATACTGCAAATACATCTGATACCATGGATAACGATTCTGATGATGGGTATAGAGTTAAAATATTAATATTTTCTTATAATTAATTCAATAAATTTCTTAGAAAAAAATTTAATGATTTAGGAAGATAGAAATGATTACATCTTATGGGAGTGATGAAAGTGATTCAGATACAACTGATGACAATTTATTAAAAAATAATACATCTTCTATAATTGAATCAAAGAATATAGATTCAGTAAAATTAAAATGCAATGAAAAATATTCTTTGTCACTTCCTTTAATGCAATCACAATTAATTTCTCAAAATATAAATCATAAATATGAAGAAAAAGACAATATGGAAGAATCAGTAACAGAATTATTGGATTTGAAATCAATTGAAGGAACAGAAATGAAATACTTAAAAAACCAAATTAAACAACAAAATGTAGTTCAAAGAATAAATGAATGTGTGGATAAACTTAACGATAATCGATTTATTATGAAATCTATAACAAAAAAAAACAATAGCAAACATAACGTTAATTCTGATGTAGATTTTCGCATTTCTTTGGTACCTGGTTATGATGAAGATTCAGATGTTGAAGAAGAAGTTAAGCAGGAAAAGAAAGTTCTATTTCCAATTCCTCAAATTGATGAAATTACAGAAAATGTATCATCATATAAAAGTACATTTGATGATCAAATAGTGAATAGTAATGATGATATTAATATTGAAAGAAAAAATATATTAGAACAAAATAACGAAGACATTTTGGAAAAATTGGAATGTAGAGATGATTCCGAAACTAAATCAGAAGAAGATATACAAAAAGGAAACAAATTTATTGATAATTTGCACAATCGAAATAAATATTTTCAAAGAAAAAAACGGATTGCATTTGATGGTAAAAATATTTTATAAATTAATAAGAATTATTAAAAAGATTAAATTCAAATGTAATAAATTTTTTCAGTTCCATCTACAAAAATAAAAATAAATGATGATAATGAAGCAAGTAAATCGGAAGGAGACATACAACGCGAAGAAATAAATTCTTCTGATGAGAATTTTAATGAAGTTCGAATTGGCCAACAAGAAGAATCTAATTCTGTAATCGAGAATATAGAGGAAAATATTTCAAATTTCAAAAATGAATTGAGTAATATTGAAGAAGAAATAAATAATTCAGAATCAAATAATGAATCTAAAGAAAATGAAGAAGAAGTTAATCTATTATCACAAATCATACTTGAGAAACTGAAATTTTTATCAGAAGGAAAACCAGGTGTATTGCCAGTTCAGTTGATGTCTATTCAATTACAAGTAAATAAAATTCTTATTTCAATATTTCATTATATAATTATAATTTCATTATAAAAAAATAAATAATAAAAATATTGTATATTGTATTTCAGACATTGTTTGTTGCATGGGAGGCAGGTTGTTTAGAAAAGAATTATTTGCGAAAATGGTTGTGTGACACCAGTCACGAATTGGAACGCTTGGAACAAGATGCAGCACCATCTGGATGGCTATGTCAGTGGGATAGGTATAGTATACCATCTAAAATTTGTGTATTATTTCATATAAATAAACATGAATCGTACCAAGACATACAAGACATCGTGTATGTTATACACGTCATTATTTTAAAAATTTTCAAGTCATATAATTTTCGCACGTATCGTTACAGTGAGATATAAAATGGTGAAAACGAATGATTAAAAATTTTATTTCAAATTAATTTTCTTCATATTATTCATTCTAATAAAATTATATTTTGAATTTGGAAAAATATAATGTCCGAATTTCTTTTGCTTTGAATTTCTCATAATGTATGTTTAAAATGTAATGTTTAAAAAATTAAATAGAAAATTTTTATATTTTTATTAAGAAAACAGAAACTTAATCAATTTGATTTTATCAATTTCAGAGTAAAACTTTAAAAAATTTCTTACAAAGTTTTTAGGATCATTAATTTTGCTAATATCTTTTAGAAAAAAATATTTAAATCAAATCTAAATTCATTGAAATCTTACATAAATGTGCGAAAGATACCGCGTTATCATAAATAATACTAAAAAGATAGGTCTGTGTTCAGAGTGGAGCCTTAAAGACCATATGTGTAATATATATCTGAAATATCTGATGAACAAAAAATGTATGGAAAAATTAATAAACTGTTAGTGATTTAAAATATGAAGATTATAATATCCAATATATTTAAATATGTCAAGAAACAAAATTTTAAAATAATGAAAGAAAACTTATTTCGGCTAAATGAAGAAACAGAAACTGCATCAAACAATACAAGTGGATAAAATAATTCATTAAAAATATATTCATGGAATTTTTAAAACATTGAAAAAAAAACATAAATTATGTAACTTAAAAAAGCTACTTACTATCTTAAGGGAATAGATGAAAACAGGGAAGATCGTTGCTGGAAGGAAATATTAAGTGTTAAAAGAAGTTCACATCAAGTTAACTCAAGTTCTTCTTGGATGAAACCTCATGAAGAAACTCAAAATCTCAAGAAATTATATTCGCCGAAAGTTATCGAGTAATTGGAATAACTCAAGGAATACCAAAGTTGTTAGTCGTGTATTAAAATAACAATACTTGTAGACAATCGTAACACATATGTTATAAGAAATTATTTTTTTCTTATATTATATTCTATGTACATATTTTTAATGTCACATATATACGTCATTTGTTTCTTGTTCAAAAAAATACATTCCATCATGTCTAACAATTTGTTTAAATGTGGCGATTCAAAGACGTTTCCCTTAGTTTGTCAACAAGTGCACATCATCGTATATCTTCGAAAATCATTTTCTGGCCCTTGCGCCTTTAATTACACACATAATCAATTCACTTAATATTTCGCTAGCGTAACGCAGACGTTGTCGACGTAATTCTCAATGTTCGTGTTGCGGAAGACAGCGGCTTCTATGTAACTGCTAAGTAACACTTAATCCTTTTGTAATAAAAGGGCCTCGCTGACTTAATGGCACGCCGAGTTGCAGGTAGGAGTATTAACTGATTGTTTTCTAGCTAATAAATTGCTTCAGAACTCAAGGAGAACGTTCCTTTCATGGAGTAACGTCTCTCTAATGTTTGTTAATGTAAAAAAAGTATTCAAATAAACCTTTTTTATCTATCATTGTATTATATATTTTTGCGGGCTTTTTTCCAGGTCGCATAAGCGATATTATTACCAGAACACTACCACTGGAATTACACAATGGACCTATCCAGATACTAGCATCGCCGGTGGAGCTGAAGAAATGGAAATTTGTTCCACACCTCCTCCAATGGAACAAGAAGAAATTATTATACCTGGTATAATGAAATTATTATTATAAGTAACATGTATAATATATTTCTTTCATATTTGCCAATTAGTATTTATATTTGCCAATAGAAGAAGATGGATTGAGATCAAAGCCAAAGGAATCACAGGAAAATGGTGAGATAACTGAAGATATGACAATTCTAAGGAACAATGACATAGAAGCTCCACCTCCACCTCAAATTTCAAATCCAAGTCCACCTCCGCCGCCAAGAATTTATGCAGAAGATTTAAAAAGAGACAAGAAAAAACAAGATAAATGTAATGAAAATTTGAATGACAAAAAACATTTGGGAGAAGGTAAATCTTTGTTATATAAATTTTTCTTTTTACATAGAATTTTAAATCTAATTTAATATATTTTCTTCTTTAGAAAGAACAGGAATTATAGAAATAAAGCAGTTGGAAAATTCTACTGCATTATCGTCTGCCTTATTATCACCTCAACCTTCTAATCTTGTAAATGTAACTAGCGCGGAACCTCTGCCGCCAGGAGTAGATTTAACCGAAGCACCTTACGAAATATCTGCAACAGCATTAAAAAGAATTATATATGGTGCTGTGCAACCACCAGGTAGTGCTCTTTATGATACAACTGCAAGAGATCCAACAGTTTCTATTCTAAGTCATCCAGCGACAATAGTACAAGAACATTATCTTCAATATCCAGCATATCATCAACATTTGCATGCTGTATGTTATTAAATAGATTGATATATAGTAATTTTTAATCAGTAATTTCTACAATTAATTTTTTATATTTGTCAAATAGCCAGCGGCCTTAGTACTTCCACATAAGCATAGTGTACAGCCTGCAATTCAATTAATACCTGATTATACTCCAATATATACAAATCATAAAGTCATTGAAAAACCGCCAGTTAAAACAGCAAAGGAATCTCTTGTATCTGCTTTAGATTCATTTTATAATGATATTGCACGTATAGAAAATATTGAAGCAGAAAAAATTTCTCAAAGACAAGAAAATCCAGTGGAAGTATCTTCTTTATCAATAGAAGAAGTAAAAGTGGAAACAGAACAAGAATCTATTCCTTTTGAAACTACTATAAAAGAAAAAAAAAGAAAAAGGGTAAATATATATATAATATATAATAAAAAATAGAATTATAAATTTCATAAATTATTAATTAAAAAAAAATAATATTATATTATTATTTCAGACAAGAATTGGTATTAGTAAGAAACATAAAGAAGTGTCTAGTATGGTAGCAAAATGGCAAAAAGTACAACAGAATTTTGAAAATACATAAATTGGTTAGTTAATCTAACATTTAAATGATATTTTTTTATATTTTTTTAAAAAATATATATATTTTACATATAAAATTTAAAATATTATTTTTTTAGCTGCAACTTGCTGATATTTAATTCATTCAACACAAATAGCGCACTATACTTTTTTCAGTATAGTGTTTCTGTACCTGTAATTAATATTATTATCCTACGCACTTTTTTTTATCTTTAAAATTCAAGAAACTTAACAAAAGAAATGTGAAAAATAATGTAAAAATAAACAGTTTCTGAAAAATAATGTAAATTTCAAAAACATGTATTTTTTTTATTTTTGTGTAGAAAGTATAAACTGATTAGTTTGAATGCTTATCAATTATAAAAGAAATACATTATCATGATTTATAAGTATTTGAAATAAAAAAATATTGTAATTTAATCATATACAATTCCATTATTTTTATGTATTTAGATTTATATTATATTTTTCAAAATTTAGAACTTTATTAATTTTCACTGAATCATAAAAAAAAAAACAAAGGAAATGACAATCGCAAAAGAAACAGCTAGACAATTCTGCATTGCTATTCTCTGCTTTATTATATTATTATTATGGTCTTAGCCTTTCAATCTCACAAAATCTCTCTTTAAAAAAGATTTGAATGATTTTTATTTTATAAATATTGAAAAATATAAATAGTTTATTTTTAAAAGTGATGGCTATTTGTTTGTTTAAAGTTTTAAAAACAAAATAAAATAAAATATTTTGATTATTCTTAAATATTTTCGTAATTAAAAAATTTTAAGAAAATTATTGAGAATTTAGTATAATTGTATTTTTTGTAAAAATTTATTTATAATATTATATTTGTTACATAATTCTTTTTGTAATAATATGTATATATGTGATTAATAAAAAAGAAACATATATATATATTATATGAAAGAACAATTATAAAATTCATAGTTATTTAAATCTCTATTTTTAATTTCAATTCTAATAAATGAAAATTTAAATGTAAGTGAAGTTAAATTACAAATTTTTAATTAAAAAAAATTATATTATTTAAAGTTTTTAATTTTAAAAATATTTAAATTTAATTAGTTTTTTGAAAAAGTTTATCAAAATCATAAGTGAATGGTTATATAATCCAATTTATTATTAGATAATATAATAAAAAAAATAGAAAATATAATGAGTACTTCAAATATTAGTGATAAAAAAGTAGTATCTGAATTACGGAAAAAACTCACGCAGGATCCAAATTTAATCAATCCTTGTTTAGAGGTAATATTATTTAATCTTTTAAGGTTATATTTCTACTTTTACTTATTAAAAAATATTTAAAATAAAAAAAATAAATAAATATATATTAATAATTTTGCAATTAATTATAATTTCAATTAATAATTTAATAATTTTTAATTTTTTTTAACTTAAAAGTTCATTAATAGATTATTATTTAATCTTAAAAATATATACATATACATAATTTATTTTATTATATATTTTTTTATTTTTTTCAGGAATATAATTTTACTGCAAAATGTTTAGAAAAAAATAAATATGATTATAATAAATGTTTATTATATGTTGAAAATTATAAAATCTGCAAAAAATTTTGGGTAATTGTATATGTATTATTAAATATAATTATTGCATTGTAAAAATATTTTATACATTTTATTATTTTAGGCAAAAATAATAAATTATCGAAAGATAAAAAATATAAAACCCTATATTCCTTTACCAGAAGAACGACAAAAAATAAAAGCAGAATATTTACAATCACAAAATAAATAGTTCACATAATTTTGACATACTGAAGAATTGTAATTGTATAATGGATTGAAATTTTTTTTTTTTATTATAAAGAATTAATTCATCCTTATTAATTAAATAATAATAACTTATCAAAATTTGCCAAAATTTGATAAATTTTATTAATATTTAACATGTATATTTATTTAGATTTATTAAGATATTATTAAGAATTATTATAAAACATTTTTTTTAAGAATGTATTTATAGTTTCTTTAAATCTGTATAAATAATTAAAAACAAAATCTTAAATTTAATTGTTATCATTGCTTAATTTAAATTAATTTCTAGGTTTAAAAATAAAATATTTTTTTATAACTTTATATTCATAAAATGAAGTTAATAATGATATAATAATGATCATTCATTTAAATTATATATATATATAATTTTATAGTTATAATTTAATTATAGTTATCAAATAAAATAAACATATAACTGTTTTGCGTTTTTAATTATATTATCAATAGATTAAAAATATATAAATAAAATGTACATATATAACTTTTAGGAATAAACAAAATATAATTTATGTAAAATTGTTTTTATCTTTGGCAAAAACGAAGATTTGAGGAATAATACATTATACATATTATATTCGATGAGTTATAACAATATAAACTTACAAACAATATGTTATTACATATGAGAAAAAATTAAATATCTAAAGAATAAAGTTACATAAGAATACTTCAATTAAAATAGATTACATAGTTTTTAGATTACTATTTATACAAGTGTATTCATAAATATTTCAGTTAAAAAATTTAACATTTCGAAGTTGTTTCATGTTTACTAATTTTTTTTTTTAACTATTTATATACATATACTAAAATTTACAAAAAATTTGTTACCACTATTTAACATTCTAAGATTTCAAACAAATGCAAATTTGTTTTTTTTATAAAATGTAATATAACTCTTACAGAGTATTTCTAAAATTATAATTATTAATAATATGAAATAGACTAATAATGTATTAAATTAACAAGTAAAAAATTTAACTGAATATTCATATAATCATTTCAAACTTTATGATGCAGTCATTAAATGGAATCAAATGTAATTATCAAATAGAATCAATTAAAATTTATAATAATAGATTTTTAAATAAATTAATTTTTTCATGACTTATGATTTATTTCTAAAACGTGGGAAATATTATTTGATTTAGATTAAATTGATGTTTTGAATCCATTATAGAAATCCATCCATTCATAGAAATAAAAAAATAATTCAAATAATAATTGAAATTTACATTCTTTTACAATCGGCTATTGTCTCAATATATTTTTCATGAAAATTTAATTAAAATTATTAATATGTATTTGATTATAATAAATCGAAATTAATAAAAAAAAGAATTAATTATTATATAATCCCGATGTTAAAAAAATTATTATACATTTCTGATTATGATTTTATATATTTTTCCCACGTTAAAAATTTACATTTTTTTATTTCATTTTAGAAACATGAAGCAAATTTTTTAATTAATTTTATTAATTCTCGACTTCTTCAGTCTAGCTCAAAATTTATTGATTTATTATTCGTGTATTAATACACGAAATTTTGTACATTTGCAAAAATATTTCATTATTGAAAACTGATTACTATAAGTATAATATAACATATACATGCATTTTTACTCAAAATAAATAATCTCTTTCATATATCTTATTACAGATGTATACCAACATTATATCTAACTCTTATCTCCATCCAACTTATATTATTCCAACTTGCTCAGAGTTTTCATATATTATGAAAACTTCTTTCTTTAATAATTATTTTAAATAAAAAAATTTACACACAGATCTTTGCAAAAATTTAGAGTTAAAATAACTCTAAATTTCTGCAGAGAACAAGATATTCATTTCATGAGAATATTGAGCAAGTTAGACTTATAATTTGATTTCTCAGACAATACATATTAAAAACGAAGAATTTGATGTGTATTCAAAGCTAAAAGCTTCGCATGTGTAAAAATAAATATTCTACGCACAGTCAGAGTTACGAACAGAAAAATTCATAAAATAATTATGTAATTATATCATAATAATATAAGATTAAATTTATCTCTGCAAATGAATAATTAATATTACATAACAGTTATTTCTTCTTTTGGATATGATCAATGATGATTACATATTTGAATGAACTGTTACTATCTACTGTTAAGTATTTGCATATTTATAATCAAAATGCATTTTTTTCTTATTAATCGATAATTTCAAAATTTCTTTCTGCTCTATACTTACTCGTTCGTAGCTCTTTCCGACCGTTTGTTTATATTTCTTCGTTTTTAACATGTATCGTCAGCAAGTAGTCAGTCTGTACGATCTTTAATACGGAATGTATAAATACGAAAATGACGACACATTTGACGTACCTAAAGAAATAATAATTTATTATTAATAATCAAATATTTTGTTTAAAATATTAAAATAAATCTTACCACACATGTTCCATAATGAATATGTGCTAATAAAGCTATAATGGCAAGAATATATGTAAACACTAGGTCTATGTTAGGTAAGATAAATGAGAATACTGCTGCAACTGCTATAGGTAGTAGTATCCATGATAATAGTTCACATCTAGTATTGCTCATTTGTGATACAATTAAACGACACTGTAAATTTTAAAAAGCATTAATTTTTTAATAATCAAATAATTTTGTATTAATTATCTGATATCTTTCTCTTACACATATATTTGAAAAGATAGTTCCAATTGCTAAAAAAATTATTCTGGGATCTTTCTCTATGATATTACTAGGTGAATGGACTATCCAAATTGTTGAAATCATGAAGAGTACTGCTAAAGGCAATAAAGGTCTTATAGCATCTACAAATGTTCGCATTTTACCAGTTTTATCTCTATATGATCTAAAAATTGAAAATACTTTTTAAACAAAAATCATGAACAAAAAACAAATTATATCAATTTAATTGCACTGACTTGTATATATTCCACAACACCACAGGTAAACTAGATACAATTGCAGTAACATAAAGTAATATTTCAAACATCACTCCCACTGGTATACCACCAGGAAAAACAATTTTCCAAGTTCTATGTCCACCTATACTAGATATGATAAAAACAATAATAGTACCCTAAAAATTTTTAAGGTAATCATAAATTATTATATCATTTTATTTATGTCTATTAGTAATTTGCTAAATATTTTAAAATAGAAACTTACTACCATAGATAGATCATATCCCCAAGGAAGGAATAAGACCCCTGTATTATACTTTTCCCAATGAGTCAAATAGAAACTGATAAACACATTCCATAAGATGAAATACATTCTTAATGGTGATACACTAAAATCTGTCCGTCCAAAGACAGAAAACATACAAACACTAATAAGCATTGTTGTCCAACTGTCTAATCCGTGATCAAATAATTCTCCTAAAGGTCCAGATGTCTGTGTACGTCGTGCTTGTTTCCCATCAATACCATCTGCAAAATGAACATTATATTAAATATAATTATTTTATAAGTAAGTTAAGGATAAAATTATACTTACCAAGAGTATATGCCATAAATACATTGAATGCACCTAAGGCAAAAACCCATCTTGGTATAGGGGGATATTGTGATTTATCATCACTTGATGCATATAAATAATAATCATAAAATGCAAATAATGTAAAGTTGAACACAGTAAAAAGAAATCCAAAGAAAGTTAATACATTTGGAGCAACCCATTTTGGACAGTACTGAAAAAAAATTTTAAATCAATGTAATTAATTTTAAAAAATTAATTATAAAAATAAATTTTAATAGAAAACATACATGAACTATTTTATTCCAAAATGGATGCATAATGTATACACTAAGAGGACTTGTATCCACTGAATTATACTGAAAATATAAAAATTAATTAATTATAATAAAATTCATAGATTTTTAAATCTTTTTTTAAATCAATTATCCTTAATATTTTAATTCTTAAAATAAAATAAATCTAAAATCTAAAAATAAAAATCTAAATAAATATTTTTAGATTACAAGTTTAATGTATAAATGAACTTTATATAATTATAAGTAATAATGAACTTTATAATAATAATAATATATATATATATATCATTTATATATTTATTATAAAACAACTATTAATTAATAATTAAAATAATTCAATTAATTAAAACAAATATTTATAATTAAAATTTTAGTAGCATAATAATATATCAATAATGTAACTTTCAAATTATAATAAATAATTATAATAATACAATTTCTTCAATAATTAACATATAATTTTATAAAATATAATAAAAACAACTTTATAATTTTTAAAAAAAATCTTATTAAAAAATATTTTATTAAATTCAAGAAGTAATTTATAAGAATTTTAATTGTAGAAAATCAAAATTATAGAATATCACTAAAAAAGTGAAAATAATTATCCACATAAAAAACTTACTTTATAAGTCTCGAAGCCGGTAAGATGTTGCTCAGTAAGGTATTCGACTTCAAAACTTAGTTTCTGATACATTGTAATGCGAAAAATGCGTCTAACCACTATGTTTTAGAAAGATGCACTTCAATCCTATTATGGAATCAATTAATTCTATTTAACTTCATCGAAATGTTATTCGTATTCCTCGAAAATATTGTTCATATATTTAGGTTATAAATATACAGATACAGAAATTTATATTTTCACAAAGCACGTGCTTACTGTATCGTAGTTTGGTAAGCATCAATTCATAGTAACATCGATTTATATGAACAATATATACTCAAAAGTGATTTCTTTCCGGTATGCGGAATTTCTGAAGGCTAATTCTCACGTATTTGTAAAACCACAGTCAATTTAAATGAAATTAAAAGCGAACAGTAAAATAAAATTTTATCTATGAAACTGCGTATTGATGGTTATTTATTTTTAAATTGATTTGAAAGTAGACGTATCCTTGGAGAATATCTTGTTAGATAATGGTCGAAGATAATCCATTTGAAGGGGTCAGAATTGTATATATGTATATATATGTATATATATGTATATATATGTATATATATATATATATATATATATATATATATATCTCAATTTAAATATTTTACCATACTAATTATGTTTTAATATTTATTGAGTAAAATAAAATGTGAAATTATGTAAAAAATAAGAATCGAATGTTATTAACATTTAAATTATAATATTTAAAATAAATTGTTTAAATAAAAAAATAATTTTTTATTGAACTTGCATTGGACATACGTAACGAACATTAAATTATTAAATTTAATAATTATTAAATTTATTATTAAAATATTTTTACTTATAGATGATATATTATGATTTAAGTTGATCTAGTAGAGGTTAAATTAAAATCAAAAATTTTTTAATTGATTAAAATATATGTATTTTCTTTTTCATGAAAATAATACATTAATAGTTGTTGATATATTATTATAATAGTATAAGCTTGTATCAAAAACAAAACGCAACATTTAACAAATAATTTAGGATATAATAAATAAGAATTTTATAAATTTATATAGGTTATGTAATTAAAATTAACGATTTTTTAACATTCTAATTTATAATTTAATGTAAAATATATTTGATAATATTATTCTAAAGATAACTTTATTAAATAATACTTATAAAATTTAGTTTTTTATTATATTTTATTATAACTATATGTTACATATTATATTTTCTGCAACAATATTAGATTAGTTTACTAATATTAATATTCCAATACCTGAAAGATATTATAATAATAAATATAAATAATTATAATAAATCTAAATATAAATTGTATTAATAAGATTCTTACATATTACTTCAGCAAGTGATAACGAAGAACTAAGAAAGGAAGAGATAATCCACTTCCAAAGAAAAGAATGAAAGTTGTAGTTAATATATATCTATTTTGGATATTTATTGGAAGATTCTGTAATAATAAAATTTTTAGATTGATTTTAATCAATAATAAAGATAAATATAAAATAGTATAAAGATAATATTATTATATTATATTAATTTAATCAATAGTAATAATAAGAATATGTTAAAAAAGAATGCAATGATAATTTCAAGACTAATTTATCTAGAATTTATATGCCTTTTATTTTTATTTTTTATTAGAAAATGTTAAGTTAAATATTAGTAATATATTAGGCATGATACATATTATATAATAAAATATTATTTTTACTTACAGCACCAGGAAAACCTTCCGGTCCATGATCTTCACTTTTTCTTACAGTAGTAGTTTTGAAAGATCTTGTAAAATTTCGTAAAACTGTTCTTATAGCTGACATTTTTATAATTTCGTACTGTTTGTTATTACGTCTAGCCTTTTTGACAAAATGGCGATAAATCGTCTGCTTTGAACAAGTTCAAGCAGAATCGGGGTAATAGTAAATCAATTATCAGACTTTTATTCAAAGATAATAAAGTTACTAGAAATTACTAGTTATAGCTTCTCGTGATTTTATAAATCTTTATTATAAATTATAAACTTATATTATAAATTATAAACTTATTAATCAATACATTTTTATATTATTTAAAAACTTTATAAAATTTATAATTAGAAAAATAGATTTTTAAACCATTTAATAATATTAAATGATCGTATATATATAATATATAGAAATGCGTACGTAAATAAAATAACATTAATATATAAAGGAGAATAAAGCATGATTTATAATTCAAAGATGTAAAATAAAAAGATACTTACCCTTATATTAATTTATTTATGGAATTATTCGATGTTGAATAAATATAAAAGTTATGTCGATAAATAATGGTACACGTAACAATGATATATAATGATTTTGATATGAATATATCATTAGTCAATAACTAAAATCGCAATATCTATTTATTTCGCGATTTGATTTGTGTACATTTTTCGTAATTTAATTCATTGATATATAGTAATCAATAATATAGTATCAATGATAAAATGAATTAAAATGAAATAAAAATAAAATGAAACTTACTACCTTTTTGAATTCATGTAAAATAATCATTTTTCATTATATAACTAAACAATAAAACCTATAATGCAGTGTATTTAAATATGTATAGAAGAATATTTTAAACTTCTAATTTATTTTATAAAAATTAAATTACATTACAATTATTACAAATAACAATATTTATTTTTATTTACTTAAATGTTTTAAATACTATTATTGATTTAAATGTTTCGTAATGTATGATATTTCGGTTAAACTCAAAAGAATTATTTTGTCATATATAAAAATATGTTTTAACGTCAACTATAATTTCATATTATTAACCTGAAATATCATTTAATAAAAGTATGAAGAATTAAATAAAAATTTATTTAAAAATATTTTATTTTAAATTTGCTTATATTAATTTATATTATTCTCTTTTCTAATAATATTTTATATATTTTCAGTTTTTGTTAAAAAATTATCATGACTAATAACGTAGATCATCTAAACAAATATTTTAAGCAGACTTTGAAACCTGTAAGAACAAATGTAAGCTATACTGATTTGAAATATTTTTTATATTATTATTTATAAATTTTTATATGATAAACTAATTTAAATTTCTACTTTTTATTTTAAATATAATAATTTTAATAATTTCAATTTTTAGGTGCTAGAATGTCGTGTCTGTGAAGAAGTATTTACTATTGATGGAATAAAAGTACCAAGATTGTTACATTGTGGTCATACAGTATGTCATTCTTGTCTTTTGCGATTAAGACCTTGTATGACAGATCAACAGTTTTTATTGTGTCCTTTTGATAGACAGCCAACAGGCATTAGTCAGAATAATATTTATAATTTGAAGAAAAATTTTGCTTTGATTGAATTATTAGAAAGATTAGAACAGTCCAACAGTGAGAAATTACTGTTACTTGAAAGGGAAAGACTTCAATCTAGTCAATCTTGTGATGAAGATGAAGCTCATACTGCAGTATTATATTGTACAATTTGTATGACTCATTTATGTGAAAATTGTGATAGTATTATTCATTCTTCAAAAACATTAAGCAAACATAAGCGTGTACCTCTATCAGAGAAACCAAAAGATAAACCTAAATGTCCAGTACATACAACACATGTAGCAGAATTTACTTGTACTCAGGAAGGCTGTCACAATTCCCTTATGTGTTATTTATGCAAGGATTATGGTAGACATAGCACACATAAGGTAATAAATATATAAATAAATAAATTTATTTGTATAATATAATATAATCAAATTGTATAATAATAATATAATATAATATAATCAGTTCTACTATTTTATTTAATTGCAGTTAGCTTTAATAGAAGTTGAAGCAGAAAATATTAGAAAATCTATAATCACTGCTTTACAGAAAATGACTCAATTTATGGAGAGTATGAGAGATACAGCAAATAGAATTGGTATAATTATTTTTATATTTTAATTTCTTATTAAAAAATATAACTTCAATGTAAAGAGAAAATTAGTAAATTTATCAATCATTATTATTAGAAACAGTGATACAAGAGTTAGAAGGATGGACAATAGAAGATGCAAGACAAAGAGTACGTCAACACTTTGAGGAATTAAGAGCTCTTTTGGCTGATCAAGAAAATGCAGCTATATCTTGTGTTGAAACAGAAACACGTGAGAGATTATGCGCTCTGAGACAACAACAACAAGATTTAACTACTACAAGATCTCAGGTAGCTGATGTGTGCATTCAATGTGAAAGCATTTTAGATTCTGAAGATTGGAAACTATTAACTAGTGCAACAAAAGTTAAAGAAGTGTTAACTACGTTGGAACAACAACAACAACATTATGCTCAACTTGATCCTGATTTTCTCACACCTGAATCTTCTATACCTATAATATTCAGTCGGGTACATTCATTATTGGATACTATCATTGAATCAAAAAATTAGAAATTGATATTGTCAATATAATTTTCTGATTTGAAAGATAAAATGCAAAAATATTCAACATAAATTTTATAAAAAATAATTCATAATACATATAATTTTATTTGTAGGACAATAGAGTACATATTGGTACAAAAATTGATATGCGTGTTGTAATCTTGGGGTTAGATGGTGCTGGAAAAACAAGCATTCTATCAGCTATGAGAGGTATTACGCTTTCCGGACCGCCAATCCCTACAATTGGCTTTAATGTGGAAAATCTAGAGTACAAAAATCTAGTATTTACTTTATGGGATGTTGGTGGACAACAAAAATTTAGACCATTATGGAAACATTACTATCATAATACACAGGCTGTTATTTTTGTTGTTGATGCTAGTGATAGATCTAGATTTAAAGAAGCGCAAAATGAATTATCAAAAATTGTAAATGAACGTGAATTGAAGGATGCTTTGTTTCTTATATATGCTAATAAACAAGTAAGACAAAATTATTTATATTTATTGCTCATATTATATTTGTATTGCTCAAATAATAGTTAATTAATCTTATCAATTTTTCTAATTATTTTTTTTTTTTTTTAATTTTTATAATCTATAATTGTTTTTTTTCTTCTTATTATCATTTTTTTATTTTGTAGGATGTCAGTGGTTGCGCCAGTGTTGAAGAATTAACTGAAATCTTATGTTTGCAAAAATTATGTTGTGGTAGAGCATGGCATATACAAGGTTCATCTTTAATCACAAATGATTGTGGTTCTACACAAGGTTTAGATTGGTTAACTCAACAGTTAGGTGCACATGAAACATTGTATACGATACCAACGATATCGTAAAATTTATTTATTACTATTCTTTTCTATAGAAATGTAGATACAAGATAATAATGAAAGAACATATAAACTTTTGCATTTCCATATTAATATAATTTGTATATTATACATACTATGAATACTTTTGTTATTTAACAATTGTGATAATATTTGAGATATTTATGCATTAAACTATTTGAGTTTGAATTATTATTATCAAGCTATATTATATATAATCAAAAGGCGAAAATAAACAGTCTGAGCATGTCTAGAAAAGACTTATTTATTTTATTACATTGGTTACTTGGTTTTGTATTTATTAATACATAATCATACCAATCGTATTTATATTTATATTTCATTCAGTCATATCTGCACACATCCGATCATTCTTACATTTTAACTGGAGCGAGCTTTTTAATACGCGCGTACACTGTACGGAAATCGAAATAATATATAATATATATATTTATATATATATAATATAGCATCATTAAATTACATCTCAATTATCTTTCAATTGTATATAAAAACACTTGACAAACAAAAACGGAACAACTTAGAGTCTTTTTCTGGAGCTGTGCCATGGGAAGGACATGGGACAAGATGACTCTATGATACATATATGCCATACAGCATATAATGCCATGTATATAATTACGTTCATATAACGTATTTTGATAACACATAATGAGCACTTTGACTTCTTTTTAGACACTTAATGTTTATGATGTAACCTTTCACTGATGAATTTCATGGAACACTATCGAATGATTGAAGATTAGGTTAAAAAGTTTAGGCTATGAAAATGAGGCCATATTTCAAATATAAAAGAAAAACAAAAAAAAGATGAAAAAACTTTGAAAAATTCACTGATATAAAAAATTTTTTATAAGTTTTGTAATTATCTCTTTTTCTTTTTGACTTATTCAATTTAAAGGAATCCATTGATTTTCTGGTAATGATTAATTTTTCTTTTTTTTTTTCATTATTATAATTTTTTGTGTTTTTCATAGAAAGTTAGTGCGTATCGCAGTTACACAGCTCCTGGAATACAGTCTGTGTTCGTATTAATTACGACACATTATTTACAATTCATCATGCTCCTAAAAAAAAAAACAAAAAAGATAATAATGTATTTAAAATTTTGAAAAAAAAAAAAGAAATTATTTAATATCATTCTCAGTAACGAGGAATTCCAGCCATTTTATTAATCAATTTAAATCAGAGCTAAATAATATCATCATAGATTCCAACAAAGAAAGAATTGTTATTAATATTTTTTAAATGGATCTTACTTCAGTATCAGGGACGTTATTTTCCTCTTCATCTGCATCTTCATCATCATCATCATCCTTATTATCTTCATTTTCTTTGCTTTCTTTTTGTCTTTGTTTTCTTTCTTCCTCATCTTGAGCTTCTTTCATCTTTTTCTCACCTTCCTAAAACATGTATAAAATCATAAAATAAATTTATGTTATTTTATATTCGAAAATATGGTAATAGCTATGTTACTTCAGCAACGAGGAATTCCAGCTTTTTATCATTCATTAGAATCAGCAACGCCTTTGACATCATTACATTATTTCTACTAATATTTGATCACAATCTTTTTTTTTTTTGTTACTTACTAAAGTAGGTTTCCAAACTTCTTCACCAAATTTATGAGCAACTTCAGGATCATCTGTGATGAGAACATTATCAAAAATTGTTCCAGATTTCACTTGCCATAGATCAAAACCAATGGCGCAAATTTCATCTCTTTTATATAATTCTGGATCAGGTGTGTATTCAGGATTATCAATTTCTGGGTGAATCCATGGTCCTTTATAGTTAGGATTATCAATTTGTTTTGGTTTCCATTCACCCTTAATATAAAGAAATCAATTAAAATAAATATTTATTTTAATCATCTGTTTAAATTATTATATATTATATATAGCTAACTTTATATTCAGGATTATCAATCATTGGAGCTTCCCATTCTCCATCCATTTCATCATCCCAATCTTCAGGTTTAGTAGCTTCAGGATCAGGAATATGCTCGGGTTTATCCCAATCTTCTGGTTTTTGGTCATCAGGATCAGGAATGGTAGGTTTGTCATCCCAATCTTCAGGTTTGCTCTGAGATGGATCTTTAATTTTTTTTGGTGGAAGGAAATCCCAATCTGCTTCTAGTTCACCAGATTCTACTTCTTCATTATCAATTAGAACCTAGAAAACCAATGAAAATTTGAATAAAATTTCAATAAATATTCCAAGTTTTGAAATGAATTGTGGAATGTCGTTCTTTGCTATTTTAAAAAAATAATGTGATTTATATATACATTTTATAAACAAGATAATCGTTACTCTTCGAGATCTTCAAACATCTATTCACCATAGTAAATTAATGAGAACATGTAATTCTAGGCTCGATATATTTCATAATTTCATTATACTTTTATCTTTTATTTTTTTTACCTTATATGTATTATCAGGTTTGACAATCAAAGTATACAAGTGAGTATAAATGTCATCTTTACAACGAATATCCTTATTAATCAGAAGGTTCTTTCCCTTATAACTGAAGATCACATGAACTTTCTTTGTTCCTGGTCCACAAATATCAGGTCCTGTAGAAAAGCATATATTTAGTAAAAATTATGTTTTTGCTAGAAACATATCAAGTTATATATTTCTTTATAGACAAAAAAATACTTAAAAATTTTTTCAATACATTTACTAAATCAAACATATCATTATTTTTTCAATATGTAATTAAAATATAAATGTATCTTAACTGGTGCCTGAAATATGTATAATTACTATAATCAGGGCATAAGTAAGAATTTATTCTCCGAGATCCATTAGCACTAGTATACAATTATCAAGATATAACCAATGACTCTAGGCTCGGATTTTTAATATTTGTTTAATATAATTATTCTTACCAAACATAATTTGATATGGGCTATCACCATGCATATCTTTTTGATCCAAAGAACAGTC
Source organism: Apis laboriosa (assembly GCF_014066325.1). Lineage (NCBI taxonomy): Eukaryota > Metazoa > Arthropoda > Insecta > Hymenoptera > Apidae > Apis > Apis laboriosa. The sequence goes on from NW_025222134.1 coordinate 605,157, forward strand.
AAATATTTTAACATATCCACCACCACAATCAATATTCTGTTCATGTTTAACAGTAAATTGAATGACAAGTGTTTTGTCTTTGTTATCAAATGGTTTGAATTTTCTACTTAAGGCATAAAATCTTGCATCTTGAGATGTTTGGATACCTGTTTTAGATAAATAAATATAACAAAATAAAAAAATTATAACTAAAAGTGCAATTTATAGTATATAAATTATGTTAAATTATAATTATTTTCAATATTTTTAATAATATAAATAATTTTTATATGAGTTTATTAATTATGCAACAAGTTTCTGCTTGTTACCTTTATCATTTTCTGGATCATTCCAGAATTTTCCATGCCCTAAAATAAACTTTCCAAATTCTTTTCCAGGATGTTCAGAATACACCCAATTTTTTTCCCAGGAATCTGTAAAAATCATTCATTCAATCAATATGAATCAATGATATTAAATCTTGAATCAATTATTCAAGAATATAATCATAATACACTTTTTTATAAATAATTTTATAATAATAATTAATTTTCTATATTTCTAATTTTTCCTTCAAAAATAAATCATAATAAAAAAATTTTAATTTGTAGAAATTTAAAATAATTAGAAAATTATTATTCTCAAATATTAAAATTAAAATCAATATTTTTTTCAATTATCTTATAAAAAAGTTCTAGTTTTAATCGAATCTATATCTTGAATTGAATCAATCGCGATATATAGTTTAACATATTTTCGAAGCATAGATAAGTTTATTTCTCGAAGCATTCACTACAGATCAACCAATCGATTGCGCGTCATGTCGGCGAAACGCAAACCGTATGCTTATGGCCTTTGCCACGAGATGATGGTTCTCATGCCACGTTCGCATTAACTTTGATTTCTTCACCAGGCATATGGCATCATAAACAATTCCAGCACTCGATCATGAAATTGAACATTAATTATGCACAAATTCGTGTACACGGGTGCACAGCATTGCGGAAACGATCGAGGCAAGGGCGTGTGGTTACCAAGGAGAAATACACTATTCGGTCTCGCCTAGAGTCTATTATCAGATTTTCTGGAAAGTACTTCACAATTAACCCATTGAAAATTATCTCAATTAATGACTTGGGTGTGGTTTTTACACAAAAAATTGGCAGAAAAATCTTGTAAATTGTTCTGAATTCTATTTGATCCGAAATAGATGATTTCGAAATGGAGTGAGGAAATTGAAACTACGACCGGAAATATTTCAAAATGTTTACTTACCATCAAAAAATTTTTCTTCAAAGTAGATCTCTGCTGTAGCGATTGTAATCGCCAACAGAAGCAAAAATGAGCAGAAAGATCGCATTTTCAAACGCCGGGACGACAAAAGTCCTATCGACGATGATGCTTACTCTACGACGAACTAGCCGATAATGCTCGATTCGTGGATGTGGTTGGTGAGTTAGTGGCCGCTAAGGTAGACAGATGGAGGGTGTTCATTGGCTAGCATGCAATCACCAATCAGAGCTGACCACGCTCAACCAACAAAGCGCCGCGCCGTGGCAGTTTTAGCCATACCATACGCACATAACCTCACGTCAGCAATTACTTCATTTTATCTATTGTTGATATGATATAAGATTGGGAATAATAATTTAACAAAATTCTTATTGGTTAATTTCTTGTTGATCACTGGTTGGAGCGATATTCAAATAGAACTAAATTTAATTTCTTTTTAATTATTGATTTCTTTTAAATATATAAAATAAAATTATTTAGAATTATTTTATATTAATAATATATAATATAAAGACAAGTTAAGATTATTATATATAGAAATTGTACAATAAATTAAAAAATAATTATATTTATTATTTTTATATTATATTTAAATAATATTATTTATACCTAATTCAATATTTTCCAGTTTCCAGTATTTGTAAACACTCGTATAATTAAACTATAAAACAAATCATTAAATAACAAGTAGCTTATCATACATAATAATATTTGAAAATTATGTAACCAATATTGTTCAAAATTATTTCACGTCTTGTTATAAAATTCAGTCTTTTTTTCTTTCATCGGATATACATTAATAATTTGATTATTTTATCCATGTAAGGAATTAAACTTCTCATTTATTATAGATACTAATCCAACGTTTCGTATTTTTGTTGATGCAACCACTTATTATATCTTAATAGAGGTGAATATCTTCATGAGGCGTATCAAGTTTCAGAGCATATTGTATACAAATTTGTTTCCTTGACAACGACTTCTAGTAGACATATTACTTTTCGGTCAACCTGCCACAAAATTTACAAGTGAAGCCAGTTAAGTCCAGTCAGACCAGAGGAGTCCTCCTCTGCGGATGGATCTAGAAGAAAATAGAAAAAATTAAAAAAAGGAAAAAATGTTGCATTCAAAAGCGACGGCTGCTTTGTTGAGATTGAAGGAAATGGATAGGAAGTATAATATAAAACGCAATGAGGGTAAACGAGTTCACAATAATATTAGTACTGAAAGTTCTCCGGAAAGCTCTCCAAGGGTCCTACAAGTTAATTCTAAGCCTTTAAATAATAAATATAAATCAGAAGATCCAATTTTACCAATTATACTTGCAGAAAAAGAAATAAAGTCTAAGGTTTGATTACAATTTGAGATATTATTTAAAATGATTAATAAAAATCTTCAAGGTCACACAAGATACATTTAAATTTGGAAATTATTAGGAAGAATAAAATTATTTTTAAAATTATTTATATTGATATTTTTTTAGAATCTCAAAAAATTAAAATAATTCTTTTGTAATTTCTAATTTTCAAATAATGCTTATTTTATTTAGTTATTCAATACTTCTACAGGCATCTCCTAAATCCAAAATGGAGATTGAGATTTCAATTAATCATGAAAAAGGTGATGAATCTTCAGTCAATAATAGCTTGACCTTGAAAAAGTCATTTATGTCTCCTGAAACAAAATCCATAATTGAAAATAAAAATATTGAAATTGGGGAGGAAAAAGATATTTCAAAGGCAAAAGTATCTCCTAAGAATATTTTAACTTTGCAAACTATTTCTGAAGTCAAAGTTAAGATTCCTATGTTAGGATCTGGAGATTCCTCACGAAACAGTGATAATTCTTCTGTTGCTACAGTACTTTCCAAACGATCAGATGTTTCTGAAATAATCTCAGAAACTATTAAATCTGTGAACGAGATTTCATCTAGAAAAAGTGACGAGAAATTGAATATATCTAGAATGATAATGATCGAGAATAACGTTTCAATATCTAACATCGATGATAACGAAACGACAATAGAGGAAGTTATCAGAATAAATGAAGAAAAAAGTGAAATCACAACCGAATTATCACATATAATGGATAAAAATATTTCTATAGAAAAAGTTTCTTCTAGAGAGGAACGAAAAATACACTACGAAGATGATACTTTTGAAGAAGCTTCAAGTTCTATTGAATCAGCCAGTTCTGTAGAAGAAAGACTAAAGAATACTTTAGAAGAGGATACTGTAATTTCTGGGGTAAAACAGATCAAGATTACTCCACACAAGCAAACAAAAATTATTCCGAAAACGGTGATCAATGAAGAGAGGTTAAAAATATATTAAGATTTCAATATTTAATTTTCTTTCTTTTTTTCTTTTTTTATTTACAAGATGTAATTAATTAAGAAAAAATAAAATTGAAGAAATCGCAATTATATTCATTTTTAGAGATAGAGAAATCGTGGAAATAGTTCCGCCAAAAATAATGCAGAGCAATAGCGAGTGTGATATCGGTCTTGATGAAGAGCTATCAAATTATGTAAGAACAACAGAAAATGTTGACGAAGCAGTACCTATTAATCTTCTAAAGCTATCTAAACAAATTACACCGATGAAAAAGCACTTCAAAAGGAAAAAGTATAGGAAGTTATCCAATGAAATTGCAGAGGAGAAAACTGACTCTTCCGTGGCTTCTGAATATGATAAATTGGAATGTAAAGAAAACAGCATAGAAACTAATGTAGGAGAGAAAGAATCTATAATATCTATGTAAGAAGCAATTGTTAACCGAAGTTTTTATTTTACGTAAAAATAGAAAAATAAAGTATTTTTTATAAATTTGTTTTCATTGTAGAAAAAGTATAAAAAGTGAAAAAAAGAAAATTTTCTTATTAAATGAACAAAACAAGGAAGAAAACATTGATGGAATAGAAGAAGAAAAATTAAATATTAATATAGAAAATAGAGATTCGGAAATGATTTTCAAAGAAGATAAATTTTTAAGAGAGATTCCAAAACAGTCAGATGTTACTAGTACTTTACGAAAATTGAATAAGGATGCAATTAATGCCATAGTTAGAAGAAATAGGATTCAAATGCCATTAGAAGTTTCAGATAAACCTATACATTATAAAAATTGTAAAACGATAGTGAAGCTTGCTCCTACAAATATAACTACTAACATAGATGATGACAGTGATGCTTCATCTTTAGAAAATATTAAAACGGTAAATTTTTTTAAAAATATATCTTAATATTTTTATATATTTCTTTGATGTGTTATCGTAAATTTTTTAAAAAAATCTTTATAGTTCAAGGAATATAATCACGAAGAAAAAATTAAACAGAAAAAAACTAAAAACAAAAAAACTTCAAAATCATCGAGAAATCGAAAATCATCAAATTATAGCAAAATTGAAGAAAAGCATTCAAAATTCGATTACAAACAAACACATCGTTTAAAAAAATATGCAGCAATTTTAAAATTGCAACAAGAACGTGAAGATATCCGTAATTACTTACTGGAGTTAGAACATACGCGATTAGAATTTGATCCAAATGATTCTATGATATTTCAATTACCTGTTTTTAAACCACTGGAGTTTCCAAAAATTGCAGCATTTATCAAACCTGGTAAATTATTTTTCTTCTTCATGTTTTTATTTTTAATTAAATTCTTTATATTTTTTTAAAATTAATCTATTTTTGAAATATTATATTAATTTATAAATTTAAATAAAGTTATGATGAAATATACCTCTTTTTATTATATAAATGCTAATTTTTTAAATAATAGATATAGAGGATACAAAGTTCAATACTAAAGATGAAGTTGCTGAGTTACAGAAGAGAATATTAATGATAAGGCAATGGCTGAAGGATCAATATATTCTTTATAGGAACTACAGCAATCTAGCACAGACAGTAAATTCAAAATATATTCCTGTTAGCCTAGAGGATGCAAAAAGAGTATGTTTTATTTATATTGTTCTTTTTAATCTACGAAAAAATTTTATAATATGACTGCAAATTTTTACAAAAAATTCTATTCATTAAGAAAACAGAAATATTAAAATAGAAATTATATAAATTCTTTAAAAAAATCTTCATAAAATTTTCTTAACTATCACAGTATAATATTATGCAAAAAAAAAAAAAAAGTAAAAATTATTAATGGAAAATAAATAGAAAGATATATAAAACATGAAATGCAAAAAAAAACAAATCAGGATTTTTTTCTACCGAAAAAAATTTTGTATTCAACAATCATCGAATTTTTAATGAGATAATTCTGTTTCAGACGATTCGCCAGTTACAAAAAGCAACATTTAATAGGTGACTAGTCATTTTTGCAAACTTGGCAACCTACGAGATATGCAATGTAATGTTACTAAATATTATAAACAAACTTCTTGTAATCATGTATTATATTTCCTATGTAATGATTGTCAATTTTTCTTCCATTTTGTTGTGTGTAATAAACTCGTCTTAAAGTTGATTTATTTCTATTTATTTTAGGTTGTATATATATAAAAATTAAGATAATATATTTAATTAATGAAATTGAAACTTGTATAAGATAAAATTTAATTTGGTAGTAAAAATAGAACTTCAAGAATGAATCATAAACTTTATCATATATAAAATTTAGCAATATATATCATATAAAAAATTTCCATTACTATCAATAAAATAGATTGTAAATTAATATTAGTCGTTATAAATTTAAAGATTATTTTATAAAAATCAAAAAAATAATTTAGTTTCCAAAAATATTAAAACGTTCAATCGAATCAATACTTTTATATCATACTGAAAAGAGTCTGGGAAAAGGACAAACTGGCAAACCCTACGCATTCATCCACATTTAAGAGTAATGTGTACGCGTGCGTGTTGCATGCGCACGTGCAGGAGATGGTCGAATGAGAGAGTGGTGGCAATGCCGTTCTTTCATTGACATACTGTTCGCTGCATTCTCCAGTCTTAAGCGAGCCCTTGTACGCTCGCGATCATGGATTAGGTGTTAGTGGCTTTTCTGAATCGATATTAACTCGTACTTGCGTTTGTAACTTTTGATAGTGATTGTAACATCATTTCAAGATTGAAAATACTCATTTTTTCTAAAATAATTTATAATTTGAGTCCAAAAAATACTTCCGGTGAGTGTGATGAATTTTATATTGAAGAATTTTTTATTTGTTTAAAATTTAGATTAAAATAATAATTCTCTTAATTTATAAATAGATATTGTGAATATTTATAAAAATATTTGATATATCTTTTGTATATATATGTGTAATTTATTCCCTTAGCCACTACTATCACTTGAATATTTGAATAGATGACATCAGCAAGTGTCTGATTCTAACGGCGCGCCACGATTCTTACTTTATTAAATATACATTCATCTTGTTACATCTGGAAAGTAAAATCACATACATATATTGTGTCAAGGTTTAATGAAATAATTGAAATTATGCAATTTTAATTCTCATTTTATCAATCATTCAATTTTCTTAATAAATTCTCTTAAATAAATTGACTAATGGATAATTAATCTTCGTAGTTATATAATCATATTTAAGAGATAACAAATTAATTAATCCATTTTTCTGTACATAAAAAATTTAAAAAATATGTTAAATAAGAAAATTCCAAATTTTGAGATTTTTAAGCGTTTTTAGTTTAGTTTTTATAGTTTAATTTTTAAATTTTTAAATTTCAAATTCTCTGTTATTTAAATTAAAAATTAAAAATTTTCAAATATTTAAATTAAAAATTCTCAAATTAAACTATTATATCAAATTATCAATTTCTAAGTTTTTAAGTTTCAAATTTTTAAAGTTCAAAATTTCAAATTTTTGAATTTTAAAATATCAAATTTCTAAATTAAAACTTTTTGCAAAATAAAATTTTATCTATTTTATCTTATGTAAAACATTTTATTTATGTAAAATATTTAATTAAAAACCAATAATAATAAAAAGAAACAATAAATAATAAAACACGTACTCGAACAATGTTTAAATTTACTAGATAATCACGAAATCCCGATTTGTAGTAAGAGCAATATGAGTTCATGTTATTCCCATGAATTTCTCTGTCGACGTCAATCATGTTGAATATAAAACGGTAGAATATCTTATTAGAAATTTGAACGCATTTAGAATGGCGAAAGTAATCTAGAGTTCTCTTGGAATCTACTCCGAGAGACCTTATCCTTGATGAAATCGAGGCCGCTTGAATGATGTCGTTTTATCGATTCGAGAGTTTTTGAGAGTTTGAAACTATCATCGTTGTAATGCGGAAAAACAATCTTAATTCTTATATTTTCTAATATCCGTTTCCGTTTGACCTTAATATTATTTCTTGATGCTGCCTGTCACTCGTGTGAAATAGAACAAGAATTCTTGGCGGGAATAGTCGAATGGAATGGGAAGTCGAGTTTAATGATGCTGAATCTAGATAAAACAAAAAATTTTTTCCACTTTTTTTTATAAAAATAACAGAATTATTAAAAATATGTCTTTATAATTTTAATTGATTAATAATTTTATAAGAATCTTTTAAATAATTTTGAAATATTTATGTTATTAATTAATAATTATTCAATTATAATCATCACACATTTCGATTAATTGTTATTTTTATCATTATTGGATTATTTTAAGATTAGAATATTTAAACATAGACTGCATTTGAAACATTTTAAATATGAAAAATTATTAGAAGTTTAATTAACTGTTGCTGAAATTTAAGTTTTTATGTTGTTCGATGCATAGATAGTAATCTCTAATCTCTTTCCTTTTTTCTTTCTGCTTGAAATTCAACCAAGCATGAACTCTGACCTGAAAAAAGTACACGCACACTCCGTCGACTTCCAGCTATTGTTGAAGATCATTTGCTTTAGAGGAAATACAAAGAGGTTTTATCATATAATTCGATCCAACTTGCTTTACTTTCAAAATTAACTTTTTAAAGATCTTAAAAGAAGAAAATAAATAAATTAAATTATTTATTTATTAATTATTATTTAGTAATTAATTCTTTATACTATAAAAAATTTAAATTTAAATAAGATCAAAGGTCATTGATTAGATCGATAATTAATCATCAATAATAGTCCTTTATAATTGACCTTTAAAGACACCTCAGTGTTTTTAAAAGTTTCTATAATTATTTTTATCACCGATTTTATATCTGAATAATAATTTAATGATCCTGTGATAATGCTATATGTCAGATTGTCATAGTAAATGTCATTTTATTGATAGAAAATTTAAAATATTCACATGAACACAGATAAGATATAGCTTGAAGTTTATAATATGTATAACTTACGGTTTAGTGATTAGGTCCCATTAAAAATACTTGATTGATCCTCCATAGTTTATGATCTTTATTTTAAGCTATAATTATTTCTAATAACAATATCAACAGCATTGATCGATATCATGCATTTAGAAATTCATGTTATCATTAATAAAATGAAAAGCTCGTAGGCGTCATTAAATCTATTTTTTAATAAAATTCATTCTTATCTTTATAATAAATCATTCAAAAATTCCAATATAAAATACTATAATTTAATATAAAATATAATATATTGATTATTTAATATTTCATAAATTAATATTGAATAAATTAAAATTAAAATTAAAACTGATAATAATTATTAAAGATAGTTATAAGATGTTAATGTGTTAAAGAAACAATAATTATTGAAAATTATACGGCTGTTGCATGAAATTTCACAAAGAAAAACATAATCCAATCTAAATGAATTGGCAACACAGAATACAGAATCGTATAATTACAACTTGAAATAAGAACGTATATATACATACGTATGTATGGATATATAAAGGCAAGGATAGCTGGTTATCCTGAAGTCAGCAAGTGGAACAAAGAGAAACTACCGGACATAGAACATCTTGGGCAATCGACTTAGTTATTTCGTAATTTCTTACGCTGCTACAAATTGTATCATATGAGAGAAGTTTGTTCCTTGCTAGAATTCATTGAAAACATATATGTAATTAAATAATAAACGATACGTAGTAAAATGAGACATAAAAATATAATAAATAAATAATAAAGTAAAATATGAAAAGTTATTTTGAAAATAGAATTATTAAGAAATAGAATGTTTGTTTTATAGAGTATTCTTATAGAATAGGAATTTAAAAATTAATCTGAAAAAGATAGATACGTTTGTCAAATTTATCGCAACATTTATAACTTCAATGACTGGAATTTATGACTAAACTTTAAGTCATAAGATATAAAATATATAATAATTCAATTTATCAATGTATAATGCTAATGCTAATGGATTTAATGATTTTTATTATGCATCGATCGATCATTATTTATACATAAAAAAAATTGTTCATAATCTTCACCTTTAATATTTAATCAAAATCCATAAGAATATCATATAATAAATTTCAGGGATAAAATTAAATTAATTTTATAAATGAAAAAATTTCATGAAAAATATTTCTTTTTTAAATAAGTAACCGAAAATAAATGTGATGTCATATAATATGGCTATGAGTTCTATACTTTATGATTTTATAACTTCTCGAGGGTAAATGGAAAATCATTCATCAATGATGAATCATGGAGGTGCTGATAATGTCATCGTCAAAATTATTTTACTGATAATTATCTAATTACTTAAAACAATCTAAGCAAGCCATATAAGCAAGAAGTTTGTTTTGAACAAAAAAATGCTCGTTAAAGTATCTGAAAATTATGACAATTCGAATTTTAATTAAAAAGTGCTCAGCAAAGAATTCTTTTTATTAATTATTTTTTTCTGCTTATAATTGAATTGAGCCTGAATATTTTTTATGTCACAGAATTTTACCTTCATATTTATATTTTTTTTTACTAACAATCTAAGAACATTTTATAATAATGAAAAATAATCTTATGTTAATTTTTTTCTATTCAATTTCAATAATCAAAATTATTAATTATTAATTAGCTTCTTTTCAATTCTATAAATATTTTTTCTATATATGAAAATTCGTCAAATAGTTTTTTCTTTTCTTTTTACTTTTTTATTGGATCATCTTGGATCAAAAAATTTTTCCCTAAGATCACTTTATTTCTATTATCGTTTAGAAAAAAAATTTGAATCTCTTATATGAAAATAAACATGGTTTTTGATATTTGATGCATATCTTATGTAATGCTATAAGATAATCTCTTTTGAATCTAATTTTCGATACCTGAAAGAATAATGGATGTTAAACTCTTTTTTTGGAGGTTAGAGTAATAATTTTTAAAAGCAAGTGTGAAAGCGATATATTACATCCGGAAGCTTTAAACTTGCTCGTAAATCGCATCACAGCTTTCTATCTTCTTCTTTTTTTGTGATGAAAACGATTCCAAAGGAAACAAGATATAAATATAGAAACTATCAGTTATAAATAAAATGAAGATATATAAAGAAACAGAAATAATGGGAATTTGTTGAACAAATTAAAAAAAAATTCAAAATGAAAAAAAAAATGAAAAGAGATTAAATTTTTTTTAATATTGAAAGGATTTGTAAATTAATATAAATATAGATTTTCTTAAATGATAAAAACAGAATTATAGAATCAAGAAGAATTATAGAAGAATTATAGAATCAAAAAAAATCAAGAGAAAAAAAATGAGCGAGGAATAAAGAATAATAAAAAAACTTATTTGCTTGAAAACGAATAAATAATTGAAGAAGGATGAGTAAAAGCATGATGAAAAAAGTGATCCAAAGGGAAAAGAAAATACGGAAACAGAGATACATAAGTTCATGATAATTGATAACTCCGTTGATGATGAAGAGTTTATCATGTTCACTGCTCCAGTAGAATTTCAAAATCTTAATTGAATTAAAAATACAAATTTGATCGTATAAATTTAAAAAATGAATATAAAAAAAATATGAAAACTAAACTATTAATGAAATGTTCCTTCATGATTCATTTAATCGTTAAGAATAAATGCTTTATCAATATTTCATATAAAATATCAAAAATATTATTTCTATATATTTTATTTTATTAAAATAAAATTTTATTAAAATTTTTATTATAATTTTCATAATTTTTATTTCATTAACAAATTATCATTCTACATTGTTCTAAATTTTCAATTAAAAATTAAAAAAAAATATTATTTTATATAGTATACTATGTATAAAATATATAATAAAAATTTTATATGATACATATAATATTATAATTAGGTTTATAGCTTATGGTTTTCTATAGTTATTCTTCAAATGCCAAAACATGAGGACAAGACAACGGGAATCTGAGTATCTAAACACCGCTTTACACACTGCAGGTTGCATAACGGTTTCGCACAGCATCCAACATACAATATCCAATATCTACAAAGAAAGAAAAAGGTACAAACACGTGCGAATGCTTGACTTCTTGAACTACTGAATCAATATGTTCTTTTCCAATTGAATTGAATTTCATTGAATTTCATGAGAATGTTCAAGTAAACAACTATCTAACTTTTTTTGACAAATAATATTTCTAGTTTTTGTTAAAATTTCATTTTATTTTGTTTAAAATTGCAATATAATAACTGTACACTCAATTGCATAAAATATATAATGCATAAAATCAAAAACAGGGCATATTGATTATCAAAACCGGAAGTATTGGATTATTGATTATCAAACATTAATTCAATAGAATAAGTATAAAGTTGTATTGATTTTTTATAAGAAAAATATATAAATGAAATATTTTAATTTTTTATTCTTTTAAGCTTTCAAAAAATTAAAAGAAATTACACAATATACATCAATATTTCTACTACATTATTAAAACATCTTGCACGATTGAAATTTTCTTAAATAAAAATCACAAAATAGAAAAAATAATTCAAGAATAAAATTTTATTTATATTAAAAATTTTATTTATATTATATTATATTTCTTTTTCTAAAAAAAATATTTAAAAGAAACTAATAAATGAAATAAAAATAAAAAATAAATCTAGATGAAACAATAGTTTAAAAAGTTTATAAAAATACATTTTCTAGTATGGAACAAGATAATAATTCACGTTCTATTTTGCAATATTATTATTAAAATTTAACAAATTGTAGTGGAAAGTTGGAAAAATTAAAAAAAAAATAATGCAAACACTCCTATATATATTTTATAGTTATCCTTATAATGATTGTGTTGCAATGATCTTGCATCAGAAAAAATTTCATTACTCTGTGCCTGAATAGATGATTTTTCAACTTTATTTCCGTTTCTTGATCAATATTATGATAAACAGGAAATCATCGCGAAACTTCCTTCCAGAAATAATGACATCTTGTTTTCTCTTTTTGATTATTCATTTTATCATTATTAAACATACGATTGATCAAAATAATTAAATCATAATATAAAAAATTAATATGTATGTTATCATCAAAGTATTAAAAAAAAATTAAGAAAAAAAAATAATAAAATATGAAATATGAAAAAATATATCATTATAATATGGAAGGATAGAAATACATCTTCTGTTGTAATATATCATATTCTATTATTATTATTAACGAACATTGTTTATATAGTATATTTTTTTTCATAGGTGATAAATTTTATAATATAATATCTATATTATCTTGATGTTTTGATTTCTTAATTATTTAACTTCAAAAAGAAATTTCAAATTTTGTATCAATTCTCTTTCATAGCTATCTTATGTTCAAGGATAAAATTTATTAAAAAATTAATTTTAATTTAAATTAAAAATGAAAAACTTATTAGACGAAAAATTAGATTGATCGTATAAGCATGATAATTATGATGTAATAGCTAATTTGACAGATAATTTATGACACATAGAATAAAAAAATAATTAATAACACAATTATTACAAAATTGATTTGTCAATTTTTTCGGATTTTAGTAATTGTCAATGCATAAATTTTGTTTTGAGTTAAAGTTTAAAAAGATCCATTATTTTAAAATTCAATTTATATGAATTGAGATATTGTTAAGTCGAATCTCTTACTAATAAACAATAAAAAAGTTTTTCTTAAATTCATTTAAATTTTAAACTTCATCAAAACATTGATATTAGAATTTTAATACATCATTGATTTTCTTTTCTATTTCAAATTTTGTATCAATTCTACTTCATAGCTATCTTATGTTCAAGGATAAAATTTATTAAAAAATTAATTTTAATTTAAATTAAAAATTTTATATTGCAATGTTAATGTATCATAATTATATACATTTTATATTCTTTTTTTGTTAAAAATTAAATTTTTTAATTTTAAATGTAACATAATAATAAAAATCTCAAAAATCTCATTAATTTAGAATTAATTTAGAATTTAGATGTCTATGTTGATCCAGTAACAGATGCGAGAAAAAAAATAAAGAGGACTGCGGTCAGCTACCTCTTATGTAATAGAAACTGAAGTTTCTGCTTGGTATAGCGTGCACATAAATTGCCTTATATTGTCTCTCACGTGTTTGTCACGATCATGTTATTTTTTTTTACATTCCTATTATGCTTTAACTTTTTAATAAAAAGATTTTTAATGAACAAATTTTGATTTTTTCTAGATTAATTATATTATATATAATAAATAATGTATTTTCAACGATTAAGTTTATTCTTATCAGTTAATTATTCTTGATCAACTAATTTTTTTAAGAAAAAACTTGTTCAAAATTACAGATGAATTCGATATTCATTTTATTTAGAGATTTTTTTTCAATTTTTGAGATTTGTCTGAACTTAAAGAGTCAATAGTGAACCTTTTGAAGCTACGACTTCACCTGACAACTGTGTTGATATTCTCCAGAGTTCTACTGTAGAGAACCGGTATTAAAGTCAGTGAAAACTGGTTTGTGATCAGAATATGATGTCACTTTCGCCTTGATGACTTTACATCGAGAAATATAAGAAAATAATAAACAGAAATATGAGAATAGAATTACAATATTGATTAAAAATGAATACGATTCCAATAAGCACAATTTTCTTTGTTTATTTTATTAAGAAAATCTCATTTTCTTTAACCTTCTTCCATTTCCATTTGTTGAAAATATAATACTATTTTTAAATTAAAGGTAATTACTCGTTATATAGTATTTTAATAAATAAATCTTGTTTCAATCATCAATTCTTGTTGATTAATAATTATAATTGGATAATTATAATTGGAAAACATAGTCACAAATATTTATGTAAAGAAAGAGAAAGGATTCGTTTTTCATTCCAGAATAACTGTAGAACGAAGAAAAGGGAATTAATTATGTCAACGGAAATGAACAGTTGGGATTCGATAAAACTTGTCAAGATTATATTTTTATCATCTTTATCTTTCAGTAATTTTCATTAATTATTCATTAATTTTAATTAATTTTTATTTACCAATGTTTGAAAGAATGAATGAATACTAACTAAAATGACATTTCAATTTTTAAATATTCATTAAAACTTAAAATTTGAAATCATTTAAAATTAAAAAATTTTCAAATTTACAAAATTTAAATTTTTTAATTTATTTAATTTAAAAAGTTTTTAACTTTCCAAATTTTTAAATTTTTGAATTTTTCAAATTTCAAATTTTTATACATTTAATTTTTTTAATATTTAATTATTTTTCAATATTTTTTCTTGATTGAATGAGCATTGAATTTTTTTAATTTAAATAATAATAAATATTTGATTTTTTTAAATAAAAAATAAAATTTCTGTTTGTTATTAGTTGAATCGCAATGAATTGGTAGAAGCCTATCTTCTACTGAATCAGGATCGAATTGCATATTTGAAAAACAAATGAAAGTACATTTACGTAAGCTGACTAACTTCTTTTCATCTTCGTCTTGTTCTTCGTTCAATGAACTATAATAGTAAACTTTATACGATTTCTTATGTTATTGACATGTAAAATTAATTTTCATTACTCTTTCTTGGTTATTCTTTTTATATTTCTTTTTGAACTTTTTAATTTAAAAATATATTATATGATAATGATTTCATAAAAAAAAATATGAGACTTTACATTAAACGCTAACTAAATAATTTCTTCAAATTATTTAATATTTATATTAATTTGAAAAATGTTTAAATTATTTTAATTATTTTTCTTTTATACAGAGTTTTTATAAATCAAATTCTCTTTAGGTTACTATTTATTTTAGACACGAATAACCATGTTAATATTTAATTTCTAGTTGATCATAAAGAAATTTTATTTTTTTATCAATAAAGAATTACATTCTATTTAAAAATTATATTATCCGCATAGGAACAATTTAATAATGATTCAGAGTTGAAGGGCGTAGGTGAACTGAGGATAGTTTGAGAGGGCTGACTGGATTTCAAAGAGAAAGTTCTTTTGGATTGGATCAATGTTTAATTGTGTTCGGCGATCATAAGCTTGAACACATAGTCTATAACGCGTTTAAATGTTCATCCTTTCTCAGTTCCTTCTATTTTTGAAAATTTTTCATTGTTGCTCGCAATATCTTTATATAAAAATGAATAAATTACAGTGTATAGTATATATGTGGCTATTTATCATACTCTCTAAAACTGGACAATTTAATTATAAGATTAAAATTTAAATGTAATTTTGAAGTGAGAATTATAAGCATTATTATATTATATTATATTATTATATTATTATATTATTATATTATTATAATAAGAAGAATTATAATATATAAGGTATTTTAATATTTAAGGATCTTAAATTTAGTTCAATATTATTGCTCTTATATTATTCAAATTAATTGCAATTACATATTTTAATTTTGAAATTCAAATTAAAATGATTTTTATGATTGGAACATTGTTATCTGTCAATGATATTTTAAAATCAGGATTATTTATATTATTTTAAAAATTAATTAATTAGTTCTTTTAAAAAAAATTTCAAATCGAGAAGAAAAAAAAAATATTATAAAATCTAATAAAATCATTTCCATGTTCAAATGATAATTATTATATCATTAATTGTTTTATTATTATCTTGATATAAGTATTATTTAATCTAATCATTAATTATTTTAATTTTTCTAAATTACACTAATTATTATTTCCATAATTTAATTTTATTAGGAATCTTCATATATGTTTCAAATTATTCATATTAAACATTTTTATATATATTTTTTTTATTTTATTCTCCACTTTAGAAGACTTAAAAAATATTGTTTTTCAATTATAAAATAACTTTTTCATAATTTATTAAATTTTTATTAATATCATTAATATTATTAATATTAAATCTAAAACATTAAACAACAATAAAAATTAATCTAATGAAATAACGAATAATCAAGTAAAGTTTGTATAATCGGAATAAAACATTAATCGGATAAACATTAATCGGTTTGTTAAAATCCCTATCGTAATCTATGAGCTAACTAGGAAAGGAATGATCACTTTCTGTGTTATTACTTAGCTGTGTGAAAGGTATAACCTCGATGTCGTGCGCGCAATAACGGAAATATTAAAGCATAGACCTCGTTCGAACTTTCGACCAGACACTATATAACATATATATATATATATATTATACTATATAACGAATCAATCGTATGCTATTCCTCCTACCTTGTTCGCTTCGATCTCATGCATGAAGGCTTACCATCGGCTTACGGTATATTGCAGCTAATTATTTCATATACTAATTTACTCTCTGTCTCTATTCTTGGCCATCTTACTTTAAAATAAAGAACCATCATCCATTCTTATGGAAATCGCCCACACTATTATTCATCATTATTAATTAAATCTGAAACATTATTATTTATATATTTATATATTATATTTATTTTATATTATATTATCTATATTATATTTTATTATTAATATTTTATATGTTATACATTCTATTATTTTATTAATTAATTGTAAATAAGATTCATATATTATAATAATTTATTGCGATAATTATAATGAAAATTTCTATTATTGTGATATAGCAATTAGAATAATGTCAGTACTTATATGAAATTAATTATAAAAAATAATAAAAATGTATTAAATAGTGGTTCGTCTAGAAATTATAGTGCTTAATTAAACAATATTTAGAAAACATAAGAAAAAAAAAATAAATTTCAAAGATTTCAACTATTATCCACGAGCAATATTATCAAAAATATTAAAAATTATTTTTATTTAATATTTTTTATATGTATTTTACATATAATATTTATAAAATATATATATAAAATTATATATAAAATATACTAACAACTTCTGTTAAGAAACATTTTAAACATTTGCTATTAATATATTTATGAGATAAAAGAAAGAATTCACAAGAATATCTATGGAAAACTCATGCATAATCTTATGTCAAAAACCTATTAGGGAGAAATTTTTTTATTCATCAGTATTTCATAATTGTTAACTTAATATATATGTTGGAAGATTCGATCAGTTTACAAAACAGGAAATGCTTTTTTCTTGAATTCTATAAATAAAAAAAATAAAAAAATATTGAAAATAAATTTTTTCGCCTGAATTATTATATAACAAAATATAAAAAATTTATATATACTTTATGTATGTGCTATTTATATGTAAGTAAGATGTAATTTAAGAACTTTATTTAGATAATTCTGAAATCTATATTAAAGAATTTCAATAATTTTCTCGACACATATTCAAACATTTTTCTATATTATAATCTATAAGATATTTTTTTAATTATAAAATGCAATATATATAATAATTTTTATATTATTAAAAAAAATAAGATATTTAAATTATGTAATATATATATATCTTTTATAAAAACTAATATTTTTTCTACAAAATATTAAAAATAATTATTTTCATTTAATTATTAATTTGTTCATACATATGTATATTTTAAAATGCAATATTCTCAAAATTCGTACCTTATTCTGTGTCTGGAATTATTTTTTTCATATCATAAGAATTTATGCACTGCTGAAGTTCAGGTGACCGATATCAAACATCGAGACTAGTAATATGACATTTATATCGACAACGAGATGTAAGTAAACGAAAGAAACAATTAACTCAAATGAAATTGACTGCCTGGAATCCTTGGCAACCAGTTCAAGGAATTGAAATAAAAATATATTTAGAATACATATTTTATTATTTAATACATAATAATTTCAAGCTTTTTTTGCTGGATATAATCTGGATTATATATATATATTGCATGATTATATATATATATATTGCATGATTATTGCATATTTGCATGATTAATAGAGTTATATCTTTATAATAATAACTGATTTTTCATATCTTTGAATAAATATTAACCATAGCTTAATAATAATTTTATTATAATATCTTAAATAAAAATTTCTTCTCTCTTCAATAATAATTTCTAAAAATCTAGAAATTTATGAAATTATTAAGTAGATTTTAATATAGTTTATTTTATTGATATCAGACATTGCAAGCATAATAAAAATTCATTTTGTAATTATAAAAACCAATCAAAATTGATAGAATATCTAATTATTTTCTTTCTTAATTCATATTGTAAATATATTTTAAAAAATATATTCAAATTATCAAAATTTTTTTATCTGAAAATCAATAAATTTTATCCATAGAACATGAAAAAAATATATTTCTCTAGAAAGATTAAGAATATTTTTATATTCGATTTGTTTCTGAATCTATTATATATACAATTGAAAACAATCAAACATCCATATTTATGTATTAAAATATAATTATAAACATACTTGCTCTCAATCATAGTTCTTCGTGCAATGGAAGAAGAAGTTTCTGTGTATAAATAAAATTTCTCACATAGATGGAAAGCGTACCAAGAGAAATATAGGTGAAACTTTACATTATCGATTCTTGAATCGAGCTAAACTACCTCATGTTAAATCGTATAATCGTTATTGAACACTGAGTGTCTTTTTATTAATGCTCTTTTTAGTAATGATTGTTCATTTTACATTTATTGTATCAGATCTTTTACTAAAAGCATGATCTAACTTCGTATGCTTTATTTCGATTACTTTGCATTTAGATATTTTAAATATAATATTCATTTGTATATATCTATATATATCTATATTTGTTTGAGAATTTTGTCAATTTATTAATTGTCGATACAGCAATATGATTTTTGCAATGCAAATATGATTTTTTATTTGAATTCTAAAATTTGATGCAATATTTTTGATAGTTAAAATTCTATTTTTAGAAAGTTATTGTTCTTTTTGAAAAATTTTATTCGATATTTATATACTTATATACTTAGATACTTATATATTTTATAAATTTATATTCTTTATAAAGTTTATATAGTGAAAATTATATCAATTGAATCAATAATTTGTCAAAATAAAGAGAAAAAAATGGAAAAATATCCATATAAGATTTATATTGTTGACTCACATTACAATAACGGATCTTCATAAATCAATTTTTTCTTTTTTATCTTGAGAGTAACTGCGAAGAATGATTGATAAATATTTCAAACTAGATAAATTCATTGTAATACATAATTATAATTCATATGTATTAATAATATTATGTAATAATATATATTTTTCAGTATTATGTAAAACAATATTTAATATTATTTTATATAATATTTATATAGTATTTATATCGATTAATTAGATATATTATATTTAAATATCGAAAAATTTTTTTTAGATTAATAATTACACTCAAATTTTAAATAAGAATTTTAAATAAGAAGAAATGGCAAGACAACAAACAGCTGATAGAAATATTCCCCATCTTCGAGATATCTTTGGATTTGGTAAATGGGAGAATACGCGTTTTCAAATGGAAGAAAAAGCACCAGGACATGACAGTGCCGTATCTATCGGTTCAACTTCTGGTGAAGAGGAAAGTCCTAAGAACAGCAAGAAAAAGAAGTCGCGACGTCGTGATAATAGCAAAACTTTAACGGAAACCGATGTGAAACATCTGGAAAGACATCTATCCATGAAAAAAACCATTCGCAAAAAGATTATGCGTGATTTACAGCAAGCGTTTGTCGAAGATCCAAATGAGTTCCGAGTAGATGATATACCACCAGAACAACTTAAGGCAGAAATCAATATTCAGAGTCTGAGTTTTGGGACACCATCACAGAAACAAGGTCGTACACGTGGAAATACAGAGAATACGTTCTTAGATATGTTACGTGCTGGAGATGGTAAAATTTTTTGAAATTCAATTTTTTTATTTATTTTAATATAAATAATTAATACATTAATTTGTTTGTATTAAAGTTTATAAAAGAATCTAAAAAAAAATTATTAAGCAAATTTATTATTATTATATTATTTTATATTATAAATTTTACAATTTTACAAATATATTATTTTATACAGTCAAAAATTTCTTTTTATAATTTAAACTATATTATATTATATTAAACTATAGTATTCTATAATAACAAAAAATAATAGCAAATAATATATATTGTATAAACGCAACATTAATTCTTACTAAATTAAATTATTAAATTAAATTAAATTACATAAAATTTTATTTTATTTGAAATTTTATTAATAAATTTATATTAAAATTATAATATTTATATTTAAATTTATTAATTATATTATTATTAATTATAATATTTATATTAAGTTTAATGCTAATATATTTATAATTTTTTATTTTTTTATAAGACTTTTTTAATTATTGAAAATTCAATATTAATATTCATTAATGTAATATTTATTATGTATATCTATTCAAATATTTATTAAATTAGATAATTAACATTGATATATATATATATATATATATATATATATTATCTTCAAATTATATATTTAAAATGATTATCAATTTATATTTTAGGTCTTGAAAAGAATTCTGGAGATGGAGATAGAGATTCTGGACATGGTGGTTCCCCTACAAGGGAAATTCCTAACACACAAGATACAGATGATGAATCTAATTATCCTTATGATACTCCGGTTGCAACGCCATCGAAGAAGAGCGGTAATTTCTGGAGACGTTTTACTATGAAAAATCGTAATAAGCGATAAATGCCTTATATAAACTTTCAGTTGATGATTACCAAGTTAATTTCCGTTTCTATAATAACTTAGTTATTTGAGCAGAGCTTGCAACTGTGATATATATATGAAAGAAAAAACCGAATTATTTCGAGTGAGCATAACTTTTCGTAACTTTTCTTTAACAGATCTCAGAGTTTCAAATCTAATTTTAAAAATACAGGACCAATAACTTGCAAAAGATTATAGATTCTCAGAGAAATTTTTTTATAAAATAATGAAAATAAAAAAGATTAAAAAATAATGAAAATAAAAAGATTATAAATAATGAGAATAATAAATAAAAAGTTATATTTTTACATATCACAATAATATTTTTGAAATTTCTTCTTCGAAATACTTTTTGGCTAAATTTTTGTATAAAAATATTTTGTATAAAAATATAAATAGTGATTTATATTATTGCAAATAATATATATAAAATTACTCTGAGATCCTTAACTTCTTGATCCTATAATCTTATACAAAACTTCTTTTGATGTACTTAAAGTAATAATGAAGTAATTAGGAATACAGCGAAAATATTTAGCATGTAAAAATAGATAATTTTTAATTATTTTTTATTTTATTTTATAATTTAAATAAGGATGAGAAAAACCAAGTGAAAATAATAAATATGCACAATTCTTTCATCATATATTGTTAGTATTAGCTAGTCAAACAGGTTTTGCAAGAAGATCGACATATTTTTAAATAACTTGTTCCAATTTTATATTATTATTTTTTTGTAAAAGTGATCAAATATACTTATTGTACACAAAATATTTATTTTAATAATAATGAAATTATTTCTTTGGAACAAAAAAATATGAATAAAAATAAAAAATTTTTATGATTATTTTTTAAAAATATAATAAAAATGGAAACATCATTTTATATTATAAAATAGTTTTGATTCTCCAAGAAAATCTGAAATATCTGAAATCTTTTATAAAATTATAAAAGATTTTCAACTTTAATATAACAAATGAGACGTACATTATTATAAAGTTTGATATTTATTATATAATGATGTTGGTGTAAAATTTTATTGTTCCTATCGTTCTTGGATATCTTTTACGACATCAACAGCATTTATAAGAAATTCATAAGAATTACATTTACCTGATGATGAATCTTTAATTATATTATATTCAAGAATTATGATATTAGATGTAGCGATTAAATAAAAATTATTTACAAGCATTATTTCGTTTTTATTTTTTTTGTAAAAAAAATATTTAATAAAACATTTTTTTTTGATAACAAATATAAAAAATATATAAAATGTTATAAAAATAAGTATTTAATTGTATATTAAAAGTAAATAAAACAATAAGTGCCTTTTATTGATTGTTGAATTTAGGTAATCTTTTCTCAATGAATGCTGTCATCCCTTCCTTTCTATCATCCTAAAATTTGAATTATAAAATTTGATTTTTTATTTATTAAAAGTTATTTATTACCTATGTTCTTAAAAAAATTCTTACTGTTGCAAATGTACCATGGAATATTTTTTTTTCAAAATGAAGTCCCTCCTTTAAAGTAGTTTCATAAGCTATAAAAAGAAAAATATAATATGAAGAATTTCAAAAATAACAGATAATATATATATTAAAAAATATATATATTGGTCAATAATTACCAATATTAACAGATTCTTTTGCCATGGCAACAATTAATTGAGAATGAGAAGCAATTTTCTCACCCAATTTAATTGCTTCAGCAACAAGTTTATTTGCTGGAAAAATTTTACTAACCAAACCTGCAATTAAAATAATATTTTTGTATATATTATACATATATTTTTATCTTTTTAATAATTTAATTTACCATTTTTTTCTGCTTCCTCAGCGTTGATTTGTTCGCCTGTTAATACCATTTCCATTGCTTTGCTCTTGCCAATTACTCTAGTTAATCTTTGAGTACCACCTGCACCAGGTATAGTACCAATAGTGATTTCAGGTTGACCAAATTTTGCTGTATCTCCAGCATAAATAATGTCACACATCATTGCTAATTCACAACCTCCACCTAACTAATATAAATATTTAATTAATATAAATATATAATTTTTAATAAGAAATTTTTTATAAAACAAAATTTAAAAAATTTTTGCATTCTAATTCATAGATGATGCTAATATAGAATAATTAAATTTAATAATATATCAATAAAATAAAATATTGGCACATTGTTGAAATTTTTCAAATTTTCTTCACTTTCTTGTAAGATTATATTAACTTACAGCATATCCATTTACAGCAGCAATTACTGGTTTTGATATTCTAGACATGGAATTCCAATTATTAAGAAAGTTATTTCTAATATTATATGCATAAGTATTGTCCTTCATTTCCTTAATGTCAGCTCCTAAATAAAAAATTAAAAAAAATAAATAAGTAAAAATTATAAATTTAATTATAAAGTCAAAATATATAAATTGACAATAATTATTAATTTATGATCATTAAAAATTTATGTTTTACCAGCTGCAAATGCTTTTTCACTGCCTGTAATTATTATAGCTCCGATATTATCATTAGTATCAAATTTTAACATAGCATCATTTAATTCAGTTATTAATTTTTCACAAAGAGCATTTAAAGCTTTTGGTCTGTTTAAAGTAATCAAACCAATATTTTTTTTTTCTCCAGCAGTTTCCACTTTAATGAATTCATAATTTTGTGGAACATAGGCTGTAAATTTATAAATATTTTTATTTTTTATAAATTATTAAAAATTATTATGACTGAATATCTATCATAGTTATTAAAATAAAATAGTTCTATTAATTGTTAGAATAATTTTATTTCTTAGTCTCAGTAATTCTTAATTTCGTATAACATAAATTCATACAAATTAATATATATTTTTTAGGAATGTAACTATTATTTTTTACAAGAGTTACAAATATTATAATATTTAAAAAAATATTTTTAAAAAAATACGTAAATTTTTTAATCGCGATTTTTTTAAACTTTATAATAATTTTCATTGTAGATATTTTTTAAAATAATTAATAATTTAAATTTTATAAATTGAATACAAATATAATTAATAATTTGATTAATACGATATCGAAAGTTTACTTATTGTAAACTTAGCATATATATATATATATATATATATATACTTATATATACTTATCAGTTAATAATAGTATACATACTAAACGAATTAAGATTTATTAAGATTTATTTAAAAATAAAATTCTTGAAAATTTTTTATATTTATCAAGATTATTAAATTTCATCAACATTTATTGTCTATTAAATATTTATTTAAATAATAAATATTTCTATTAAATTTTTATTATATATTTTTATATATAATTTTTATTATATATATTATATATTATATATTTATTATATATTATATATATTATATATTTATTATATTTATTATATTATATATTTATTATATTTTATTGATTGTAACATTAACAATTCAATATATTTAAGATTTTTTTATATATTTAAGATCTTTATTATAAGATTTTTGAACATTTAACTAATTTCTTTTCACATGATATAAATTAATTATTGGACGAGATCAGAAATTTCTCTTCTTGTTATGTTATAGCGAGTATCTTCCGATATTTTTAAGAATCTTAAGTGTTAAAAGACAATTAAATTATTGTTATTAGATTGTGACTGTTTGCGTTTATAAATATATAAAAATTTACAGCAGGCATGCTGAAATCCGCAAGCTATAAACGAACATTTCTTTTGTTGTTTTGTAGAATAATTTCTTGCGTATGTACTAGACTCTGTCAATAATACATATATTATAATTAATAAGTTAATGCAAATTAATATATAGTTACTTTTATTTAATTTTTTAAATGTGAATTAACAATTAACAATATTAATTACAATAAATTAACAATTAACATATTATTAACAAGGATATACTTAAATATTAATTGTTAAATAATAATTAATAAAGATAATATGTCAATTTTGATCGATATTTATTTTTTGTTTCATAATTAAAAAAATACTTTCATATCTGTGTGTTCAAACATAGAAAAAATTATCTCAATCAATTAATTTTAGATATTTTTTTTACATTTTTTTGAATTATTAAAAATAATCGAAAAAACGAAATAATAACTGGTTTTTAAATTATTATTTTATTTCTATTAATACTAGTAATTTCTTTTGCGTTTAAATGTTCATTAGCAATTTTATTGCAGAATAAAAAATAATGCAATTGCAATGTTTTTAATTTTGATGCGTATATGCAATTGGTTTTTGAAATTTTGAAATTAGTATTTCAATTTAGTAATAGTATTTTGAAATTTATTTATATGCATGTATATTTAATCAAATCAAAAATATTTTCACCTTATATGCACATGAAATAAAATATTTAAAATATTATAATATTTAAAGAATAAAGTAAATCTTTATTTAAATTCAATTTTTTTAATTATATTTATAAAGATTTTATTTTCATTCATTTTTGCTTGTTGTTTTTAAAAAATGTTTTATATTTTGTTTTCGAAAATATAAAAAAGAAAATCTTTATTATTACATTTTATTTTCTTTATCTTTATTACATCTTTATTATTTAAGAGTGAATTTGTTGAAAATTATAACCAAAATAAAAGAGTTATGACAAAACAAAATATTAAAAATTTTTAATCAAAACGAATATCGAAAGATTTAATGCGTTTTCTGTGGAGAAGAAAATTAAATTCAATATAATACATGCAAAAATTAGATACATGAACAATGTATAAATATTGTATAATGTATCAAATTTATGTTATTATTATTCTTAGATATACTAAGAATAATAAGCAAATATCTAAATGATATTTAAAAATTATGTCAGAAGCTAGTCAGTATTTTTTGATTCCATAAAAACAGAAGGTATAATTTATTAATCTTTTTTTTTTTTTCTTAAAATTATTTAAGAAATATATTTTTTGTTTATTTATAATGAATCAAGAATTTTTTATATTTATTTTTTAAAAGAAAAATTTTAATAAAAATTATTATTTATTTATTTCAATATTTAAATTATTTCTGTCTTCTTTTTTATATTTTATTTATTTAATTGATCTGAAGTTATCTCTTTTCTCGTATATTTTTTCATTGTTTTCCTAAATCAATAGTAGTATATATATTACACAAATTTGCGAACTATACGACATATGAATTTTTATATAATTTAATAAGGATAGAAATATATTTTATTCTTTAATAGATACGTAAACTTATTAATAATAGTTTTATATTTCTGTTTGTATTTTAAGAAATTACATAAGTGAAATCACATGCAATGAACATATATGAGTAATTAATAACGGCTTTCATCATATCATTATAATACAATGAAAAAAAATTGTATATATAAGATAGTTCTTAACTTAAGTATTTCTTCCAATTGTAATGCTACAAAAATATTTTTTTATATATTAATTTGAATAATATCAAGAGATGAATTGCAAAGAATATATTTTCTCAAGATTACTTTGAAGATCATTAATATTTTTACATATAAATACATTTTTTTTATTGCATCATATAACTGATATTAAATACGTTTTACGTAAGATATGTAACCGATATGATCTTAAAATGATTTTTAATTTTTGAAAATTAAAATTAAATATGGAATTTATATATATAGAAATCGTAAGTATATAATATTCTTGATATTTTACAACATTAATGATTTTGAAAAAAAATGTATTTACATACTAAAAAAAATACAAAAAAAAATCAATAATTTAAAAAAAAAATAATTTAAAAAAAAATTCTCTGCAATATATTAAATAAAAAAATTATTTAAATTTATCTTATTATAAAAATCGAAAGAAATTTTGAGAAAGAAGTTTAGACCATTCAGTATAATTGAAATTACGTAGTTACTTATATAAAACTTTAAATTAACATATATGTATAGAAATTTATATCTCAAATATATATATATAATATATAATATATGATATATAATATATAATATATATATATCTTTCAAAAACTATTCTAAAATATTACATAAAAGTTTTATAACATAAAATATATATTTATATCTAATTTTAAAGGCAAATTTCACTTGTGACTTTCATTTATAAGCAAGTAGTATTATACTCACAACAATAATATTTCATATTGGATGCAAAATACTGTGGTTTTCGACCAATTTGCAATTGTTTAACAAATAGAATTTGTCCAATGCGTAGAATTGTCATAATATTTGCAAAATTTTAATATTAATAAAAATATATACGTTTTTCGGAAATCAAATGAATAAGATACGAGAGAACTCACGAGAAAATGAAGAAATTTATCAAGCACAAATAGCAGTGATGTACCGATAAATATTTGAACCCTGGTAAGTTTTTTAATTTACATAATTTATTACATAATTAAATATAATTAGCATATACAATTTATAACAATGTGATATTATATTAAATAAATAAATCTAAAAATAATAAGTAACATTAATATAATTGAAACAATGAGAATCTGTTTTATAAATGAAAAAAAACATTTAATACTGTTTAAATTTGATTGGTTGCATTTTCATATATATTCTTTACCGCTAATTATGAAAATTAATTATGAAACTATTCACAAGATAGTTTATAATAAACAAAATTATTCTAATGGATTTAATCATAATTAACATTTATAAAAATAATGATATAAAAATAATTATAATCATAATTAATTAACTCATATTATAAAAAATTTAAATAATCTAATCGAATAAAATTTAATTTGATGAAATAAAATATACAAAATTTTTGATTTTTTATTATGATTAATATTTTTGATATTTTGGATATTCTATTAATGTAGAACATAAAGCATAAAATCTCATAAGATTTAAATCTATCCCATCACAAATTAAAACACATCACAAAATGAACTCATATTATCGATTTATTTATCGATATTGCAGATTTCGAATTATCGAAAAATGTTAGTCTAGATTATCAGTATAGTCTTTGTCTTGAATAAAGTTATTTGAGTTGACTAAAATTAGTGAAATAAATTGTTTCGAAACATAAAGAAATTAATTTATATATTGAAAATAATTCAATTTTTTTTTCTCAAAAAGTAAAATTTGAAAACAATAGTATATAATGTGATTTAACGAGAAAAGTTATGTTTAAAATTATTATTTTATCTTACATGAATTTAATTAGTCGAATTATTATTACTATTTTCAATGTATTTGGTCAATATGTTACGAATGCATAGGTAAGATTATCTATTATTCAGTTTTTTCTACATTATTTGAATAAAACGAAAAAATTTAATGCCTAATTAAGTTTCACAGTATAACTTAGATGTTTTCTTTTTTCTCTTTCATTTTTTTTATTGGTCATCTTTTCCTTTGTCATATTGAGTGAATATAATGAGGAGTAAAATGCCACCATTTCGAAGGAAAAAATCTGGAAAATCTTTTCCTGTTAAAGTCTGTACATTGGATGCTGAATTGGAATTTAGTTTAGAGGTTAGTTTATTGCATTATTTGCATTATTTGTTCTGTTATTAAATATTTATATATATAAACATTTATTTTAAATGGATTCATAGTGGAGATCAACAGGAAGAGATCTTTTTGATTTAGTTTGTCGTACGATAGGATTAAGAGAAACATGGTACTTTGGACTTCAATATGAAGATGCTAAAGGATTTATATCTTGGTTAAAATTGGATAAAAAAGGTAAATAATTTTTTTAATTTTATAAAATTAAAATTATGTTTTAATAATATTATACTTTTATTTTAGTACAAGATCAATGTATTTCTCAACAACCTACAACACCTTTTATGTTTTTGGCAAAGTTTTATCCAGAAGATGTTGCTGAAGAATTGGTGCAAGAAGTAACCCAACATTTATTTTTTCTACAAGTGAAACAAGCTATTCTTTCAATGGATATTTATTGTCCACCAGAAGCATCTGTATTATTAGCTTCTTATGCAGTACAAGCAAAGGTAATTATAACTTTTTTTAAAAAAATAATTTTTATTTGTATTAATTTATGTGTTTTAAATATTTTAGTATGGAGACTATGATGAAGTTTCATACCGTCCAGGAATGCTTGCTAGCGAAGATTTATTACCACAAAGAGTTATTGATCAATATCAGATGACACCTGAAATGTGGGAGGATAGGATAAAAATTTGGTATGCTGATCATCGTGGGATGTCCAGAGATGAAGCAGAAATGGAATATCTGAAAATTGCTCAAGATCTTGATATGTATGGTGTAAATTATTTCCCTATTAGTGTAAGTAGTTTTCATGCACGTAAAAAATATCTTTTATAATTAAAAACATTTTTATTGAATGATATTAATTATTAGAATAAAAAAGAGACTGATCTTTGGTTGGGAGTCACAGCCTTGGGATTAAATATTTATGAAAAGGAGAACAAATTGGCGCCAAAAACAACATTCACATGGTCGGAAATACGACATATCAGTTTTGATGACAAGAAGTTCGTAATAAAACCAGTGGAGAAAACATCGCCGAACTTCGTGTTCTTCTCGCAGAAAGTTAGGATGAATAAACTGGTAAAAAAACAATCAGATGTTGGCAGCTGGGTGAAGGGTTTGATAGCTTTAGGGTTCGACGAACAAAACAATGACAAAGCTGCTCACATATTATTTGTTAAGATTCTGGACCTGTGTATTGGCAACCACGATCTGTTTATGAGAAGACGCAAGCCTGATTCCATGGAAGTGCAGCAAATGAAAGCACAAGCCAAAGAAGAAAAATCAAGGTAGATTTTTATATATGTGCATACATATTTTAAAAATATTGCGTGAATTTTCTTTGTTTTCTCAAATATTTCCAATATAATACAATATATAAACATTATTTTTTTTTATGAATTAAATTTTTTTAATTTGAATGGAGCTTGTAAAATCAAATGCTTTACTAATATTTAAAAATGAAAAAAATAAATTTTAAATATTGATTTAATAAATTATAAAAAATTTATTCAATAATTATATGCATGAAAAGTTTATATCTATCTTATAACAATATTCTAATGTATTCTAATGTAAGCTGTTTCTTTCCTTTTCTTTTTTTTTTTTGTTGTTGTTTTATATTATTTTATAGGAACTGAAATCTAAAAATAATTAAATAAATGTTTAATCAGGTTAGTATACTTATTTAAACACTTAAAAAAGGAACACCTTTACTTCAAGGAAATCATATAAAATGTACTTTTTTACAAAGACATTTTTAATAGATAAGTAATTATTATTGTATCCATCAAATTATTGCTTTCATAATATTGTGCAATTTTTTTACTTCATTAATATTATTTTATTAGGAGACAAATTGAAAGGAATAAATTGGCACGAGAAAAACAACTCAGAGAAGCAGCAGAAAGAGAAAAGGCTGCTATGGAACAACGACTTTTACAATATCAAGAAGAAATTCGTTTAGCAAATGAAGCACTTGTAAGGAAATATAAATAATAAAATTCTATATTTATTATAACTAAAAATCGTCACAAAAAAATTCGATTAATTATAGAGAAGATCTGAGGAAACTGCAGATCTATTAGCTGAGAAAAGTCGCGTAGCCGAAGAGGAAGCAATGCTATTAAGTCAGAAAGCTTCAGAAGCGGAACAAGAAATTACACGTATACGATTAAACAATATGAAAACAGAGGAGGAAAAAGTTCATCTTGAACGAAAGACTAGGGAAGCAGAATTGTTGACAGAAAGACTGGTACAAGAATCTGAACGAAGAGCTGCTGAAGCAGAAAAATTAAAAGATGAATTATTACGTGCACGTATTGCTGAGAAGGAAGCAAAGGAAAAATTATTAGAATTTCTTAGTAGAAATGCTTATACTGCTACTATAACTGTAAGCATCTGAATCATAAAAATAATAAGTACAGTTAAATATAATTAATTATAATTAAATATATTTAATATCTATATTTTAGCCTGTGCCAAACATATTTCCATCAACGCAAGTACTTCCATCAGATTTGCAAGCAGATCTTCAAACACTGCAATTGGATACAGAACCTTTGCCAACTGACCTCACTTCTTACGATCTGATTGCCGATGGAGATGTCGATCAGTTGTCTTTAGAAATTGAGAAAGAAAGAGTTGATTACTGGGAAAAAAGTAAACATTTACAGGAACAACTTAGAGAATTACGCACAGAAATTGAAGTTATGAAAGTTGGAGAAAAACAGTGCGAATTGGACCAATTACACGAAGAACAAGTGCGACTCGGTGAGAATAAGTACAGTACATTAAAGAAAGTAAAATCTGGATCCACCAAAGCCAGAGTTGCATTCTTTGAAGAGTTGTAGTTGATGTGTTCCTAAGAGATCAAAAAATTGATGAACTCTATGAAGAGAAGTTGAAATGAATATGCAATGAAATGAATCTGATGAATCTGAATCTCGTAAACACGTACGTATGTATACGTTCTAGAATACTAAAACGTACGCTTTTTGTTGTATTTTAGTAGTAGTTTTGTTAATATCCCAATATTTACGATATCATATAATTAGTAAATCATACTCATACAGTAAATTGTCTTTTGAATTTATATTGTTTTTATTCTATGTATTTTTGCCTATTTTGTTATATTAATTTTCAATTTTAAATGTTTTAGACAATTAGTAAAATTTAACATTTAATTGCACAAAGTACATATAAAAAAATCAAAATTACTAATAAAATCATTAGATATTAATTCTTGTAGAAATAAGTAATTTGTAAAATCGTAAATATTTTTTTAATGCATAGAAATTTTAAAACAAATTATCTTTTTTTATATAAACATTACAATGCCCAAAAAGCATGTATTTCTTATTGTTCTGTCATATTTTAATATTTTAAGATTGGAATTATAATAATATTTCAATTATAAAAAAAACTAGTAATAACATAATGCACGTTTAGATACAATTATATATGTGAATATTCTTAAATTTTCTTAAAATCGTGATTGAATGTGCCTATAATAAATTGTATTGTAAATCTTTTATATTGTGTGATTAGAGAAAAAATTCTCAAAAAAAAAAAAACTTCATTAAAGCTATAGTCTAGTCAAACGATTTATAAAAATGAAATTGATAATCAAATTTCCCATTCATAAAGAAACAAAATATTAGACATTATGACTATATTATGACTATATTATATTTATTGACTATTATTAAAATTTGAAAATATGTTTTCATGCACAATTATTATTAAACTATAGTACTGAAGTGTTTTTAATAATCTATTTAATTTGAATAATTTAAAACGTGTTTACTATAAATATAAAAAAGATTTTTAAAATAATTAAAAATAAGTTATAAATATCTAATAATGATTAAAAAAATTACATGCACTCATACATTGGTCAAAATATTTTGAAATTACAAAATAAAGAATTATTTATTATTATGTAATTTGATTTGTAATTTGTAATTTGATATGTAATTATTATAAAAAAAATTTTTTACAGTTATAATTTTAAAAATAATTTTTCTATTGAATACTAAATATATATATATAATTTAAGATAATATTTATGTATTATAACAAAATTAATGTAAAAAATTGAAATCCAATGTATGAATATGAAATTTTTTATATAATCTGTGTAAATACAAAAAAATTATTGATTTTTATACTGTGAAATGTAACTAATATAATTGCTATATTAGTTTGATTAGACTAGAGCATTAATACATATAGAATCTTTAAGTATTAAATATGGCCTTTGAAAAAAAATGTTCCTATCAATATAATAGAAAAGTCAGTGTTCAAGTATTCAATTAAAGTACTCAATTAAATAAGATTTTCTAAATATTTTAAAATATAGTATATTCATTAATAATATAAAAATAAATATGTATGATATATAAAAAATGATATATAAAAAATGATTTTAATTTTTATATTAAAGTATATATAAACTTATAAACTTTCCTAAATTTTCTTTTATTAATTTATAAAATTAAATTTTTATCAATAATTACATAAATTTAGTGATAAAAAAAATTATAAAAAAATTTATTATAAAAAATTATTATAAAAAAATTTTGGATTTACTCTATATTAATGTCATATGAAATTCTTCTTAAAGTGTGCCATAATGATTAAAAAATGTTCCAAATCTAAATAGATAATATTCAATCAGATAAAAAAAAAAAATTTTAATTTGGAAAGTTTTGAATTGATATGATTAATGATTATGTAGTTAATACATATTTATACAATTACTTGAGCACTGATTATTTAAAATAATATGAAAGTATAGGAAAGAATAAATATTTGTTACTATTTCTTAAGTAATATTCTTATATTTTGCGAACTTTTATTCTTAGATTTTATATAGAGTGTCGAATATTCAGTATTGAAATATATTACATTCTTTAAAATATTTTACCAAAAGTAATGCAAAACAACTTACTGGAACTTTTGGCGCCATTATCTGTGATTCAAGTACATGAATGTATTGGATGTTAAAAAAAAACTCCTTTGATTAAAATCAGTATTTTTCTATCATATAATGGAATGTACCTGTAGATATTATTCATTAATGTAATTATTCAATTATTTTATTCCATATCATTTTTTCTTGACAAATTATCATTAATACTGAAAATTCTGTCACAAAATAATATATATTTCTAAATTTATGATAAAGTTAATTTTTTGTTTTATCATAATCTAAAAGTAAATTTAAAAATAACTAATTTTATTTACAACTTATATAGTAAAATATGCACATTATTATTTAGTCTAAATATAAACGTATTAAATCATCTTCCTTAGCAGGATAGTTTGTCACTGGGCACTTTTTGTTTGTACGTATCACAGGAAGAATGCATTGATAACAGAATGCATAACTGTAAAATGAAATATTTATGAATTATAATTGAATTCAATTTTCTAATTTTTGTTTAATTTATTATTTTCTGTAATACACATACCCAGACACTGAAAGTACTGTATGTATTCTAAGTGTTTTATAGCAGATTGGACATATTCCTTTGTATTGTTTTGCTATATCTGGAATCTAAAATGAATATTTTGTAGATTTTGAGTTTAAAAAAAAATTTAATTACATAAAAAGTTTATTTTTTTACTTTTGGAGGTGATGGAATAGGTAATGATAGTAAATTAGTTGAATAATGTTCTTGAGTCCACCAAGACAAGAATTGAAGAAAAAATGCTCCAAATTCAAAAGATGTAGTCATCATTCTTTGAAATATATCTATACCATCACTAATACCAAAAGAGTTTGTTCTAATTTTCTTTAAAAAATCTGAAATACTAAGTATCGGTTTTGGTTCTGCATATGTTAAAGTTATAGACAAAAATCTCAAAAATAGAGAAGTATATGCTGATTTTCCAGAAATATAAAGAACATAATTATATAGTACCATAAATTCATACATCATGAAAATTATTGCGTTTCCTTTGATAATGCAATTACGATATAATTTTTGCCATTTCTAAAAAATAATTTTAAAGATTATTTGAGTAAAAAAATATAAATTAAAAAAAAAATTATGAGTATAATTACCGACTTTGGAACACAATTATCAACTTCTTCAAGTTTATATTTTTCCACTAGTTGAGAAAGTTTGATTTTTATATAAGGAAATAAAATTGTTAACATTAATGAAAGTCTTCTTTGCTTATTTGATAATTCACATTTAATTTTTGAGTTTACTATAATTATGCGTTTTAAACTATAAAATGTTTCAGAAAATGATGCAGCTAAAATCAATATATATATATATATTTTTTTTTAAATATTTATAAATAAATATTTGTAAAAAATAAATTTTTTTAAATTTATATGAACAAATAATTACTTACAATATTTGTTCAAATAATAGTATTGAAGAATTGTATTAAAAATTAAATAACCTTCATCTGTCCATTTAAGAAGATGTCCATATCTTTCAATATTAAATGATACAATAAACTAAAAGTTTATAAAAATATTTACAAAATTATTTACAAAATTAAATATTTTTAATAAAAAAAAATTATATTTAATGAAAATAAATTATTTTTTAATTAAGTATTCATTATTTTATTACATAAATATTCTATTTTTATAATAGGATTCATAGTAAATTTATAATAAATTTTTAAAGTCAATTAATTAAATTTTTGATTAACTGATTTCAAGGAATATTATAATAACTAATATATGATATTTTATCTTATAAGTTATCTTATAATTTTAATGATTTGATTAAATAGAATTTATTTATTAACAAATTACTAAATAAAAATAAAAACTAATATATGAAGTTCCACTTTTTATAATTAACTAATATTTATATTCTATAAATTAATGTAAATTTGATTAACTTACCGATAAAAATTTTGTAAAAGCCGGTTCTACAGTATGTGCTAACGATTCTTGTGCTATAATTTCAAAAATAGAAGGTCTTATAAATGTTGTGCCAGTTAAATGAGCTCCTTTTTCTGCCATTTTCAATTTTGTTTTCTATACATTATATATTTTGTCCACTTTTTTATTTGTATAATGACCTATGACCTATATAAATTTCATATTTATAAATAATAATATAAATTTTAAATATTTAAAATCATCATAAAATTTATTAGAAATTCAAACTTATTTATTATTATTTAAATTAATAATTATTATAAAAATAATTTAAAAACATATAATAAGAATAAAACATATTTAACAATCGATTATAAATTATGATTTATTTCATTGATTCAATGTATATATTGAATTTATATTTAAAATATGAAATAAAAAAATGTTATAAACACAAATATGAATATTAATACAGAAGTAAGTAATAATAATCTAAGTATTAATATATAATTCATATAAAATCTATGAGTCATCTAGCGGACTGAATTAAAAGCATTAATGAAATTATATTATTAAAATATCAAATATTATATTAATTGTATATTTAGATTAACCTATCAATTTAATTGTTAATAAACAATTAATTTATTCGATACATAAGACAATTTATTAATTTTTAAATAATTAATATTTTCGTATTTATTATCTAATAATACTATATTAACTGATCAAAATTTCAAAGTGATGGAATGAAATAACAATATCAGTTAATAAGACAAAATTCCGATTAGTTTATACGGCGCTACTGCTTTGTAAATAGAACATTTGCGATAATACTATTATACTATTGTTTGAAAAAAAAATTGTATGGCATGTTGACTAATTATTTTTATATTATATATTATATTATAACTATTCTTATAGTTTATAAAATATAAAATAACAATAAAAAAATATTTTTTTTTAATATATTCTCGAAGATAGAATCATTCTTATTATAATTTAATGATGTTGACTACATATTTTATATAGTATTCCGCCAGCTGATCAAAGCATTTATTGTACATATAACTTGTTAACATAACCTAATATTTTATGACATTTCAGAATGATATATGTATAACAATTGAAAATTTAAAAATTGAAAGAAAATAAAAAATAAGATTTTTTTATCTATTTTGTGTTAAAAATAAAGATTAATTTGAAGAAAAAAGTTGTGATTATAAAAAAAACAATAAAAATGATCTAATATAGCAGTCAAAAATGAATATTTTTTACTAAAATAATAATTGAATTTTTTGAAGACACTTGTGTAACATTAAGGTTACAATCATGTCTGGCAAAGGAAAACAAAGTTCTAAGAAAGCAGTTGTTAAAGTACGAGAAAGTGGGAAGACAGTGCAAGCTACTGCACTTAATTCAGATACAAGTTCAGAGAGTACAGAAACTGCAATGTCTTTATCAATCTTAAAAATTGCTGATAATAGCCGTCTTCTTCCAAGGTATAGCAGCATTCTACAACGTAATGCTGAAGAAGGTGTAGGAATGGAAGATCTTGATACATTGCAGTTGGAATTAGAAATGCTTCTATCTTCAGTAGTTGTGCGACATCGTATGCTTCAAGAAGAGATAACCAATTTATCTTCAGCAGAAGAACGCAGAGATAAAAGATCTAAAAGTGGAAAGGGTCTTTCTCTTTTGGATAAAAAAGTCAGAGAAGAAAAATTTAAACCAAAAGGATTTAGTACTAAAACACAATCTCCTATTCCAGCAAAACTATTCAAACAGAAAGCTGTTAATAGCTCAAACTCTCAAATCATTCCAAATGTTCATGAAATTTCAAGAATTGAAGGTTCTAAATCTGAATCACCAAAGTTGCTCTTACCAAAAAATGATACACCTAACAAATTTTGGGCATCTGTTGATCCATATTGTACTGATATTATGTCTGATGATATTAAATTGTTAGAAGAATTAATCTCCACACATAGTGACATAAGTGATTTTAAGAAAATTCCTCCATTAGGTCGTCATTACAGTTTAATATGGGCACATAATGATTTATTGCAAGAAGAAGATGCAGCTAATCCAAATCGGGACAAGAAGAAAAATCGTTCAGATGTGTCTTTATTGGTTGGAAAAAATGATAAAAAAGCACACAGTATAGCAGGACCTCTAACTCAAAGATTAGTCTCTGCTTTGTTAGAAGAAAATGTATATGTTGCAAATAACAATACAGATAATAAACTCTTTAGAGATAATGATCCTCCTGTTTTAAGAGATCTTACTATTCAGAATTCTATAAATTTAGAATTAAGAATGCATAAAGAATTAGTTGAACAAGGAATTTTAGAACCAGATGCACAAAAAAAGAGTCAAGAAGATGATGAAATTTTAACTGAAATAAAACGATGTCAACAGGAGCTTACTGCACTTTCCAACCATAATGTAACACAATTAAAAAGACTATTGAATTTAGCTCAAGAGGAAAGTAAGCGACAAGCATTGAAAAGAAAAATTAGTACAGCAGATAATGAAGTAATAGAACACTACAAGAAACTTATATTAGCAAAACAAAGAGAAGTACCTTTAACAAAAAAAGAACAAGAAAAAGCATGGTCATGTCTTCGAGAGAGAGAAAATCTTTTAGATCAACTAAATATGCTACCACATAATAACATAGGAGAACCTATAGGTTTCACCACTACTGCAGACTAAATACAATTTTTTACTGTATTATATAATATAGTGATAAAAACTATGTATTATAAAAATTACAATTATATAAAAATTTAATAATATGAATTTAATTTTTAAATTCAATAGTGTAAAATTTATCTTGAAGTATTCCTTTATTATATCAATTCTTATTTTAAATGACTTAAAAATTAAATTAAAAATTTAACAATTGTATTGAATTTTATCACAAAAGATGTAAATATCCTATATCCTAATTACAAATTTTATTTTATTTTTGTATTAAAAAAAATGCACAATATATTAAATATGACGAGAATATTAACAAGAAATTATGAACTATGATACAAATTTGAATAGATATAACAGTGAATAAATCTCTACATATTTTTTACAAATTATGTTGTATGTCTAATCTTATTAAGAGAATCACATATTTTGTACAAAAAATTTAAAAAAATTTAAAAATATAATATTTAGTATTTAACATATATTTTCAATGAAAAAAATAGATATTTATTAAAATTAATTATTTAATCTTATGCAAATATCTCAAATTAGAAATATAATTAAATAAATGTTCAATATATTAAAATTAACTTCTCTCTAAAGAAAAGCAATTATGACAAAGGGAAGGTTGCTCAAAAATAATCACTTATAAATTCAATAATAATTTTACGACAAGTGTTTATTCGATATCACTGTACAATTTTTTTCGTCCAGTTACCTTAATAATGCGCGCACGCGATGGCACAACAATGATGAACCGTTCCACACTAACAAAAAATGTTCGATGTATATTACTGTTTCTTAATATTTGATAACATTAAAAATGATGAACATACATGTATATGGATTTTACAAGCAACGCTATCTTTTTTTTTTATTCAATCTTTTTAATAAACTTTTGTTAATATTCTTATTCTTATATTGAAGTACAATATTATCGTAATATGAATTTTTACGCTACATGATATAAAGTAAACCATGAAATAATTACAAATTAGTTCGAAAGGCCCCGAAGGAGTCAAAGACGGTTCGATCGATGATCTAAATTACGTATACAGCCGCCATTTTTTCAGTTCATTGTCGTACCGTCGCATACCCCATCGAACCGGATACTCGAGCATCTCTAATGATTTCATGGCATCTCGTGCACCAAAGGCAACTACCATTGTTTCCTTCGCAGGAATCAAAGGACGCCACTTTGACAGTGATGCACTAAAACTAGTAATATTGTGTTTTTATGCGATTTTGATAATTTAGAATGCGAATAAAAGTAAGAAAGCCATCATAAGACAGAAGAGACCCATGGCTTCAGACAAGGCAAAGCCCAGAATGGCATATGAAAACAACTGTTGTTTAAGAGAAGGATTCCTGGCATAACCCACGATTAAAGAACCAAACACTGAACCAATTCCAGCTCCTGAAATCATATGTATAATCTTATTTATTATAATTAAAAAAAAAAATTGATTTAAATTTATGTAATTTATGATATAACTTTACTACTATAGGATGATTCATTTTAGAAGAATTAGGATCAGAAGGCAAATAATATAAATAATGCTATCATCAAATAAAAAAGGTCCATTGCTTCTGATAATGCAAAGCCAAGGATAGCATAATTAAAAACTTGCTATTTTAGGGATGGGTTTTAGGTATATCCAATTATTAAGGATCCAAAAATTAAATATTTATCATATCAACCCCTGGAATATAAATTTTATATATTTTTTTTAATAAGAAATTTAATTTAATTAATTAAATTTTATTTTTTTTAATAAGAAAATGAATATAGGAATAGGAATCAAAATATTATAATTTTCATAATTATTAAAAACAAAAATTATATACATACCCGACCCAGCAACACCTACAGTGGCAGCACCAGCACCAATGAATTTTGCAGCAGAATCAATATCACGACTAATTGTAGATGTTTGGAAACTACGTATAATTGGAGATTGCACCAATGGAGACTATATAAAAATTATTCAAATAATTAGAAAAAAAATGAGTAATATTAAAGAAAAAAATTTTCAATTTAAAAATCTTATGAAATAAAAAATATTTAAATTTAAAAAAAATTTAATAAAAAATTTCCAAATTTAATAATGATTTCAATTATATATTAAATAAAGTAAATTACTTCATCAAATAATATGACTTATATAATCTTTATTATTTTTATTTTAATGTTTTGACATAAAAAATTAAATTTTATAGATAATTATTTTAGAATTTTATATTCATCCTGTATTTTAAATTATTTATTTCAACTATTCTATTTAAAATCTTTTTTCAATTCAAATTAATATTTTTCATGACATAATCCTAAATTATAAAATTAGTTAATTTAAAGTCAATTCAAAAGATGAAAACTCAGGAAATATAAGATATATATATATTTATGATTTATTACAAATTGATATATTTATTTAAAAAAATTTTTTGTTTCTTATTAAAAAAATTTTTGAATTAATGAAAATAAACTTGCTTATGTAACTTCGTAACGAGGTGAGGTTATGCAATGCGAAAAATATTAAATGTTACTTACACTGAATGGGTTCTGAATCTGATTCTGCTGTATAGACTGGCTGTGACTTACCACAGCACTGCTCAATGGTCGAATATAATTCTTAGTTCCAGAAACCAACTGAAAATAAGACAAATTACTCAAAGATTATATAATAATATAAAAATTTCAAAATATTCGAAACGAAGAGAAAATTACTCACGGTCGACTTGGCGACAGGTACAATAAATCTAGTACAAGCATACATGATGACGTTTGAAATTATATGATCACTCAAATGAGTATCTGAAACAAGACAATGTCTCTAAATGTGAAAATTATGAATTTCAATGAAAGATGCGTGTTAATCCTATGAACAACAGCGAATTACTAACCACAAGTCGGGCATACGCAATGTATGATTACGTAACGTTTCTGACGGAATCGTTATAGGAGATTCTAAGGATACAGGGTCAAAATTAACTTGTGATGCGATCCGAATATCTTCGATATCTGTTATTACAAAGAACAAAAACTA
Organism: Apis laboriosa; assembly: GCF_014066325.1. NCBI lineage: Eukaryota > Metazoa > Arthropoda > Insecta > Hymenoptera > Apidae > Apis > Apis laboriosa. The sequence continues at coordinate 646,531 of NW_025222134.1, forward strand.
CAGAACAGCGAATGGCTGACAATAGATTACAAAATGGCTTCTCATGTTCTACCTTCGATTGATAAAAGAAATTTTTTCTTCTTTACGATTATTGAAGAATTTATAAATGTTTTTTCAGTAATATTTAAACTAGAAATTTGATTTTAAATAACAATAATTAAAAGATTTAATGAATTTCTTTTACTTTATATGTTTCTTCATTAATAAGTAATCACACTTACCAGAATATGTTTAAAGAGGTAAGAAGACCCGGCTTGTTGGAATGTTGAATTGGCGAGTGACTACTGTACGAAACGCTCAACGTACGAACAACCTATCTGGACTGAACGAAACGACTCGACTTCCGTGCGATGACCTATTATTCACTACTTTCAACACTTCGACTCTCACCGACTCCGATTATCGACCAACCGAATTTAGCCGAACTGTTTTTCGTCTGCAGTAACTAATAAATACATTTTCTATTATATATTTCCGAGAAAGACTTTCTATTTTAACTTTTCTCAATATTCTATATTAAAATTTATATAATTTTTTATCATTACTTTTTTTTAAGAAATTAAAAAAAAATCTTCTTATTAATAATTTTAAATATTGACTACTATAGACTCTCGCTTGACTTATTTCTTGTTAGTGATTTTCTCTATTGTAAACTTGCCATTGTTGGCTACTATGATTAGTGGCTGTTCTCTGGATGAGAGGTTAGTATAATAATAATATAATATATCGATGGTCATCGATATATCGATAAAATTTAACTTATGTTGTTTATTTTTTTCTTCCTAAACAAACAAATTTATTTTGAAAAATACAAAAACTTGAATTTTATAGAAAATTCTATATAAAATTATAATAAAATAAAATTTTATTTGGTAATAGGTTTTTATTTGTTTTATTTAATATAATATTTTATAGTATCATACTTTATTCTACATTTTTTCGTTTGTGTTTTAGAAGTTGTATATCACTTTCACGTTGAAGAATTTGATTAGCATTATATACTTGAAAAAACCGTTTTCCATGTTCAAATGTTGCAATCATAATCGCACAAGCTGGAGCCACTTTAATTACACGTGGAATTAGTCCTGTAAATAATCCTTTTACTCCATTTTGTTTATAAATTTTTCGTATTATGGCCCATGTTCCACTACTACGTCCTGGATTATCTATAATCCATTTTTTAATTAATATTTTATTTTAAATTTTATTTTATTTAAATAATATTTTAATTAATAACATATTATTATTCTAAATAGTATAATAGAAAATATATAAAAATAAATATGAAAATACCTGAATAAATTTCTTTCTCACCCATTTCTATTTGTTTATGTGTCTTTACTACATCAAATGGGATTGTTAAAAATGCAGCTATCTATAATATATTATAATACTTTCATTTTTCTTTTATAATTAAAGTTAAAAATAAAAAATACTTACAGATCCTGCTATAGCTCCTGCTGTAAAATTAAAAGTAAAAGTTTGTTGTGATTCGTGAAATTTTTGTTTTATAGTTTCATAATGTAACCAATAAATTGCACTAAATGGTACATCACGTAAAAGAGTACTAGATAATCCCATCCATAAACCAGAGATACCACTATATTTTACAACAGTTTTCAATGCTTGAAGAATTTCTAAGATAAAGAATAAATTACATTTAAATTAATTAAAAATAATATTAATAATTAAATAAAATATTACCTGCATAACTTAACCTTTGAGATTGCATCTTTGTTCTAATTAATTCTAATGGGCTTACTAAAGTTGCAGCCCAAATACGTGCTATAGCTCCAGCCATCATAGGAATCCAAAATGGCTGTTTCATTGTAATTGTATTAGCTTTTCTATTTTTTCTATTATATTTATCCTAAAAATGTAAATAGTTTTACAAAACTTTAAAAATATTACAATGTGCAAAATTGAAAAAAATTTTATTTACCTTAAAATATAATCTTAACTGTTCGTATGAAACAAAATATACTATAGTTGCAGGTACTGCTAGAACTAGAGTAGGACTTAAACCACTCCATAGTGAAAGAATACCTTCATTCTTACTAATTTTCATAAGAGCATCCTATGAATAAATTATTTCATACATTTAATTATTAGATTTTATTATATATATATATATATATATATAATAATAATAAAATTTATTATATATAATTTAATTTTAATTTAAAAAATATATCTAACTTACCACTGTACCATTAAATTTTCCATTTCCTTTAGCCCATATTGGACCTTTGCCATTCAAACAAGGACACAAATGGTCCATTAAACCATTACAATAAAGAAAACATTTATTAGAAAGCATTGCTTTCTGTTGTGCTTGAAGTCTAATTTTTACCACATCCAAGGGAGTAACTATATAACAGATTTATAATATAGAAATTTTTTCATAATTATTTATTTATGAAAATGCAATATACGATATGATGGTAAATTTTACCAAAAACTGAAGTAATAAAAGCACCAGTGCAAGAAGCAATGATTTGTTGATAAGGTTTGATCCTAAATCTTGGATCATCCAGATCCAAGTTTGGAGGTATAGTACTTAACTTATTCATTCCCAATTTTTACTTAGCAATCTGTTGATACAGTATTGAGGAACTTTTCCTTCCATGTTTAGTAACATTTCTTTATAAATAATTTTGTGGTTATTTTAGAGTTAACAAAACAAGAACATACATATTTACTAACGTGATAAAATAATTATAATTTATTAATTTCGTAAGATTTGTCTATCGTCAAAATGTGAATCTGAAAAATTAAGAATCATTATACTGTATTAATTATTAATATAATTCTAATCTAATTAAAACATTTATACAATTAAAATTAATAACAATAATATGATTAAAATGATTAATAATTCAATAACTTAACTTTTTTTTTTATATTAGCACGTGGTTTTAACTTACATTAGCAACTTACAGCATTCGACTATATTATAAAATTGTTATATTTTATGTAAAAACAATTATAAATGTATAAGCACCGTATTGTGCATTTGTAAACCAGCCTGCAATTAATTGAAAAATATCATTACACTACATATTCAACCGTTTAGGTATTGGACGATTCTATGTTTAGAAGATATAAGAACATGTGACGATGTATAAAAAGATTGTATATGTATGCAGAGATATGTAATATGCAGAGATGTAAAGATGACACTCGAAACAACACAAAGGTAAAAAGAGTACATTTTATTTATTACTAATTCGCATATTATCATAAATTATGTGATCTAATTTGTTAATATAAAACAATAATTAATTTTCGATTAATAGCTATTTTTATGCATTAGATCTAACAGAAATAATTAGTCAAACTCGTATTTTTTTCTGAATAACGGATTATTTTTAACTTAATTATATTTTAATTATTTAAAATAAATTTGTATATATTAAATTTTTATTTGATTTTATACACAAGAACTATAAACAAAAATTTATTTTTGATTTTTTCAATTTGTAAAAATCATTATATCGTTTAAATTCATAACTTAATTTTAAAATATATATAATTTAATATGGATATATATCCATATTAAATTAATTAAAAAGAATCGAGATTTTTTTTACTAAGAAAAACCAATATTTTCTACTATAATTCTGATCTATGATAAATTTAATTTATGATCAATTTGCGCATGCGTATAAAGTAAATACATTGCGCATGTGTAATTTATCGGTTTGGAGGGGCGTAGAAAGGAGGCCATATTGTACAGTTAAATTGAAAGAACGAAAATAATTATATCATCGTGCTTGTTTCGTTCCGAATTTTTATCGTACATATTTACGAATTTGTTGTGAATAAAGCAACAGTGTACTGAATCTGTTTTGAGGTTTCTAAGATTTCTTTTTGTAAATAATTATAAATTGTAGTGGTGTATTTCGATATCTAGATACCGTCCGTCAGTCTACTAAAGGGGTTTATAGCTCCAGACGAGATGGGCACTCGGGATGATGAATACGATTATTTATTTAAAGGTAAATTTTGATTTAATTCATTAATATTATTTCGTTATTCACAAAATTTTGACGAAAATTTTTTTTCAAATACACATATGTACATTCACATATTTCTAGAGACTATATATATATTATTACATTTGCATATTCTTGTCATGTTTGTGTATATATATATATATATATATATATATTACATATAAAGTAGGTATAATTTTATATGTTAAGTATGTGTGCACATTAGTTAAAAATCAACAATTGTTATCATTCAATAACAGAATTCGAATTAATGTCAAATTATGTTTGATTTATAAAATCAAATTGATAGAGATAGGATAGAATATCAGACTTAAATGATAACATCAGACATGTTCTTTCCATATGAAAATTCGTAAAATGGTTTTTATTAATTATTTATCAGGCGACATATTTAAAATAATTGAAGTTATAATTAATTATATGAATTAATTAAACTTATTTATATTCCATGACATTATTAGAAAAAATTTTTATGTATATTTTCGTATATAGTTCGTGACAATTCAATTTTCAATAATTTTTGTAATTTATTTATTAAATATTTGATTATATTTTTATATTTCTATATGTAATACGTTTACAGTAGTCTACCTATTTTTATTTTACGCTCTTCGATTATTTTTTTCATTTTATTAATATTTATATACACATTATGATGATTTAAAGGGAAAAATTAATATCTGGAAATTAAATATATTATACGATATTATTTTGATCAAATTTTTTATATTTATTATTATTTATTATTTATTTATTTATTTATTATTTTTATATTTAAAATAAACACTATAATTGTATAAATAAATTAATAAAATTTTAATTAAAAAAAAAATGTTTTCAATCCTTTTAATCTTTTTATTATTTCTTATGCTTTTTATAATTTTTTTATTAAGATATTCAGTTTATAATTATAAGAATAATAATTTTTTATTTTGACATTTTGATTTATTTAAAAAAGTATCTTTGTTATTTCAGTTGTTCTTATTGGTGATTCTGGTGTAGGAAAAAGTAATCTTTTATCGAGATTTACAAGAAATGAATTCAATTTGGAATCAAAATCCACCATAGGAGTTGAATTTGCTACACGCAGTATACAAGTAGATGGGAAAACTATAAAAGCTCAAATTTGGGACACAGCAGGACAAGAGCGTTATCGTGCTATTACATCTGCGTAAGTTAAAATTATCTAATGAAAAAAATGACAATACATTCTTATATTTATTAGAGTATAATAATTAAATATTTAAATAAAACATTTGTGTTTCTCATTGATAATAATTTATTTTATAAAACAATTTTATTTTCATTTATATGTTCAGGTACTATCGTGGTGCAGTTGGAGCTCTATTGGTATATGATATAGCAAAGCATTTGACATATGAAAATGTTGAAAGATGGTTACGAGAATTACGGGATCATGCTGATCAAAACATTGTCATTATGCTGGTGGGAAATAAGTCTGATTTAAGGCATCTACGTGCAGTTCCAACTGATGAGGCAAAAGCATTTGCAGAAAAAAATGGTCTCTCTTTCATTGAAACTTCTGCTTTAGATTCTACAAACGTTGAAACAGCATTTCAAAATATATTAACAGGTAAAAATATTCTTGTTTAAATAATATTAAATATTAAATATTATTAAAGTTGAATTAAACTAAAATAGAAATTGTTAATTTAATAATAAATATTTTAATTATTTAATTATATTTTAATTATTAAAATTATTATTTAGATAAATAATCTTTAGAATATATATTTAAATAAAAAAGTTTTAAAATAAACTTTTTAGGATATTTAAAAATATATAATTATAGTGGTGTAATTATTTTTTGTGTAAATTTCATTTCATAATTTGATCATTTTTATAAATAATCTTGATTCAATTATATGTTTATGCATACACATATATACATATAAATAAATAAACTTAATTAGACATGATTATATATGGATATGATATATGTATCAGATATATGATTTTAAATTCTTGCACATATATAATATTTAATATATTATATATGTACTATATATTTTATATGTATATTAACCGTTTTTCATATTTTCAAGAATAAAAAATGACACTCTTTGACCATTACAGAAATCTACAGAATCGTATCGCAGAAACAGATACGTGATCCACCTGAAGGTGATACAATCCGGCCACAGAATGTAGAACCCATTGACGTGAAACCAACAATGAATTCAGAAGGAATGCGTAAGCAGTGCTGCCAGTGACTCATCTTGTTGCTTAAAATGTGTGTACACGCAAATACAGTAACAATATCACGGGAGTACACTCAAATAATACCAACTTTCTAAGAGAAAAAATTTAGTCTATGGTCCAGTAAAAAGAAAAAAAGATAAGAGAGTTTCTGGGATAATTCTTTGTACGATAGCATAGTTTTAATATAAGAAAACTATGATTAGTTAATTATAAATATTAAGTTAATTTGTAAATTGAGTTAATTTTAACATACGTCAAAATTAAATATTATTAAAGACATTTTATTATGTATTTTTTCTTCCATAATAATTGTTACTAATTATCTAATTTTATTATTATGTAATTAAACATTTAAAAATGAAAGAATATTCAAAAAACTTAAAACATTTATTATTTATACATAATGTTTTTCATCTTAAATTTATTTTGTTATAAAGAATTATTAATTAAAAAAATATATAAATTGAATATATTTCAATATTATATTTAACTAAACTTTATATTTTGTAGCAAAAACTAAAATACTATATTTTGAATAATAATAGATTTTAATTAAAGTTTAATTTATTTTTCTATATTTATGAAAATAAATCATAAATCATTTTTTATATTAATTACTTTTTTAATTAATTAAAAATAATCAATACCAGAAGGATGCTAAATAATATATTTAATTGTAAGTTTTGATAGTTTGTTTTATAATAAATTTTATTTAATATAACAATCTAATCATTTTCATCTGTATTATTTTTTAAATGTTTTATTGCACATATTGAGTATGTGTGTAATATTTAAATAAATAAATACTTCTTTATTTATTATAGTACTGAAATATTTTGAATTCTTATAAATTAATATTTTTTTTTGCAATCATTTATCTTTAATATATAATATTTTTTATATTATATTTTTTATATAAATAAAATTATAGAATAGACTAATATTTATTTATATTCTATCTAATATTTTAACTCATTCCTTATAAAATTTTGTTTATTTCTGTTTAATTATAAAGATTTCAAAATTTGATTTTGAAATATGGAAATTAAAGATATTAATAATTAATAATATTGAATTATTATTTCATATATAATTTTTAAGATTGTCCATTAATATTTCTCGAAGATAAATGAATTCAATATCAATTATTGACTACTAACAATTATATTAAGAATTTATAGATTATTTAATAATTATTATTTCAATAATTTAATTATTTATTTAATTATTATATTAAATTTAAGTAAATTTAAATAAAACGAATACAATTTATAAGAATTTTAAGCGTAAAAATTTATTTTATTTTATATTTTTGCTTTATTATTGAAAAATTAATTAATAAATCTGATAATAAGAAAACTAACGATGTGATAACAAAACTCCTAACTATTAAACATTTTTTAACTTTTTAATTTTTAATATAAAAATCATTTACATATGCGATATAAAATTATATTAATCCTTAATGTAATTGCAATTAATAACTGCGATTGCATATATTTATGTTTACAGAAGGACATACAAAGAAGCAGAAGCAAAAAGAAAAATGGTCGCCGGTAAACGTAACAGGTGCAAACAGTACAAGAATCAAGACTATTTACAAATATAAGTACACATAATTAAAGGTTTCCCAAATAATCCGGCGTTCTAAATACAGAATAGACTGTTCTCTAATTATCGCTTGAAATTGTCGTTGGAAACGAATAATAATAGTAGTACTTAAAAAAAAAACATCTTTACATCTTTATTCTCAACAGTCGCTTGGTTTCAATGGAAACATACTACTACAATTATAACTAATACTATTACTATTACTATTACAAGTAATACTACTACTGCTACTAATATCATCATCATCATCATCATCATCATCATCATCATCATCATCATCATCATCATCATCATCATCAT